>NC_141879.1:193662500-194287500 GCF_056163025.1 Triticum urartu
CACACAAGTTCACCGTGCCTGAGTTCACCTTCAGCCGCTGCTACTCCGACCTGACCGACGACTCGTCATTGCTGGTGCAGGCCGTCGAGCTCTCCGGGCCAAGATGACATGGTCACCAAGTGACCACAGAACACCAAGCAGCAGCCCTTGTACAGCATGATAATCCTATGTAGATTTGGAAATAATCCAATACTGAAGTAAAGTATAAATAGTGATGTATGTATCTTAGATGAAGTGTACACAGGAGAGTGCCCCAACTCCCTGGAATGGTATTGAACTATTAATATTACAGATTTCTAGCTGAAACAATAAGACTAGTTGTAACTTGTAACAAGGGGCTTCTCTTGAAGTTGTAAAGTTTTGATTTGCCCAGTTTGTATTTTCTCTTTGGCAGTCTTTTTTTTTTCTGCTTTTCTTGCTGCATTTTCAGATTGAAACAGGTGCTAAAATCTGATCAGAATCCATTGCTGATGTGTACATAATATCAGGTTGTGCAAAACCCTCAAAATACATGATGTGTATATTCTCTATTACTCCATACAGCCAAAATATTTCAGTGTAGCGCGACGACGATAATACCTATACCAGTAGAGTATATGCTATGAAAAACGTTCTTATTTGCAGACAATCATCAACCATCAAAGGAGAAGGCGCAAACGAAGGTTCCACCAGCTTATGTGTTCACGAATCTGCAGGTCTTCCTGACCTCACCACCTGCAGGGTTGGTGATATTGCCCATCTTGACCATGGAGTCCGAGAACTGCTTGAAGAACAGCTCCGGGTCAGCCCAGTACTTGTTGACCGTGTCGGCCGTCGAGTACCCGGCGATGCTGGACCACATCTCCTGGTCGGAGTTGAGGAGACCCTCGCCCTTGATGAGCGACTCAAAATAGGCGTTGTCGAAGGTCGAGGAAGTGTGGCTGTCCATGGCGCTGATGTTGTCGTCGCCACCATCCATGGGGCAGACCTCCTTGAGCTTGCTGAGGTAGGTCGCAGACGCAGGGTTGTACTTGGATGTCATCTCGAAGTCGCCGTATATCCTGTCCCGGAAGTTCGCGCACCGTGCGAATCCAATCGTGTGGGATCCTTCAATGCAAATGTCATATCTCTAGTAAGCAGTGTTCAACATAAGATGATAACAGGAGTGCACCCCCTCAAACATATCAGAATTCAGAAGGTTCAGGTACAAAGTTGCATCTCCATATTGGTATTTTTATTACAAGACAAGGAAGTATCTGTAGATCCTACTTTAAAATTACCAGATTGTTCATGTATTTTACATTGCTTACAGCGCTTGATTGTCTGGTTCTGTTAATATTAAGTTATGAACTGAACTAGTGTTTTTAATCATAAACTATAGCTGTCAAAAGAAAGAAGATCATACCGACAAGGGCCACCATGTCAGTGGCATCAAGGCCCTTCTCCCAGAACTTGGAAATAAGGGTGACAAGGCCCTGCTCAGCGGTAGGGATGTCCTTGTTTGCTAGGTCAAGACTTGCCTCCTTGGAGTCCAATCTTCCTACTGGAACATCCCAGTAAGGCCCACCCACCTGAAACAATTTTTCCCCCTTGTCAGAAAGATATGGAGTTTGTAGTCTTTTGTTTTCAAGAAATGTATCTGTCATGCTCTTTGTTTGCATACTACTCTACTCAAAAGATATGGAATTGTAGCTAAACAGCATCCAAATGGCACAGCAGGTTATAATGAAATATACGTGTGGATTTCTGATGGTATACTAACTTATTCCTCAAAAGGCAAGCCTGCTATGAAATTGGTGCAAGCAAAAGTAACTAAGCCACTACACAAGAATCAATACTCTGAACATTGGGTTTGGTTTATTTTACCAAGACAACTGCGTCCCTGGCTGCAATGGCAAGCAAGTCAGCACAGGAAACTGTTCCAGGACACTCAGCCTCCAGCTTTGCCTTGATTTTGTCAACCACCTCAAATCCTTTCAGCGAGTTCACATTCTGGTCTGCTTGCTTCTCTCCGATCATGGTCGCGGTGTCGTCAAGCAGCACCGATCCATCACAGCCCTGCAACAAACAAACATTCAGATGTTCAGAGCAAACTCAATAATACCACTCCACAGTATAAGCATTCAGGTTAGCGTCTGTGGCCAAAAGAGTGTTTGGGCAGCCAACCTGCACGAAACAGTCGTGGAAATGGAGGCGAAGCATCAAAGCGGCATTGCGTGGTTCGTCGCGCACCGCACACTCCATCTCTGCCCGGACCACATGCTCCGCATTCGGGCATGTCTTGGAGTAGTGCTCCAGGCTCAGATTTGAAGGGTCCTGTGCCATCAGCAATGGCAAGGCCAGGAGAAAACAGGCCACGGAGAGAGCAAACGCCCTGAAGCACAACGCAGCTGTAGCCATCCTGAAACTAGTTTTAGCTGTTCCTGTGCTTGGATGGTTCGGGTTCAGATGTTTTTGTGGCAAGTTTCTTGTTCTGCATGGGGTTTATAGCAAAGTAAGACAGGCCTACGTGGTGTATGAAGAGAAACTGGTCAACAGGGAGATGAGCTAACTCTGTTGTGGTTGGTGGAGTAAGCAAGCAGAAAGTATCTCTAGTTCTGTGCTGTAGCACACTAATGGGTCAAAGGCTCTCTCTCTCTCTCTCTCTCTCTCTCTCTCTCTGTAGCGGTGTTTGGTGGCTTTGGGTTCACCAATATTGGAAAATCACAAGAGCTGCTCAGGTGCATATATAAAACTATAATATGACATGCCTGCTGTTCCCTTGTTTTAAATCATTTGGATGCTTCCACTGCTATGTTAGGTAAAAGGAACTCAGATCTACAGGTGTTGAATGCCAACTAACAAAATATGCTAGTATTTAATTATTCATATTTGACTTAAGTAGCTGAAAAACCTCATGTTCCTTTGTTAGATCACCTTCCCATGAACACAAGCAGTTGATTTGGAACGTGTTAACTCAGATGCATCCATCACACTGCTGGCAGCAACAGGGACATTTCGTCCTTTCGAACAGATAGAAACCAATTATTCTGGGAAGATATCTATCTATACCAGTGAGGAAAACAAAAACGGGGGCAGCAGCACGCGAAAAGCGATGCGCGGGGACCAGAGGAGAGACTTAAAATAGTACGGTCCTGTGCACTACAATTTGGAATATCTGGAAAGAAAAGGGACATGAGGATCTTACAAATCCAGACAGCTACAGTACAACAAGTGTCTTGCCAAAGCCAATGAAAGGAAAATACCTGTGTAGCTTTTGCCTCTGAATGCTTCTTAACCCCCTGTCTGCTTAATGCCTAAACCAGCCTTTAACAGTCAGTTCTGCAGGTAAACCGTAACTCCTACCTTTAACTGATCGGCAGAGTTCCTGCTTTTTTTCTTCACAAAACTTGGAAGGAAGCCAAAAAATTGGTGTGCCTGACCGAGTCCTAAACCAATGAGATTTTCTTTATACTTTAGCATTTTTCTCTCGAACATGCCTGGGAGCAGGTCATTTTCATAAGAAGAAAGCACAAGGGACCAAATTTTGGCGAGGCCAGGAAAAGAAAAGAAAGCACGAAGGCATAAGACGGTATACAACCAGGTGTGGAGACAACCCATTCTTCGGAACGTGAAGGCATGGGACTCGCCTTGCCCAGCCTCTAGCCAAGAATGACAAAGAAGCGACGCACAGGGCCTCGAAGGCCTCTTCACGACAGCTGCTGGACACCTCTCTAACACGACCATGACACAAGAGCTGCCCCAGTCAAAGTACCCCCAACATTGCTTTAGTTGTCACCATCTTCTAAATATCTTGTGTCATGGAGCCCATTCTTCAGTTGTTTTGGCAACTCATGAGTCACCACCTACATGAAACTTCTGTATATATACGCACTCATGAAACAGAATAAATATGGATATGAGCAGAAAAATATCTATCTTTATGCTTTTAGCTGCACATACCTGATCGAACTACTGGTGGGAATGAGATTCTTTTCCCCAACATTATCGTCTTATTGTTTTGAATCATACATACCAAGGGGTAATTTGTTTAACGTGGTGCAAGGTTATCTAACCAAGTAACATAAGCTCCTTCAAACCAGTAGCCATGTTGCAGACTTACATGCAAATTTATCTTTTGTTCCAAAATCTTGTGTGAAGACTTGTTCAATCATTGAAAGTATCTAATTCACAGAAGAATTTATCTGATGCAACTTCATGCACAGTTCGTCGACTATATGTGATACACCTCTATCCATAAAAATAAAGGAAAATACACAAATGAAGTATGTACATAAAGAATATATCTTGTTTAATCTCTAAAGTTTGACACGCTACTTAACTCAACCAACAAACAAGCAAACTTATTCGCAAAAAAAAAACAGCAAACTCAATACATCAATCAAGAAAGTATCTCCTTTTTTACACTATAAAAGAAGGTATCTATGGCTGTTTTGCACTGAGCACTAGCAGTGCTCAAATAACCAAGCTACTCTTTCAAATACTCCCTCCGTCCGGAAATACTTGTCATCAGAATGAATAAAAGGGGATGTATCTAGACGTATATTAGTTCTAGATACATCCCTTTTTATCCATTTTGATGGCAAGTATTTTCGGACGGAGGGAGTACTATATAAGAACTCGTGAAAATAAGAACATTAATGTGTGTTTTTTTCTACAAAGCATAGTAACAAATGCATAGTAATTCATGGTCTGACAGGGCTAGTACCAAAGGCATAACTCAGAAAGGTTAGAGACTAGACCACAGATGGATTTGCCTTGAAAAGAAAAACAACAGATTCTAAATAGAACGCGTGAGAAGCAATGGGAATTTCTTGCTGGTTAGCAAATCCTCATAGCTGATAAGCAAGACGCACGGTCAAATTGACTTCTCCACTACACATCATATTAGATATTTTCAGATGAATAGGACGGCAAAGAAACTATCTAGTGACATGGCGGGTGCTTTTGAGCTTTTCTCAATATCTCAACTTGCTACCTCACACTTGAGGTTCCAAAAGGCCGAACGGCTAAGGGAGAGCGCCAATGAATGGCAGAAAACCTCATGCTTTGGAATCTAACAGAAGACAGCTCCCCTTTCTCTTTTGCTAAAGGGTGCAACTGCTCATAAAGAGAGATGCAGCATCTTCCCTCTGTCTCCTTTATACCATAATGGCTTCTAGTTCCCTCTAGTTTCTACCTTTAGGTTTAGTCCAATCCAGGCAAAGACAATTTCATCATTCAGGGCCAATCAGTCGTGTGATATATATGAGAGTTCTCTTGATCGGTGGAATGCACCTCCGGGTTTGCATCAGCGGCTATTCAAATTAGCTGGCATCTGAGTCCAAATGTAAAAAGTGAACACACGGATCATCCTGACAAAAAATGGGAAAGTAATTGTAAAAGATTTAAGTCTTCTACTTGCAAACATGCAAATTTCTTTCACCAGATAGATTTGATATCAAACTCAAGCAGATTTAGCTGAGCAACACTAGAGCTAACTCGCAGCCATGCCGAGGTGCATTAAATGTTTATCTGAAAACGATTCTGCATCGGAAGACCGACATTGGCACAGGATAGTGAAGCAGCAACGTCCAAAGCTAACCACAAACCAGGCACACTATAATCCTCGCCCCCAAGAATGACGCCAAGTGTCACCCCACTGACACCCTACTATTAGTATACTCTGGACTGGACGTCCTACATTCCTGACATTCCTCCATACTCACATAGGCAGTGCATGAACACATACGAAAGAGCCATGAGAGGTAGAGGAGCAGAAGAAGACATATACACAGAATATGTAGGGAAACAGTAGCTACTACCTTCACTAATACCCCTTGCATGGTCTTTGTGGTGCTCACAAGGCCACCTTGTTCATGAATTGTGTTTCCAACGGCACCGTTTATGAGGAGGCGGTTGGACGAGAAGGGAGCTGGGCCAGGCTGTGCGACGGATGTTGCGCGGTGCCAAGCGTGGTGTACTGCCGCGCCGACTCCGCGTACCTCTGTGCATCTTGTGATGCACAGATCCACGCCGCAAACCGTGTGGCCTCGCGCCATGAGCGTGTGCTCCTCTCCGAGGCCTACAAGCATGCACCAGTGGTGCTGGAATGTCATGCAGATGCTGCAGCGTTGTGCGCCGCCTATGAAGCACAGGTACACTACACAAACCTGCTTGCCACGATGCACCAGCGCGTGCCCGTGGTGTCACACCCGGTCGCAGCCATTCCAGCTGCTTCTTTATTTGCCGAGGCAGCAGCCACCGCTCCTGTCCTCGGCAGCAAGGAAGAGGACGCCTCTTGGCTGCTGCCCAGCAAAGATTCTGATAACCATAATCACAGTGGCAACCACAGCAGCAGCAGCAGCAGCAGCAGCAGATACTTTGGTGAAGTGGATCAGTACTTTGACCTTGTCGGGTACAATTCTTACTATGATAGCCACATGAACAACCAAGAGCAGTATGTGATGCAAGAACAACAACATCTGCAGCAGATGCAAAAGGAGTACGCGGAGCAGCAGATGCAAAAGGAGTACGTGGAGAAGGAAGGGAGCGAGTGCATAGTACCTTCGCAGTCTGCAATTGTGAGCAGGCCACATCAGAGTGGTTATGCACCACTTGTAGGGGCAGAGCAGGCTGCCTCCGTGACTGCTGGGGTTAGTGCTTACACAGATTCCGTCAACAACAGCGTGAGTTCTTCTATTACTTATTTATTATGGCATTACAACTTACATGTCATGCTATAATTTCCTCAAACTAGAGTTCATGCATACTTCATATGAAATAAAATGATAAGATCAGCCAGAGTACTTTTTTTTGGTGCAAGTGAAAGTGTGAAACGTCGGTATTTAGTGTTTCCTCACTTTTTTGGCTCTTTCTTCAACTTTTTCTACTTCTAGGTAGAGAACTTCAGCTGATTATTTCCAAAATGGAACTGCTGACATAGCCACTTCAAAGAAAAGTACACAACCCATGCCTAGGCAGATTAATGGATTAGTTTGTGTACTTTTACACACAGAACACCCAACTCAGCTCAGTAATTAAAAAGTCAATCCATATGTAAACTCTGAAATTCTCTGCCAACTAGAAAAGTACACAATTCATCTCTAGGAAAGTACACTAATTAAAATGGAACTGCTGTCATAGACACTCCAAAGAAAGTCTAGGCATATTAATTGATTATTAGTCCGTGTACTTTCTAAACATAGAATATTCAAGTTTTCTCAGTAACTAAAAGGTCACTCCATACACACACTCTCAAATTCTCTGTCAACTAGAAACTACGCTCTCTGTTTACCAACTTTTCTATACACACCAATGACTACATGAAAGAATATGATATATCATTAGATATTTCATAACCAGCAAGTCTAGTGTAGGTTTTATCCGTAAGCAGCGTTTACATGGTTTTATTGTGTAAACAGGGAAAAAGTAATACAAGGTTATGTACGTTGGACTAAATTAAACTCATCTACATATCAATGAAGGATCTCAACTGCAATGTCAATATGATTGCACATTTTAAGTGACCATTTTTCGATTCCATCTCAGATATCTTTCTCAATGGAGGCGGGTATAGTACCGGACAATACGGTCCAGTCCAGCATCCTGAGACCAGCTGGAGCCATCGGTCTCTTCTCAAGTCCTTCACTTCAGACACCAATTCACTTCAGCTCCAAGGAGAGAGAGGCCAGGGTCCTCAGGTACAAGGAGAAGAAGAAGAGCAGAAAGTTTGAGAAGACCACACGTTATGCAACAAGGAAGGCGTATGCCGAAGCACGGCCAAGGATCAAGGGGCGCTTCGCCAAAAGATCAGATGCAGACATGGAAGTGGACCAGACGTTCTCAACTGCAGCCCTATCTGACAGTAGCTACAGTACAGTCCCATGGTTCTGATGAGGCATCGTATTAGCATATGGACTTACCAGAGTGATAAGGTACAGTACGAGTATTTCAAGCAGATCGATGCTCTGAATAATGGTTGGATATGTGCAACTTAATCATAAGGTACCTTAGCATCTACATTTTGGTTTATAGTTTCAGATAGCACGTATGTGATGTTAGATACTTGCTCAGTCACTTCAGTTACAAGTGAACAAAGAGCGGTATTTAACTATTTAAAGATGTAATGTAACGGCACATAGATAACTATGGGGCGTGTTGGATTTTTTTTTTCCTTTTGACAAGAAGCAGCTACCAGCTGATTTCATTGATGAAGGGACGGTAATGTTACAAAGCAAATTTAGAGCAAGAAAAAAGGACAATGCTGAAAATGGTGGGGGGACCCGAAGACACAGCCGGACACCAAAGAACAAGAAGCCTAGCTAATCATGGTGGCTTGAATAGGTCTTCCAGCTAAGATTGAACGGAACCGTGACTCACTCAACTCAAGGCTTGTTTTTGCTAACCCCCATCAACCAAACGAGGTTCTCAGCTTGTTTCTGCTAACTAGCTTAGATTTTTTTTTTAACTATGATCATCCAATCTGATTGGAGTTTCACCATAGGGGAAGTGATGGCATCCTCGCCACTTTTGCTCATCTGCTGGTGTGCTTGTCGTCCCCAAAATCCTCCTAAAGTAAATAAAACAACCAGAGTATAAGAGTTTTACGAGGAGGAGGGGGGGGGGGGGGGGGGGGGGTACGAGGACTGTCCGATATACAGCATTTTTCTTGCGTCCCCAACACGCGCAAAGGCCTACTTGGTATTTCCAGAATGAAATGCACAATGCAAATAAACCAAAAGGCGCTCTCTCATTCTCACATAGTTCTACAGTACCCAAACCGAACTCAAGGAAGGGGAGAGAAAACTTGAGTTTGGTTCCGACGCATTGGACAAAGCTAACTCATCCAGAAATCTCTTGGGCAAACCAACAATTTGGTTCCACTTGTTCCACAATCTGTTTTTCTAGTGAACTGTAACAAGTTCAACAGATGCATCCTTTCCCATCTAACAAAATAACTCAAAGAACAACACTGCAATTTTGGCCACACTAGCCATGAATATTCTGATAAAGGCCGTAGGGGGTAAACCTTCATCGATATTGTACAGATGGCTCTGAATCTCCGTATATCACCCTGTTCCTTTCGACCTTCAAAATCTACACAAAGAGGAGAGGAGCATTGGTTGGTAAGCAACAGGCAAGCCATGGAAACCTAGGAACGAAGGAGGTCAGTTGTATGGAACTTCGTCCCTCGTTTCATGAACACGCAATCAGTGCAATGTAAGGCGCGCGCCGGCGGTGAGTACCTCCTAACTTCCTCTGCACGGACGTAGCGGTCGAGGACTCGAGGGGTGTAAGGGTCGGGATCGATCTAAGCGTGGAAGCTAGGGTTCATGGCGGAATGGGGAAAATTCGATGGCGTGTTTATCCTCCCAACCTCCCTCTGTACTACAGCTATTACAATCGGCCGAAGCCGCCGTCCGTCCAAAGCCAATCCATCCGAACGTTACAAGGGTATTTAAACTACAGCCATTCCGGGCCGGCGTGCCATTTGGGCTTCGTCTTCACCCGAGTGGGCCGCACCGCAGGCCCATGAGAAGTTTTGAACTCTGCCGCTTCTTCTCTGCTTGTCGGATGATGAATAGTGTCGTCACCTATTGTCGCTGTTGCCATATCATCTGAAGCGCTACCCGGTGTGCTGACATTCCTCCCTCCTTGAGAGCCGGCTTGACCCCAAGCCGGAGCACGGGGAAACTGCTGCTTCAAATGCTCCAAATCCTCCCAAGTAGCATCTGCAGGAGAAGATTCAGACCAGTGAACTAGCCCTTGGGCAACAGTCTTTTTACCTTGAGATCGCACTCGCTTCTGCAGTATACTGAGAGGAACTTGTCAAGCTGCCCTGACTGTAGGCAATGTGTGACTGGGAATCGTCTCTCGAGGTAAAAACTTCTTGAGCTGAGAAACATGAAAGACAGGGTGTAGCCTGCTGTTATTAGGAAGATCCAATCGATAAGCTCGCTCTCCAATGCACTCCAGGATTGGAAAAGAACCATAATACTTGAAGGCCAGTTTTTTAATTTGCCCTGGAATATAATGACAACTGAGCATAGGGTTGCAGCTTGAGAAAGACACGATCCCCTACTGCAAAAACCCATTCAGTTCTCTTCTTGTCAGCCTGATTTTTCATACGTTGTTGTGCCCTTAACAAGTGTTGTCGAGCTGTTTCTGTGACCGCTTGGCGAGATTGCAACCAGTCTTGCATTTCCAATGGAGCAATTGTATCAGTTGCAGAGATGCCAAAATATCTGGGAGTATACCCATACAAAATTTCAAAAGGAGATTTCCCCAAAGCAGAGTGCCAATTGGAATTGTGCCAGAATTCACACAAAGGCAGCCATTTACTCCATTTGTGTGGTTGAGCACTGATAAAACATCTCAAATAACACTCCACTTGCTGATTTACTCGCTCAGTCTGCCCATCTGTTTCAGGATGATTTGCTGTACTCATATTCAATTGAGTCCCTGTTTTTGCAACTAACAATTTCCAGAACTGACTAGTAAAAAGTGGATCTCTATCAGATATGATCACACTAGGCAGACCATGCAACTTGTAAACATTATCCAAGAACACCTCAGCCACCTTCTGAGCATTGAAAGGATGCTTGAGTGGAATAAAATGACCATATTTAGAAAATTTATCAATCACCACTAAAATGCAGTTGTACTGAGATGACTGGGGAAGACCATTAATAAAATCCATAGACACAGTATCCCAGGCTTTATGTGGAACTGGCAAGGGAGATAACAAGCCAGGATAAGGAACTCTTTCAGGTTTAGCTTTCCGACATATCACACAAGACTGCACCTGTGTTAAGATGAACTTCTTCATTCCAGACCAAGTGAACAGAGCATGAATCCTTCTGTATGTCACTGGAAAACCTGAATGACCCCCCAAAGGGCTATCATGAAAAGCAGAGAAAATTTTCTGATGTAATGCAGGAACAGGGCCAACCCAAATACTCTGCTTATATTTCAGAATACCATTAACCAAACTGTAGGGTGGCTTAGAAGCTGGTTGCACAGCTAGTTGTTGCATAATTGTCAGGGCTCGTTCATCATGTTTATAACTGTCAATAATTTCAACTAACCATGTGGGTTGGCTACTGGAAATGGAAAACAACTGAGAACCATCAGGAGGTCTCTTGGACAGAGCATCGGCTGCACTATTTGCTGTACCTTGTTTGTACTGAATCTGATAATGCAATCCAAGAAGTTTAGCAAGACACCTCTGCTGCCAGATTGTATGCAATCTTTGATCCTGCAAATGAGCCAAACTTCTCTGATCCGTTTTAATAGTGAACTGCTGAACTTGCAAATAAGGCCTCCACTTATCCACTGCCAATAAAATAGCCAAATATTCTTTCCCATATACTGACAGAGCCCTATTCTTGGGTCCCAAAGTTTTACTAAAAAATGCCAGTGGGTGTCCCTGTTGCATCAGCACTGCACCAATACCATATTCACAAGCATCAGTCTCAATCATAAAGGGCTTACTAAAATCTGGTAAGGCCAATACAGGAGCAGACACTAAAGCATGCTTAAGTGTGACAAAAGCCTCCTCTGTAACACTGGTCTATACAAAAGGAACTCCTTTCTTAAGCAAATCAGTTAAAGGCCTTGCAATAATCCCATAATGTTTAATGAATTTTCTATAATAACCACTCAAACCAAGAAAACCCCTCACTTCCTTCACATTTTTTGGAGTAGGCCATTGCTGAACAGCCACTATCTTATCAGGGTCAGTGGAAACCCCTTTTGCAGAAATAACATGCCCTAGATATGCTATCTTGGGCTGAGCAAAGTCACATTTAGACATCTTAACCTTCCATTGCTCCTTATGCAAAATAGATAGCACCTCATCCAAATGTTTCCAGTGTTCTTCCAATGTCTTACTGAATATCAGAATATCATCAAAGAAAACCAAGGCAAACTTCCTCAAGACTGGAGACAAATCAAAATTCATTTGCCCTTGAAATGATCCAGGTGCTCCTGTCAGACCCATGCCCATCATAGTAAATTCATAATGTCCATTATGAGTTTAAAATGCAGTCTTATATTCCTCTCCTGGTGCTAATCTGATCTGATAATATCCAGCTTTCAAGTCCAGCTTAGAAAACCAACAGGCTCCTGCAAGTTCATCCAAAAGTTCATCTATTACAGGCATTGGATATTTCCCTTTTTCTGTGATAGCATTGAGTTGTCTATAATCAACTACCATCCTCCAAGTTCCTTCTTCTTTCTTTTTAACTAACAACACAGGAGAACAAAAAGCACTGTTACTATGCCTAATCATCCCTGAATCCAGCAGCTCTTTAATCTGTTTTTCCAACTCATCTTTCAGATGTGGAGCAATCCTGTAGGGCCTAACAGACACTGGTCTGGCTCCAGGAATCAATGGAATAGTGTGATCCTTAAGTCTTCTAGGAGGTAGTGTAGTTGGATTTTCAAACACTACAACATGCTTATCCAGCAAAACTTGCAACTCTGGCTGAACAACTTTCTGTTCCACAGGTCTGATCAGAGGGACAGAAAACACTGTAACTGCTACATCTTCAGGTAACAGCCCTTGCAATGTAACTGTATCTCCTTGATAGTAAAAGGACATCCACTTTTGAACCCAATCAATCTGCATAGGACTGTGCTGAGCAAGCCAATCCAGGCCTATAATTCCATCATAACTGGCTAGGGGAAGTAATCGAAAACTAGTAGCAAATTCCACCTGACCACAACTCCAGGAGCAGGATTTTAAAACAGAATCGCATCGCAATGTACCTCCCCCAACTACAGATACTGTCACAGGTTCATGTGTTTGAACATTTGTCAATTTGTGTTGCAAGCTGCTGTCAATGAAAGAATGCGTACTACCTGAATCAACAAGAAAGATAAGTTCCATGCCTTGCAACTCAATCAACAACTGCAAAGTGGGCGCATTAGATTGTTTCCCTACAGCAGCAGCAGACAATTGCATACTACAGACAGACATCTGGTCCTGAATACTGCTATCAGTGGATATTGTTTCTTCCGATTGAATGTGATCAATAAGCTCCTGCACTATGTGCAACTGGACTGACGACTTGCATATATGATCCTTCGACCATTTCTCACCACAAACAAAGCACAGTCCCTTGGACTTACGATAATTCCTCAAGGCAGACCACTTATCTTCAGTCTGACTTGGTTTCTGAACTTCAACACTTCGTTTGTCTTCAGAAGTGCGATGTTTATACGGTGGCAATGGAAATGGCATTGGCCCTGATCTAGCAGCAGGGACATGATTAATGGGAGTAATGCCTTCACCTAACTCCTCATGCAACAACGCTAAATCATACGCTGCATCCAAATCGCGTGGTTTCTGCAGAGCTACAGCGACACGGACACCAGGTTTAAGTCCATCCAGGAATCTAGTTGTATAGTGCAGGGAATTGGGCGCCTCTTCATACGCAGATAGTTGATCATACAAATCAGCAAAACGCTCCACATAATCTGCTACAGTTGAGGTCTGAGCTATTCTGACCAACTGACGGAGCAATGTCTGATGATGATTACACCCAAAACGGTTCTGCAGACTCTGACAGAATTCAGACCAACTTGCCTGCGGCTGTCGACGTTGCATCGATTCCAACCAACGAGCAGCAGCACCCTCAAATTGAGCTGTTGCCAGAGAAATCCATCGGTGAGCCGGTGTACACCACAGCCTGAACTGATCTTCACACCGCGTTTGCCCCAGACGCGGATTGGCACCATCAAATCGCGGCAATTCCAGGCGAGCACCAAACGCAAACGAATCAGCAGCATCAAAGGAACTCGACTCACGGCCCAGAGAAGGACGGAACGAAAAATTGGACTCGCGCGCACCTCTGACCGGAGAAGGGACATAAGTATTATGCGCCTTCCCCCGGTAATCGTTGTCGAAGCCGAGGGAATCAGTCGGGCCACCGCCGCGACCATTCCCAGCCACACGCGACGGAGACGGATCTTCCTGCGGAGGAGTACTCCCCTTCAACTGGTCGCCGCGGAGCTGCTCCATCTCCATCAACAACTCGTCTCGGACCCCATCCACGCGCGACGAGAGCAAGCCGTCGAGGGTCGAGGTATTCGTCGAGATCAGCTTCTCCATGGCCTTGAGGAGATCCGCACCTTGGTCGCGGAAGCGCTTGTCGAGGTCGACCGCGAGATCCGGCCGCAGAAGCTCGTAGACACCGCGCCCATCCTCCGACAGCTTTTCCATCGCCGCCGCTCGCCGCCGAATTCGCCATCGCGTCCCGTGATGATGCTGGGGAAGCGCCAGGACCTCTGAATCTGATACCAATTGTTAGCGTCCCAGGCCTAGCTCCCAACCTCCAGCATATGTTCGGACGTTTCCGATGCGCATCGGACACACCAGTACAAGCAAAGAGCCCACTACATCCCAAAAGACTAGCCTGAAGGGAGTGTGGCACTCCTTCTTATAAGGTGGTCCTAGCCCCCTCCCATATCCGAGGAGGGACTAAAGTCACTGGCAACGCCCAATGGCCAGCATCTCTGACACCCCACCCCCCTAAACAGGGCGGGCTGGGGCCCAGCTCTGATACCAAGTGTAAGGGTCGGGATCGATTTAAGCGTGGAAGCTAGGGTTCATGGCGGAATGTGGAAAATTCGATGGCGTGTTTATCCTCCCAACCTCCCTCTGTACTACAGCTATTACAATCGGCCGAAGCCGCCGTCCGTCCAAAGCCAATCCATCCGAACGTTACAAGGGTATTTAAACTACAGCCATTCCGGGCCGGCGTGCCATTTGGGCTTCGTCTTCACCCGAGTGGGCCGCACCGCAGGCCCACGAGAAGTTTTGAACTCTGCCGCTTCTTCTCTGCTTGTCGGATGATGAATAGTGTCGTCACCTGTTGTCGCTGTTGCCATATCATCTGAAGCGCTACCCGGTGTGCTGACAAGGGGGAACGAACTGGCGGGAGACGTGCGGCGGCGGTTGCAACCCAAGTTGCCGCCGCAGCGCCGCCGCCCGATGCCGCGGCCTATGCCTGTCCACTCAGTTCTTCCAGAGCGTTGGGATTGGGTCGCACGCCGCCGCCGCGGCGAAGTGGGCCCCTCTGTGAGGGAAAACGGGAGGCAGGCCACGGCGGCCGCTATCCTCTACCTGGGCCGACCAAAGTTGTTTCCCCATTTCTTTTCCTTTTATTCTCTTCTAACTCTTTTATTTAAAATAAAATAACTAGTATTTCTCAAAAATAATAATTAAAATAACTAGTATAAACAACTTCCTCCGTTCCTAAATATAAGTCTTTTAGAGATTCCACTATAGACTACATATGAAGCAAAATGAGTGAACCTATACTCTAAAAAACGTCTATATACATCTGATTGTAGTCTTTATAGTGAAATCTCTAAATGGACTTATATTTAGGAACGGAGGGAGTAGATAATACCTCGTGTGTTGTTGTAGGAATCAGTTGCAATATATTTAAATTAGATTTTTTGACATACTCAATTAGATTTCATTGGGTGTAATATAATATTTAGATTGATAACATGTGAACAAAATTTAAAATACATATGGCTTATTATATTTGATTATGTATAATTGCAAAATATTTATTGAATATAAATAGAATAATAGAATGAAAAATGTTCCACTTGCATGTGTTGCATGTGGTGGTGGCATTGTTGCATGTAGAGGAAAATTATATAGTGGGCTGTAGCTATTTAAGAATAGATGATATGTGTGCACAAGACAAGTACAACACATATTAAGGTAAGCCAAAACCTTTTTCTTCATGAATAGTATAAAACAATTTTTTTTGACATATATGTGGTGTGCTGCGTCTGCTGATAAAGGTAATTAAGGTTTATACGTGTTATAGTTATTTGCACCTCCATATGTGCTGTAGTGAACCCATTTTTTTCCTCACGAATATAAAACCACTTCTTCTTCTTTTTTAACCACGTGACACATGTGGTAAGCAATCCAAACAATTCAAAAAAAAAAACACTTCTTTTCTACTCCTTCTGTACCTAAATATATGACGTTCTAGTAGGCTAGTTTGCCTACCAAAACGTTAGCGTACTAAGAACGTCATATATTTAGGTGTGGTGGGAGTAACATATGTGGTGTGCAACGTCTGCTGGTAAGGTAGTTAAGGTTCATACATTTTCTTAATTACAAATAACGTTTCATGTAGTCCTCCATGCTGGTGCAGCGAACCTCCGGGTAGAGTAGAGAAGCTTCCTCTCCATCCTCCCCTATATCAAAGTTTGTCGAGCAACCCTCGTAGAAAATGTGGTGGAAGTGCCCCACCGCCATCTGATTTGTAATGTCCGTACCTTCATAGTACAAGTAGAATAGTGTCAACCGCGAATTTGCTTGTAAATTGGGTAAACTTGTGTTTCAAGTATCCTAGTAATTTCTATTTAACAATATAAAATATTTACCATCCTTGATTACGAATCTTAGATAGTAAAAAGTTAAACAATTGTTGAATAGCATAATGTAAAACAAAAATCTTATGTAGAAGGCAGACATACTTAACGTTTTTTATTTAATTTGTGTTTGTTTATATGAGACCACCTGCATAAGTTTGTAGATCAGTTTTTATCATGGCATGGCTATTAATCTGAGTTTGAATTTTTGGTCATGACCAATTTAGTTTGCAATTATCACCTAACTAATTTAGATAGATTTCTTATATACATATATCAATGGTGAAGTTTGACTACACAATTTTGAAAACAACATCTCTTCTGAATGGAGGTAACATTAAGTAATTTGATATTATAACTTATTGAAGTGGATGAAAATCAGGTATTTAGTAATATTTTGTAATTCCACATTTCCTCAAGATAATTTTCTCTGAGCATCCAATGATCTAAAGATCACATTAAGAACATGTTATACAATAGTTTGTCTTTCATGTTATCGCTGGCAATTAATGATTGTGTATATTGAAAGAAAATATGTGGTGATTGAAATAACAAGAAATCGTGTGACTGGAAATGACTTCCTGTGGACAAGAGGATAACATGTGTTCTTAGGTGGTAAAAGAGCATTCCTTCAAGAGAAGTGTAACATAATGTCGTTGTATATAACCTAAGATAACTTTCTCCTACGATGATTTTTTTTTGTAGAACTTTGTACATAGTAAAAACAATTGAACGTTCATAATGCCATTGTACCTACTAACCATGTGCGTTTTACTGTATTTCTCAAAAAATGTAAAAGGATAAAACAAAATTGGAAATGTTTGACCAGAAAATCTGTGGACATTTGATCTTTTTTATGCTACTAAAGCTGGCATCTTTAATAATTTAGCTTTAGCCAAATAGACGATTCTCTCTTACCTTCCATTGACGCCAAGAATTCATCAGACGGAATGGGAATTCTCTCAAGGACTTCTCCTGAGAGCTTTTCCCATTTGGCAATCAGCTCAGTTTGACTAAGGATGTTTTCTGGGGGCCTTAGGTATATTGTCTTGTTCAAGGCCCTAGGATCATCAATGGACTTGATGGTGTATGTTGCGACATCATCTTCGTCCATGAATATCACTGCATTGCACAATACAACTATATACTGTCAGAGGTGGGATTACTGCATCATTATGGTTTGAACACAAATGTTCATGGTTATGACCTTTGACGTTGCCATCTCCGTACACTTGAACTTTCTCTTTGGGCGGGAGAAGGGTGCGCATTTGAGAGAGATTAGGAACAAAGAAAGCAGCAAAGCAGTTAGCGGAAACATAGGTGTGTGGAATGTTTGCTTCTTCTATTGCCCTTCTTATCTCCATCTTTTCGTCAAATGTGATCCTTCCTGGTTCTAGAGCGTGCCCCATCCTCGCTGGGTCGATGCCGAATTCAGATGGTAGGAAACGCTGCATGCAGAATTGTAATATTATATTATTTCCGTCCCCAATTATTTGTCTTAGATTTGTCTAGATACGAATGTATTTGACACTAAAACATGTCCATATACATCCATATTTAGACAAATACTCTCTCCGTCCCATAATATTTAAGACGTTTTTTAACACTACACTAGCTAGTGCCAAAAAACTTCCTACATTATGGGACGGACAGAGTATAATACAAGTAGTACTACGTAGTATTATGTTTGTATGAGTGCACCTGCACGGCACTTCATAGTTACTGTCGTTTTCAGCAACTTCAGAAAATAAATAAATAATCCAAACTTATAGTCCTAGCATTTCACTTTCCCTCTTCCTCTCATGTCCTGACACCAAATTCAGGTATACAATTCATAAGAATAGCTGACTTTTAAGGTCTCCCAATGACTAACCCTCAAACCTGACAACGAGGTTTGCTTGGGTACACCCACTGTAGCCACGATGGTGATTAAAGGTGGGAGACATTCATTGGATTTTAAATCTACACTGCTGATCTGCATTGAAATTCTTTAAAACTTTTTTAAACGGATGTACTAAAGCAACTTGCAACTTTATTCTTGCATTTTTAAGCAGGCGGCTTATTTAGTCTTTACCTGCTGAGAACCGGAAACATGTGAAAAATCAGTGTCAGACTTGCAAAGCTAAAGTTGAGGAAATTTCTTCCGGAATAATCTTAATAAAGACAGTTGCTTCAGGGTATTTGTTACTGAGGAGATGGGAATCTCCCATGGAGTGATACAGAGGTGGCGCCGTTGTCGCCAACGTCAGACTACCGCAGAGAGGTGGCTTCTTCCCAGTCAATCTTTTCGTGTTTTCAAGATCTCAGAAAAGGGATCGACCGATCTCTAGGAATTTGACTGATCCATATGTCTAAATATAGTAGCTCCGCGAGTTAATTAAGCGACTGACCTTGATATTTCCAGCTTCTTTGATGGCCTCCACTAGCTTGAGCTGCAGCAGGAATTGAAGGCCGGAGATGGCCGACACCACCACGTCCACCTGCTTCACGGCGGCGACGAGGCTCCGGTGGTCCTCCATCGACGCCTCGATGAGGAGCGCTCCATGCGCTTTGAACGACAGGAGCAGCTGGAGCTTATCGATGTTGAGGCCGATCTCCGGCCGCATCAGGATAAAGGTACGGTGGCCATGGGCTAAGCTCGCCCGCACAATCCTCCTGCCGATGTATCCTGTGCCACCAACTACAAGAACTTTACTCTTCTCCATGCCTCAAGCACAGATCAGAATGAGGTGGTTGCTACAGACCTTGGGGCTATGTGGGTACAAAAGTTCAATGTTGATGGGTCTGAGTGGACTCTTCGTTGTAGTATTCAGTTACAAGACATAGAGAGATGTGCCTCCTAGAAAAAGCAGACATGAAAAAAAATACTTTTCTACAATCTCATGTTCCTCGGGTAGTATATATTAATTGACCGCCACAAGCGTTAGATGACGCGCGAGACAGCCGTCCGATCACTCGCTGCATGAGCCGCAACCTTTGCAACAAGGTCCATGTTGCGATGAATCAATTAGATTGACCGCCACAGGCGTTAGATGACGCGCGAGAAAGCCGTCCGCCGCGACCTTTGCAACAAAGACTGTTGCGCTCGGGAACTTTGCAACATGGACCTTGTTGCACGCGTGTCATTGGGTAACGCACGAGTCTTTAATCACCCATTGCATCATGGACCATGGTGCGATCGATATATTGCAACGCGGGCCATGTTGCGATCACCTCTAGCTTGCATGATGTGGGGTTTGCCATTCATTTGCAACATGGACCATGTTGCGGTCATCTATTGCGACATGGACCATGTTGCGATCACCTTCAGCAATGACGATTGAGCAGGAAGCATGCTACAGCTCCACCTCTTGCAACATGACACATGCTGCAAATAACGGCCATCCCAATTGGCCTTTTGTGGAGCCTGATACCGCGACAGTGAGGAAACAATGTCTTCTGGCCGGGCCTCTACGCCAACACCATGGTCCTTGCGGTGCCACAAGCATTTGTGGATGTCGAAGCCATGGAGAAGAAAGAGAAGAGTTGAGAGAGATGCGAAGTAGTTGGTGGGAAAGAAAAGGACAAGGCATGTGGGAGATGGTGTGCGGCGAGATGTATGGTGCAGACAAATCTGAAAGCAAGGGATGAAGCGGCATGTCAGACCACATAGACAAGTCCCAGGTAACAAAGGCAGTCTACACAGCTACGTTATGAGTCAGCTGAATATGATCATTTCTCATATATTAAGGTACATCACAAATAATTGAGCCGTTAGTCGCTTTATTTTTCAAAAAAGGGTTAACCTCCCACCTCTGCATCAATCGAATAAAAAATCACTCAATTAAGTATTCAAAGTTTACAAGCATCCATAAAGTCGCAAAAGCAAACAAAAAAGTCAAAGACTAGATGGGATTGGAATCGATCATGAACAGGCTAAACATGTTTGGTGTCTTATCAAGAATCCAGCTTCTCTATGTGCTACTATTCTGAGAGTCGAATATTATCCTCAAGGTGATTTGTTGAACACTAATCTAGAGATCTTTTACAGTACATCAAATAATATGAGCCGTCTATTTTTAGTTATTCAATGAACTAGATCCACCAATACTACTAGACAAAATCAATAGTATTTTTTGGTTAAAGGATATAATTGGAAGACACAAAATAAATACACAAACTCTAAATTCATTGAGAAGCTGGGTGTTTTCTTCTTCTACTTTGACTGGACATGATCTATCCAATGCCGAGAGGGGCCAGATCCAGCCAAGTACTTTCCGGCAAAGATGAGATGCAACGAAGACGATTGCACATAGTCGACCAATCCTCTTGCCGGCTGGTAGTTTTGGCCAAGGAAATCATCATGTACAAAAGAGGTAAATACACTGCGAGTCTTAAAATTTGCACGTGACATTCAGTTTGATGTATAAACTTGTAAAATACGTAATTCTAGTTATTGAACTTGTGCGGGCATACAAATACGGTCATGTATCCCTTACGCGGGCGTATCGAGTCTTGCTTGGCATACTAGTGTGGACAAGGCCCATTGTCAGCGACAAATGGTACTCAGCACAACATGTATTTACATAAAACACCCTTGCCTTTTTTATTTGCAGATTGCAGGGAAAAAACCATCGTTGGTAGGAAAAAGAAGGCCCCTGTGAGGGCCAAATACAGAAGCGGGATTGGGGATCGAACTCGCTAGTCTAGGTAGGCACAAAAAGAAGCTGACCATTGCAAGAGGAACATTTCCATGTCTATAAGAAGAGATACAATTTTAGTTCTACTGAAAACGTCCGGGTTATCAACTAAATATCTGCCATGCACATGATCTTACTTTTTTTTGCGAGGGGACGTGACTTAATACAAGTAAAATGTAGAATCGACAGTTTATTAAATATACACTTGTGTATTACATAAAAAATATTTAGTTATTATACACTCGTGGCTTATATTTAAAATGTACAAAATGATTAATACAACATTTACTAAATATTTATGAGTATTCACTTGTTTATAATTTTTACTCATGACTTATATTAAGAAATAATATATAATTTACAAATTAGACACGATTAAATATTCATACCAAAAATTTATAATTTAAATTATGAATATTTTTAATTATACAGACATTGAATTATAAAAATGTGTTATAATTATTGAAATGATTTATAATTATAATAATATTTACAATAGTAATTTTTAAAATATTTGTACTATTATACAAACATTTTTTATAATACGTAAATATTATTTTAAAATAATACATGAACAAAATTTTCTGCTCCACGAATTTCTACAAAACAAATAGGTAAAATTATACAAACATTTTTTAATTATGAATATTTTTGAAAATATTTTACGAATTTCAGAAAAACTCACATTTTTTATAATTATGAATATTTGTATTATAATTGTACAAAGATTTTTACAATTTGTAAGCATTTTTTAAACTAATACATGAACAATATTTGCAAAAAAATTATTGCTGAGATTATAATTTAAATAGTATGTATCTATTAATTTGTAAAAAATAAACAGATGCAAGTTAGGCCGCACAAACTGGAGCCCATTTCTGCTACACAAGCTGGTATCTCCAACCCACCAGGGTTCAAATCCTGGTGCTCGCATTATTCCTGAATTTATTTTAGGATTTTCGGCGATGCGCTTTCAGTGGGAGGAAACGTTCCCGTCGACGACGAGGCGCCTACGGTGATTTCGTAAATCTCAAAATGATGTGCCGGCTCAGTCTTTCAGAGGTGCTCATAGGGGTAGGTTGTGCGTGTGTGCGTTTATAGGGGTGAGTGTATGTGCGTGTATATGAGCGCTTGTGTCTGTACTGATGCTCAAAAAAAAGCTCCTTTGTTATAGTACATTATCACACAGTTATCCTATGTAATAATGTAAACATATACAGTCCTTGGTTGAAGGGAGTTGGATTCTCTAATATTGAGAAAGAAAGTTAGAGAAGCTACAGTATCCTAATTTTTCTTTTTCTATCATATGATTAAGACTAACATGACTTAAGTTAATTTGCAAATTGATAATCTACTGTGTATATTTATAGTAATTACATACAAACAAATGGTGGTGAATAAAAATAATTTTAAATTATTTACATTTATAGTAAATACAAATAGTAAACAACCTGATAACTACCTACTAACAGGCTCTAACTTCCCTTCTTTATTTTACACTAGGCTAGTATTGTAGCACCGTGACTTTCCTTCATGTTAGAAGATCATGTTCCTGGTTGAAGTGGCTTGGACGACTTGTATGCTAGCCTTGGCGCTGGTAGGAGACCTGCAGACACATTTTTCATGTTAAATTCTCTCTAGATTGACAAGCAGGACCCACCAGTTATTTACTTTTTCCACAAATAAAAATGGCGAGGGGACTTTGTGCAAAAAAGCCGAGCACCATCTATCGCTGACAGTGGGCCCTGTCCACCATGGCGTGCCAACCAAGCACCAGATACGTCCGTGTATGGGACATGTTACTGTATTTGCACGCCCGCGCAAGTTCGATGACTAGAATTACGTATTTTACAAGTTTGTGCACCAAACTGACCATCACGTGTAGGTTCTAAGACCCTCAGTGTATTTACCTCTGTATAAAATACAAAACTAGCCTAGCTAGTCTCCCTGATTGATTGATAATGTCCAGACATAGTAGTACATACAGGAACAACCGATTGCTTTCTGACGATAACGCGTACATACACAAGCAGGCGGCTACAACCGCTCCGCACAAGCAACACAGACACACGACACCCATTGATTCTCGCCGGAACACGTCAGTTGATCAGCATGATCTCGTCGACACAATTAGGAGTCCACACGGCCTATGTGAAGCAGCCATGGCACCGGTCGCTGCCATTGGATGCAGCGCGCAAGGCAGAGGCGTCGGGGGACGCGAGCCTCAAGTCAGATGGAGCTCTAGGAGCGCCGCCGCCGCCAATTATGACGCTGTAGCAATGGCCCCGTGGCCCGTTGGTTTCGTCGAGAATCCCGACTGGAGCTTCCATTTGAAGGGCAGGAGCCTGGCGTCCTCAACGGCGGTAGCTCCTTTGTCAACGCCATTAGGGCTAACATAGATGATATGATCTCTGGAATATGATTGATTGTTGGAGAGGCGGCGCAGATGACCGGGGACAGCAATGGCGAGGCCTGGCGAGTGGCGAGGGTAGTCACGTCGAGTGATTTCAGAAATTACGAAGAAAAATGGACAAAACTACCCAACTAATCAATGGCTGAGATTATTCTATACTACTCGGTCTTAGAGGTAGTACGGCGTACCGTAAAAAATCTCTTAATCCAAAGAAGGATTCGTCTTTCACTTGGTAAAGTATTATGGCGGGTGTGAGTTCTCTGAAACGTGGCCACAATTGGCAAGTAAGGAATGATCAAAATATCAATATTTGGAAGGATGCCTGGATCCCAAATTGTCAAACCACTCGTCTCTCTTCCTTCCGTTCACAAGACCCCCCCTACCAATCCTCTTTTTTCTCCTCTCCACTTCGACTATACTCCATTATTTCTCGTTGTCCTCTAGCTCAGCTACGTACAACAAGCAAGCAGCATGTACCCTGCTGAGGTCGCCAGTGTTCTTCTCCCTACGGCGTACTTGCCGCCACCTGCAAACGTAACCATTCTCTATTGTACCATTGGCAAATAACAAACTAAATAAGTTAAAGGCGCCACTGTTTTTTTAAGTGTGACTTGTTAACTGAGGTGTGTTCCTTACAAAGGACACCCGACCAAAAAGTAAGACATATTGTTTCTGTGAGAACGGCGAGAGAATAACACATCTTATATTCTACCAATGCATGTTTGGGCGCGCTACGTGGTTAGTCATCTAGGTTGCATTTACCTTGTACCCGACATGCAAGGTTGCCAACATGTTTGGTAATTGGTTACACCGGATTAATGTACTGCAAAATGCCTACACTGGTAGATAACTTGTAGTGGAGACAAAATTCTGCCAGTAAAACCATATCATTTTCAGTGTAAGGGCCTCTTTGATTCGCAGGATTTTGAAAACACAGGAATACAAAAAATAGTATTGAAGTGGCATGCCAATTTGGATCTTATAGGATTAGTAATGAGTGGTTGATGCCATAGAAAAAACAAAAAAATTATAAAAAGAGATTGGGTGAATGTTAGATTTCTTGTGAAATGTAGTACAAAAGACTTCATAGGAAAAATTTCTATGGGACCCAATCCTATGAATTAAAGGACCAGCGTAGGAAAAATTCCTAAGGATTTCAATACTCCAAAAATCCTATAGAATTCATTTGAATCAAAGGAGCCCTAAAAGTATCTCCAGCTGTTGCCCCCCCCCCCCCCCAGGGGGCTTGAAAAATCTCTGCCCGGGGGCGAGCCAGCGCTAAAATCGGCTTGGGGGCGATTGGGTTCCCAGCCGCCGCCCCCAGGTCACCCCAGGCGCTGATATCGGCCCATTTTTTGCGCAAATTTGCCCACTTCCGGCGCAGAATCGGCCCGCCATTGGCACAAATCGGCCCATATTCGCCGTGCTTCGGCGCAAATTCAACAGAAATTATTTTTTATCACATAGTTCATCATAGAAAATCAATAGAAATCAAATAGTTCAATACAAATTATATAGTTCAACAAATAAAAACTCATATTTCATCACACGTCGAGCTAGGCATTTCCCTTGAGCCTCCATAGGTGCTCCACCAGATCCTACTGCAGTTGTCGATGCACCTGTGGGTCTCGGATCTCCTGACACATATTGAGGAAGGCAGTCCTGAAGGAAATATGCCCTAGAGGCAATAATAAAGTTGTTATTTTATATTTCCTTATATCATGATAAATGTTTATTATTCATGCTAGAATTGTATTAATCGAAAACTTGATAAATGCGTGGATACATAGACAAAACATCATGTCCCTAGTAAGCCTCTACTAGACTAGCTCGTTAATCAAAGATGGTTAAGTTTCCTAACCATAGACATGTGTTGTCATTTGATGAACGAGATCACATCATTAGGAGAATGATGTGATGGACAAGACCCATCTGTTAGCTTAGCATAATGATCGTTCAGTTTTATTGCTATAGCTTTCTTCATATCATATACATATTTCTTTAACTATGAGATTATGCAACTCCCGGATACCGAAGGAATACCTTGTGTGCTATCAAACGTCACAACGTAACTGGGTGATTATAAAGATGCTCTACATGTATCTCCGAAGGTGTTTGTTGGGTTGGCATAGATCAAGATTAGGATTTGTCACTCCGTGTATCGGAGAGGTATCTCTGGGCCCTCTCGATAATGCACATCACTATAAGCCTTGCGAGCAATGTGACTAATGAGTTAGTTATGGGATGATGCATTATAGAACGAGTAAAGAGACTTACCGGTAACGAGATTGAACTATGTATGAGGATATCGACGATCGAATCTCGGGCAAGTAACATGTCGATGACAAAGGGAATGACGTATGTTGTTATTGCGGTTTGACCGATAAAGATCTTCGTAGGATATGTAGGAACCAATATGAGCATCCAGGTTCCGTTGTTGGTTATTGATCGGAGATGTGTCTCGGTCATGTCTACATAGTTCTCGAACCCATAGGGTCCGCACACTTAACGTTCGATGACGATTTGTATTATGAGTTATGTGTTTTGGTGACTGAAGATTGTTCGGAGTAACGGATGAGATCACAGACATGAAGAGGAGTCTCAAAATGGTCGAGAGGTAAAGATTGATATATTGTACGATAGTATTTGGACACCGGAATGGTTTCGGGACGTTTCGGGTATTTATCGGAGTACCGAGGGGTTATCGGAACCCCCAGGAAAGTAATGGGCCAACATGGGCCATAGGGGAGAGAGAGGGGAGCCCACAAGGGGTGCCCCCCCATTGGGATGCGAATTGGACAAGGGGAAGGGGGTGCGGCCCCCTTTCCTTTCCCCTCTCCCTCTCCTTTCCTCTTTCCCTCTCCCTCTCCTTCCCTTTTCCCCTCTGATAGAAAGGAAAGGGGGCCGACTAGGATTGGGAGTCCTAGCCGGTTTCCCCCCTTATGGCGCGCCCCTTGTGGCCGGCCTCCTCCCCTCCTCCTTTATATACGGGAGCAGGGGGCACCCCATAGCACAACAGTTATTCTCTTAGCCGTGTGTGGTGCCCACCTCCACAATTTACTCCTCCGGTCATAGCGTCGTAGTGCTTAGGCGAAGCCTTGCGCGGATCACATAACCATCACCGTCACCACGCCGTCGTGCTGACAAACTCTCCCTCGACCCTCTGCTGGATCAAGAGTTCGAGGGACGCCATTGAGCTAAACGTGTGTTGAACTCGGAGGTGTTGTACGTTCGGTACTTGATCGGTTGGTGTTGGGGAACGCAGTAGTTTCAAAATTTTCCTACGCACACGCAAGATCCATCTAGGTGATGCATAGCAACGAGGGGAAGAGTGTTGTCCACGTACCCTCGTAGACCAAAAGCGGAAGAGTTATGACAACGCGGTTGATGTAGTTGTACGTCTTCACGGTCCAACCGATCCTAGCACCGAAGATACAGCACCTCCGCGATCTGCACATGTTCAGCTCGGTGACGTCCCACAAACTCTAGATCCAGCTGAGGTCGAGGGAGAGTTTCGCCAGCACGACAGCGTGATGACGGTGACGATGAAGTTACCGACGCAGGGCTTCGCCTAATCTCTACAATGATATGACCGAGGTGGAAATCTGTGGAGGGGGGCACCGCACACGGCTAAAAAAATCAACTTGTGTGTCTATGGGGTGCCCCCTCCCTGTATATAAACGAGTGGAGGAGGGGGAGGGCCGGCCCTCTATGGCGCGCCCAAGGGGGGGAGTCCTACTCGGTGGGAGTAGGATTCCCCCTTTCCCTTGTTGGAGTAGGAGAGAAGGAAGGGGGAGAGAGGGAGAAGGAAAGGGAGGCCGCCCCCACCCCAATTCGGATTGGGCTTGGGGGGGGCACCTTGGCCGCCTCCTCCTCTCTTCCCACTAAGGTCCACACACTCCCGGGGGGTTCCGGCAACCCCCGGTACTCCGGTAAATGCCCGAACTCACTCAGAACCATTCCGATGTCCAAACTGAAGGAAATATGCCCTAGAGGCAATAATAAAGTTGTTATTTATATTTCCTTATATCATGATAAATGTTTATTATTCATGCTAGAATTGTATTAACTGGAAACTTAGTACATGTGTGAATACATAGACAAACAAAGTGTCACTAGTATGCCTCTACTTGACTAGCTTTTAATCAAAGATGGTTAAGTTTCCTAGCCATGGACAAAGAGTTGTCATTTGATAAGTGGGATCACATCATTAGAGAATGATGTGATTGATTTGACCCATCCGTTAGCTTAGCACGATGATCGTTATAGTTTCATTGCTACTGCTTTCTTCATGACTTATACATGTTCCTCACACTATGAGATTATGCAACTCCCGAATACCGGAGGAACACCTTGTGTGCTATCAAACGTCACAACGTAACTGAGTGATTATAAAGATGCTCTACAGGTGTCTCAGGTGGTGTTTGTTGAGTTGGCATAGATCAAGATTAGGATTTGTCACTCCGTGTATCGGAGAGGTATCTCTGGCCCCTCTCGGTAATGCACATCAGTATAAGCCTTGCAAGCATTGTGACTAATGAGTTAGTTGCGGGAGGATGCATTAAGGAACGAGTAAAGAGACTTGTCGGTAACGAGATTGAACTAGGTATTGAGATACCGACGATCGAATCTTGGGCAAGTAACATACCGATGACAAAGGGAACAACGTATATCGTTATGCGGTTTGACCGATAAAGATCTTCATAGAATATGTGGGAGCCAATATGAACATCCAGGTTTCGCTATTGGTTATTGACCGGAGACGTGTCTCGGTCATGTGATGACGAAAACGATTCCCGAGCTCTTCGTGATGCTGAAATTGACGAAGGTAGAAATCAAGAAAAGCATCAAATGTTGATGGTTGACAAGACCACTAGTTTCAAGTAAAAGGGCAAGGGAAAGAAAGGGAACTTCAAGAAGAATGGTAAGCAAGTTGCCACTCCCATGAAGAAGCCCAAAGCTAGACCTAAGCCTGAGACTGAGTGCTTCTACTGCAAAGGGACTGGTCATTGGAAGCGGTACTACCCTAGATACTTGGCGGATAAGAAGGATGGAAAAGTGAACAAAAGTATATTTGATTAACATGTTATTGATGTGTACTTTACTAGTATTTATAGCAACCCCTCGGTATTTGATACTGGTTCAGTTGCTAAGAGTAGTAACTCGAAACAGGAGTTGAAAAATGAACAGAGACTAGTTAAGGGCGAGGTGATGATGTGAGTTGGAAGTGATTCAAGGTTGATAAGATCAGCATCGCACACTCCCTTTACCTTCGGGATTAGTGTTGAACCTAAAATAAATGTTATTTGGTGTTTGTGTTGAGCATAATATGATTGGATCATGTTTATTGCAATACAATTATTCATTTAAATCAAAGAATAATTGTTATTCTGTTTACATGAATAAAACCTTCTGAGGTCATACACCCAAGGTGAATGGTTTATTGAATCTCGATTGTAGTGATACACATTCATAATATTGAAGCCAAAATATGCAAAGTTAATAATGATAGTGTAACTTATATGTGGCACTGCCGTTTAGGTCATATTGGTGTAAAGCACATGAAGAAACTCCATGCTGATGGGATTTTGGAATCACTTGATTATGAATCATTTGATGCTTGCGAACCATGCCTCGTGGGCAAGATGACTAAAACTCCGTTCTCCGGAACAACGGAGCAAGCAACTAACTTATTGGAAATAATATATACTGACGTATGCAATCCGATGAGTGTTGAGGCTCGCGGCGGGTATCGTTATTTTCTGACCTTCACAGATGATTTGAGCAGATATGGGTATATCTACTTAATGAAACATAAGTCGGAAACATTTGAAAAGTTCAAAGAATTTCAGAGTGAAGTAGAAAATCATCGTAACAATAAAATAAAGTTTCTACGATCTGATCGCGGAGACGAATATTTGAGTTACGAGTTTGGTCTTCATTTGAAACGATGTGGAATAGTTTCGCAACTCACGCCACCTGGAACACCACAGCGTAATGGTGTGTCCGAACGACATAACCGTACTTTATTAGATATGGTGCAATCTATGACGTCTCTTACCGATTTATCACTATCGTTTTGGGGTTATGCATTAGAGTCAGTTGCATTCACGTTAAATAGGGCACCATCTAAATCCGTTGAGACGACACCGTATGAACTATGGTTTGGCAACAAACCAAAGCTGTCGTTTCTTAAAGTTTGGGGTTGCGATGCTTATGTGAAAAAGTTTCAAACTGATAAGCTCAAACCCAAATCGGAGAAGTGCATCTTCATAGGATACCCAAAAGAAATGTTGGGTACACCTTCTATCACAGATCCGAAGGCAAGATATTTGTTGCTAAGAATGGATCCTTTCCAGAGAAGGAGTTTCTCTCGAAAGAAGTGAGTGGGAGGAAAGTAGAACTTGATGAGGTAATTGTACCTTCTCCCGAATTGGAAAGTAGTTCATCACAGAAATCAGTTTCAGTGATTCCTACACCAATTAGTGAGGAAGCTAATGATGACGATCATGAAACTTCAGATAAAGTTACTACCGAACCTCGTAGCTCAGCCAGAGTACATTCTACACTAGAGTGGTACGGTAATCCTATTCTGGAAGTCATGTTGCTAGACCATGACGAACCTACGAACTATGAGGAAGCGATGATGAGCCCAGATTCCGCAGAATGGCTTGAGGCCATGAAATCTGAGATGGGATCCATGTATGAGAACAAAGTATGGACTTTGATTGACTTGCCCAATGATCGGTGAGCCATTGAGAATAAATGTATTGTCAAGAGGAAGACGAACGCTGATAGTAGTGTTACTATCTACAAAACTCGAATTGTCGTAAAAAGGTTTTCAACAAGTTCAAGGTGTTGACTACGATGAGATTTTCTCACTTGTATCGATGCTTAGAGTCTGTCGGAATCATGTTAGCAATTGCCGCATTTTATGAAATTTGGCAAATGGATGTCAAAACTGCATTCCTTAATGGATATCTCAAAGAATAGTTGTATATGATGCAACCAGAAGTTTTTTGTCGATCATAAAGGTGCTAACAAAGTGTACAAGCTCCAGCGATCCATTTATGGACTGGTGCAAGCCTCTCGGAGTTGGAATATACGCTTTGATAGTGTGATCAAAGCATATGGTTTTATACAGACTTGTGGTGAAGCCTGTATTTACAAGAAAGTGAGTGAGAGCACTACAACCTTTCTGATAAGTATATGTGAATGACATATTGTTGATCGAAAATGATGTAGAATTTTCTGGAAAGCATAAAGGAATGTTTGAAAGGAGTTTTTCAAAGAAAGAACTTGGTGAAGCTGCTTACATATTAAGCATCAAGATCTATAGAGATAGATCAAGACGCTTGATAAGTTTTTTCAATGAATACATACCTTGACAAGATTTTGAAGTAGTTCAAAATGGAACAGTCAAAGAAGGAGTTCTTGCCTGTGTTGCAAGGTGTGAAGTTGAGTAAAGACTCAAAACCCGACCATGACAGAAAATAGAAAGAGAATGAAAAGTCATTCCCTATGCCTCAGTCATAGGCTCTATAAAGTATACTATGCTATGTACCAGACCTATTGTGTACCTCACCATAAGTTTGGCAAGAGGGTACAATAGTGATCCAGGAGTGGATCACTGGACAGCGGTCAAAAATATCCTTAGCGGAATAAGGAAATGTTTCTCGGTTATGGAGGTGACAAGGAGTTCATCGTAAAGATTTATGTCGATGCAAGCTTTGACACCGATCTGGATGACTCTAAGTATTGATCTAGATACATATTGAAACTGGGAGCAATTATCTAGAGTAGATCCGTGCAAAGCATTGTAGACATAGAAAATTTGCAAAATACATACGGCTCTGAATGTGGTAGACCCGTTGACTAAATTTCTCTCACAAGCCAAACATGATCACTCTTTGGGTGTTAATCACATAGCAATGTGAACTAGATTATTGACTCTAGTAAACCCTTTGGGTGTTAGTCACATGGAGATGTGAACTAATCACATAAAGATGTGAACTGTTGGTGTAAAATCACATGACAATGTGAACTAGATTATTGACTCTAGTGCAACTGGGAGACTGAAGGAAATATGCCCTAGAGGCAATAATAAAGTTGTTATTTATATTTCCTTATATCATGATAAATGTTTATTATTCATGCTAGAATTGTATTAACAAGAAACTTAGTACAATTTGTGAATACATAGACAAACAGAGTGTCACTAGTATGCCTCTACTTGACTAGCTCATTAATCAAAGATGGTTAAGTTTCCTAGCCATGGACAAAGAGTTGTCATTTGGTAAGCGGGATCACATCATTAGAGAATGATGTGATTGACTTGACCCATCTGTTAGCTTAGCACGATGATCGTTACAGTTTCATTGCTATTGCTTTCTTCATGACTTATACATGTTCCTCAGACTATGAGATTATGCAACTCCCGAATACCGGAGGAACACCTTGTGTGCTATAAAATGTCACAACGTAACTGGGTGATTATAAAGATGCTCTACAGATGTCTCCGATGGTGTTTGTTGAGTTGGCATAGATCAAGATTAGGATTTGTCACTCCGTGTATCGAAGAGGTATCTCTGGGCCCTCTCGGTAATGCACATCACTATAAGACTTGCAAGCACTGTGACTAATGAGTTAGTTGCGGGATGATGCATTACGAAATGAGTAAAGAGACTTGCCGGTAACGAGATTGAACTAGGTATTGAGATACCGACGATCGAATCTCGGGCAAGTAACATACCAATCACAAAGGGAACAACGTATATCATTATGTGGTTTGACCGATAAAGATCTTCATAGAATATGTGGGAGCCAATATGAATATCTAGGTTCCGCTATTGGTTATTGACCAGAGACGTGTCTCGGTCATGTCTACATAGTTCTCGAACCCATAGGGTCCGCACGCTTAATGTTCGGTGACGATCGGTATTATGAGTTTATATGTTTTGATGAACCGAAGGTTGTTCGGAGTCCCGGATGTGATCATGGGCATGACGAGGAGTCTCGAAATGGTCGAGACATAAAGATCTATATATTGGAAGCCTATGTTTGGACATCGGAAAGGTTCTGGGTTATCTCGGGCATAAGCCGGAGTACCGGGGGGTTACCGGACCCCCCCGGGGAGTGTATGGGCCCTAATGGGCTTTAGGGGAGAGAGGGAGGGGCTTCCTAGGGCAGGCCACACGCCCCCAAGGCCTAGTCCGAATTGGACTAGGGGGGAGGGGCGGCGTCCCCTCCTTCCTTCCCTTCTCTCTTCCCTTTCCTTCTCTCCTACTCCTACTACATGGAAGGGGGGGAATCCTACTCCTGGTAGGAGTAGGACTCCCCAGGGCACGCCATAGTAGAGGGTTGGCCCTCCCCCTCCCCCACTCCTTTATATACGAGGGAGGGGGGCACCCCATAAACACGCAAGTTGATCATTGATTTCTTAGCCGTGTGCGTTGCCCCCCTCCACCATAATCCACCTCGGTCATATCGTAGCGGTGCTTAGGTGAAGCCCTGTTCCGGTAGCATCATCATCACCGTCATCACGCCGTTGTGCTGACGAAGCTCTCCCTCGACACTCCGCTGGATCATGAGTTCGTGGGACGTCACCGAGCCGAACGTGTGCAGATTGCGGAGGTGCCGTACTTTCGGTACTAGGATCGGTCGATCGTGAAGACGTACGACTACATCAACCATGCTGTCATAACGCTACCTCTTACGGTCTACGAGGGTACGTAGACAATACTCTCCCCTCTCGTTGCTATGCATCACCATGATCTTGCGTGTGCGTAGGAAAATTTTGAAATTACTGTGTTCCCCAACACAAACACCTTCCAATATACCGATCTTTATGTCTCGACCATTTTGAGACTCCTCGTCATGTCCGTGATCTCATTCGGGACTCCGAACAACCTTCGGTACATCAAAACACATAAACTCATAATACCGATCGTCACCGAAGGTTAAGCGTGCGAACCCTACGGGTTCGAGAACTATGTAGACATGACCGAGACTCATCTCCGGTCAATAACCAATAGCGGAGCCTAGATGCTCATATCGGTTCCTACATATTCTTCGAAGATCTTCATCGGTCAAACCGCATAACAACATACGTTGTTCCCTTTGTCATCGGTATGTTACTTGCCCGAGATTCGATCATCGGTATCTCAATACCTAGTTCAATCTCATTACCGGCAAGTCTCTTTACTCGTTCCGTAATGCAACATCCCGTAACTAACTCATTAGTCACATTGCTTGCAAGGATTATAGTGATGTGCATTATCGAGAGGGCCCAGAGATACCTCTCCGATACATGGAGTGACAAATCCTAATCTCGATCTATGCCAACTCAACAAACACCATCGGAGACACCTGTAGAGCATCTTTATAGTCACCCAGTTACGTTGTGACGTTTGATAGAACACTAGGTGTTCCTCCGGTATTCGGGAGTTGCATGATCTCATAGTCATAGGAACATGTATAAGTTATGGAGAAAGCAATAGCACGAAACTAAACGATCAAAGTGCTAAGCTAACGGATGGGTCAAGTCAATCACATCATTCTCTAATGATGTGATCCCATTCATCAAATGACAACTCCTTGTCCATGGCTAGGAAACTTAACCATCTTTGATTAACGAGCTAGTCAAGTAGAGGCAAACTAGTGACACTTTGTTTGTCTATGTATTCACACATGTACTAAGTTTCCGGTTAATACAGTTGTAGCATGAACAATAAACATTTACCATGATATAAGGAAATATAAATAACAACTTTATTATTGCCTCTAGGGCATATTTCCTTCAGTTGGATTGCGAAGATGTTCGACTACATCGACTGCGTTAACCTAACGCTTCCGCTTTCGGTCTACGAGGGTATGTGGACACACTCTCCACCTCTCGTTGCTATGCAAGCGTGAGCGTAGGTTTTTTTTTTGAAATTCCATGCTACGTTCCCCAACAGTGGCATCCGAGCCAAGTCTATGCGTAGATGATATGCACGAGTAGAACACAAAGAGTTGTGGGTGATAATAGTCATACTGCTTACCACCAACGTCTTATTTTGATTTGCCGGTATTGTTGGATGAAGCGGCCCAGACCAACCTTACATGACCACGTTCATGAGACCGGTTCCACCAACAAACATGCAACTTGTTTTGCATAAAGGTGGCTGGCGGGTGTCTGTTTCTCCAACTTTAGTTGAATCGAATTTGACTACGACCGGTCCTTATTGAAGGTTAAAACAATACACTTCACGAAAAATTGTTGTGGTTTTGATGCGTAGGTAAGAACGGTTCTTGCTAGAAGCCCGTAGCAGCCACGTAAAACTTGCAAGAACAAGGTAGAGGACGTCTAACTTGTTTTTCTAGGGCATGTTGTGATGTGATATGGTCAAGACATGATGTGATATAAGTTATTGTATGGGATGATCATGTTTTGTAAAAGTTATCGGCAACTGGCAAGAGCCTTATGGTTGTCGCTTTATTGTATGAAATGCAATCGCCATGTAATTACTTTACTTTATCACTATGCGGTAGCAATAGTTGTAGAAGTAATAGTTGGTGAGACGACAATGATGCTACGATGGAGATCAAGGTGTGAAGCCGGTGATGATGGAGATCATGATGGTGCTTTGGAGATGGAGATCAAAGGCACAAGATGATGATGGCCATATCATGTCACATATTTTGATTGCATGTTTTGTTTATCTTTTATGCATCTTATTTTTGCTTAGTACGGCGGTAGCATTATAAGATGACCCCTTACTAAAATTTCAAGGTATAAGTGTTCTCCCTGAGTATGCACCGTTGCGACAGTTCGTCGTGCCGAGACACCACGTGATGATCGGGTGTGATAAGCTCTACGTTCACATACAACGGGTGCAAGACAATTTTGCACATGCGGAATACTCAGGTTAAACTTGACGAGCCTAGCATGTACAGACATGGCCTCGGAACACTGGAGACCGAAAGGTCGAACGTGAGTCATATAGTAGATATGATCAACATAGAGATATTCACCATTGAAGACTACTCCATCTCACATGATGATCGGACATGGTTTAGTTGATATGGATCACTTGATCATTTAGATGACTTGAGGTATGTCTATCTAAGTGGGAGTTCTTAAATAATATGATTAATTGAACTTAATTTATCATGAACTTAGTCCTGATAGTATTTGCATATCTATGTTATAGATCAATAGCTCGCGTATAGCTCCCCCGTTTTATTTATGATATGTTCCTAGAGAAAACTAAGTTGAAAGATGATAGTAGCAATGACGCAGACAAGATCTGTAATCTGAGGATTATCCTCGTTGCTGCACAGAAGAATTATGTCCTTGATGCATGATACGTCCCCGTCGTATCTATAATTTTTTATTGTTCCATGCCAATATTATACAACTTTTATATACTTTTGGCAACTTTTTATACTATTTTTGGGACTAACATATTGATCCAGTGCCCATTGCCAGTTCCTGTTTGTTGCATGTTTTTTGTTTCGCAGAAAATCCATATCAAACGGAGTCCAAACGGGATAAAAACTGATGGAGATTTTTTTGAATATATGTGATTTTTGGGAAGAAGAATCAACGTGAGATGATGCCTGAGGGGGCCACGAGGCAGGGGGCGCACCCTAGGGGATCAGACGCGCCCTGGGCCCTCGTGGCCACCCCGTAAGGCAGTTGGTGCCCTTCTTTCGCCGCAAGAAAGCCAATATCCGGATAGAAATCGTGTTAAACTTTCAGCCCAATCGGAGTTATGGATCTCCGGGAATATAAGAAACGGTGAAAGGCCAGAATCAAAAACGCAGAAACAGAGAGAGATAGAGAGACAAATCCAATCTCGAAGGGGATCTCACCCCTCCGCCGCCATGGAGGCCAAGGAACAGAGGGGAAACCCTTCTCCCATCTAGGGAGAAGGTCAAGGAAGAAGAAGAAGAAGAATAAGGGGGATCTCTCCCCCTCTCTCCCGGTGGCACCGGAACGCCGCCGGGGCCATCATCGTCACCGCAATCTACACCAGCACCTCTGTCATCTTCACCAACATCTTCATCACCTTCCCCCATCTATCTACAGGGGTCCACTCTCCCGCAACCCGCTGTACCCTCTACTTGAGCATGGTGCTTTATGCTTCATATTATTATCCAATGATGTGTTGCCATCCAATGATGTCTGAGTAGATTTTCGTTGTCCTATCGGTAATTGATGAATTGCTATGATTGGTTTAATTTGCTTGTGGTTATGTTGTTGTCCTTTGGTGCCCATCATATGAGCGCACACGTGGATCACACCATAGGGTTAGTTGTATGTTGATAGGACTATGTATTGGAGGGCAAGAGTGACAGAACCTTCAACCTAGCATAGAAATTGATGCATACGGGATTGAAGGGGGACCAATATATCTTAATGCTATGGTTGGGTTTTACCTTAATGAACATTAGTAGTTTCGGATGCTTGCTAATAGTTCCAATCATAAGTGCATAAAATTCCAAGTCAGGGATGCCATGCTAGCAGTGGCCTCTCCCACATAAAACTTGATATCGGTCTAGTAACGTAGTCAATTGCTTAGGGACAATTTCGCAACTCCTACCACCACTTTTCCACACTCTCTATACTAACTTTATTGCTTCTTTACTCTGACGCGACTGGTTTTCCGGGTATAAATTTCCAGAAAATGGCCGTTGTGCTCACCAGCCCCAGGATTACTGTTAGCTGATGAGGCACCAACTTGTTACAGAAATTCCAAGCAAAAGTGCAAAATATGTAGTACAAGACCATTGTGGCCTATGAGTACATAAAATGGTTTCTAGTGGTTTAGGGCGGAAGCGGTTTGTGGATCACCACGGTCTATGGGACTCCATTTCCCACAGGAACAGCTGACCAGGTTAACTCCTATCTTCGCGAGGCTGCTATCACCGTTGCTTAGGTCCCGAGGCTGTCATCGCCACGCTCCTCTCCAAGCAATCTGGCCAAGACAATAGCCAGGGACAAGCCAGTGAGTACTTTGAATGTACTCGCAAACATTAAGAACACAGGTATAATATAATTGATCAACATACACTGAAATATTCTATGATCACATCGTTAGACATAAATAAAATCTTGTTGCGTGCAAGCAGGTTATTTATGTGCAACCAGAATATGTAATGACAGAATAGTAATAAAATGCACCGATCGGATGTCTGAAGCGACGTCTCGGAAGGATAGTAAAAGTGAGCATGCCTCAGTCGGGCGTCTTAGCGACACCACATAAGGGGCTTATAAAGTAAATAAAATAACAAGCATGCCACAGTCGGGCGTCTGAGCGACGCCACATAAAGGTCTTATAAGAAAATGAAATAACAAACATGCCACAGTCGGGCGTCTGAGCGACGCCACATAAAGGGCTTATATGAAAATGAAATAACGAACATGCCACAGTCGGGCGTCTGAGCGACGCCGCATAAAGGGCTTATATATATACAAACATAATCATAGTGAATATCCAGGGGGTGGTACCGTCCCAGGGATATTCATTATTTCAAACAATGCAAACGGTTAGTCCATAATGATAATAATCATAACCATCATATATCACAAGTCATAATCAATATTCGGGTTTAGTAGTTTCTCCTCCGAAGACCGACACTAAGACCGACACTTGACCCATCCCAGACTGAAATCCTTAACCATGGACACGGCTATTCGAATAGGTTTAATATCTCTGCAGAGTGTGTACTCTTTACCCACGAGTAACGGATTCCTTTAGTCCATCGGACTAATTCCGTCTACGGTCTTTTAATTGAAACACACCCGACTTGCACACACCAGCTTTTACTTGTGTCTGGAATCACCCATGACACCTGTTAAGCAAAACTCTAAGTGGGGAGGCTACAACCTCGCGTAGCATGGGATCAAATTTCTATCGCGCGCTCTAAGGGGTGCCCCCCTCTCGGTCCCAACCGGATACACCCATGCCCCCGGACCAGGTGGCATGCCTACCAGCTACAACCGGTATCTTCCACCATGGCCTCTCTGTACGGTGTGTGCCAAGACAAGGGTTAACAACTTACTGAACCATACCCCACCTACGGCAGGGACCAGTGGCAGTACGAAACAAGTATGGGGGTTACCGGAACAAGACTCGATCTACGACCGACTCTGGAGGCTTATAAGTTCCCTGCATGACATGTATAACAAATATATTTCAACCAACAGAATCACCACCCATTATACCTTACTATGCCATACCGGACATAACCGTCCCGACGGAGACCGGCGACAAGCTCACGCCTACCCAAGGCAGAGGCTTTCCCGGGTTCCTTTCCGGCATGCATGCAAGGCACATGAGGATGATTACCATCACATGTATATTCATTTCCAACAGCAAGGAAATCACTAATATGCATTCATGCAAATGATCGCATCATCACATAAAATAACGAGTTCTCCGAAATAAGGTGGTGTTATAATCGTGTCAACTAACACATCAAAAATATTATGCCAGGGTTCAAGATGCTTGCCTTCATGGTGTGGAAAGGCAGGGTGCACTCCAAATCTTTTGAAAGCTTTCTTCTCTTTAAAAATCCTATTTTCAAAAATATGCAAATAACACATATTTCAAAAACAGTACAAAAAAGTTGTTTGGAAAATTTTCAAATAAACCTTAAAATAAACTAGACAGAATTTGAGAGATGTAGGAAAAAGAATCAATTCATTTGGATTTATAATTAAAAAGTTATAGCCACTCAAAGTTGTGGTCAAAATCTGTTTTTTAAAAATAAAACAAAAAGAAAACGTTTCAGTCACGAATACACTTTCTAAGTAGGGGTTACATACTTGGGGTTTTACGCTTTCACTTAACACGCGTGGCGGCGGGGTGGGTCACTGACAGTGGGTCCAGTGGGCCCACTGGTCAGGTTTGACTAGTCCTCTCCCTCCTCTTCCTCTGTCCCGAGCGGAGGCGGAACTCCGGCGATCGTCGCCGGCGATTGGCGGCTCCTCGCGGGGCCCCGAGGGCGGGGATGGATCCGCCACTCCAGGGCGGTCCTCCCGGTGGTCGTCAGGCAGGAGGGGACGGAGGGAGCTGCCGGCGGCGAGCTTCGCGGCGGAGGAGGTTTCGGGGGCAAAGTGAATTTTCGCCTGCGGCGAGTCCCGAGCAAAATTGAGTGGGGGTTTGGACTCATGAGAGGGAGAGGGAGTTCCTGGTGAAGAGAGTGGAGAGGGGGAGGTCCTGGTGGCGCCAGAACGGCTGGGGCAGTGGCGGCGGCAGAAGTTGCCGGAGAGGAAGAAGATGACTCCTCGGGTCGATCCATTGCTACGGGAGGGTCAGTGAGGGAGTGAGAGAGGTTGCCTGAGGCCTGGACGAGCTCGGGGGTGCTATATATAGTGCATCCATGGCGGTTCCGTGGTCGAGGATAAGGTCGCCGGCGAACCGACGTTCTGTAGCTTGCAGGGCGACGTGGAGGCGACGAGAGCTAGCAGACACGCTTGGGGATAAGCTTGCGCTGTTCCAAGTGGCAGGTGGCGAGCCGGGGTGGCTTTGGCGGCACCGACCGTGGCAGAGGCGCTGCGGACACCGGCGTGCCGCCAAGAGGGCTCTGGCGGTGGCTCTGTAGGGCGCCAGGGCGGGCTGGCGTGTTGTGGCGAGAAGGGGAGCGCGTGGCGTGGTTCTGCAGTGTGGGCCAAGCCAGGGGCGCGACGCGGCGGCTCGTGTGCGCGGCTGCAGTTGGCGCGCTCTGGGCGCGCCCAGTGCACGCCTACCAGCTGCTCGGCGAAATGCCATGGCACTCCAGAGCGCTCGGTTGGAGCTGGGGTTTAGCAGGTCTAGGCTAGGGCTTGCAAGGAGATCAGTGGACAAGCTTGATGGGTCAGAGGATCAAGTTCATAACACAAACTTACACTCATGCCAAATCTGTTCATGCCAACAGGGTGTTTGTCAAAATGCCAGAGGCATCTAGGCAGTTCTTGGAGGGGCCAAAATCTCCAGATAGAAGTCTCTTTAGATGAATAAGAGGGTGGTGAGGTTAGTTTGTGAAAAGCACAAACTTGTTAGTGCAAGTTTTGCCGAACTTCAAATCTGGACAGGATGTGAATGGCATTATTTCATGAACCAAAAATATGCCAATGGTTGCATGCTCCTGGACTTAGGGGTTTGGTAGGGCTGTCTACAAGTAGGAGAAAACACAAGATCATTGGAGCAAAATTAAATAGGGTTGTAGTAGAAATCACAAGGCTGGACCAGAATGAAAATGAGGTTGATTCACTCAAATTTTTCAAAGAACAGCACTAGGTTTTTGCATAATGTTGAATCATATGCTACTACCAACATCCCATAATTTTGGTGGAGGCCAGAAGGAAATATTTAAATGGGTTGCAGTGCAAAATTGCACTCTGACCAGAGAAGAAAAATTGATGCAGAGCTCAAAATATTACATGAATAAAAGATATTTTTGCATAACAGTGATTTAAAAACATCACATGACATCTCCAAATTTTGGTTGGAATTTTAAGTGAATTTATCAAATGGTTGTAGTTCAAATATGGCCATATAACCTTGGAAAACCATTTTTCAAGAAAATACAAATTAAGCAAATTAATTATGTAATTAGTTCTACTAATAAAATAAAAGTTTTTCTTGAGAGGTTAAACAAGTCCAAAAACATATTTGAAAAGTTTTCACTTTGGGGAAAAACTCCATAAATCAAGGGAGGAAAAGGTTCAAAAATAAAAAGGGAGCCCAGAGAATAAAAGTTTTTAATTCCTGGAAAAATTTTAATTAATAAAACAAGGTCAAAAATTTGGGTTGTCACATTTACCTAAACAACCCCTAGTTTTTATTTACGTGCTCTTTATATTCTTGCAAACCTATCCCGTTACACCTACAAAGTACTTCTAGTTTTATACTTGTCCTGGGTAAAGCGAACGTCGAGCGTGCTTAGAGTTGTATCGGTGGTCGATAGAACTTGAGGGAATACTTGTTCTACCTTTAGCTCCTCGTTGGGTTCAACACTCTTACTTATGGAAAGAGGCTACAATTGATCCCCTATACTTGTGGGTTATCAAGACCTTTCCCTGGCGCCGTTGCCGGGGTGTCATAGCGTGGGGTGAATATTCTCGTGTGTGCTTGTTTTTTTTATCACTAAGTAATTTTTATTTTCTGTTCTAAGTTGTTCTCTATCTTTAGCTATGGATATGGAACACACAATACCAAAAAAATTAGGTTTACTTGCCACTCATGGAGATGGGGAACCTCCTAAAACCCTCGATGCTCATTATGTGAAAGTTATTATGCACTACTTTAATAATCCTGAGAAAACCCCATTCAATTATGTAATGGGAGACATGTTGGATCAACGTGAATACTTTAGGGATCATCGCTTGAATCAAAAAGGGAAATTATTATGGGATCAAATTTATATGTTGCATTGGTATGCTCGGCAACAATGCTTGAGATATGATTATACTTGTTGCTCTAGGATGAAGGCTCCACACCTTCCCTTTTCATGCAATTTTAATGATAATGAAACCTTATCTTCTTATGCTAATGGTATATATGATTACTATGATGTGGAACGAATAGAAGAATTTGTTGCTTTTAAGGGTGCTTGTGAAATTGAATCTTTGTTTAAACAGTTTGAAGATTTTGATGATTCAGTTTATAGACCTGAAAACTTAGCTATCCTTAAATATTGCTATGAGAATTATAAATAAAATTATGATATTGATGAATTTATTGAGAAAGTCTCCGCTGTCCGAGAAGAGACTAATATTTTGCAGGAGTCTATGGAAGAAGAAATTGATGAAACTGTGAGCTCATTGGATGAAAAAGATGATGAGGAGAGCAGAGAACAAAAGGAGGAAGAGCGGATTAGCTACCCGTGCCCACCTTCTAATGAGAGTAACTCTTCAACTCATACATTGTTTAATTTCCCTTCGAATTTACCGAAGGATGAATGCTATGATGATTGTTATGATCCCGTTGATTCTTTTGAAATATCCCTTTTTGATGATGCTTGCTACGCTTGTGGCCAAGATGCCAATATGAATTATGCTTATGGAGATGAACTTGCTATAGTTCCGTATGTTAAACATGAAATTGTTGCTATTGCACCCACGCATGGTAGTCCAATTATCTTTTTGAATTCTCCCGACTACACTATATCGGAGAAGTTTGCCCTTATTAAGGATTATATTGATGGGTTGCATTTTACCATTACACATGATAATGTTGATGAATATAATATGCATGTGCTTGCTGCTCCTACTTGCAATTATTATGATATAGGAACTACATCTCCGCCTCTCCATGTTTCGAATATGATAAAATTGCAAGAACTGTTTATACTATGCATTGGCCTTTACTATGTGTGCATGAATTGTTCTTTTATGACATGCCAATGCATAGGAAGAGAGTTAGACTTCGTTGTTTCATGATATATGTTACTTTGTGCTCACTACTAAATCACAAATCATTGCTAATTAAAATTGGCTTTGATATACCTTGGGATCCGGGTGGATCCATTACTTGAGCACTATATGCCTAGCTTAATGGCTTTAAAGAAAGCACTGCCAGGGAGACAACCCGGAAGTTTTAGAGAGTCATTTATTTCTGTTGTGTGCTTTTATAAAGTTTAAAAATAAAATAATGTGCCAAGATTTGCCTTTAGGATGTTTACATTGCTTGTTGGTTTGTGCGGTGCAAGACAGAAACTTTGGCTGTAGTGCGCGATTTTACATTTTTTACTGGAATGTCAAAAGGTTCTGAAACTTTTTGCAATGTCTTTATATACAAATTTTTTATTTTTCCTAAATTTTTCAGAATTTTTGGACTACCAGAAGTATGGTGAATGTTCAGATTACTACAGACTGTCCTGTTTAAGACAGATTCTGTTTTTGATGCATAGTTTGCTTGTTTTGATGAAGCTATCGATTTCTATCAGTGGATTAAGCCATGGAAAAGTTATATTACATTAGCTACATTGCGAAAACAAAATATGAATTGGTTTGCAACATTACTTAGAGTAGTGATTTGCTTTATTATACTAACGGATCTTACCGAGCTTTCTGTTGAGTTTTGTGTGGATGTAGTGTTCGAAGATCGAGGATGTCTCGTTGTGAGGAGAAGGAGGAGAGACAAGAGCTCAAGCTTGGGGATTCCCAAGGCACCCCAAGTAAATATTCAAGGAGACTCAAGCGTCTAAGCTTGGGGATGCCCCAGAAGGCATCCCATCTTTCTTCAACAAGTATCGGTATGTTTTCGGATTCGTTTCATTCATGTGATATGTGCAAATCTTGGAGCGTCTTTTGCATTTATTTTTCACTTTTATTTTATGCACCATGCTGGTATGAGATAGTCCTTGGTTGATTTATAGAATGATCATTGCACTTCACTTATATTTTTTGAGTATGGCTTTATAGAATGCTTCATGTGCTTCACTTATATCATTTGAAGTTTGGATTGCCTGTTTCTCTTCACATAGTAAACCGCCATTTGTAGAATGCTCTTTTGCTTCACTTATATTTGTTAGAGCATGGGCATATCTTTTGTAGAAAGAATTAAACTCTCTTGCTTCATTTCTATCTATTTAGAGAGATGACAGAAATTGGTCATTCACATGGTTAGTCATAAAATCCTACATAAAACTTGTAGATCACTGAATATGATATGTTTGATTCCTTGCAATAGTTTTGCGATATAAAGGTGGTGATATTAGACTCGTTCTAGTTGAGTAATTGTGAAATTGAGAAATACTTCTGTTGAGGTTTGCAAGTCCCGTAGCATGCACGTATGGTAACCATTGTGTGAAATTTGAAGCATGAGGTGTTCCTTTGATTGCCTTCCCTATGAGTGGCTGTCGGGGACGAGCGATGGTGTTTTCCTACCAATCTATCCCCCTAGGAGCATGCGTGTAGTGCTTGGTTTTGATGACTTGTAGATTTTTGCAATAAGTATGTGAGTTCTTTATGACCAATGTTGAGTCCATGGATGATACGCACTCTCACCCTTCCATCATTGCTAGCCTCTTCGGTACTGTGCATTGCCCTTTCTCACCTCGAGAGTTGGTGCAAACTTCGTCGGTGCATGCAAACCTCGTGATACGATACACTCTATCACACATAAGCCTCCTTATATCTTCCTCAAAACTGCCACCATACCTACCTATCACGGCATTTCCATAGCCATTCTGAGATATATTGCCATGCAAATTCCATCATCGTCATATACATGACTTGAGCATTCATTGTCATATTGCTTTGCATGATCGTAAGATAGCTAGCATGATATTTTCATGGCTTGTCCGTTTTTTGATATCTTTGCTATGCTAGATCATTACACATCCCGGTACACCGCCGGAGGCATTCATATAGAGTCATACTTTGTTCTAGACATCAAGTTGTAATATTGACTTGTAAGTAAATAAAAGTGTGATGATCATCATTATTAGAGCATTGCCCCAGTGAGGAAAGGATGATGGAGACTATGATTCCCCCACAAGTCGGGATGAGACTCCGGACTTAAAAAAGAGAGGCAAAAGAAGCCCAAATAAAAAAAGAGGCCAAGAAGCCCACCAAAAAAACAACAAAAAATGAGAGAAAAAGAGAGCAGGGCAATGCTACTATCCTTCTACCACACTTGTGCTTCAAAGTAGCACCATGTTCTTCATATAGAGAGTCTCTTGAGTTATCACTTTCATATACTAGTGGGAATTTTCATTATAGAACTTGGCTTGTATATTCCGATGATGGGCTTCCTCAAATGACCGAGGTCTTCATGAGCAAGAAAGTTGGACGCACACCCACTTAGTTTCCAGTTTGAGCTTTCATACACTTATAGCTCTAGTGCACCCGTTGCATGGCAATCCCTACTCCTTGCACTGACATCAATTGATGGGCATCTCCATAGCCCGTTGATTAGCCACGTCGATGTGAGAGTTTCTCCTTTTTTGTCTTCTCCACACAACCTCCATCATCATATTCTATTCCACCCATAGTGATATGTCCATGGCTCGCGCTCATTTATTGCGTGAAAGTTAAAAAAGTTTGAGAATACTAAAGTATGAAACAATTGCTTGGCTTGTCAACGGGGTTGTGCATGATGAGAGCATTTTGTGTGATGAAAATGAAGCATGGCCAAACTATATGATTTTGTAGGGATGAGCTTTCTTTGGCTATGTTATTTTGAGGGGACATAATTGCTTGGTTAGTATACTTGAAGTATTATTGTCTTAATGTCAAATGATAGACTATTGCTTTGAATCACTCGTGTCTTAATATTCATGCCATGATTAGATTACATGATCAAGATTATGCTAGGTAGCATTCCACATCAAAAATTATCTTTTTTATCATTTACCTACTCGAGGACGAGCAGGAATTAAGCTTGGGGATTGCTACCTCTTGAGCACTGCATTGGGTTTTCCCTTGAAGAGGAAAGGCTGATGCAGGAAAGTACCATAAGTATTTCTCTCAGTTTTTGAGAACCAAGGTATCAATCCAGTAGGAGACTACACGCAAGTCACCTTGTACCTACACAAACAAATAAGAACCTTGCAACCAACGCGATAAAGGGGTTGTCAATCCCTTCACGGCCACTTGCAAAAGTGAGATCTGATAAAGATAATAAGATAAACATTTTTGGTATTTTTATGATATAGATTGAAAGTAAAGATTGCAAAAAATAGATTGGAAACTTATATGATGGAAAGTAGACCCGGGGGCCATAGGTATCACTAGTGGCTTCTCTAAAAATAGCATAAGTATTACGGTGGGTGAACAAATTACTGTCGAGCAATTGATAGAAAAGTGCATAATTATGAGAATATCTAGGCATGATCATGTATATAGGCATCACTTTCGTGACAAAGTAGGGCGACACGATTCTGCATCTACTACTATTACTCCACACATCGACCGTCTCCTGCCTGCATCTAGAGTATCAAGTTCATAAGAACAGAGTAATGCATTAAGCAAGATGACATGATGTAGAGGGATAAACTCAAGCAATATGATATTGTCGGCGGGAACGACACCTATGGGATCACTGGGATCCCTTCTACGGTCGGCGGGCGCTGGGTCGTGAGGTGAGCAGGTTTAGGAGCTAGCACATAGATTGTTTACCCAGGTTCGGACCGCGAGGATGCGTAAAACCCTAGTCCTGCTTTGGTGGATGTATTGAGTGTTCTTAAGCTTCTTGAACTATCTACGGTGGCTGCACCGTTCCAAAAAGCCGAATCCCCCTCCTAGTCGCCTCGGGCCTCCTTTTATAGAAAAAGGGGTTGCCAAAGTGGCACACAGGAGGTGGAAAGGCCTACAGTGCGTGAGCTTATCGCACTGCATTATGGGACAAAGTGCATTAAGTGCGCTATGTAGGTGTCCATTAGCTTTATTGGGGACGGGAACGAGGCCCGTCCCGTCCGTCGCCGCTCCGCCTCGCTTCGACACGCGCCCAGGCTAGCGGTGCATGCAACGCCATGTAGGCAGGCAAGTAGATGAGGTGCGCGGTGGTAGGGCCTTCATGAAGATCTGCATGCCGCCACGCGGTTGCTTGCTGATTTGGCCTGGAAGCTGCATGTCACCACGCAGGTGCCTGCCCAGCTGGTTGGGCTGGCAGCTACATGCGAATGGCGGCGGGGTCTTGGCTGGTGCGGGCCTGGTAGTAGCCCTGCTGATACCCTCGGCAAGGGTCTTGCCGTGGCGTTGCTGTCACCCCAGGCAAGTGTCTTGCCTGGGGGTCCTGTGGATTTCCTCAGCCAGGATCCTGCCGAGGGTCACCGTCTTCTGGTCCTCATCTAAACTCATATGCCTATGGTCTCGACAAAGATCTGCATGCCACCTCAGAGGTGCCTCCCGAGCCCTAGTCCCATGTAGTTGTTGACGACGTTCGGAACCTTTGGGCTCAAGGGTGGCTCGCTCTGCTGGCGTTGGGCAAATTGCCCCGGCAAGGCTCTTGCCGGGGTTGCGGGGGCCGCCTCGGCAAGGATCTTGCCGAGGGAGTCCACCTCGCCCTCTTGCCCTCCTGCGCTTCTGGTCTTGGCATCGCCTCGGTTGTCTTGTGCTTCGGCTTCTCTCTGGCTTCCCTCCTCTGCCCTGCTAAGTGCGGCCGCGACGCGTGGCTCTGACTGCACGTGCACAAGTAAAGGGGTCAAAAGGAGAGCCCCTACTTTTGTACACTGACAGGAGCCCCCGGGCCTGGTCCACACATAAGCACAACGCGTTGTTGGGCTAGGCCCAGAACGGTGCGCGGGTAGGTGGGGGCGGATTTTACCGTAGTAACTTCTCGTTCACTGCGCTTCCCCACGACCCGCGTTAAACGCGCGACGTGGAGGGTTGTGCGTGACGTGGGGGTCATGCGTGGGGCGGTTTCCGCACGCATGCGTCACATCATGGTTAATGGGAGAGGAGGCGGCCCGCGCCTTCCCCATAAAAAGAGGAATAACCGCGGGCACGCTGCTCACTTTACCCCCTGCATCTTCTCCAATCTTGGAACCGCTGCCCCCTTCTCCTTCCTTCGCAAGCTTTTGCCTCTTATTGCCACCGCCACGTCTTCGCTGTCCTCCGCCCCTCACCTCTCGCAGCCACCATGGCCCCCAAAACCAACAAGGGCAAAGGGATGCCCAAGGACGTCGGAGCAACGGAGCCACCGGAGAGTGAGTTGGCGGTGCGGTGGACGCAGCTCGCCCACTTCCCCTCAACGGTCGACGTGTTCGAGATCTGGGATAGCTTCAAGCCCCTTTGGAGGTGCAAGACGCGGGGGGGGGGGGGGGGGGGGGCGGCGGGGCATCCAACCACGCATGTCATCCCCGCCAACTGCGCCGAGGACGCCCTGAATCGGTACCCGTTTTTCGTCGACTACTTCTCTTGCGGTCTCTGCCCCCTTTCTCCGATTTCTTCAATGATGTCATGCACACATTTGGCTTTCACCTTCTTGGATTTTACTCCAAATGCCGTGTCGTGCATGGCTCTTTTTACCCACCTCTATGAGGGCTTCGTCGGAGTCATCCCCAACACGGTGCTCTTCCGCCATTACTTTTACCCTCGCATCCAGGGAGGAGGTGCCATCTCTGGTTGCGTCACCTAGATCCCGAGGTCCAAGGGGACGTACCTAGAGGGCGCCTAGAAGGAGAGGTGGGAAGAATGGCGGGGCCGGTAGTGTTGGATTGAGGAGGACGACCCACAGGAGTTCAGCCGGGTTCGCCAGGCGCCGCCGGTCCGCAGGCCGGACTGGGGTGACGCCGACACCCATGACGACAAGTCAAGCCCGCCATCACCCGGATTCTTCGCCTCACCAAGGCCGGGCTCACCCTTGAGATGATCGGGGCGGATCTCATCTGCCGCCGATGCTCTGCTGCATAACAAAGGGAGGCCGGCCTGGCTCTTCACGAATGCGGCCAGTATCATGAGGCTTCGCCCCGGCCTCGACCACAACTTCACGGTGCTAGCGCACGCCCACTTCTGCCAGCGGCTCTTCCAACTGGACGTGGGCCGTGATGGCAAGGCCAAGAGGTCCGGCAAGGCCGCGAAGGCTGGCAAGGTCGCTAAGGGGCCCTTGTTCAGGTTGCCTGCGGGGGTGGTCCCGCTGAGCAATAACTCGTGCCGGAACGACATCATCGCCATGATGCCGGGCTGCAACGCGCATGGCCCGGTCTCAAGATGGGTCGAGCTGCCGGAGGAGCAGGTGCAGGAGTTCTTCGACAATCTGTAGGAGAAGTACATCCACGAAAAGCCGTGGCTCGTCCAAGACACTACCCAGGCGGAGCTGGACTACATCGTCGCAAGGGCGGTGGAGGCGGAACTCACCAAGGAGGCCGGTAGCGCCGGCGGCGTGGAGGACAAGGCCGCGATGGCCGCAGAGGAGAAGGAGCTCACCCAGTGGGCGGAGTCCGCCGGGGAGGCTAGCAGCGCCCGCACCGGGGACCCTCTTGTCGAGGACGACAATGACGAGCCGTCTGAGGAGGAAGCTGAAGCTGTCGAGCCCCCAGCCGTGGGGAAGGGGCGAGTCGTGCGGCGGGCCAGCTCCGGCGAGCCGGTTTGGCCCGGCAGGGCCGTGCAACCCCAGCACGCCCAGGAGACGTCCGCGCACCAAACGAGGTCCACGGCAGCGAAGAAATTGGTGAAGGCCGCGGTGGCGAAGAAGAAAGCATATGCCTCTTCTTCGTCCAAGCGTTCCCCAACTCCACCTGCTTCCCCTCCTCCACTTGCTTCCCCTCCTACCACAAGCAACGACATGAAGGTATTCTTTGACCTCGGGTCTCTTAGCCGAGGAGGAAGAGGAAGGCAGCAGAAGAGGAGGTGGAGGACGAGTGAGTGCCGTTTCCTTTCGTCATCTCCAGATCCTTTAACTGTGCTCCTTATCTTAACTTGTTTTCGTTTTGGTAGGGATACGGAGACACTGGCTCAGAGGGTGAAGAGGGCCAGGTCTTCGGCGGGCGGCCAGCCCTCGACGGGCTCCTCAAAGGCACCACTGGTGGTGGTGAGTAGCCCGGACAGCAGCCCCAGCGTAAGTTCGCCACTCGCCCCTCGTCGACGTGTGCCAAGGGCACAATCCTTGGTGCTGACCTTGTCGTGATCGCAGGAGGAGGACAGCAGCAGGAGGAGCCACTGAGGGCTACCCCCAACATGCCGCCTCCGTCAACCACGCCGCCCCGAGGGGTGTCCCCGGCAAGGGCGCCAAGCACCGAGCCCATGCACATGGAGGAGGAGGAGGCAAGCTTGGGCACCGGTGGCCACACCTCGGTGCCTGATGTTGGTGGGGAGCGGGCCTCGTCTTCCCAGCCTGGCATGGGTAAGCCATTCGCCTTCCATCCCTTTCCTCTTTCTGTTCTTTCTGAATCTTGGTCTCAGCTTCGCTTCATCCCCTTCTCGACATCCAGATCCCCTGTCGGCGGACCAGGAGGACATAGATACCGTCATCGAGGACGTCGCCAAGGCCGCCGAGGCGGAGGCCGAAAAGACCGCCGCCGAGGAGGCCGCCAAGGGTACTGCCAAGGACGCCGCCAAGGGGTCTGTCGTGGAGCCCGACAAGGCTACTGCCGAGGAGGCCGGCAAGGGACCCTCCAGGGAGGCCAGCAAGCCTGTTGCCGAGGAGGAGGTGGCTGATGACCAACCTTCCTCCTCCGCTGCTTCTGGCTCCGGAAAGTATCTGAGGGTGGGCGACGACCTTTTCGTCCACCTTCCAGGGGCGTCCAGCTCCAGGGCGCCCATTGACGGAGAGGTGTTCGACGAGGAGGTGCTTGCCGCCGCCGGACTCGAGGTCATCAACGAGCCAAGCACCGGTGGCGACGGTTCTCAGGAGGAGCGGCTTCTCCAGGCCATGGGCACCAGCTTTCGAAAGCTCCAGGCGCTCAACCACGCCCGCCTGGACAAGATCAAGTCCAGGGCAGCAACGGTGGACAAGGCGGAGGCGGGCCTCAAGGGACGCATTGCCGAGGCGCAAACTTGGTTCCGCCAAGCATGCGAGGAGCTGAAGGCCTCCCAGGGCGAGCTGGCCAAGCACGAGGTGGAGCTCACCATGGAGCGGGCCGACGTCGAGAAGGCCCAGGAGACGGCGAGGAACCTAGCCGCCGAAGCCGAGGCCACTCGAGCCCAGCATCAGGACGTGCTAAACTCCTAGGAGGAGGACCTTGCCGCGCGTGAGGAGAATCTTACCGCAACGCTCCACGGCAAGGACGAGGAGGTGGAGAAGCTTGTCGTGCAGCGGACCCAGGAGCTGGAGCAGAGGCACAAGGAGGTACTCGATGCCCAGGCTCCGGTTCACGCCGATAAGGTGAAGGAGCTGGAGGTGGAGCGGGACGGACTCAAGGATCAGGTCCTGAAGCTGTCCAATGAGAAGGACACGCTCAATGGTGCCCTGGTTGAGGCACAGGGCGCAGTCCTCGACAAGGCCGAGCAGCTCTCCGAAGCCATCAACTCCATCAAAGACCTCAAACTGAAGCTAGAGGGTCTCGAGGGGATGTTGTCGAAGGGCAAGGCCCGGGAGGAGGCCCTGGCCAAGGACCTGGAGACCAAGAAGCAACTGCGGAAGAATGAAGCCGCCAACCACAAGGATTTTGTGGAGGGTGAGAATCGCTGGGTCGGGCGCATCGAAGGCATCGCCGGCAGGATCACCACGCAGCTGGCTACCATGGGGATGCCAAATGTGAGGTATACCCCAGAGTGCAACGCGGGCCCCAACGCCAGGCTGACCATCTTCTTCGAGGGCGTCCTCGGGGCCTTGGAGCAGCTCAACTCCAACCGGGCGGCCTCACTGGCTGATGAGTCCCGGAGGCTTTGCCGGGGTGGCATGACCAAGGTTCTCACCAAGCTGGCGCACTGGAACCCCAACCCCGACTTCGACGCCACGCTGGAGAGCTTGCCGGAGGATGCAGACCTCGCGACGCTCAAGGAGCGTATCTAGCCCATCACCAGCCTCATCGGCGGAATCGAGAGGGTGGAGGGCCAGCGCCGGGATTAGGCACCCCGTTTCTCATTGCCGCTGCGGGTTCATGGCCAATACAATTCATATCTTTAGTTAGAACCGCATCAACAATTGATGTAATATAACTCTGCAATACTTTTGATACAATGCACGCTATTCTCCTGTCTGATCTTCCCTAGTTTACCCTACGTTAACGGGTAGGCTTGCCGGCGCGTAAACTAGGGCGGCACCTTGAGGACGGATCCCCAATGGCCTGCCGGGTGTGCTTGTTGCCGAGCGAACCACCTTACCGCTCTCAACGCGGCCACTCGAACTGTCGAGCTTGACTCAAGTCAGAATCGAGAGCGTTGCCAATTGTGGCAGGCTACCCTACCACTCTCGACGCGGCCGCTCGAGCTGTTGAGCGGACTCGAAACAGAACAAGGGCGTTGCCAATTGCGGAAGGGCCCCTTTGCATGCAGGCTTTCATACATAGGGCAGGACCTTCGAGGACAATAACCTCATATATATATAACTAGCACATATGCCCATGCGTTGCAACGGGGAAAATTGATGTTTTGCACAAGCATAATGTCCCACAGCATCGGATTCATTATGAAGAACATGTTGCAACGCAACATCTTCCTTCTACAAAATGAACATAAAAAAAATGTTGCAATTTAGTCGTGTTAATATTTTCTTGGCGGGGCGTAATGTCCCACTGATTTCATTTAAATACAAACCTTTTTAAATGGCATTTAAGTATGATCCTTTCATTAATTACCCTGAAGTCCTCACCCATTTTAGCCGGGAATCAAATCCTTTCTTTTCTAATTTAGCAGCCCCAACACATTAAGGCCTATAGATCTTTCCTTTTAATTATCCTACCTTTTTACCTTAAATCCTTCATGTAGAATTTATTAAGACCACAATTTTTCTAATAGCTATTCCACCGATTTACCCATAATCCTTTCTTTAATTAGCCACATCCGTTTAAATATTATATTTAAGCCCACAATCCTTCCTTTATTAGCTCATTCGCTTAATTAGCTCTCCCTAAACATGAGCCATGGACCTCACCCTTCCCCATCTACAGGAATGAAGGGTGATTTGTGCGAACCCCGGGCTCTCCACCTCGCCGTTGCCGAATCGGCGGCTCCCTCGCCCTCCGCCGGACGCTCCGGCGGCGGGAGGACGAGGGAAGCCCAATTTGCAGCGTGTACATAGTGTAGGAGTGCCTAGGGAGCCAGCCGGTGGCGTCATGGAGGCGGCGGTGCGACTGGATCGGCTTTTTACAGGTGTTGGTCTCCCTTCGACGGCGAAGTTCCGGTGGAGCTCCGCGGTGGACCAGCTCCTTTCTTCGTGCTCGCTGCTCGGTGGAGAGGCCGTGCACGGTTCCCCCGTGCCGGAGATCGAGGGATGGAGATTCCAGCGGTTGAAGATCTGGAGAAGGAAGGCGATGTTGAGCGGTGCGACGACGATGACGGCCATGGGTGTAGGTCCTCAGGGACCATTGAGCGGAGACTTCCCGTTTCGCCCGGGGGCTGCTTCGATCCAAGGCGTCAGCGAGCAGCGGTGAACGGCGCGTCACCGGCTCGTCCACGGCGCCGGCGTAGTCGGGTTGCAGAGGGGCTTGGTTGTAATTTCCTTTTCTGTGTGGACCTTTCAGTAATTTGGCCGTTTAAATATCAACTCCTTTTCTCGCAAAAAAATAAATAAACATGATGACTGCCACTCGTATATTTAGAGTGAGTTGGGATTAGTAAATATGAAAGGTGCATAAGTCTTTGGCTGTTACATCTAAGAGATAGACAGGAGGTCTTGTGTTCAATTCCCACAATGTTGATTTATTTTGACCCAATTGTTTTTCGCGGTCTCTCTATGAAAGCCCATAAAAGGACCATCAACATACAAGTAACTAGCCCAGATCGCTTAACATGTGTAAACCAAACGTAAAGTACTAAACCAAACCAAGAATACCTATTCCCTTTAATAGTAGGTATGGATATAGAAAAGGAAATTGCTTAAAGTTTCGTATGACTTAGCTTTCCTATCGCCGCACCGGCGTCCTCGCGCTTGCAGGCGGCGTTGTTCTCTTGGTCGTCTTCTTCTCTGGAAGCCGTGGCCACGAGAAACTGCCAAGCCGGCCGCTAAACCAGATTCTCACAACTGCGTGCCCCTACCTGGCGCACCACAGATGTTGGTGGGAACAACACCTATGGGATCACTGGGATCCCTTCTATGGTCGGCGGGCGCGGGATCGTCAGGAGAGCAGGTTTAGGAGCTAGCACACAGATCGTTTACCTAGGTTCGGGCCGCGAGGATGCGTAAAACCCTAGTCCTGCTTTGGTGGATGTATTGAGTGTTCTTAAGCTTCTTGAACTAGCTACGGTGGCTGCGCCATTCCAAAAAGCCGAATCCCCCTCCTGGTCACCTCGGGCCTCCTTTATAGAAAAAGGGGTTGCCACAGTGGCACATAGGAGGTGGAAAGGCCTACAGTGCATGAGCTTATCGCACTGCATTATGGTACAAAGTGCATTAAATGTGCTATGTACGTGTCCATTAGCTTTATCGGGGATGGGAACGAGGCCCGGCCCGTCCGTCGCCGCTCCGCCTCGCTTCGACACGCGCCCAGGCTAGCGGTGCATGCAGCGCTATGTAGGCAGGCAAGCAGCTGAGGTGGCGCGGTGGTAGGGCCTTCATGAAGATCTGCATGCCGCCACGCGGGTGCTTGCTGATTTGGCCTGGAAGCTGCATGTCACCACACAGGTGCCTGCCCAACTGGTTGGGCTGGCAGCTGCATGCGAACTGCAGCGGGGTCTTGGCTGGTGCGGGCCTGGCAGTGGCCCTACTGATGCCCTCGACAAGGGTCTTGCCGGGGCCCCGGCAAGGGTCTTGCCATGGCGTTGCTGTCATCCCCGGCAAGAGTCTTGCCGGGGGGTCCTGTGGATTTCCTCGGCCAGGATCTTGCCGAGGGTCGCCGTCTTCTGGTCCTCATCTAAACTCATATGTCTATGGTCTCGACAAAGATCTGCATGCCACCTCAGAGATGCCTCCCGAGCCCTGGTCCCACATAGTTGTTGACGGCGTTCAGAACCTTTGGGCTCAAGGGTGGCTCGCTCTGCTGGCGTTGGGCAAGTTTCCCCGACAAGGCTCTTGCCGGGGCTGCGGGGGGAGGGGGGCTCGGCAAGGATCTTGCCGAGGGAGTCCACCTCGCCCTCTTGCCCTCCTGCGCTTCTGGTCTTGGCGTCGCCTCGGTTGTCTTGTGCTTCGGCTTCTCTCCAGCTTCCCTCCTCTGCCCTGCTAAGTGCGGCCGTGACGCGTGGCTTTGACTGCCCGTTCACAAGTAAAGGGGTCAAAAGGAGAGCCCCTACTTTTGTACACCTACTGATATGAACCCCATCTTCTTATCCTCAATGGCAACAATACAATACGTGCATTACTGCCCCTGCTGTCACTGGGAAAGGACACCACAAGATTGAACCCAAAGCTAAGCACTTCTCCCATTGCAAGAAATATCATTCTAGTAGCCCAAACCAAACTGATAATTCGAAGAGACTTGCAAAGATAACAAATCATACATATAAGAATTCAAAGAAGAACCAAATATTGTTCATAGATAATCTTGATCATAAACCCACAATTCATCGGATCTCGACAAACACACCGCAAAAATAATTACATCGAATAGATCTCCAAGAAGATCGAGGAGAACTTTGTATTGAGATCCAAAGAGAGAGAAGAAGCCATCTAGCTAATAACTATGGACCCGAAGGTCTGTGGTAAACTACTCACACATCATCGAAGAGGCTATGGTGTTGATGTAGAAGCCCTCCGTGATCGATTCCCCCTCCGGCGGAGCTCCAGAAAAGGCCCTAAGATGGGATCTCATGGGTACAGAAGGTTGCGGCGGTGGAAATAGGGTTTCGTGGTGCTCTTGGATGTTTTTGGGGTATATGGATATATATAGGAGGAAGAAGTAGGTCGGTGGAGCTGCGAGGGGACCACGAGGGTGGGGGGCGCGCCCAGGGGGCAGGTACACCTCCTTGCCTTGTGGCCTCCTCGCTTCTTTCTTGACGTCCACTCCAAGTCCCCTGGATCATGTTTGTTCCAAAAATAACTCTCCCGAAGGTTTCATTCCGTTTGGATTCCGTTTGATATTCCTTTTCCGCGAAACACTGAAATAGGCAAAAAACAACAATTTGCACTGGGCCTTGGGTTAGTAGGTTAGTCCCAAAAATAATATAAAAGTGTATAATAAATCCCATTAAACATCCAAAACAGATGAAATAATAGCATGGAACAATCAAAAATTATAGATAGGTTGGAGACATATCAAGCATCCCGAAGCTTAATTCCTGCTCGCCCTCGAGTAGGTAAATGATAAAAACAGAATTTTTGATGTGGAATGCTACCTAGAATAATTCTCAATGTAATTTACTTTATTGTGACATGAATGTTCAGATCCGAAAGATTCAAGACAAAAGTTTAATATTGACATAAAAATAACAATACTTCAAGCATACTAACTAAGCAATCATGTCTTCTCAAAATAACATGGCCAAATAAAGTTCATCCCTACAAAATCATATAGTTTGGTCATGCTCCATTTTTGTCACACAAGAATGCTCTCATCATGCACAACCCCGATGACAAGCCAAGAAATTGATTCATACTTTAGTAATCTCAAACTTTTTTCAATTTTCTCGCACTACATGAGCGTGAGCCATGGATATTATGGGTGGAATAGAATATAATGACGGGGGTTATGTGGAGAAGACAAAAAAGGACAAAGTCTCACATTGACGCGGCTAATCAACAGGCTAGGGAGATGCCCATCAATTTATGTCAATGCAAGGAGTAGGGATTGCCATGCAACGGATGCACTAGAGCTATAAATGTATGAAAGCTCAACAAAAGAAACTAAGTGGGTGTGCATCCAACTTGCTTGCTCATGAAAACCTAGGGCATTTGAGGAAGCTCATAGTTGGAATATACAAGCCAAGTTCTATAATGAAAAATTCCCACTAGTATATGAAAGTGACAAAACAAGAGACTCTCTATCATAAAGATCATGTTGCTACTTTGAAGCACAAGTGTGAAAAAAAAGGATAGTAGCATTGCCCCTTTTTTTCTTCTGTTTTTGGGCCTTTATTTTTTTATTTGGCCTTCCTTCTTTTTTTGGGACAATGCTCTATTAATGATGATCATCACACTTCTATTTATTTACAACTCAATGATTACAACTCGATACTAGAACAAAATATGACTATATGAATGCCTCCGGCGGTGTACCGGGAAGGGCAATGAATCAAGAGTGACATGTATGATAAATTATGCATGGTGGCTTTGCCACAAATATGATGTCAACTACATGATCATGCAAGGCAATATGACAATGATGAAGCGTGTCATAATAAATGAAACAGTGGAAAGTTGCATGGCAATATATCTCAGAATGGCTATGGAAATGCCATAATAGGTAGGTATGGTGGCTGTTTTTAGGAAGATATAAGGAGGCTTATGTATGATAGAGCGTATCATATCACGGGGTTTGGATGCACCGGCGAAGTTTGCACCAACTCTCAAGGTGAGAAAGGGCAATGCACGGTACGAAGAGGCTAGCAATGATGGAAAGGTAAGAGTGCATATAATCCAAGGACTCAACATTAGTCATAAATAACTCACATACTTATTGCAAAAATCTACACGTCATCAAAAACCAAGCATTATGCGCATGCTCCTAGGGGGATAGATTGGTAGGAAAATACCATCGCTTGTCCCCGACCGCCACTCATAAGGATGACAATCAAAGAACACCTCATGTTTCAAATTTGTTACACAACGGTTACCATACGTGCATGCTACGGGACTTGCAAACTTCAACACATGTATTTCTCAAATTCACAACTGCTCAACTAGAACGACTCTAATATTACCATCTTCATATCTCAAAACAATCATCAAGTATCAAACTTCTCATAGTATTCAATGCACCTTTTTATGAAAGTTTTTATTATACCAATCTTGGATGCCTATCATATTAGGACTAATTTTATAGCCAAAGCAAATTACCATGCTGTTCTAGAGGACTCTAAAAATAATATAAGTGAAGCATGAGAGATCAATAATTTCTATAAAATAAAACCACCACCGTGCTCTAAAAGATATAAGTGAAGCACTAGAGCAAAATTATCTAGCTCAAAAGATATAAGTGAAGCACATAGAGTATTCTAATAAATTCCGATTCATGTGTGTCTCTCCCAAAAGTTGTGTACAACAAGGATGATTGTGGTAAACTAAAAAGCAAAGACTCAAATCATACAAGACGCTCCAAGCAAAACACATATCATGTGGTGAATAAAAATATAGCATCAAGTAAAGTTACCGATGGACGAAGACGAAAGAGGGGATGCCTTCCAGGGCATCCCCAAGCTTAGGCTTTTGGTTGTCCTTGAATTTTACCTTGGGGTGCCTTGGGCATCCCCAAGCTTAGGCTCTTTCCAATCCTTATTCCATAATCCATCAAATCTTTACCCAAAACTTGAAAACTTCACAACACAAAACTCAACAGAAAATCACATGAGCTCCGTTAGCGAAAGAAAACAAACCACCACTTCAACATACTGTAATGAACTCATTATTTATTTATATTGGTGTTAAACCTACTGTATTCCAACTTCTCTATGGTTCATACCCTCCGATACTAGCCATAGATTCATCAAAATAAGCAAACAACACACGAAAAACACAATCTGTCAAAAACAGAACAGTCTATAGTAATCTGTATCAAACGTATACTTATGGAACCCCCAAAATTCTGAAATACATTTCTGGACGTGAGGAATTTATCTATTAATCATATTGAAAAATAATCAACTAAATAGCACTCTCCAGTAAAAGCAGCCAATCTCGTGAGCGCTAAAGTTTCTGTTTTTTACAGCAAGATCGCAAAGACTTTCCCCAAGTCTTCCCAAAGGTTCTACTTGGCACAAACACTAATTAAACACAAAAAACACAACCATAACAGAGTCTATATGAAATATTTATTACTAAATATGAACAAAAAGCATGGAGCAAAAATAAAATTGGGTTGCCTCCCAACAAGCGCTATCGTTTAACGCCCCTAGCTAGGCATAAAGGCAAGGATATATCTAGGTATTATCATCTTTGGTAGGCAATTCTTCAATAGAGTACTTATAACCCTTAGGAGTTCCCTTCCTTTTGTTAATGATCAAACTCGTAGGCAAGAAATCAAGAAATTCATTTGTAGCAAAAGGTTCCTTAATGATAGCGAAAAAGTTGGGGTGAACACTTATGGATTTGAGATCCGCATTTTCCTTACCAGAAGATTCACCCTTATTTTTAGGAACATACATCGGTTTGGCAATTTTAGCATTAGGAGGATTCGGAGTAGTTCTTATGGAGGAAAAGGCAGACCCTAAGTTGGTAATAATATCCTCAAGTTTATTAATTCTTGTGGAATCTTGATCTATCTTTTCATTAACTATGGGTTCCTTTTCTTTAAAAAAATTCAGAGTAACTCCTACCTTAGATCCATATTGGGTAATCTGGTTGTGATATTTTTATCCAAATTTTCAACCAACTCTATAGTGGCAACTTTATTTTCAATAATTTCAAGCCTTTGCATCACATGTTCCAAAGTTAAAATAGTTCCATTAACCAAAAGGGGTGGTAAGCCAAACAAATCTAACATAGCATTATAAGAATCAAAAGTATGGCTACCCAAGAAGTTCCCTCCGGTAATGGTATCATGGATATATCTGTTCCAAGGAGTGATGCCTACATAAAAATTGCGAAGAAGAACGGAAGTGGATTGCTTCCTATTGGATCTATTCTGAGCATTGCAAATTATATACCAAGCATCTTTTAAATTTTCTCCCTCCCTTTGTTTAAAATTAAGAACTTCATGATCGGGAGTACTAACAATGATAGGAGGACTAGCCATGATGGCGAAACAAACAATCTAACACACAGACACAAGAAGCAAGCGAAAAGAGACAGACGGAAAAAGAGGGCGAATAAAACAGCAAGGGTGAAGTGGGGGAGAGGAAAACGAGAGGCAAATGGCAAATAATGTAATGCGAGGGATAAGAGTTTCTGATGGGTACTTGGTATGTCTTGACTTGACTTGACTTGACTTGGCGTAGATCTCCCCAGCAACGAAGCCAGAAATCCTTCTTGCTACCTCTTGAGCACTGCGTTGGTTTTTCCCTTGAAGAGGAAAGGGTGATGCAGCAAAGTAGCATAAGTATTTCCCTCAGTTTTTTGAGAACCAAGGTATCAATCCTGTAGGAGACTACACGCAAGTCGCCTTGTACCTACACAAACAAATAAGAACCTTGCAACCAACGCGATAAAGGGGTTGTCAATCCCTTCACGTCCACTTGCAAAAGTGAGATCTGATAGAGATAATAAGATAAATATTTTTGGTATTTTTATGATATAGATTGAAAGTAAAGATTGCAAAGCAAAATAGATTGGAAACTTATATGATGGAAAATAGACCCGGGGGCCATAGGTTTCACTAGTGGCTTCTCTCAAAATAGCATAAGTATTACGGTGGGTGAACAAATTACTGTCGAGCAATTGATAGAAAAGTGCATAATTATGAGAATATCTAGGCATGATCATGTATATAGGCATCACGTCTGCGACAAGTAGACCAAAATGATTCTGCATCTACTACTATTACTCCACACATCAACCGACTCCTGCCTATTGTTGGGTTTCGTAGTAATTTCAAAAAAATTCCTACTCACATGCAAGATCATGGTGATGCATAGCAACGAGAGGGGGAGAGTGTGATCTACGTACCCTTGTAGATCGACAACGGAAGCGTTAACTTAGTTGATGTAGTCGTACGTCTCCACGACCCGACCGATCAAGCACCGAAACTACGGCACCTCCGAGTTCTAGCACACGTTCAGCTCGATGACGATCCCCGGACTCCGATCCAGCAAAGTGTCGGGGAAGAGTTCCGTTAGCACGACGGCGTGGTGACGATCTTGATGTTCTACTGTCGCACGGCTTCGCCTAAGCACCGCTACAATATTATCGAGGACTATGGTGGAAGGGGGCACCGCACACGGCTAAGAATATGATCACGTGGATCAACTTGTGTCTCAAGGGGTGCCCCTGCCCCCGTATATAAAGGATCAAGGGGAGGAGGCCGGCCGGCATCTATGGCGTGCCAAGGAGGAGTCCTCCTCCTAGTATGAGTAGGACTCCTACTAGGAGGGGGAAAGAAGTGGGGAGGGAGAAGGAAAGGGGGGCGCCGCCCCCCCCCCTCTCCTAGTCCAATTCGGACCAGGGGGGAGGAGGCGTGCGGCCCACCTTTGCCTGCCCCCCTCTCTCTCCACTAAGGCCCATATGGCCCATTACTTCTCCCGGGGGGGTTCCGGTAACCCTCCGGCTCTCCGGTTTTCTCCGAAATCACCCGGAACACTTCCGGTGTCCGAATATAGCCGTCCAATATATCAATCTTTATGTCTTGACCATTTCGAGACTCCTCGTCATGTCCGTGATCACATCCGGGACTCCGAACTAACTTCGGTACATCAAAACTCATAAACTCATAATATAACTGTCATCGAAACCTTAAGCGTGCGGACCCTACGGGTTCGAGAATAATGTAGACATGACCGAGACACGTCTCCGGTCAATAACCAATAGCGGAACCTGGATGCTCATATTGGCTCCTACATATTCTATGAAGATCTTTATCGGTCAGACCGCACAACAACATACGTTGTTCCCTTTGTCATCGGTATGTTACTTGCCCGAGATTCGATCGTCGGTATCTCAATACCTATTTCAATCTCGTTACCGGCAAGTTTCTTTACTCGTTCCGTAATACATCATCTCGCAACTAACTCATTAGTTGCAATGCTTGCAAGGCTTATGTGATGTGCATTACCGAGAGGGCCCAGAGATACCTCTCCGACAATCGGAGTGACAAATCCTAATCTCGAAATACGCCAACCCAACATGTACCTTTGGAGACACCTGTAGAGTACCTTTATAATCACCCATTTACGTTGTGATGTTTGGTAGCACACAAAGTGTTCCTCCAGCAAACGGGAGTTGCATAATATCATAGTCATAGGAACATGTATAAGTCATGAAGAAAGCAATAGCAACATACTAAACGATCGGGTGCTAAGCTAATGGAATGGGTCATGTCAATCAGATCATTCAACTAATGATGTGATCCCGTTAATCAAATGACAACTCTTTGTCCATGGTTAGGAAACATAACCATCTTTGATTAATGAGCTAGTCAAGTAGAGGCATACTAGTGACACTCTGTTTGTCTATGTATTCACACATGTATTATGTTTCCGGTTAATACAATTCTAGCATGAATAATAAACATTTATCATGATATAAGGAAATAAATAATAACTTTATTATTGCCTCTAGGGCATATTTCCTTCAGTCTCCCACTTGCACTAGAGTCAATAATCTAGATTACACAGTAATGATTCTAACACCCATGGAGCCTTGGTGCTGATCATGTTTTGCTCGTGGAAGAGGCTTAGTCAACGGGTCTGCAACATTCAGATCCGTATGTATCTTGCAAATCTCTATGTCTCCCACCTGGACTAGATCCCGGATGGAATTGAAGCGTCTCTTGATGTGCTTGGTTCTCTTGTGAAATCTGGATTCCTTTGCCAAGGCAATTGCACCAGTATTGTCACAAAAGATTTTCATTGGACCCGATGCACTAGGTATGACACCTAGATCGGATATGAACTCCTTCATCCAGACTCCTTCATTTGCTGCTTCCGAAGCAGCTATGTACTCCGCTTCACATGTAGATCCCGCCACAACGCTTTGTTTTGAACTGCACCAACTGACAGCTCCACCGTTTAATGTAAAAACGTATCCGGTTTGCGATTTAGAATCGTCCGGATCAGTGTCAAAGCTTGCATCAACGTAACCTTTTATGATGAGCTCTTTGTCACCTCCATATATGAGAAACATATCCTTAGTCCTTTTCAGGTATTTCAGGATGTTCTTGACCGCTGTCCAGTGATCCACTTCTGGATCACTTTGGTACCTTCCTGCTAGACTTACAGCAAGGCACACATCAGGTCTGGTACACAGCATTGTATACATGATAGAGCCTATGGCTGAAGCATAGGGAACATCTTTCATTTTCTCTCTATCTTCTGCAGTGGTCGGGCATTGAGTCTTACTCAACTTCACACCTTGTAACACAGGCAAGAACTCTTTCTTTGCTTGATCCATTTTGAACTTCTTCAAAACTTTTTCAAGGTATGTGCTTTGTGAAAGTCCAATTAAGCGTCTTGATCTATCTCTATAGATCTTAATGCCTAATATGTAAGCAGTTTCACCGAGGTCTTTCATCGAAAAACTCTTATTGAAGTATCCCTTTATGCTATCCAGAAATTCTATATAATTTCCAATTAGTAATATGTCATCCACATATAATATCAGAAATGCTACAGAGCTACCACTCACTTTCTTGTAAATACAGGCTTCTCCAAAAGTCTGTATAAAACCAAATGCTTTGATCACACTATCAAAGCGTTTATTCCAACTCCGAGAGGCTTGCACCAGTCCATAAATGGATCGCTGGACCTTGCACACTTTGTTAGCTCCCTTTGGATCGACAAAACCTTCTGGTTGCATCATATACAACTCTTCTTCCAGAAATCCATTCAGGAATGCAGTTTTGACATCCATCTGCCAAATTTCATAATCATAAAATGCGGCAATTGCTAACATGATTCGGACAGACTTAAGCATCGCTATGGGTGAGAAGGTCTCATCATAGTCAATCCCTTGAACTTGCCGAAAACCTTTTGCGACAAGTCGAGCTTTCTAGACAGTAATATTACCGTCAGCGTCAGTCTTCTTCTTGAAGATCCATTTATTCTCAATTGCTTGCCGATCATCGGGCAAGTCAACCAAAGTCCATACTTTGTTCTCATACATGGATCCCATCTCAGATTTCATGGCTTCAAGCCATTTTGCGGAATCTGGGCTCACCATCGCTTCTTCATAGTTCATAGGTTCATCTTGATCTAGTAGCATGACTTCCAGAACAAGATTACCGTACCACTCTGGCGCGGATCTCACTCTGGTTGATCTACGAGGTTCAGTAGTATCTTGTTCTGAAGTTTCATGATCATCATCATTAGCTTCCTCACTAACTGGTGTAGGTGTCACAGAAACAGTTTTCTATGATGCACTACTTTCCAATAAGGGAGCAGGTACAGTTACCTCCTCAAGTTCTACTTTCCTCCCACTCACTTCTTTCGAGAGAAACTCCTTCTCCAGAAAGTTTCCGAACTTAGCAACAAAAGTCTTGCCTTCGGATCTGTGATAGAAGGTGTATCCAATAGTCTCCTTTGGATATCCTATGAAGACACATTTCTCCGATTTGGGTTCGAGCTTATCAGGTTGAAGCTTTTTCACATAAGCATCGCAGCCCCAAACTTTTAGAAACGACAACTTTGGTTTCTTGCCAAACCATAGTTCATAAGGCGTCGTCTGAACGGATTTTGATGCTGCCCTATTTAACGTGAATGCAGCCGTCTCCAAAGCATAACCCCAAAACGATAGCGGTAAATCAGTAAGAGACATCATAGATCGCACCATATCTAGTAAAGTACGATTACGACGTTCGGACACACCATTACGCTGTGGTGTTCCGGGTGGCGTGAGTTGCGAAATTATTCCGTATTGTTTCAAATGTACACCAAACTCGTAACTCAAATATTCTCCTCCATGATCAGATCGTAGAAACTTTATTTTCTTGTTATGATGATTTTCAACCTCACTCTGAAATTCTTTGAACTTTTCAAACGTTTCAGACTTATGTTTCATTAAGTAGATATACCCATATCTGCTTAAGTCATCTGTGAAGGTGAGAAAATAACGATATCCGCCACGAGCCTCAATATTCATCGGACCACATACATCTGTATGTATGATTTCCAACAAATCTGTTGCTCTCTCCATAGTACCGGAGAACGGTTTTTTAGTCATCTTGCCCATGAGGCACGGTTCGCAAGTACCAAGTGATTTATAATCAAGTGGTTCCAAAAGTCCATCAGTATGGAGTTTCTTCATGCGCTTTACACCGATATGACCTAAACGGCAGTGCCACAAATAAGTTGCACTATCATTATCAACTCTGCATCTTTTGGCTTCAACACTATGAATATGTGTGTCACTACTATCGAGATTCAATAAAAATAGACCATTCTTTAAGGGTGCATGACCATAAAAGATATTACTCATATAAATAGAACAACCATTATTCTCAGATTTAAATGAATAACCGTCTCGCATCAAACAAGATCCAGATATAATGTTCATGCTTAACGCTGGCACCAAATAACAATTATTTAGGTCTAATATTAATCCCGAAGGTAGATGCAGAGGTAGCGTGCCGACTGCGATCACATCGACTTTGGAACCGTTTCCCACGCGCATCGTCACCTCGTCCTTAGCCAATCTTCGCTTAATCCGTAGTCCCTGTTTCGAGTTGCAAATATTAGCAACAGAACCAGTATCAAATACCCAGGTGCTACTGCGAGCATTAGTAAGGTACACATCAATAACATGTATATCACATATACCTTTGTTCACCTTGCCATCCTTCTTATCCGCCAAATACTTGGGGCAGTTCCGCTTCCAGTGACCAGTCTGCTTGCAGTAGAAGCACTCAGTTTCAGGCTTAGGTCCAGGTTTGGGTTTCTTCTCTTGAGTAGCAACTTGCTTGCTGTTCTTTTTGAAGTTCCCCTTCTTCTTCCCTTTGCCCTTTTTCTTGAAACTAGTGGTCTTGTTGACCATCAACACTTGATGCTCCTTCTTGATTTCTACCTCCGCAGCTTTCAGCATTGCGAAGAGCTCGGGAATAGTCTTATTCATCCCTTGCATATTATAGTTCATCACGAAGCTCTTGTAGCTTGGTGGCAGTGATTGGAGAATTCTGTCAATGACGCAATCATCTGGAAGATTAACTCCCAATTGAATCAAGTGATTATTATACCCAGACATTTTGAGTATATGCTCACTGACAGAACTGTTCTCCTCCATCTTGCAGCTATAGAACTTATTGGAGACTTCATATCTCTCAATCCGGGCATTTGCTTGAAATATTAACTTCAACTCCTGGAACATCTCATATGCTCCATGACGTTCAAAACATCGTTGAAGTCCCGATTCTAAGCCGTAAAGCATGGCACACTGAACTATCGAGTAGTCATCAGCTTTGCTCTGCCAGACGTTCATAACATCTGGTGTTGCTCCAGCAGCAGGCCTGGCACCCAGCGGTGCTTCCAGGACGTAATTCTTCTGTGCAGCAATGAGGATAATCCTCAAGTTACGGACCCAGTCCGTGTAATTGCTACCACCATCTTTCAACTTTGCTTTCTCAAGGAACGCATTAAAATTCAACGGAACAACAGCACGGGCCATCTATCTACAATCAAGCATAAACAAGCTAGATACTATCAGGTACTAAGTTTCATGATAAATTTAGGTTCAAATAATTTACTTAAAGAACTCCCACTTAGATAGACATCCCTCTAATCCTCTAAGTGATTACGTGATCCAAATCAACTAAACCATGTCCGATCATCACGTGATATGGAGAAGTTTCATTGGTGAACATCACTATGTTGATCATATCTACTATATGATTCACGCTCGACCTTTCGGTCTCCGTGTTCCGAGGCCATATCTGTATATGCTTGGCTCGTCAAGTATAACCTGAGTATTCCGCGTGTGCAACTGTTTTGCACCCGTTGTATTTGAACGTAGAGCCTATCACACCCGATCATCACGTGGTGTCTCAGCACGAAGAACTTTCGCAACGGTGCATACTTAGGGAGAACACTTCTTGATAATTAGTGAGAGATCATCTTATAATGCTACCGTCAATCAAAGCAAGATAAGATGCATAAAAGTTAAACATCACATGCAATCAATATAAGTGATATGATATGGCCATCATCATCTTGTGCTTGTGATCTCCATCTTTGAAGCACCGTCGTGATCACCATCGTCACCGGCGCGACACCTTGATCTCCATCGTAGCATCGTTGTCGTCTCGCCAATCTTATGCTTCCACGACTATCGCTACCGCTTAGTGATAAAGTAAAGCATTACAGCGCGATTGCATTGCATACAATAAAGCGACAACCATATGGCTCCTGCCAGTTGCTGATAACTCGGTTACAAAACATGATCATCTCATACAATAAAATTTAGCATCATGTCTTGACCATATCACATCACAACATGCCCTGCAAAAACAAGTTAGACGTCCTCTACTTTGTTGTTGCAAGTTTTACGTGGCTGCTACGGGCTTAAGCAAGAACCAATCTTACCTACGCATCAAAACCACAACGATAGTTTGTCAAGTTGGTGCTGTTTTAACCTTCGCAAGGACCGGGCGTAGCCACACTCGGTTCAACTAAAGTTGGAGAAACTGTCATCCGCAAGCCACCTATGTGAAAAGCACGTCGGGAGAACCGGTCTCGCGTAAGCGTACGCGTAATGTCGATCCGGGCCGCTTCGTCCAACAATACCGCCGAACCAAAGTATGACATGCTGGTAAGCAGTATGACTTATATTGCCACAACTCACTCGTGTTCTACTCGTGCATATAACATCAACATATAAAACCTAGGCTCGGATGCCACTGTTGGGTTTCGTAGTAATTTCAAAAAATTTCCTACGCACATGCAAGATCATGGTGATGCATAGCAACAAGAGGGGGAGAGTGTGATCTACGTACCCTTGTAGATCGACAACGGAAGCGTTAACTTAGTTGATGTAGTCGTACGTCTCCACGGCCCGACCGATCAAGCACCGAAACTACGGCACCTCCGAGTTCTAGCACACGTTCAGCTCGATGACGATCCCCGGACTCCGATCCAACAAAGTGTCGGGGAAGAGTTCCGTCAGCACGACGGCGTGGTGATGATGTTGATGTTCTACTGTCGCAGGGCTTCGCCTAAGCACTGCTACAATATTATCGAGGACTATGGTGGAAGGGGGCACCGCACACGGCTAAGAATATGATCACGTGGATCAACTTGTGTCTCAAGGGGTGCCCCCTGCCCCCGTATATAAAGGATCAAGGGAGGACGCCGGCCGGCCTCTATGGCGCGCCAAGGAGGAGTCCTCCTTTGCCTGCCCCCCTCTCTCTCCACTAAGGCCCATATGGCCCATTACTTCTCCCGGGGGGGGGGGGGGGGGGTTCCGGTAACCCTCCGGCTCTCCGGTTTTCTCCGAAATCACCCGAAACACTTCCGGTGTCCGAATATAGCCGTCCAATATATCAATCTTTATGTCTTGACCATTTCGAGACTCCTCGTCATGTCCGTGATCACATCCAGGACTCCGAACTAACTTCGGTACATCAAAACTCATAAACTCATAATATAACTGTCATCGAAACCTTAAACGTGCGGACCCTACGGGTTCGAGAATAATGTAGACATGACCGAGACATGTCTCCGGTCAATAACCAATAGCGGAACCTGGATGCTCATATTGGCTCCTACATATTCTACGAAGATCTTTATCGGTCAGACCGCACAACAACATACGTTGTTCCCTTTGTCATCGGTATGTTACTTGCCCGAGATTCGATCGTCGGTATCTCAATACCTAGTTCAATCTCGTTACCGGCAAGTCTCTTTACTCGTTCCGTAATACATCATCTCGCAACTAACTCATTAGTTGCAATGCTTGCAAGGCTTATGTGATGTGCATTACCGAGAGGGCCCAGAGATACCTCTCCGACAATCGGAGTGACAAATCCTAATCTCGAAATACGCCAACCCAACATGTACCTTTGGAGACACCTGTAGAGTACCTTTATAATCACCCATTTACGTTGTGACGTTTGGTAGCACACAAAGTGTTCTTCCGGCAAACGGGAGTTGCATAATCTCATAGTCATAGGAACATGTATAAGTCATGAAGAAAGCAATAGCAACATACTAAACGATCGAGTGCTAAGCTAATGGAATGGGTCATGTCAATCAGATCATTCAACTAATGATGTGATCCCGTTAATCAAATGACAACTCTTTGTCCATGGTTAGGAAACATAACCATCTTTGATTAATGAGCTAGTCAAGTAGAGGCATACTAGTGACACTCTGTTTGTCTATGTATTCACACATGTATTATGTTTCCGGTTAATACAATTCTAGCATGAATAATAAACATTTATCATGATATAAGGAAATAAATAATAACTTTATTATTGCCTCTAGGGCATATTTCCTTCACCTACATCTAGAGTATTAAGTTCATAAGAACAGAGTAACGCATTAAGCAAGATGACATGATGTAGAGGGATAAACTCAAGCAATATGATATAAATCCCAACTTTTTATCCTCGATGGCAACAATACAATACGTGCCTTGCTGCCCCTGTTGTCACTGGGAAAGGACACCACAAGACTGAACCCAAAGCTAAGCACTTCTCCCATTGGAAGAAAGATCAATCTAGTAGGCCAAACCAAACTGATAATTCGAAGAGACTTGCAAAGATAACGAATCATACATATAAGAATTCAGAGAAGAACCTAATATTGTTCATAGATAATCTTGATCATAAACCCACAATTCATCGGATCTCAACAAACACACCGCAAAAAGAATTACATGAATAGATCTCCAAGAAGAGCGAGGAGAACTTTGTATTGAGATCCAAAGAGAGAGAAGAAGCCATCTAGCTAATAACTATGGACCCGAAGGTCTATGGTAAACTACTCACACATCATCGGAGAGGCTATGGTGTTGATGTAGAAGCCCTCCATGATCGATCCCCTCTCCGTCAGAGCACCGAAAAAGGCCCCAAGATGGGATCTCACGGGTACAGAAGGTTGCGGCGGTGGAAATAGGGTTTTGTGGTGCTCCTGGATGTTTTCGGGGTATATGGATATATATAGGAGGAAGAAGTAGGTTGGTGGAGCTGCGAGGGGCCCACGAGGGTGGGGGGCGCGCCTAGGGGGGCAGGCGCGCCTCCCTGCCTAGTGGCCTCCTCACTTCTTTCTTGACATCCACTCCAAGTCCCCTGGATCACGTTTGTTCCAAAAATAACTCTCCCGAAGGTTTCATTCCGTTTGGATTCCGTTTGATATTCCTTTTCTATGAAACACTGAAATAGGCAAAAAAAGCAATTTTCACTAGGCCTTGGGTTAGTAGGTTAGTCCCAAAAATAATATCAAAGTGTATAATAAAGCCCATTAAACATCCAAAATAGATAATATAATAGCATGGAACAATCAAAAATTATAGATACGTTGGAGACGTATCAAGGATGTTGATACGTCTCCACCGTATCTACAATTTTTGATTGTTCCATGCCAATATTCTACAACTTTTATATACTTTTGGCAACTTTTTATACTATTTTTAGGACTAACATATTGATCCAGTGCCCAGTGCCAGTTCCTGTTTGTTGCATGTTTTTTGTTTCACAGAAAAATCCATATCAAATGGAGTCCAAACGGGATAAAAACTGACGGAGATTTTTCTGAAATATATGCGATTTTTGGGAAGAAGAATCAACGCGAGACAATGCCTGAGGGGGCCACGAGGCAGGGGGCGCGACCTAGGGGGCCAAGCGTGCCCTGGGCCCTTGTGGCCACCTCGTAAGGTGATTGGTGCCCTTCTTTCGCCGCAAGAAAGCCAATATCCGGATAGAAATCGTGTTAAAATTTCAGCCCAATCGGAGTTACGGATCTCCGGGAATATAAGAAACGGTGAAAGGCTAGAATCAAAAACGCAGAAATAGAGAGAGACAGAGAGACATATCCAATCTAGGAGGGGCTCTCGCCCCTCCGCCGCCATGGAGGCCAAGAACCAGAGGGGAAACCCTTCTCCCATCTAGGGAGAAGGTCACGGAAGAAGAAGAAGAAGAAGAAGAAGAAGGGGGGCTCTCTTCCCCTCTCTCCCGGTGGCGCCGGAACGCCGCCGGGGCCATCATCGTCACCGCAATCTACACCAACACCTCCGTCATCTTCACCAACATCTTCAGCACCTTCCCCCATCTATCTTCAACGGTACACTCTCCCGCAACCCGCTGTACCCTCTACTTGAACATGGTTCTTTATGCTTCATATTATTATCCAATGATGTGTTGCCATCCTATGATGTGTGAGTAGATTTTCGTTGTCCTATCGATAATTGGTGAATTGCTATGATTGGTTTAATTTTCTTGTGGTTATGTTGCTGTACTTTGGTGCCCATCATATGAGCACGCGCATGGATCACACCATAGGGTTAGTTGTATGTTGATAGGACTATGTATTGGAGGGCAAGAGTGACAGAAGCTTCAACCTAGCATAGAAATTGATGCATACGGGATTGAAGGGGGACCAATATATCTTAATGCTATGGTTGGGTTTTACCTTAATGAACGTTAGTAGTTGCGGATGCTTGCTAATAGTTCCAATCACAAGTGCATAAAATTCCAAGTCAGGGATGACATGCTAGCAGTGGCCTCTCCCACATAAAACTTGCTATCGGTCTAGTAACGTAGTCAATTGCTTAGGGACAATTTCACAACTCCTACCACCACTTGTCCACACTCGCTATACTAACTTTATTGCTTATTTACCTAAACAGCCCCTAGTTTTTATTTACGTGCTCTTTATATTCTTGCAAAACTATCCCGTTACACCTACACGGTACTTCTAGTTTTATACTTGTTCTAGGTAAAGCAAACGTCAAGCATGCGTAGAGTTGTATCGGCGGTCGATAGACCTTGAGGGAATATTTGTTCTACCTCTAGCTCCTCATTGGGTTATACACTCTTACTTATCGAAAGAGGCTACAATTGATCCCCTATACTTGTGGGTTATCAATGCACTGCTAGGTGACAGACCTATTGCAGGAGCAGATGCAAACGTTATGAACGTTTGACAAGCTCGGTATGATGATTAGTTGATAGTTTAGTGCACCATGCTTTATGGCTTAGAACCGGGACTTCAAAAACATTTTGAATGCCATAGAGCATATGAGATGTTCCAAGTGCTGAAATTGGTATTTCAGACTCATGCCCGTGTTGAGAGGTATGAGACCTCTGACAAGTACTTTGCCTACAAGATGGAGGAGAATAGCTCAACCAGTGAGCATGTGCTCAGAATTTCTAAGCACTACAATCGCTTGAATCAAGTGGGAGTTAATCTTCCAGATAATATAGTGATTGACCGAGTTCTCTAGTCACTATCACCAAGTTACTGGCACTTCGTGATGAACTATAATATGCAAGGGATGACAAAAACGATTCCCGAGCTCTTCGCGATGCTAAAATCGGCGAAGGTAGAAATCAAGAAAGAGCATCAAATGTTGATGGTTAACAAGACCGCTAGTTTCAAGAAAAAGGGGCAAAGGAAAAGAAAGGGAACTTCAAGAAAGAATGGCAAGCAAGTTGCCACTCCCGTGAAGAAACCCAAAGCTTGACCTAAGCCTGAAACTGAGTGCTTCTACTGTAAAGGGAATGGTCACTGGAAGCGGAACTACCCCAAATACTTGGTGGATAAGAAGGATGGCAAAGTGAACAAAGGTATATTTGATATACATGTTATTGATGTGTACTTTACTAGTGTTCATAGTAACCCTAGGGTATTTGATACCAGTTCAGTTGCTAAGATTAGTAACTCGAAACAGGAGTTGCAAAATGAACAGAGACTAGTTAAGGGCGAGGTGACGATGTGTGTTGGAAGTGATTCCAAGGTTGATAAGATCACCATCGCACACTCCCTCTACCTTCAAGATTAGTGTTGGACCAAAGTAAATGTTATTTGGTGTTTGCGTTGAGCATGAATATGATTGGATCATGTCTGTTGCGATACGGCTATTCATTTAAGTCAGAGAATAATTGTTGTTCTATTTACATGAATAAAACCTTCTATGGTCATACACCCAATGTAAATGGTTTATTGAATCTCGATCGTAGTGATACACATATTCACAATATTGATGCCAAAAGATGCAAAGTTGATAATGATAGTGCAACATATTTGTGGCACTACCGTTTAGGTCATATTGGTATAAAGTGCATGAAGAAACTCCATACAGATGGATTTTTGGAATCACCTGATTATGAATCATTTGATACTTGCGAACCCTGCCTCATGGGAAATATGACTAAAACTCCGTTCTCCGGAACAATGGAGTGAGCCACTGACTTATTGGAAATAATACATACCGATGTATGCGGTCCGATGAGTGTTGAGGCTCGCGGCGGGTATCGTTGTTTTCTGACCTTCACAGATGATTTTAGCAGATGTGGGTATATCTACTTCATGAAACACAAGTTTGAAACATTTGAAAAGTTCAAAGAATTCCAGAGTGAAGTGGAGAATCATCGTAACAAGAAAATAAAGTTTCTACAATCTGATCACGAAGGCGAATATTTGAGTTACGAGTTTGGCCTTCATTTAAAAATGTGGAATAATTTCACAACTCACGCCACCGGGAACACCACAACATAATGGTGTGTCTGAATGTCGTAACCATACTTTATTAGATATGGTGCGATCTATGATGTCTCTTACCGATTTACCACTATCGTTTTGGGGTTATGCATTGGAGACAGTTGCATTCACGTTAAATAGGACACTGTCTAAATCCGTTGAGACGACACCGTATGAACTGTGGTTTAGCAAGAAATCTAAGCTATCGTTTCTTAAAGTTTGGGGTTGCGATGCTTATGTGAAAAAGCTTCAGCCTGATAAGATCGAACCCAAATCAGAGAAGTGCGTCTTCATAGGATACCTGAAAGAAACTATTGGGTAGACCTTCTATCATAGATCCGAAGGCAAGATCTTTGTTGCTAAGAATGAATCCTTTTTAGAGAAGGAGTTTTCTCTCGAAAGAAGTGAGTGGGAGCAAAGTAGAACTTGATGAGGTAATTGTACCTTCTCACAAAAAACCATTCTTGTGATGCCTGCACCAACTAGTGAGGAAGCTAATGATAATGATCATGAAACTTCGGATCAAGTTACTACCGAACCTCGTAAGTCAACTAGAGCATGTTCTGCACCAAAGTGGTATGGTAATCCTGTTCTGGAAGTCATGTTACTAGACCATGACGAACCTACAAACTATGAGGAAGCGATGTTGAGCCCAGATTCTGATAAATGGCTTGAGGCCATGAAATTTGAGATAGGATTCATGTATGAGAACAAAATATGGACTTTGATTGACTTGCCCGATGATCGGCGAGCCATTAAGAGTAAATGGATCTTCAAGAGGAAGACGGACGTTGATAGTAGTGTTACTATCTACAAAGCTCGAATTGTCGCAAAAGGTTTTTGACAAGTTCAAGGTGTTGACTACGATGAGATTTTCTCACTCGTATCGATGCTTAAAGTCTATCCGAATCATGTTCGAAATTGCCGCATTTTTTGAAATCTGGCAAATGGATGTCAAAACTGCATTCCTTAATGGACTTATTAAAGAAGAGTTGTATATGATGCAACCAGAAGGTTTTATCAATCCTAAATGTGCTAACAAAGTGTGCAAGCTCCAGCGATCCATCTATGGACTGGTGCAAGCATCTCAGAGTTGGAATATATGCTTTGATGACTTGATCAAAGCATATAGTTTTATACAGACTTGCGGTGAAGCCTGTATTTACAAGAAAGTGAGTGGGAGCACTACAACCTTTCTGATAAGTATATGTGAATGACATATTGTTGATCAGAAATGATGTAGAATTTTCTGGAAAGCATAAAGGAGTGTATAAAAGGAGTTTTTCAAGGAAAGACCCTCAGTGAAGCTACTTACATATTGGGCATAAATATCTATAAAGATAGATCAAGACGCTTGATAAGACTTTCGATGAGTACATACCTTGATGAGATTTTGAAGGAGTTCAAAATGTATCAGTCAAAGAAGGAGTTCTTGCCTGAGTTGTAAGGTATAATGTTGAGTAAGACTAAAAACCCGACCACGACAGAAGATAGAGAGAGAATGAAGTCATTCCCTATGCCTCCGCCATAGGTTCTATAAAGTATGACATGCTGTATACCATACCTATTGTGTACCTTGCCATGAGTTTGGCAAAGGGGTACAATAGTGATCCAGGAGTAGATCACTGGACAGCGGTCAAAATTATCCTTAGAGGACTAAGGAAATATTTCTCGGTTATGGAGGTGATAAAGAGTTCATCATAAAGAGTTACGTTGATGCAAGCTTTAACACCGATCTGGATGACTCTGAGTCTCAATCTGGATACATATTGAAAGTGGGAGCAATTAGCTAGAGTAGCTCCATGCAGAGCATTGTAGACATAGAAATTTGCAAAATACATACGGATCTGAATGTGGCAGACCCGTTGACTAAACTTCTCTCACAAGCAAAACATGATCACACCTTAGTAATCTTTGGGTGTTAATCACATGGCGATGTGAACTAGATTATTTACTCTAGTAAACCCTTTGGGTGTTGGTCACATGGCGATGTGAACTATGGGTGTTAAACACATGGTGATGTGAACTATTGGTGTTAAATCACATGGCGATGTGAACTAGATTGTTGACTCTAGTGCAAGTGGGAGATTGAAGGATGCTCTAGAGGCAATAATAAAGTTGTTATTTTATATTTCCTTATATCATGATAAATCTGTATTACTCATGCTAGAATTGTATTAACCGGAAACTTGATACATGTGTGGATACATAGACAAAACACCGTGTCCCTAGTAAGCCTCTACTAGACTAGCTCATTAATCAAAGATGGTTAAGTTTCCTAACCATAGACATGTGTTGTCATTTGATGAAAAATATCACATCACCAGGAGAATGATGTGATGGACAAGACCCATCCGTTAGCTTAGCATAATGATTGTTCAGTTTTATTGCTATAGCTTTCTTCATGTCATATACATATTCCTTTGACTATGAGATTATGCAACTTCCGGATACCGGAGGAATACCTTGTGTGTTATCAAATGACACAAAGTAACTGTGTGATTATGAAGATGCTCTACAGGTATCTCCGAAGGTGTTTGTTGAGTTGACATAGATCAAGATTAGGATTTGTCACTCAGTGTATCGGAGAGGTATCTCTGGGCCCTCTCAGTAATGCACATCACTATAAGCCTTGCAAGCAATGTGACTAATGAGTTAGTTCCAGGATGATGCATTACGGAACGAGTAAAGAGACTTACCGGTAATGATATTAAACTAGGTATGAGGATACCGACGATCGAATCTCGGGCAAGTAATATGCCGATGACAAAGGGAATGACATATGTTGTTATTGCGGTTTGACCGATAAAGATCTTCGTAGAATATGTAGGAACCAATATGAGCATCCAGGTTCCGCTGTTGGTTATTGATCGGAGATGTGTCTCAGTCCACTACTAGGGAAAAGCCTAGCAGTAGTGCAGGTTTTGGGTGTATCAGTAGCGCAGGCGCCCACGCTACTGATATGGTGCCACAGCTAACTTGTAGTAGTAGCATGTGTATAACCCGCTACTGCTACTTCTGATAGTAGTAGCGTGGTTGACGCCCGTGCTACTACTACTTAGCTGTAGCGCGGGTCAGGGTCCCGCGCTACTACTAACTAATTGGGAATTATAAAAATTCCATCCATGGTTGCTGGTGTTGGGCGTCATCGTCCTCTCCAACCATGGCTGCTGCTTGTCCTGGAGGGGATGAAGTTGTCCATGGTGATGGTGGCTCCCCACCCAACTCGTTCCCGCACCTCTCATCTCTACTGCTGCTACAAAAGAAGAGAAAATTATTTGAATGAGGAAGAGAGAGATAGAGAGGAGTAGGAGGAGGAACTCACTGGTCGCCGCCGAAGTTGGAGCTGACGCTCGAAACCTAGATGAAGCCCGGTGACCTACTACTGCTTGTCGTAGGACCCTTGACCATAGTGCTCGCATGTCCTTAGGAGGCCTTGACCTAGCGAGGAGGTGCAAGTGGCTACATCCATGGTGGATCTGGCCGCTGCCATGGACGATGCTCTACTGGTTTCCCTCTCCTTCCAGTAGCGGAGAAGGAGGAAGGAGGGCCCAGAAGGGGGATGTGATGGGAGAGGAGGTCACCAAATTTGGGGAAGGCACCGAGGTGTGAGATCGGCAGCGGCGGTGGGTGAGGATGGTAATCACGGGTGGGAGGAGAAGGGGAATGGGAGAGTGTGGGAGAGAGGAGGGATTCGGCCGAGGATATGGGGACTTCACTGATACGTCTCCAACGTATCTATAATTTTTGATTGCTCCATGCTATATTATCTACTGTTTTGGGCAATACTGGGCTTTATTATCCACTTTTATATTACTTTTGGGACTAACCTATTAACCGGAGGCCCAACCCAGATTTGCTGTTTTATGCCTATTTCAGTGTTTCGAAGAAAAGGAATATCAAACGGAGTCGAAACGGAATGAAATCAACTGGAGAAGTTATTTTTGGAAGGAAACCTACCAGATAGACTTGCACCCTACGTCAGAAGATGAAGGAGGTGCTCACGAGGGTAGGGGGCGCGCCCACCCCCCTGTGGCGCGCCCCCTGCCTCGTGGCCCCCTTCGGTCCCCTGACGTACTTCTTCCTCCTATATATCTCCATATACCCTAAAAACATCCGAGGGCACAATAGATCGGGAGTTCCGCCGCCAGAAGCCTCCGTAGCCACCAAAAGCCAATCTAGACCCGTTCCGGCACCCTGCCGGAGGGGCAATCCTTCTCCGGTGGCCATCTTCATCATCCCGGTGCCCTCCATGACGAGGAGGGAGTAGTTCTCCCTCGGGGCTGAGGGTATGTACCAGTAGCTATGTGTTTGATCTCTCTCTCTCTCTCTCTCTCTCTCTCTCGTGTTCTTGAGGTGATACGATCTTGATGTATCGCGAGCTTTGCTATTATAGTTGGATCTTATGTTTCTCCTCCCCCTCTTCTCTCTTGTAATGAATTGAGTTTCCCCTTTGAAGTAATCTTATCAGATTGAGTCTTTAAAGATTTGAGAACAATTGATGTATGTCTTGCCGTGCGTATCTGTGGTGACAATGGGATACCACGTGATTCACTTGATGTATGTTTTGGTGATCAACTTGAGGGTTCCGCCCATGAACCTATGCATAGGGGTTGGCACACGTTTTCGTTGGGGCACTCTTTGAGGTCCTTTGTGTTGGTTGAATAGATGAATATGAGATTGTGTGATGCATATCGTATAATCATACCCACGGATACTTGAGGTGACATTGGAGTATCTAGGTGACATTAGGGTTTTGGTTGATTTGTGTCTTAAGGTGTTATTCTAGTACGAACTCTAGGGCTGTTTGTGACACCTATAGGAATAGCCCAACGGATTGATTGGAAAGAATAACTTTGAGGTGGTTTCGTACCCTACCATAATCTCTTCGTTCGTTCTCCGCTATTAGTGACTTTGGAGTGACTCTTTGTTGCATGTTGAGGGATAGTTATGTGATCCAATTATGTTATCATTGTTGAGAGGACTTGCACTAGTGAAAGTATGAACCCTAGGCCTTATTTACTATCATTGCAATACCGTTTACGCTCACTTTTATCACTTGTTACCTTGCTGTTTTTATAATTTAAGATTACAAATACCTTTATCTACTATCCATATACCACTTGTTTCACTATCTCTTCGCCGAACTAGTGCACCTATACAATTTACCATTGTATTGGGTATGTTGGGGACACAAGAGACTCTTTGTTATTTGGTTGTAGGGTTGCTTGAGAGAGACCATCTTCATCCTACGACTCCTACGGATTGATAAACCTTAGGTCATCCACTTGAGGGAAATTTGCTACTGTCCTACAAACCTCTGCACTTGGAGGCCCAACAACGTCTACAAGAAGAAGGTTGTGTAGTAGACATCAAGCTCTTTTCTGGCGCCGTTGCCGGGGAGGTGAGTGCTTGAAGGTATATCTTTAGATCTTGCAATCGAGTCTTTTAGTTTCTTGTTTTATCACTAGTTTAGTTTATAAAAGGAAATTATAAAAAATGGAATTGAGTTTGTCTCATACGCTTCACCTTTTTAATATCTTTCGTAAGTATGATGGAAAGGATAATTGTGCTCAAGTGCTAGAAGAAGAAATCTATAAAATGTTTGGCACTAAATATTTGAATGATGAGCATGATTGCAATGTTGTTAGTATGAATTCCTTGAATATCCATGATGCTAATGATATGCAAAGCCACAAGCTTGGGGAAGCTATGTTTGATGAAGATGATATTTTTTGTCCCCCAAGTTTTGATGAGCAAATTTATTATGATGAAAGCATGCCTCCTATCTATGATGATTATTGTGATGACACGTATGCTTTAAAGAATAATAATAACAATGAACCTTGTCATCTTGATCTTAATTTTCAATCACATGATAGTTATTTTGTTGAGTTTGCTCCCACTATTGTTCATGAGAAGAATTTTGCTTATGTGGAGAGTAGTAAATTTTCTATGCTTGTAGATCATGAAAAGAATGATTTAGGTGCTGGTTATATTTTTTAGTTCATTCATGATGCTACTGAAAATTATTATGAGGCAGGAATATATGCTTGTAGGAATTGCAATAATATCAAGTTTCCTCTCTATGTGCTTAAAGTTTTGAAGTTATGCTTGTTTTACCGTCCTATGCAAGTTGATTCTTGTTCCCACAAGTTGTTTGCTCACAAAATCCCTATGCATAGGAAGTATGTTAGACTTAAATGTGCTAGTCATATTCTTCATGATGCTCTCCTTATGTTTCAATTCTTATCTTTTATGTGAGCATCGTTGAAATCATCATGCCTAGCTAGGGGCATTAAACGATAGCGCTTGTTGGGAGGCAACCCAACTTTATTTTTATTCCTTGCTTTTTGTTCCTGTTTAGTAATAAATAATTCATCTAGCCTCTGTTTAGATGTGTTTTTATGTCTTTAATTAGTGTTTGTGCCAAGTAGAACCTTTGGGAAGACTTGGGGAAAGTTTTTTTTAATCTTGCTGTAAAAACACAGAAACTTTAGCGCTCACGAGAACTGCTTTCATTTTTATTTGGAGAGTTATATTTAGTTAATTCCTTTTGCAGATGATTAATAGATAAATTCCTCAGGTCCAGCAATTTATTTGAGAATTTTATGAGTTCCAGAAGTATACGTTTGATCCAGATTACTACAGACTGCTCTGTTTTTGACAGATTCTGTTTTTCATGTGTTGTTTACTTATTTTGATGAATCTATGGCTAGTAAAATAGTTTATAAACCATAGAGAAGTTGTAATACAGTAGGTTTAACACCAATATAAATAAAGAATGAGTTCATTACAGTACCTTGAAGTGGTGATTTATTTTCTTATACTAACGGAGCTTACGAGTTTTCTGTTAAGTTTTGTGTTGTGAAGTTTTCAAGTTTTGGGTAAGGATTCGATGAACTATGGAATAAGGAGTGGCAAGATCCTAAGCTTGGGGATGCCCGAGGCTCCCCAAGGTAATATTCAAGGATATCCAAGAGCCTAAGCTTGGGGATGCCCCGGAAGGCATCCCCTCTTTCGTCTTCGTTCATCGGTAACTTTACTTGGAGCTATATTTTTTTTGCCACATGATATGTGTTTTGCTTGGAGCGTCAATTTATTGTGTTAGGATTTTCTTGCTATTATTTAGAACAATTTTTTTCATCTTTTATTTCAATAAAAGTGGCATTGATAGCCTTTACTATGCCTATGTTACAAGTATACATGTTGCTGTTTGAAAACAGAAAGTTTACCTCTGTTGCAACAATTCCCTAGAAAAGTCAGAATGTGATAAAATGTTGAAACCTTTTGAATATTAAGATTTGATAAATTTACTACAGTAGGAATTTTCTTTCATAATTTTTGGAGGTAGGGAAGTATGGATGTTGCAGCATTCTTTACAGACTATCCTGTTTAGGCAGATTGCTGTTATGTTTGCATTGTTTGCATATGTTTGCTTCTTTAATGATTCTATTTGAGGATAGGACTATTAAATATGCAGAGGCATTTAGTATGCAATGGTGAATAATAATTTTAGTGATTTGCTACAGTATAGTATGATAAGGTTTTTGCAATGGTTTATACTAACTTATCTCACGAGTCCTTATTGAGTTTTGTGTGGATGAAGCTTTTGAGATTTAGGGAGACCGTGATATGAGAGGAATTAAGGAGACACAAAATATCAAGCTTGGGGATGCCCAAGGCACCCCAAGATAATATTTCAATAAGTCTCAAGCGTCTAAGCTTGGGGATGCCCCGGTTGGCATCCCACCTTTTTTCTTCAACAACTATCGGTTAGTATCAGTTGATCCTAAGTTTTTGCTTCTTCACATGATGTTTGCTATTCCTAGAATGTCATTTTATTTTGCTTTGCTTGCTGTTTTAATACAATACCAAGATCTGAAATTATTAAATGTTAGAGAGTCTTCACATAGTTGCATAATTATTTGACTACTCATTGATCTTCACTTATATCTTTCAGAGTAGTTTGTCGTTTGCTCTAGTGCTTCACTTATATCTTTTAGAGCATGGTGGTAGTTTTATTTTGAAGAAATAGATGAACTCTCATGCTTCACTTAGATTATTTCGAGAGTCTTAATAGCATGGTAATTTGCTTAAAATCCTAATATGCTAGGTATACAAGGTTAGTAAAAACTTTCATATAGAGTATTGAATACTAAGAGAAGTTTGATACTTGATGATTGTTTTGAGATATGAGGATGGTAATATTAGAGTCATGCTAGTTGAGTAGTTGTGAATTTGAGAAATACTTGTGTTGAAGTTTGTGATTCCCGTAGCATGCACGTATGGTGAACCGTTATGTCATGAAGTCGGAGCATGATTTATTTATTGATTGCCTTCCTTATGAGTGGCGGTTGGGGACGAGCGATGGTCTTTTCCTACCAATCTATCCCCCTAGAAGCATGCCCGTAGTACTTTATTTCTATAACTAATAGATTTTTGCAATAAATATGTGAGTTCTTTATGACTAATGTTGAGTCCATGGATTATACGCACTCTCACCCTTCCACCATTGCTAGCCTCTCTAGTACCACGCAACTTTCGCCGGTACCATAAACCCACCATATACCTTCCTCAAAACAGCCACCATACATACCTATTATGGCATTTCCATAGCCATTCCGAGATATATTGCCATGCAACTTTCCACCGTTCCGTTTATGACACACTCCATCATTGTCATATTGCTTAGCATGATCATGTAGTTGACATCGTATTTGTGGAAAATCCACCATTCATAATTCTTTCATACATGTCACTCATGAGTCATTGCATATCCCGGTACACTGCCGGAGGCATTCATATAGAGTCATATCTTGTTCTAAGTATCGAGTTGTAATTCTTGAGTTGTAAGAAAAATAAAAGTGTGATGGTCATCATTATTAGAGCATTGTCCCAGTGAGGAAAGGATGATGGAGACTATGATTCCCCCACAAGTCGGGATGAGACTCCGGACAAAAATAAAAAATAAAAGAGGCCAAAGAAGCCCAAATAAAAAAAGAAAAAGAAAATAGGCCATAAAAAAAGAGAAGGCCCAAATAAAAAAAATAAAAAAATGAGAGAAAAAGAGAGAAGGGGCAATGCTACTATCCTTTTACCACACTTGTGCTTCAAAGTAGCACCATGATCTTCATGATAGAGAGTCTCCTATGTTGTCACTTTCATATACTAGTGGGAATCTTTCATTATAGAACTTGGCTTGTATATTCCAATGATGGGCTTCCTCAAAATGCCCTAGGTCTTCGTGAGCAAGCAAGTTGGATGCACACCTACTTAGTTTCTTTTTGAGCTTTCATACACTTATAGCTCTAGTGCATCCGTTGCATGGCAATCCCTACTCACTCACATTGATATCTATTGATGGGCATCTCCATAGCCCGTTGATACGCCTAGTTGATGTGAGACTATCTTCTCCTTTTTGTCTTCTCCACAACCACCATTCTATTACACCTATAGTGCTATGTCCATGGTTCACGCTCATGTATTGCGTGAAGATTGAAAAAGTTTGAGAACGTCGAACGTATGAAACAATTGCTTGGCTTGTCATCGGGGTTGTGCATGATTTAAATATTTTGTGTGGTGAAGATAGAGCATAGCCAGACTATATGATTTTGTAGGGATAGCCTTCTTTGGCCATGCTATTTTGAGAAGACATGATTACTTTGTTAGTATGCTTGAAGTATTATCATTTTTATGTCAATATGAACTTTTGTCTTGAATCTTATGGATCTGAATATTCATGCCACAATTAAGAAGAATTACATTGAAATTATGCCAAGTAGCACTCCGCATCAAAAATTATCTTTTTTATCATTTACCTACTCGAGGACGAGCAGGAATTAAGCTTGGGGATGCTTATATAATTTTTGATTGCTCCATGCTATATTATCTACTGTTTTGGGCAATATTGGGCTTTATTATCAACTTTTATATTACTTTTGGGACTAACCTATTAACCGGAGGCCCAACCCAGATTTGCTGTTTTATGCCTATTTCAGTGTTTCGAAGAAAAGGAATATCAAACAGAGTTGAAACGGAACGAAATCAACTGGAGAAGTTATTTTTTGAAGGAAACCTACCAGATAGACTTGGACCCTACGTCAGAAGATGAAGGAGGTGCTCACGAGGGTAGGGGGGCGCGCCCCCCTGCCTCGTGGCCCCCCCTTCGGTCCCCTGACGTACTTCTTCCTCCTATATATCTCCATATACCCTAAAAACATCCGAGGGCATAATAGATCGGGAGTTCCGCCGCCAGAAGCCTTCGTAGCCACCAAAAGCCAATCTAGACCCGTTCCGGCACCCTGCCGGAGGGGGCAATCCTTCTCCGGTGGCCATCTTCATCATCCCGGTGCCCTCCATGACGAGGAGGGAGTAGTTCTCCCTCGGGGCTGAGGGTATGTACCGGTAGCTATGTGTTTGATCTCTCTCTCTCTCTCGTGTTCTTGAGGTGATACGATCTTGATGTATCGCGAGCTTTGCTATTATAGTTGGATCTTATGTTTCTCCTCCCCCTCTTCTCTCTTGTAATGAATTGAGTTTCCCCTTTGAAGTAATCTTATCGGATTGAGTCTTTAAAGATTTGAGAACACTTGATGTATGTCTTGCCATGCGTATCTGTGGTGACAATGGGATACCACGTGATTCACTTGATGTATGTTTTGGTGATCAACTTGCGGGTTCCGCCCATGAACCTATGCATAGGGGTTGGCACACGTTTTCGTCGTGATTCTCCGGTAGAAACTTTGGGGCACTCTTTGAGGTCCTTTGTGTTGGTTGAATAGATGAATCTGAGATTGTGTGATGCATATCGTATAATCATACCCACGGATACTTGAGGTGACATTGGAGTATCTGGGTGACATTAGGGTTTTGGTTGATTTGTGTCTTAAGGTCTTATTCTAGTACGAACTCTAGGGCTGTTTGTGACACCTATAGGAATAGCCCAATGGATTGATTGGAAAGAATAACTTTGAGGTGGTTTCGTACCCTACCATAATCTCTTCGTTAGTTCTCCGCTATTAGTGACTTTGGAGTGACTCTTTGTTGCATGTTGAGGGATAGTTATGTGATCCAATTATGTTATCATTGTTAAGAGGACTTGCACTAGTGAAAGTATGAACCCTAGGCCTTATTTCCTATCATTACAATACCGTTTACGCTCACTTTTATCACTTGTTACCTTGCTGTTTTTATAATTTAAGATTACAAATACCTTTATCTACTATCCATATACCACTTGTTTCACTATCTCTTCGCCGAACTAGTGCACCTATACAATTTACCATTGTATTGGGTGTGTTGGGGACACAAGAGACTCTTTGTTATTTGGTTGCAGGGTTGCTTGAGAGAGACCATCTTCATCCTACGCCTCCTACGGATTGATAAACCTTAGGTCATCCACTTGAGGGAAATTTGCTACTGTCCTACAAACCTCTCACTTGGAGGCCCAACAACATCTACAAGAAGAAGGTTGTGTAGTAGACATCATTCACCTACCTTTTACTTAGTAGTAGTGAGGTGTATAAACCCGCGCTACTACTATCAACTTAGTAGTAGTGCGGGTTCATACCCCTTTCTACTACCATGGCATTTCCTGGTGGGGGGGGTATGGTAGAGACTGCCTAGTATAGTAGCGAGGGTTAAAACCCGCGCTACTACTATCAACTTAGTAGTAGCGAGGGGTAAAAACCCGTGCTACTAGTAAGTAGCAGTAATGAGGGGTATAAAATCGCGCTACTAGTAAGTGTCTGCCTATAAGTTTTTCCCTAGTAGTGGTCATGTCTACATACCATAGGGTCCGCACGCTTAATGTTCGATGACGATTTGTATTTTGAGTTATGTGTTTTGGTGACCGAAGATTGTTCGGAGTCCCGGATGAGACCACGGACACGACGAGGAGTCTCAAAAAATGGTAGAGAGGTAAAGATTGATATATTGGATGATAGTATTTGGACACCGGAATGGTTTCAGGACGTTTTGGGTCTTTATCGGAGTACCGAGGGGTAATGGGACAACATGGGCCATAGGGGAGAGAGAGGGGAGCCCACAAGGGGTGCCCCCCTGGGCTGTCCGAATTGGACAAGGGGAAGGGGGCGCGACCCCCCTTTCCTTTCCCCCTCTCCCTCTCCTTTCCTCTTTCCCTCTCCCTCTCCCTTTCCCTCTCCCTCTCCTTCCCTTTTCCCCTCCGACAGAAAGGAAAGGGGGGCCGACTAGGATTGGGAGTCTTAGTCGGTTTCCTCCCTATGTCACGCCCATTGTGGTCGGCCTCCTCCCCTCCTCCTTTATATACAGGGGCTGGGGGCACCCCATAGCATAACAATTATTCTTTTAGACGTGTGCGGTGCCCCCTCCATAGTTTACTCCTCTGGTCATAGCGTCGTAGTGCTTAGGCGAAGCCCTGCACGGATCACATCACCATCATCGTCACCACGCCGTCGTGCTGATGAAACTCTCCCTCGACCCTCTGCTGGATTAAGAGTTCGAGGGATGTCATCGAGCTGAACATGCGCTGAACTCGGAGGTGTCGTACGTTCGGTACTTGATCGGTTGGATCGTGAAGACGTTCGACTGCATGAACCGTGTTAACCTAAAGCTTCCACTTTCGGTCTACGAGGGTACGTGGAAACACTCTCCCCCTCTCGCTGCTATGCATCTCCTAGATAGATCTTGCATGAGCGTAGGATTTTTTTGAAATTGCATGCTACGTTCCCCAACAAGTCCAGGTTGCCGGTAGCTGGTGATCAACTTGGGAAAGAGGACCATGCCTGTAATATGGTTCAGTGTTAAACGCTGGCTCTTCCTGCTCGCTCTCAATGATCATGTTATGCAAGATGACACATCAAGTCATGATCTCCCACATTTGATCTTTCAACCAGGTCAGAGCAGGGTACTGGACAACAGCAAATTGAGATTGGAGCACACCAAATGCCTGCTCGACATCCTTCCTACAAGCCTCCTGAACCTTTGCAAAGTGGGAGTTCTTGCCTCCTGGCACATGGTTTGAGATAGTCTTCACAAATGTAGAACATCTTGGATAGATGCCATCTGCTAGGTAGTATCCCTTGTTGTAGTGCCGCCCATTGACCTCGAAGTTCACCAGAGGAGAATGACCTTCAACAAGCTTAGCAAAGACAGGGGAGCACTGCAACACGTTGATGTCATTGTGAGTTCCTGACATACCAAAGAAGGAGTGCCAAATCCAGAGGTCCTGTGTGGCCACTGCCTCAAATACCACACCGCAACCACCTTTGGCGCTTTTGTATATCCCCTGCCAAGCAAATGGACCATTTTCCCATTTCCAATGCATGCAGTCGATGCTTCCAAGCATCCCAGGAAATCCTCTTGCTGCATTGTGTACTAGGATCCGAACAGTGTGTTCAACATTGGATGAACGCAAATATTGCGGTCCAAACACTGCCACCACTACCCTGCAGAACCTGTAGAAACACTCAATGGTCATGGACTTGGCCATGCGCCCATAGTTGTCGAGTGAATCACCGGGAGCTTCGTATGCAAGCATCCTCATAGCTGTTGTGCCTGGATTGAGGTGAATCCAAGTTTGCCGGTGCAATCCTTCTTGCACTTGAAGTAGCTATTGAACTCCTGGATGTAATTCATAATCCCGAGGAAAAGCTTTCGGCTCATCCGATAACGGCGCCAAAATACTGTGTCGACGTGCAGTGGAGCGTCGGCAAAGTAGTCGAAGTAGAGCATTCGATAGCCTTCTAGTCAATGCCGGTTCTTTGCTTTCAGTCGTCCCGCCACCGAGCCACCTCGCCGCGGCTTTGCATTGCTCGCGAGCAGGCTGGCCAGGGCGGCAAGGACCATGAGATGCTCTTCGTCTTGGACGTCGGCATCGGCTTCCTCCTCCAGCAGCGCCGCGAGCGCCTCCTCGTCTTCGGAGTCCATCGCCGAGCAGACAAATCGCCGAACACCTGGCGGGTGTGGTGGGCACACAGCCGCCAGTATCCCGCCCTGCACGGCTGAAGCGCCGGAAAACTCGCCCAGGAAGGTGGTGGAGAGGTTGCCGCGGCAAAACCCTCTCTTTTTCCGGCGGGGATTGGCCTATCTAGCGGTGGTGGGCGGTGGGCGACGCCGGGATCGGCAAGGTGGCGGGAGGGCGTGCGCCGGGGGGGGGGGGGAATCTGGCCATTTCTCTTGAATTTTCGCCCGACAGTATGGCCCAGACGTGGTTTTCGCTTCCGCCGGAGCCCCCGAGCGCCCCCAGTGCCCTGGTTCGTCCTGGGATAGCCGGGCCCAAAAACGGTCCGAGCCGGCGGATTTCGGCGTCTTAAGGGCGCGACTGAGGGGTTTTTTCGGCGTCGACACGAAAAAAGTCGCCTTGGGGGCCTGTTGGGGGCGCGGCTGGAGATGCTCTAAGCATTGGCACCATTCATATCCATTCTACCATGAGTAGAGCACCAACAACTATAGATGCTGGCATGTATGCAGATTGAGTAGGAGACCGATAACAATTTTACCCAACATGGACGGCGGCATAGTGCAGGAATCCCTCGGCCCACCCCATTTGACTTTGTCTTAGAGGGGGGAGGGGGGGGGGGGGTTGTTAGCCTGTGTCTATGGTAGCACAACCGAATAGGATGTTAAGTCTTTTTCTTCTAACCCCCTGATACGACAATTTTGAGGCAATATAGACAACTGCATAACATGTTGTGTATGGATTTTATTTCTAGATTTCATTTAGCATCACATACTATTAATGAGTAGATTGCTTTGATTGAGCATTTATTTTATTTTATTTTTGCTTTATGTATCAACTTCGCCACCAAAGCCACTTAGGAAATGCTCCTACGTACATGTTAGTTTGAAATATGTGGTGGTCGGAACTCGCAACCTCTCCCTATTTTTGTCATTGGTCCATATCTATTACGCTGTATATATACTAGAAGAATATTAAAAATATTAGTCGGTACATGGAACAAAGATTCGGCGAACAGAAAGAAATTATTAAGTAAAAAAAAATACTACGAAGGAAGCCATTTGCTAGACATCCTCGGTCTCAGAGAAAGAAATGTTATTTTTCCTCTAGCTGGTTGCAACTACAACCATCCTAGACTGTAGACTCGTCATCTTCACCAACGGCGACGCCCTCCGCGTCGCCGGCATCGACCACGGGGAGCTCCCGGAGCCTCCTCTGCAGCTCCGCCCGCTCGTCCCTCATCCGGGAGTTGTCGCGCACGACGCGGTCGTAGTCCACGATGGCGCGGTTGAGCTGGTCGAGCAGGTCGCGGTTGGCGTCCCGGAGGTGGACGACCTGCGCCCACAGCTGGCCCAGCTGCTTCTGCTTCCGCACGCGCGACCGCCGCGCCGACTCCCTGTTGGACACCATCCGCCTCCTCCTCCTCTCCTCCGCGCGCTGCCTGTCCACGGCGTGGGCCGCTGGCTCGTCGGAGCTCGACCCGTTGCGCAGCGGCACCGCCGGAGGGTGGTTGAGAAACAGCTCGTCGGCGTAGGGCAATTGCATTAGACTGCTACTGCTGCACTGGAACAGGAGATGATCGTCTTCCGCTATCTGGTAGGGATAATGGGGTCCCAAAGACGCTGCGTTTGCAGGTGGCGGCAAGTACGCCGCGGGGAGAAGAACACCGGCAACCTCGGCTGGGTACATGCTGCTTGCTTTGCTTTTCGTACGTAGCTGAGCCAGAGGACGGCGAGAACAGAGAAATAATGGAGTATAGTTGAAGTGGAGAGGAGAAAGAGAAGATAGGAAGGGGGAGTCTTCTGAACGGAAGAAAGAGAGAGGGGTGGTGGATTTATAGCCGGAAAAGGATCGTGGAGGTAATTGGCTCCATGATCCAGAGTCCAGACACACCTGAAGGCTGAAGATATATGGCACGTTGAGGCAGCACAGCGCACACGGCACGACACTCAATCACCTGATTTCCTGGATGCTTATCGTGATGTCATGGACAATGATTGTGCCTGCTTTTCGACAAATTCTACGTAGCGGCCCGGCGTGCCTCCGGAGTAGCCTGCATCTAGCCTGTCGATCCGCGACCGGGCAGACAGACAGCAGCCTCGCCGCACGGGGCGCGGCCGTTCTTGCGAGCCATCATGCAGCTGCAGGCTGCGGCAGAGGTGGGCGACTGCTCCGGCAGCTCTAGCTCGGAGGTTGGCTAACAGTGACGAACAATTTAACCCGCAAAAAAAAAAAAAACAGTGAAGAACCATTTCCAGCCAGCGCTAGCTAGGATAGTACTAGTAGATCAACCGTGTGATCGTCGATCGACGCTGAAGCGATCCATCATCCATTTACATGTCCTTCATGTCTTTGCGTTTCATGATGGGGTGCTTCAGAACGATTGGCAACTTGGCATTGTGGGGAGGTGCTGATCGATGGGAGCACTACGGTCGGTCTCCATGGCGTTTTCTTCCGCGTAGTTCACGCGGTCGACGCTTTCACTTTCTCACCGGGCTAACGCAACGGGAGTGTTCTTTCTCAAAGGAGAAAAGGAGGCACTGTAGTTGGTGGTTCCTGGCCACTGATGTGTCACATGCATAGACTTAGATTCTAATAATTGTTTGCGTAAAGAGAATGTACATCCGTGCAAGCAGAGATGCTATCATTTATTTATTTACTTATTCCAAATAGCTGTGAGGAGATAAATGTTGCAAGTTTGCAACTAGACTGGTCATATGCTCCTTTCATATCAGTTACTACCTTTTTTCCTTTCGAGAAAGTAGTAGTATTTGTTAGTTGCGAGTTGCCACTAGGGTCACATAAACTAATATTTGGGCCTTAATGTGCCAATCTGCGTCTGCAAACTACCTTAATGGCATCAATTGTTGATGACTCTAACGATACCGTGAGGTATCTTAGGACCTTAAAAGTTTCAGCATTTTGAATTGTTTATACTCCGATAAACGTGTCAATAAGAAATGTATTTAGCCTTTATATCGAACCGATGGGAGCTGGAGTATCATTTTCGTAAAAGGAGGCCCTATTCATTAGCTGCTGCTACTTTCTTTCGACCGACTGATCTATTTAAGATTTGTAGCAGCAAAGCTGAAGGGACGTCCCATATCCGAAACCATGAACCAAGGATCCTGGTGTAATCAGAGCCTACGGATCTTCTTTATGCCTAGCTCATACTAGTGTCTTTGCTACTTCGAATTAACACCGCATTTTTCGTGCATTCTTTTACATGAATTTGTTGCTTTGGGTATTTCTTACAACAGTGGTGGTGCATGCTTATCGATCCGGGCATGGCAGAGCATAGGACGATATCTCGTTGTCTTCAGAAACCGACAAACTGCTTGTCTCCTGTAGATTTGTGAAGTCTGACATAGATAATGAGGGAGCAACATTATAAGTTACAGACAGTGACATGAAGAGAAATGGGGGCAATAATGTACTCCTTTGATGTGCAAGCTACAGATTCAGCGTTTCTTTCTTCTATTTAGAACATCTACAGTTGGACTTGCCAAATCAACCCCTTAAACACCCGCGAATGCGTTCGGACATGTCCGCAGACAGTGACCGGTCACGCCTCAAATAATCCAGTCTACAACCTGATACCTTAAATTAGAAACCTCAAACACATACTATTACATGCAACGCAAACTAATCTTGAAGCGGAGCTCGTCCGGCTCTGCCGTGTCCATGTCCGCCGGCCCGCTACGTTTCACAGAGTATTGGTCCGGTAGCCAGCGCGATATAGTAGGACATGGAACTGGCCGACTCATGGGACTCAAGGTGTTGTCGTCTCTCATGTCCTACTCTTCCTCATCGGAGCCCGGAACCCTGACAGTGCTGGTGGACGTCAGGTCGATGATGGATCCGTCCTGGGACGAGTCGGCGATATCCACCACGACGCGGTTGCGGCGCCCGGACTGGTGCACCATACGGGGCACCGGAGAATGCGACTCTCCTAGCCAACGTCCACCGCCGCGAGGGCAGCCGCCACCTCCCGCGCCCGCTTCCTCGCAAGGCGGGCACGCCGCGCCATTTTTGCATCGGACGACGCCCACGATGCGTCCTCCGCCTCGGCACGCCAACGGAGGGGTTGCGCATTCGCCACCGCATTCGGGCGTAAGGGGGGTTGCACCACTTCCAGTGAGGCAGCGATGCCACACTTCGTGGCGGATCCATGCGCCATTCGGGCAGACGCAATGGATTCCTGACGAAAGGAGTCCGAGCGCTGCCGTCGGGCGGCCTCCTCCCGATAGCGGCGAAGCGCAAGCCGAACTGTCATCTCCTCCTCAGGGCTATGTGGGATGAGCTCGGGGTTGATGGATCTCGAGGTGTAGGATTCGGATTCACTGCCCGCCATGCTGGAGAAGGCCGAAGATCGCCGGAAAGGAGCTCTGGGGCGGAGTGGAGTGGCTAGGGTTTGGTCCGGGAAGCGGATGGGAATGATTATATGTGGGGTCGGGTGGGTCAGTATGAGCCGGGTCCAACGTGGCGGATGTGTCTCGGCCTCCCCATATCCGCCCCATGTTTGAGATGGATATGAGGGGTGCCGACCAGCCCGGGCGTTTGAGGCCGGTTTGAGGCACCCATCTGGTCTTTTTTTTGACTGGTTACTGACTGGACCGTCCGCCTGGACGAGCGAGGGGGTTTGAGGTGCCCGACTATAGATGCTCTTACAGGTACCCTTGTTCAGCGCATAAGGCCCGCGCTGCATTCTAATATTTTAATTTTCGCCAACTATTAGTCCACTAATTCAGTGCATTATATGTATCAGTACTAGATGCGTCTGTTTAAGTGCCAACTAATTTCGGACGGAATGTACTGTGTATGTTATATATGAATTTATATATTTGAAAAGCCCTTTTGAGTGCAATGAACTATATTAATTTTGTAGAAAGGTGCACAAGAAGGTGTGAGTAAATATCAGAGTGGAACCCATGACGTCCACGTTACCTCACGCAGCCACCACCGCCTCTTCTCTCCCAAAAAGCTTAAGGTTCCTTTGCCTCCTGTCGGCGCTGCCGCCGGCCCACCTTTTCTCTAGTGGCCTTAAGACCATGTGGTAGTGGTGGATCTCGGCCCTTGTCGATCGAAGGGCTCTTCTTTTAGATGTTTTTTTTTGAGTTTTGTTAAGGTTTCGCGTCTTGCTTAGAAAGATGAGACATCGGTGGCTTCCTGAAGATGGAATATTATTCTCCCCGCCTAGCATGTGTTCCGGTGATGCGTTTGGCATCATCGATGGGCGTGTGAAGGTCTGTCTCCAGTGGATATATCTTTTCTGGATCTGCTCGGATTGGTCATCGTTTGTCTACATTCACGTGCCTTCAGGTTGGATCCTTTCGATCTATGCTACTTTTTATCAGCGGCGGTTGCTATTCTGGTGCGCTGCTCCTATGAGGCTTAGCATGACGGCTTACCAAATGTCTACTACAACAAGTTTTGCCTGGCTCCGACGAGGAAGGACCGATGTGGCATGCCTTTGGCTTGCTTCAATGCTTGTAGTCTACACTAGGTGGTCTTCGGATTTAGATGTAACTTTTATTACTTCTGGTGTTCATTGTATTTCCATGATTGAAGATGAACATATTGAAAGTTTTCCAACAAAAAATGAACATGTCAGTAAATACTTGAACTTTTAAAATCGGCATTGAACTGTTCGAAGTGCAATAAGTGCGGCGTCCAGGTCCAAAATCATTTCCAACCCATAGTTTAAAGTGTTGGGAAATGTTGCATGAAAAACAAAAAAATTTATACGCACATGCAAGATCTATCAAGGAGATGCATAGCAACGAGAGGGGAGATTGTGTCTACGTATCCTCGTAGACCGTAAGCGAAAGCGTTTACTAGCGCGGATGATGTAGTCAAACTTCTTTGTGATCCAACCGATCGAGTACCGAACGTATGACACCTCCGCGTTCAACACACGTTCAGCTCGGTGACATCCGCGCCTTCTTGATCTAGCAAGACGGCGGGGTACTGGATGAATTTCGGTAGCACGACGGAGTGGTGACGGTGATGGTGATGCTATCTTCGCAGGGCTTCGCCTAAGCACTACGAAAATATGATCGAGGGTGTAAATGGTGGAGGGGGGCGCCGCACACGGCTAAGAAATTGTCGTGGTTATGTGTGGCGCCTCCCTCCCACATATATATAGGTGGGGAGAGGGGAGAGGCCGAGGGGCGCCCCAAGTAGGGCCGAATCCTACTTGGGGTCTTTCCCAAGTGGTGCCCCCCGCTTACCATATTTGCCGAAGGGGGGAAGGAAAGGGGGGAGAGGATAGGAAGGGGGAGGCCGACTCCCCCCTTTTCTTCTCTCCCCAAGGGCTACGGCCTAGGTGAGGCATGCCAACCTCTTGATAACCCACAAGTATAGGGGATCGCAACGGTTTTCGAGGGTAGAGTATTCAATCCAAATTTATTGATTCAACACAAGGGGAGCCAAAGAATATTCTCAAGTATTAACAGTTGAGTCGTCAATTCAACCGCACCCGAAAGACTTAATATCTGCAGCAAAGTATTTAGTAGCAAAGTAATATGGAAGTAACGGTAACAGTGGCAAAAGTAACAATAGCAGTTTTGTAGTGATTGTAACAATGGCAACGAAATAGTAACTAAGCAAAGATCAATATGTGAAAAGCTCGTAGGCAATGGATCAGTGATGGATAATTATGTCGGATGTGATTCCTCATGCAACAGTTATAACATAGGGTGACTCAGAACTAGCTCCAGTTCATTAATGTAATGTAGGCATGTATTCCGAATATAGTCATACGTGCTTATGGAAAAGAACTTGCATGACATCTTTTGTCCTACCCTCCTGTGGCAGCGGGGTCCTATTGGAAACTAAGGGATATTAAGGCCTCCTTTTAATAGAGTACCGGACCAAAGCATTAACACATAGTGAATACATGAACTCCTCAAACTACGGTCATCACCGGTAAGTATCCCGATTATTGTCACTTTGGGGTTAATGGATCATAACACATAATAGGTGACTATAGACTTGCAAGATAGGATCAAGAACTCACATATATTCATGAAAACATAATAGGTTTATATTTATGATCATCCAACTCAACAAACACCATCGGAGATAACAGTAGAGCATCTTTATGATCATCCAATTACATTGTGACATTTGATAGCACACAAGGTATTCCTCTGGTATCCGAGAGTTGCATAATCTCATAGTCGAAGGAATATGTATTTGACATTAAGAAAGCAATAGCAATAAACTGAACGGTCAATATGCTAAGCTAACATATGGGTCTTGTCCATCACATCATTCTCCTAATGATGTGATCCCATTATCAAATGACATCACATGTCTATGGTTAGGAAACCTTAACCATCTTTGATCAACGAGCTAGACTAGTAGAGGCTTACTAGGGACATGATATTTGTTTATGTGTTCACACATGTATTTAAGTTTCCGGTCAATACAATTCTAGCATGAATAATAAACTTTTATCATGAATAAGGAAATATAAAATAGCAACTTTATTATTGGCTCTAGGGCATATTTCCTTCATAAAGAACCGAATCGGGGATCGAATCGATGAGCCTGGCGGTTCAGGTTTTCACTGGTCGGACCTTTAGTTCGATACCAGTTCGAGGTACAATTTTTTTTGCATAGAATAAAGCTCAAATATAAATATTTATTTCATTAGGTCAACATGTAAGCCTAACAAAGGTGCCCATTGGGCTAGGTTTAAGTCTTTCAGCCTTTAACTCCTATGACTTGTGATGAATCCCATGAAAAGCACACATATTTTCTTCAAATTTGCATTTTATTGGTCCAATCGCTTAGGTTTAGCACCCTATCTTTGTAAAACCCAATCGATTTGGCTGGTTTTCTTTGGTCCAATTGTGGAATGGTTTCATTACTTTACAAACCACCGAGGCCAACGGTTTCAACCGATGGTCTGGTTTGGTTCTTTAAACTATGCTCCGACCACACCTGACCTGTTGGATTTTAGCATTTAGCTCCTTGCCTCTATAAAAGCATTCTAAAATTGTATTCTATTTTCTTCATTTTGTCTCTCAACTCCCCTTCTTCATTGTCATGGAAAACGCACCTTGTGTCATCCACTCGGGCGATATGAGTGGCGCCTAGGGTTCTCTCACACCATTACCCCCTCTCCTCCTCCTCTCCCTCGTCACCACTTGAAAGTGCAACTAATTCCTGGGTGGTTTTGGTAATTATTAACAACATATAGCTCATTGAACTAATATCCATTCAAGATAATCTTTTCAGTAAGTTCAATGATTGGCATGGCATGGATTAGAGATGTGGACCCCTCAAAATGCTAAGGACACATATTGACACAAGCTCAAGACTCTACATTTTCAATTTAGTGATCCAAGATCACATTGAGTCCATAGGAAAAGCCAATACTATTAAAAGGGGATGAGGTGTTGCTTAATTGGTTGCTTGCTCAAAATTCTTAGTGATATGCTCCAAAAGCCCTCAACCTATCCACATATGTCCCAAACCAAAAGTCAAACTCGGCCCCACCGATTTGATCTATCCGGCGCCACCGAGTTCACTTGACATAGCCATAGCCAGAAACCCAAATCAGGTTGGTCTCACCAATAGGGATCTCGGTCTCACCGAGATGGGATTGCAAACTCTCTGTTTCCCTTCATAACGTTTCGGTCTAACCGAGATGAGTGATCGGTCCCACCGAGTTCGCAATGCAAACTATCTGTTTCATTTTTGTAATGTTTCGGTCTCACCGAAATGAGCGATCAGTCCCACCGAGTTTGCCTGACCAACTCTCTGTTTGCCTATTACTGAAACTGGTTGCACCGAGTTGATGTGATCAGTCTCACCGAGATTACATTATGCCCTAACCCTAAAACAACCGGTCCCACCGAGTTGATCATGTCGGTCCCACCGAAAAGCCTAACGTTCACATTTTGAACTGAATCGGTCTGACCGAGTTTCACTATTTGGTCCCACCGAGTTTGGTAAATTGTGTGTAACAGTTAGATTTTGTGTGAAGGCTATATATACTTCTCCACCCTTCCTCCATTCATGGAGAGAGCAATCAGAACGTGCCTACACTTCCACCACTCATTTTTTGAGAGAGAACCACCTACTCATGTGTTGAGACCAAGACATTCCAATCCAACCACAAGAATCTTGATCTCTAGCCTTCCCCAAGTTGCTTTCCACTCAAATCATCTTTCCACCATATCCAAATCTGTGAGGGAGAGTTGAGTGTTGGGGAGACTATCATTTGAAGCACAAGAGCAAGGAGTTCATCATCAACACACCATCTATTACCTTTTGGAGAGTGGTGTCTCCTAGATTGGTTAGGTGTCACTTGGGAGCCTCCGTCAAGATTGTGGAGTTGAACCAAGGAGTTTGTAAGGGCAGGGAGATTGCCTACTTCATGAAGATCTACCCAAGTGAGGCAAGTCCTTCATGGGCGATGGCCATGCTGGGATAGACAAGGTTGCTTCTTCGTGGACCCTTCGTGGGTGGAGCTCTCCGTGGCCTCGCGCAACCGTTACCCTTCGTGGGTTGAAGTCTCCACCAACGTGGATGTACGATAGCACCACCTATCGGAACCACGCCAAAAATCTCCGTGTCTACATTGTGTTTGCTCCCTCTAAACTCCTCCCCTTTACCTTCATATGCAATGATTTACATTCTGCTGCTATACTCTTAGAATTTCATGTGTATGTTGATTGCTTGACTTGTGATAAGTTGCCAAAATCCGCCAAGACTTAAAATTAGGAAAAGGCTAGAATTTTATTTGGTCAAGTAGTCTAATCAGCCCCCCTCTAGACATACTTTAAATCCTACAAGTGGTATCAGAGCTTTGGTCTCCATTTGCCTTGATTTCCATAGCTTTGGTGATCATAGCCTTGGTTTCACAACCTAGGAGAGTATGGCGTCTAGCGAGAGAAATTACCACCATAGAGGTCCTTACTTTTATGGTACTAATTTTGCTAGTTGGAAGCATAAGATGAAAATGCATATTCTTGGACATAACCCCGCTGTTTGGGCTATTGTGTGTATTGGCTTGCAAGGTGAATTCTTCGATGGGAGATAACCAAATCGTGAAGTTACCACAGAAGAACTGAAGATGTTGCAATGCAATGCTCAAGCTTGCGATATCCTCTTCAATGGACTATGCCCCGAAGAATTCAACAAAATTCGCCATCTTGAGAATGCAAAGGAAATTTGGGATACTTTGATTGATATGCACGAAGGTGTAACGCCCTCGATGCGGCTATATCTCCCACGTGTCGAAGCACGACTTAGAGGCATAACCGCATTGAAAGCAATGTTGCAAGTGTGGTAATCTTCACACAACCCAAGTAATACAATAGGGGAAAAAGATACATAGTTGGCTTACAATCACCACTTCACAGAATTACATGAATAAAGCATTACATCAAACAGATACAAACAAGGTCCGACTACGGAACCAAAATAAAAGAAGAACCCCAAATGCGACACGGTCCCAGATCGACCCCAACTGGGCTCCACTACTGATCAACTAGAACGAAACAACACAAAGGACAAGATCTTCATTGAGCTCCTCCTGAGCTTGGTTGCGTCACCTGCACGGTCTCATCGACACCTGCAAGCTGGTTTTGGAAGTATCTGTGAGCCACGGGGACTCAGCAATCTCTCACCCTCGCGATCAAGTCTATTTAAGCTTATGGGTAAGGTAAAAGGGTGAGGTGGAGCTGCAGCAAGCGACTAGCATATATGGTGGCTAACATACGCAAGTGAGAGCGAGAAGAGAAGGCAAAGCACGGTCGATAAAAGTATGATCAAGAAGTGATCCTAGAACAACCTACATCAAGCATAACTCCAACACCGTGTTCACTTCTCGGATTCCGCCGGAAAGAGACCATCACGGTTACACACGCAGTTGATGCATTTTAATTAAGGTCAACTTTAGGTTTTCTACAACCGGACATTAACAAATTCCCATCTGCCCATAACCGCGGGCACGGCTTTCGAAAGTTCAAATCCCTGCAGGGGTGTCCCAACTTAGCCCATCACAAGCTCTCACGGTCAACGAAGGAATAGACCCCCTCCCGAGACATTCCGATCAGACTCGGTATCCCGGTTCCACAAGACATCCTCGACAATGGTAAAACAAGACCAACAAGACCGCCCGATGCGCCGACATCCTGATGGGAGCTGCACATATCTCGTTCTCAGGGCAACACCGGATAAGCAATCCGTACAACTAAAACCAGCCCTTGAGTGTCCTCGAGGTGGCGCTGCAAGGGGCTCTAGTTTGGACCAACACTTAGACAAGCACTGGCCCGGGGGGTTTTAAAATAAAGATGACCCTTGGGCTGGCCTAACCCAAGGGGAAAAAAGGCTAGGTGGCAAATGGTAAAACCAATGTTGGGCCTTGCTCGAGGAGTTTTATTCAAAGCGAACTGTCAAGGGGTTCCCATTATAACCCAGCTGCGTAAGGAACACAAAATCCGGGAACATAACACCGATATGACGGAAACTAGGGCGGCAAGAGTGGAACAAAACACCAGGCATAAGGCCGAGCCTTCCACCCTTTACCAAGTATATAGATGCGTTAATTAAATAAGATATAATGTGATATCCCAACAAGTAAACATGTTCCAACAAGGAACAACATCTCCATGTTCCAACAAGGAACAAACTTCAATCTTCACCTGCAACTAACAACGCTATAAGAGGGGCTGAGCAAAGCGGTAACATAGCCAATCAACGGTTTGCTAGGACAAGGTGGGTTAGAGGCTTGGCTCAAAAATACGGGAGGCATGATAAGCAAGTGGTAGGTATCACAACATAGGCATAGCAAAAGAGCGAGCATCTAGCAAGCAAATATAGAAGTGATTTCGAGGGTATGATCATCTTGCCTGAAATCCCGCAAGGAAGAAGAACGAGTCCATGAAGAAGACAAACGGACGTAGAAAAACGGGTCCTCATACGCGCGACGTTACCGGAAACAACCCGAAGAATCAAACACCGGAAAGAAGCACACGACATAGTAAACAACCAACACATGAACATGGTATGATATGCGAGATGCGGTATGCGATGCATATGCATGATTTGACAAGGAATGATTGAACCTGGCCTCAACTTGGAAATCCAAGCGTGCCACTGGAAAGGTGAGATGAAATCGCTTGAAAATGATATAAAGATCACCGGAATCGGAGTTACGGTTTGGAAATGGCAAGCGATTCAAATATGACCACGATCTGCGATTTACAGCAAGTAGCCATCTAAATGCAACAAGATGTACATGCTACAGCACTCAAACATGACAACAAAATACATGGCAGGGATCCATTCAAGATGCTTAACAAAAGTCTAGCACTGAGCTATGGCCAAATCATCCATTAACAGGTCCAAACAAGCATGGCAAAAATGCATATGATAAACAGATTTCAGACTTAGTGAAATTAACACTTGTCTGGAATCTCCGATCAGATAGCACACTTCGGAGCATGAAAACTATATGCCACAGGACCTGAACATGGCAAAGTAAAGCATGGCATGGAGCTACTCAAAGAGCGTAACAAAAGTCCCTTAGTGACCTTGAGCCAAAAGGGATCAGAAAATACAATTCCAAGCATGTGAACATGGCAAAAACATAATCAGGTTACAGACTTAGAGAAAACTGGAGCATGCTGAAACAGATATCAAGTAGGCATGTTTACGAGCTTGATTCACTCACTATAGAGCAAGTCATGACAATCTAAGCATACACCCATCAAGAATACACAAAATACAGGCTAGACATGGCAAGAACAATAGCATAGCATGCATGGATCAACAACAACATCCTCGGCAAAATCGCTAACAAGTAGACAATCTGCCCAGATTTACGAAATAGCAAAAGTAGAGCTCGATTGACTCAAGCTAGGGTGCTCCATAATTGCAAACAAAGACATGGATGGATAGAGCACCGCAAGATTAACAAAACATCCTTACTGATCATCCTCAAAAGAGGCACGGATCACTAGGAAACAACATGAACATATGGCATAATGAGATAAACAGACCAAGGACTTAGTGGAAATACTAAGTCCCTGAAATCAGCATTAAAAAGTGCACCACTTTGCAAGCTTGTGCTAGTCACCACACACATCACAAAAATACATGGATGGCACCACTGGAAATATGGCAAAACCTATAACAAAACATATGTAGAGCTCATGGGAATAACATGCACACAATAATCATGGCAAAAATGACAAATATCTAAATGGAGCAGCAGATCTGACAATTATCTCAAGTAGCACTCTTCTAACCGCATTTCGGGGATCAAGATGAGCTCAAATGAAAATGATGCAATGAGATGAAATGATGTACTCTCGGAGACGAACATTCTGATATGCTATATGTCCAAAACGGAGCTACGAATGTGGAGTTACGATGCTATGAACATGTGCATTTGAAACGTGGGAAACTCGGGGACTTAGTAGAAATATAGACCTCTCCCAGATCTAGGGTTGGCACGGAATCCGAGGCGCGGACGGAGTTCACCGGAGCACGACCGGAGACAGCGACGACGGTGGCCGGAAGACGCGGGATCTCGCCGGATCCAGTCGGATCCCGGCGCGGGGCGGCGGCCTGGGAACGCGGGAGGCGGTCGGCGGGGTCGGTGAGTGGCGCGGCGCCCGTCGCCGGTGATGGCCGGAGTTGGATGGCGGCGGTGGCGCGCTCCGGCCGGGCGGCGTGGTGACCGGTTGATGACGACGGGGCGGCGGGGATCGAGCGCGGCGCGGGGAGGCGAGAGCCTCGGGCGGCGGCGGCGCACCGGGCCGGGGGGCGGACCTGGGCCTCCCGGGCCCGCGCGGGAGAGGCGACGCATCAGGCCAGGTGGCGGCGCGGGGTTGGATGAGGGAGCCGCGGCGATGACGTGGCGAGCCTCCATTGGACAGAGGGACGTGGCGGCGGTAGCGGGTTCATCCGGCCGGGTCCGGACATGTCCGGCGCGGCGCGAGGGAAATTTAGGGTTAGAGGAAGGGGAAGACCCGGGATTTTTCTTGGGGGGGGGGTCTTTATATAGGGGTAGAAGGAGCTAGGAGAGTCCAAATGAGGTGCGGTTTTCGGCCACGTGATTGTGATCGCATGACCGAGAGGATGGAAGGGGTTTTGGTGGGAGTTGGGCCAAAATGGAGGGGTGTTGGACTGCAACACACACGAGGCCTTTTCGGTCCCTCGGTTAACCGTTGGAGTATCAAACGAAGTCCAAATGGCACGAAACTTGACAGGCGGTCTACCGGTAGTAAAACAAGGCCGCTTGGCAAGTTTTGGTCCAATACGGAAATGTTTAATCCCCACACATGAAAAAAGGTAGAAATGACCACCGGAGGAGAACGGAACACCGGAATGCAAAACGGACAACGGGGAAAATGCTCGGATGCATGAGACGAACATGTATGCGAATGAAATGCACATGATGACATGATACAATGCATGACACGCAAGCAATGACAAGGCAAACAACATCGAATAACTCGACGACACCTGGCACATCGGTCTCGGGGCATTACAGAAGGTACCGACTCCGTCAAGGAATCCAAATTGGATGTGCTTCAAAGTCAGCTTGACAAGTTCAAAATGAAGGATGGTGAAGGTGTCACTGAAATGTACTCTAGGCTTGCTCTCATCACAAATGAGATTGCCGGCTTAGGAAGTGAATAGATGACCGACAGATTCATCATCAAGAAGATCCTAAGAGCCTTGGATGGAAAATATGACAGCGTGTCCACATTAATCCAAATGATTCTCAATTACAAAGATCTCAAGCCAACTGAAGTCATTGGTAGAATTGTTGCTCATGAGATGTCACTCAAGGATAAAGAAGAGCTTCACAACAAGTCTAGTGGTGCTTACAAAGCCCCATGTGATGCTCCTACATCATCAAGTGAGAAACAAGTCTTCAATTAGGAATTGAGCCTAATGGTGAAGAACTTAAACAAGTTCAACAAGAGTAGAAGCAAAGAAAGAAGTTTCAAGTCAAGGTCCTACAGAAGAAGAGAAGACTCACCTAAAAGGAGAAGTAGAAGAGAAGAATCACCTCCAAGAGAGGGAAGGAGTAGAGATGATTGTTATGAATGAAGAACCTCTCGCAGAAGCAAGGATTCGAAAAGGAAAGACAATTCATCAAGGAGCTACACAAAATGAAGACATCAAGCTCATGTTGGTGAATGGGTATCTGGCTCCGACTCCGACCACCACTCGGAGATAAGTTATCACTCTGACTCCGAATATACTCAAGATGAAGGTGTTGCCGGTCTAGCACTTGTGTCGACCAACTCCTATGACATATTTGATTCACCAAATGTAGGAATTGGAAGATGCTTCATGGCTAAATGCCCAAAGGTATCACACCCCGAGTATGTTGATTTCAATAGTGATGAAGATGGTTTGCTAACTGGTGATGATTTACTTGTTGACAACTCTAGTGATGAAAACTATGGTCAGCTTGTTGTTAATCATGCTAATCAAGATAAAACGAATGACGATGATAAGAAGGTGATTGAACGTCTAACTAAAGAACTAAACACTCTTAAGTTAGCTCATGAAACTACCTTAGAATATCATCGAGAATTTTTAAAGACTCGTGAGAAGCTACGCCTTGAAAAGCTCAACCTAGAGCAAGAGCATGGGTTCTTAAAAGCAATCAATGATGATCTTCGTAAGAAAGTCCTTCTTACATTGCCAAGAGTTTACTCTTGTCTACTTAGATGCCACAAGTAAAATCTAGCAACAAGAGTAAGAAAGATTCTTCTTCTAGTAGTAACAATACTCATGCTAAATCCAATATTGTTGCTTCTACTAGTTCTCTTGATTCCACTAATGATTCTCTTAGCCAAGTTACACTTGAGCAAGAAAATATCTTATTGAAAGGAATTATAGAGAAAGGTGTTTACAAGAGCCTTGCCAGAAGTAAACAATTCGAGGAAATTGTATGCAAGCAAGGAAGGCACCGGAAGAATCAAGGTGCTGGTTTTGAATGAAAGTTCAATGCCAGTGGAGTTGAGTGGGAAGAAGATCAATACCCCAAGACGAAGTTTGTTCCTCAACAAGATAAATATGATCCTACTTCCTTCAAGGGGACACAAGCTCAAGATGATCTTCCACCACAAGACCATAAGCAAAAAGGCAAGGACAAGTGTCGGTGTCAAAACCGGCGGATCTCGGGTAGGGGGTCTCGAACTGTGCGTCTAAGGTTGATGGTAACAGGAGACAGGGGACACGATGTTTACCCAGGTTTGGGCCCTCTTGATGGAGGTAAAACCCTACATCCTGCTTGATTAATATCGATGAGTATAGGGGTTACAAGAGTTGATCTTCCACGAGATCGTAATGGCTAAACCCTAGAAGTCGAGCCTATGTGATTATGATCGTCCCTATGGACTAAACCCTCCGGTTAATATAGACACCGGAGGGGACTAGGGTTGTACAAAGTCGGTTACAGAGAAAGGAATCTTCATATCCGAACGACAAGCTTGCCATCCACGCCAAGGAGAGTCCCATCCGGACACGGGTGAGAGTCTTCGGTCTTGTATCTTCGTAGCCCATCAGTCCGGCCCATGTCCAACAAGCCGGACGCCTGAGGACCCCTTAGTCCAGGACTCCCCCAGTAGCCCCTGAACCAGGCTTCAATGACGAGGTGTCCGGCGCGCAAATTGTCTTTAGCATTGCAAGGCGGGTTCCTCCTCTGAATACTCCGACATAGTCTTCGAACACAAAGATCGTGTCTGGATCTGCAAAACAAGTACCACACACTACTGCAGAGAATATAATATTTCACGAGTCCAATCCGCTGACAACTTTTTGCAATGTGACACTACATCACCCCCCGGTCATTATTTCGACCGTTTTTCGGCCTGTCGCTCCATATTTCGAGACGCGGCTTTATTGGCATGTCTTGTCAAGGTAGAGATCGTGTCCCCCTATTGTGGTATTATCATCAATACGGGTATGGGTAATCCAATCATACCATCAGCACGGCCCCTGGGGAATAGGCGAGTTTTGTGGCGAGTGGGGAGGCGCTTGATATTCACTGCCTTTATAAGGAGATAAGGATTCACATCTCTCACCCACGCCTTCTCTCTTCCCACCTACCCACTCTCGAGCTCCAGCGCCCAAGTTATCATCCTTTCCGCCTCAAGAAAGCACTCCAACCATGTCCGGAGCGCAGGGCAAGTGGATGGCCTCCACCGTCAAGGAGAAGGATATCGTCCAACTTCGGGAGGCCGGATATTTGGCCAGGGAAATTGCCCATCGGCTTCCTGCTAAGGGACAGATTGTCCCCACTCCGGAGCCCCATGAGAGGGTCGTGTTCATCCCTCACTTCGTCCGCGGGCTGGGATTTCCTCTCCACCCATTTGTCCGCGGACTCATATTCTACTATGGGCTGGATTTCCATGATCTGGCCCCCAATTCCTTCCTCACCATCTCGGCGTTTATCGTCGTGTGCGAGGCCTTCCTCCGCATCCTCCCCCACTTTGGACTGTGGCTGAAGACCTTCAATGTGAAGCCGAAGGTGGTGGGTGGCGAACAGGCAGAATGCGGAGGCGCCATGGTGAGCAAAATGTCCAACTTCCCGTGGCCCAAAGGCACCTTCGTGGAGACCGTCAAGGGGTGGCAGAAGCTGTGATTCTACGTCACAGAGCCCCACGACGCTGCCTGGGCCACAGCTCCCGAATTCAAATCCGGGGCCCCAATGCGGCTTATCTCCTGGCAGGAGAAGGGCCTGGATTGGTCTTCGTCGGACGAGCTGAGACCACTTCAGACGCGCATCAGGAGTATGATGGACAAGAACATCAAGCTTGTCGATGTGATTCAGGTGATGCTAATTCGCCAGATCCTTCCATACCAAAACCATACTTGCCATCTATGGGAGTTCAATCCGGCCAGGCACAAGACCTTGCGACAATTCTTCGGAACTACGCATGAAGATATCTGGAAGGTGCTCTTTAAGGCCAATGAGACGTGGCCAGAGACAACTGAGGACCACGGGCACGATCTGGCCCATCCCGCCAGTTCGGTATGTTTTTCATGCTTCAAGGCGTATCCCTTTCTTGCTTGCTCAAGGAGGATGTCCCAATTTCCCTATTTGCCTTTTCAGGGTTGGACAAAGAAGGCAGATCGGATTCGGTGTTCGGCCCCGCTGCCCGAGGAACCAGCCATCCTACTCTTGACGAAGATGCTGGTTCCGGTGCCCTACGTGGCGCCGGAGAAGAAGGCCAAGGGGAATAGAGGAGGCCGCTGTCCCAAGGTTACTTCAGACATGGCGTCCGAAGACGCCGAAACTCACTCCGCCGCCGAAGACGACGAGGAGGAGGAAGAGGAGGAAGAAAGCAACTTCCCTCTTCCCGAGGGGGAAAGAAGAGGGCAGCCTCCACATATCTGGAAGCGAAGGCGTCCAAGAAGGGAAAGGCTTCCCTCGTGGATAGCTCCGCGTGGGACGTCGATAGCAGCCCAGAACGGCACCCTCGAGATAAGCCCCTAGCTGAATCGTGAGTATTCGAAGACCCTGACGCATTCATATATCCTCCTCTTTCACTTCATAATTCTAAGATGTTGAATCATGCATTTGCAGTCCGGCTCGTTCCGCCCTCGAGCGATCCTCGTCTTCAAGGAACTCGCTGGACCCGAAGGTGATGGACCGCGGGTCCCTTCCGGTGGCCTCCTCTCCCAGGGCAATGGATGACACCGAGGTGTTGTCCTGAAGGATCCCAAGCTAGGGAGAGACGCAGGAGGCCGTCAGGGCAGCGCCAGAGGGCGAGACCTCGATAGCCGAACACATGGGGGAGCAGATCCCCATGGAGACTGGCGATGGGGGCCATGTCCAATTCTGCCCCCAGCCGGATACGGCTCCAGAGACCTATACGGCTCCGGAGTCCGACAAGCAGCCTCCTTTAAAAGAAGGAGGTATGCCTATTCCTTCAGTGACCTCTGTCCAACCAGAGGCACCGGATACTCTACTAGAAGCGCTGCGAAGTGCTTCCATCGTCGAGGAACACCATACCCTCATGGGTGCAGTGATTGAGAAGATTCAGTCCGCGAAGAGCGGACTGACCGAAGCCTGCACGAGCCTTCTAACAGGCTTTGAGGTAAGCGCTGCATTTATGTGAAATGAAAGTTACAGTATAGACAGTAGCCCCTGAGACTCTGTCCGGTGTTCGGAAGGAAAAGCCGAATAGAGGATCAAATAGTTTTTCGCAGGAGACTAATCATATATGTCCTTGTTGTTGGAGAACGTATTAATTTCAAAAAAATTCCTACGCACACGCAAGATCATGGTGATGCATAGCAATGAGAGGGGAGAGTGTGATCTACGTACCCTTGTAGACCGACAGTGGAAGCGTTAGCACAACGCGGTTGATGTAGTCGTACGTCTTCACGGCCTGACCGATGAAGCACCGAAACTACGGCACCTCCGAGTTTTAGCACACGTTCAGCTCGATGACGACCCCCGGACTCCGATCCAGCAAAGTGTCGGGGAAGAGTTCCGTCAGCATGACGGCGTGGTGACGATCTTGATGTTCTACCGTCGCAGGGCTTCGCCTAAGCACCGCTATAATATTATCGAGGATTATGGTGGAAGGGGGCACCGCACACGGCTAAGAAAACGATCACGTGGATCAACTTGTGTGTCTAGGGGTGCCCCCTGCCCCCGTATATAAAGGAGCAAGGGGAGGAGGCCGGCCGGCCCTATAGGCGCGCCAAGGAGGAGTGGGGAGGGAGAAGGAAAGGGGGGCGTCGCCCCCCCTCTCCTAGTCCAATTCGGACCAGGGAGGGAGGAGGCGCGCGGCCCACCCTGGCTGCCCTTCTCTTTCTCCACTAAGGCCCATATGGCCCATTACTTCTCCCGGGGGGGGGGGGGGTTCCGGTAACCCTCCGGTACTCCGGTTTTCTCTGAAATCACCCGGAACACTTCCGGTGTCCGAATATAGTCGTCCAATATATCAATATTTATGTCTCGACCATTTCGAGACTCCTCGTTATGTTCGTGATCACATCCGAGACTCCAAACTAACTTCGGTACATCAAAACTCATAAACTCATAATATAACTGTCATCGAAACCTTAAGCGTGCGGACCCTACGGGTTCGAGAACAATGTATACATGACCGAGACATGTCTCTGGTCAATAACCAATAGCGGAACCTGGATGCTCATATTGGCTCCCACATATTGTACGAAGATCTTTATCGGTCACACCGCATAACAACATACGTTGTTCCCTTTGTCATCGGTATGTTACTTGCCCGAGATTCGATCGTCGGTATCTAAATACCTAGTTCAATCTCGTTACCGGCAAGTCTCTTTACTCGTTTCTTAATACATCATCTCGCAACTAACTCATTAGTTGCAATGCTTGCAAGGCTTATGTGATGTGCATTACCGAGAGGGCCCAGAGATACCTCTCCGACAATCGGAGTGACAAATCATAATCTCGAAATACGCCAACCCAACATTTACCTTTGGAGACACCTGTAGAGCTCCTTTATAATCACCCAGTTACGTTGTGACATTTGGTAGCACACAAAGTGTTCCTCCGGCAAACGGGAGTTGCATAATCTCATAGTCATAGGAACATGTATAAGTCATGAAGAAAGCAATAGCAACATACTAAACGATCGGGTGCTAAGCTAGCGGAATGGGTCAAGTCAATCACATCATTCTCCTAATGATGTGATCCCGTTAATCAAATAACAACTCTTTGTCTATGGTTATGTAACACCCCGGATATGACTTTCCCAATATGTACTCCAACTCTTGCCGTTTTCGGCCTTAAGTTATTTTATTTTCTCGGGTTCGGGTTTTTGTCTCCGTGTGTTGTTATCATTGTCATGCATCTCGTATCATGTCATCATGTGCATTGCATTTGCATACGTGTTCATCTCATGCATTCGAGCATTTTCCCCGTTGTCCGTTTTGCATTCCGGCGCTTCGTTCTTCTCCGGTGGTCATTTCTACCTTTCTTTCATGTGTGGGGATTAAACATTTCCGGATTGGACCGATACTTGCCAAGCGTCCTTGGTTTACTACCGGTAGACCGCCTGTCAAGTTTCGTATCATTTGGACTTCGTTTGATACTCCAACGGTTAACCGAGGGACCGAAAAGGCCTCGTGTGTGTTGCAGCCCAACACCCCTCCATTTTGGCCCAAAACCCACAAAAACCCTCTTCATCATATAGAGCGTTTGATCACGATCGCGTGGCCGAAAACCGCACCTCATTTGGACTCTCCTAGCTCCCTCCACCTCTATTTAAAGACCCCTCCGAAATTCTCTTTCTTCCTCTCCCAAAACCCTAGTCGTCTTCCACCTCTCGCCGCCGGACACGTCCGATTCAGGCCGGACGTGTCCGACTTGCCCCACCGCCGCCACGTGTCGCCGCCCTGTTGGCGCGTCCGCCGTCCCCGCCGCCAGGCCCGCCGGGGCCCAAGGCCGGCCCCCGCGGCCCGTCTCTGCGCCGCCACTCCCCGCGGGAGGCTCCGCGCCCCGCGCCGCCCCGAGGCGCGCGCGCCGCCGCACGACGCTCGCCGGCCGCCTCCTCTTCCCAGGTCGTCGCCGCCGCACTTTAGCCGACCGGAGCAAAGCTCCACGGCGGCGGGCCCCTCCGACGTCGCCGACCCTGCACCGCCGTGCACCGCCGCCTCCACCCGGCCTCTCCTTCCTCTTCTCCGGCAGACTCCGGCCACCGCGACGCTACTCCGGCAAGATCCCGATGAACCTCAGCTTCTGCACCCGGCAAACCCTAGATCTATCCCGGAGAGGTCTAATTTTTCTTCTAAGTCCTAAATTCTTAGATCCATATGCCCATGTTCATCGTGCCGTAACTTTGCATCCGTAGCTCCGTTTCGCGCATATAGCATATCAAAATGTACACCTCAGAGAGCACATCATTTTCATTTGAGTTCATCTTGATGCCCGAAATGCTGTTAGAAGAGGGCTACTTGAGATTATTGTCAGATCTGCTGCTCCATTTAGATATTTGCCATTTTTGCCATGATTTTTATGTGCATGATATGCCCATGAGCTCTACATATGTTTTGTTAAGGGTTTTGCCATCTTTCCAGAGGTGCAACCCATGTATTTTTGTGATGTGTGTGGTGACTAGCACAAGCTTGCAAAGTGAGGCACTTGGTAAAGCTGATTTCAGGGACTTAGCATTTCCACTAAGTCCTTGAGCTGTTTATTTCATATGGCCATATGTTCATGTTGTTTCCTAGTGATCCGTGCCTCTTTTGAGGATGATCAGTAAGGATGTTTTGTTAATATTGAAGTGCTCTATCCATCCATGTCTTTGTTTGCAATTATGGAGCACCCTAGCTTGAGTCAATCGAGCTCTACTTTCGCTACTTCATGAATCTGTGCAGATTGTCTACTTGTTAGCAATTTTGCCGAGGATGTTGTAGTTGATCCGTGCATGCTATGCTATTGTTCTTGCCATGTCTAGCTTGCATTTTGTGTATTCTTGTTGGGTGTATGCTTAGATTATCATGACTTTCTCTGTAGTGAGTGCATCGAGCACGTAAACATGCCTACTTGATACCTGTTTCAGCATGCTCCGGTTTTCACTAAGTCTGAGAACTGATTATGTTTTTGCCATGTTCACATGCTTGCAAATGTATTTTCTGATCCCTTTTGGCTCAAGATCACTAAGGGACTTTTGTTAAGATCTTTGAGTAGCTCCATGCCATGCTTTACTTTGCCATGTTCAGGTCCTGTAGCATATAGTTTTGTTGCTCCGAAGAGTGCTATCTGATCTGAAATTCCAGACAAGTGTTAATTTCACTAAGTCTGAAATCTGTTTACCACATGCATTTTTGCCATGGTTGTTTAAACCTGTTAATGGATGAATTGGCCGTAGCTCCGTGCTAGACTTTTGTTAAGCATCATGAATGCATCCCTGCCATGTATTTTTATGCCATGTTTGGGTGTTGTAGCATGTTCATCTTATTGCATTTAGATGGCTACTTGCTGTAAATCACAAAACGTGGTCATATTTGAATTGCTTGCCATTTCCAAACCGTAACTCCGATTCTGGTGTGCTTTATATCGTTTTCAAGCGATTTCATCTCATCTTTCCAGTAGAACACTTGGATTTCCATGTTGAGTCCAGGTTCTTGCATCCCTTGTCAAATCTTTCATATGCATCCCGCATCGCATCCCGCATAGCATACCATCATTGCACCATATTGTTTGAGCCTTGCACGTGGTTGATTGTGTTCCGTTTGCTTGTTTGTCTTGTTTGGGTAGAGCCGGGAGATGAGCTCGCTAACGGGGAGCCCGTTGAGTTTGCTTTCGAGGATCCAGTCAACTCTGACAACTTTGCAGGCAAGATGATCATACCCTCGAAATCACTACTATCTTTGCTATGCTAGATTGCTCGCTCTTTTGCTATGCCATGCTACGATGCCTACCACTTGCTTTCCAGCCTCCCAAATTGCCATGTCAAATCTCTAACCCACCATGTCCTAGCAAACCGTTGATTGGCTATGTTACCGCTTTGCTCAGCCCCTCTTATAGCGTTGCTAGTTGCAGGTGAAGATTGGAGACCGTTCCTTGTTGGAACATTATTTACTTGTTGGGATATCATTATATTGCCATGTTATCTTAATGCATCTATATACTTGGTAAAGGGTGGAAGGCTCGGCCTCTCGCCTAGTGTTTTGTTCCACTCTTGCTGCCCTAGTTTCCGTCATATCGGTGTTATGTTCCCGGATTTTACGTTCCTTACGCGGTTGGGTTATAATGGGAACCCCTTGATAGTTCGCCTTGATTAAAGATTTTCCAGCAATGCCCAACCTTGGTTTTACCATTTGCCACCTAGCCTCTTTTTCCCTTGGGTTTCCGGAGCCCGAGGGTCATCTTATTTTAGCCCCCCTGGGCCAGTGCTCCTCTGAGTGTTGGTCCAAACTAGAGTCCTGTGCAGCGCCCCCTCGGGGAAACTCGAGGTTTGGTTTTAGTTGTATGGAGAGCTCATCTGAGTGTGCCCAGAGAACAAGATATGTGCAGCTCCTATCAGGATTTTTCGGCACATTCGGGCGGTGTTGCTGGTCTTGTTTTAACCTCTCGAATTGTCTCTCTACACGGTATTCCACAAGTGATCTCTTCAGACCGTGGCAGCATCTTTACCTCCAAGTTTTGGGATTCTTTTCAGAAGGCCATGGGCACGAACATCCGCTTCAGCACAGCTTTCCATCCTCAAACTAGCGGTCAAGTCGAGCGTGTCAACTAGATTCTTGAAGATATGCTCAGGGGTTGTGTGATCTCCGTCGGCATGAAGTGGGAGGATTGTCTTCCTTGTGCTGAATTCTCCTACAACAACAGTTTTCAAGAAAGTTCGGGCAAGGCCCCATTTGAAATTCTGTATGGCAGGAAGTGTCGTACCCCTCTCAACTGGTCCGAAACCGGTGAACGTCAACTTCTCGGAAATGACTTAATCACAGAGGCAGAGGAAATGTACAAAGTCATTCGAGATAACCTCAAAGCAGCCCAATCCCGTCAGAAGAGCTACTATGACAGTAAGCACCATGATTTGGCTTTCGAGATCGGAGATCATGTTTACCTCCGCGTCTCTCCTATGAAAGGTACTCGTCGCTTCGGTATCAAAGGGAAGCTTGCCCCTAGATACATGGGACCTTTCAAGATTGTTAGCAAGAGAGGCGATCTCGCCTATCAACTCGAGGTTCCTTCAAACTTTGCAAATGTTCATGACGTGTTCCATGTCACTCAGCTTCGAAAGTGCTTCAAGACTCCTGACCGCACCATCAACTTCGAGGACATTGAGCTCCAAGAAGATCTCTCCTATCGTGAGCACCCCGTTGCTATTCTCGAAGAGACTGAACGCAAGACTCGCAACAAGTCAATCAAATTCCTCAAAGTCAAGTGGTCACACCATTCCGACCGTGAAGCGACCTGGGAAAGCGAGGATCACCTCCGTCCTGAGTACCTGGCGTTCTTTCAGTCCTAGATCTCGGGTCGAGATCCTTTCGTAGTGGTGGAGTGTTGTAACACCCCGGATAAGACTTGCCCAATATGTACTCCAACTCTTGCCGTTTCCGGCCTTAAGTTATTTTATTTTCTCGGGTTCGGGCTTTTGTCTCCGTGTGTTGTTATCATTGTCATGCATCTCGTATCATGTCATCATGTGCATTGCATTTGCATACGTGTTCATCTCATGCATTCGAGCATTTTCCCCGTTGTCCGTTTTGCATTCCGGCGCTTCGTTCTCCTCCGGTGGTCATTTCCACCTTTCTTTCGTGTGTGGGGATTAAACATTTCCGGATTGGACCGAGACTTGCCAAGCGGCCTTGGTTTACTACCGGTAGACCGCCTGTCAAGTTTCGTATCATTTGGACTTCGTTTGATACTCCAACGGTTAACCAAGGGACCAAAAAGGCCTCGTGTGTGTTGCAGCCCAACACCCCTCCATTTTGGCCCAAAACCAACCAAAACCCTCTCCATCATATAGAGCGTTCGATCACGATCGTGTGGCCGAAAACCGCACCTCGTTTGGACTCTCCCAGCTCCCTCCACCTCTATTTAAAGACCCCTCCGAAATTCTCTTTCTTCCTGTCCCGAAACCCTAGTCGTCTTCCACCTCTCGCCGCCGGACACGTCCGATTCGGGCCGGACGTGTCCGACTTGCCCCATCACCGCCACGTGTCGCCGCCCCATTGGCGCGTCCGCCGTCCCCGCCGCCAGGCCCGCCGGGGCCCGAGGCCGGCCCCCGCGGCCCGTCTCCGCGCCGCCACTCCTCGCGGGAGGCTCCGCGCCCCGCGCCGCCCCGAGGCGCGCGCACCGCCGCACGACGCTCGCCGGCCGCCTCATCTTCCCAGGTCGTCGCCGCCGCACTTTAGCCGACCGGAGCAAAGCTCCATGGCGGCGGGCCCCTCCGACGTCGCCGACCCTGCGCCGCCGTGCACCGCCGCCTCCACCCGGCCTCTCCTTCCTCTTCTCCGGCAGACTCCGTCCACCGCGACGCTACTCCGGCAAGATCCCGACGAACCTCGGCTTCCGCACCCGGCAAACCCTAGATCTGTCCCGGAGAGGTCTAATTTTTCTTCTAAGTCCTAAATTCTCAGATCCATATGCCCATGTTCATCGTGCCGTAACTTTGCATCCGTAGCTCCGTTTCGTGCATATAGCATATCAAAATGTTCGTCTCAGAGAGCACATCATTTCATCTCATTGCATCATTTTCATTTGAGTTCATCTTGATGCCCGAAATGCTGTTAGAAGAGGGCTACTTGAGATTATTGTCAGATCTGCTACTTCATTTAGATATTTGTCATTTTTGCCATGATTTTTGTGTGCATGATATGCCCATGAGCTCTACATATGTTTTGTTAAGGGTTTTTCCATCTTTCCAGAGGTGCAACCCATGTATTTTTGTGATGTGTGTGGTGACTAGCACAAGCTTGCAAAGTGAGGCACTTGGTAAAGCTGATTTCAGGGACTTAGCATTTCCACTAAGTCCTTGAGCTGTTTATTTCATATGGCCATATGTTCATGTTGTTTCCTAGTGATCCGTGCCTCTTTTGAGGATGATCAGTAAGGATGTTTTGTTAATCTTGAAGTGCTCTATCCATCCATGTCTTTGTTTGCAATTATGGAGCACCCTAGCTTGAGTCAATCGAGCTCTACTTTCGCTACTTCGTGAATCTGGGCAGATTGTCTACTTGTTAGCAATTTTGCCGAGGATGTCGTAGTTGATCCGTGCATGCTAGTTGCAGGTGAATATTGGAGACCGTTCCTTGTTGGAACATTATTTACTTGTTGGGATATCATTATATTGCCATGTTATCTTAATGAATCTATATACTTGGTAAAGGGTGGAAGGCTCGGCCTCTCGCCTAGTGTTTTGTTCCACTCTTGCCGCCCTAGTTTCCGTCATATCGGTGTTATGTTCCCGGATTTTGTGTTCCTTATGCGGTTGGGTTATAATGGGAACCCCTTGATAGTTCGCCTTGATTAAAGCTTTTCCAGCAATGCCCAACCTTGGTTTTACCATTTGCCACCTAGCCTCTTTTTCCCTTGGGTTTCTGGAGCCCGAGGGTCATCTTATTTTAGCCCCCCCCTGGGCCAGTGCTCCTCTGAGTGTTGGTCCAAACTAGAGTCCTGTGCAGCGCCCCCTCGGGGAAACTCGAGGTTTGGTTTTAGTTGTATGGAGAGCTCATATGAGTGTGCCCTGAGAACGAGATATGTGCAGCTCCTATCGGGATTTGTCGGCACATTCGGGCGGTGTTGCTGGTCTTGTTTTAACCTGTCGAAGTGTCTTGAAGAACCGAGATACCGAGTCTGATCGGAACGTCTCGGGAGGAGGTCTATTCCTTCGTTGACCGTGAAAGCTTGTCATGGGCTAAGTTGGGACTCCCCTGCAGGGATTTGAACTTTCGAAAGCCATGCCCGTGGTTATGGGCAGATGGGAATTTGTTAATGTCCGGTTGTAGATAACTTGAACCTTAACTTAATTAAAATGAATCCACAGTGTGAGTGGCCGTGATGGTCTCTTCTCGGCGGAGTCCGGGAAGTGAACACGGTGTTGTAGTAATGCTTGCGCAGGTTGTTCTCTAGTTTCTCACTCGCGCTTTGCCTCCTCTTCTCGCTCTCTTTTGCGAACAGGATAGCCACCATATATGCTAGTCGCTTGCTGCAGCTCCTCATATATTTACCTTGCCATACCTATTACGCTTAAATAGTCTTGATCGCGAGGGTGCGAGATTCCTGAGTCCCTGTGGCTCACATATTACTATTACACCAGATGCAGGGCCTGATGATTCTGCTCCAGGTGACGCGCTTGAGCTCAAGTGGGAGTTCGACGAGGACTCTCAATGATACTATGTGTCTTTCCCTGATGATCAGTAGTGGTGCCCAGTTGGGGTGATCGGGACTGTGTCGCATATTGGGATTATCTTTTATTTTGGCGCCGTAGTCGGGCCATGAGTGTTTGAATGATGTAATGTTATTTATGTATTTGATTGACGTGGCGAGTGTAAGCCAACTATGTTATCTCCCCTTTTATTATCTATATATTACATGGGATGTTGTGAAGATTGCCTAACTTGCGACATATGCCTTCAATGCGATTATATCTCTAAGTCGTGCCTTGACACGTGGGAGCTATAGTCGCATCGAGGGTGTTATAGGTTAGGAAACATAACCATCTTTGATTAACGAGCTAGTCAAGTAGAGGCATACTAGTGACACTCTGTTTGTCTATGTATTCACACATGTATTATGTTTCCGGTTAATACAATTCTAGCATGAATAATAAACATTTATCATGAAATAAGGAAATAAATAATAACTTTATTATTGCCTCTAGGGCATATTTCCTTCAGTCTCCCACTTGCACTAGAGTCAATAATCTAGTTCACATTGCCATGTGATTTATCACCAATAGTTCACATCATTATGTGACCAACACTCAAAGGGTTTACTAGAGTCAATAATCTAGTTCACATCGCTATGTGATTAACACCCAAAGAGTACTAAGGTGTGATAATGTTTTGCCTGTGAGAGAAGTTTAGTCAACGGGTCTGCCATATTCAGATCCGTATGTATTTTGCAAATTTCTATGTCAACAATGCTCTGCACGGAGCTACTATAGCTAATTGCTCCCACTTTCAATATGTATCCAGATGAAGACTTAGAGTCATCCGGATCAGTGCCAAAAACTTGTATCGACGTAATCCTTTTACGACGAACCTTTTTGTCACCTCCATAATCGAGAAACATATCCTTATTCCTCTAAGGATAATTTTGACCGATGTCCAGTGATCTACTCCTAGATCACTATTGTACTCCCTTGCCAAAAACAGTGTAGGGTATACAATAGATCTGGTACATAGCATGGCATACTTTATAGAACCTATGGCTGAGGCATAGGGAATGACTTTCATTATCTTTCTATCTTCTGCCGTGGTCGGGTTTTGAGTCTTACTCAACTTCACACCTTGTAACACAGGCAAGAACTCCTTCTTTGACTGTTCCATTTTGAACTACTTCAAAATCTTGTCAAGGTATGTACTTATTAAAAAACTTATAAAGCGTCTTGATCTATCTCTATAGATCTTGATGCTCAATATGTAAGCAGCTTCACCGAGGTCTTTCTTTGAAAAACTCCTTTCAAACACTCCTTTATGCTTTGCAGAATAATTCTACATTATCTCTGATCAACAATATGTCATTCACATATACTTATCAGGAATGTTGTAGTTCTCCCACTCACTTTCTTGTAAATACAGGCTTCACCACAAGTCTGTATAAAACTATATACTTTGATTATCTCATCAAAGCGCATATTCCAACTCCGAGATGCTTGCACCAGTCCACAGATGGATCGCTGGAGCTTGCATATTTTGTTTTCACTTTTAGGATTGACAAAACCTTCTGGTTGCATCATATACAACTATTCTTTAAGAAATCCATTAAGGAATGCAACTTTGTTTATCCATTTGCCAGATTTTATAAAATGCGGCAATTTCTAACATGATTTGGACAGACTTTAAGCATCGATATGATGAGAAAATCTCATCGTAGTCAACACTTTGAACTTTGTCAAAAACCTTTTTCGACAAGTCTAGCTTTGTAGATAGTAACACTACTATCAGCGTCCGTCTTCCTCTTGAAGATCCATTTAATCTCAATGGCTTGCCGAACATCGGGCAAGTCAACCAAAGTCCATACTTTGTTCTCATACATGGATCCTATCTCGGATTTCATGGCCTCAAGCCATTTTTGCGGAATCTGGGTTCATCATCACTTCCTCATAGTTTGTAGGCTCGTCATGGTCAAGTAACATGACCTCCAGAATAGGATTACCGTACCACTCTGGTGCGGATCTCACTCTGGTTTACCTACGAAGTTCGGTAGTAACTTGATCTTAAGTTACATGATCATCATCATTAGCTTCCCCACTAATAGGTGTAGTAGTCACAGGAACAGATTTCTGTGATGAACTACTTTCCAACAAGGGAGCAGGTATAGTTACCTCATCAAGTTCTACTTTCCTCCCACTCACTTCTTTCGAGAGAAACTCCTTCTCTAGAAAGGATCCATTCTCAGCAACGAATATATTGCCTTCGGATCTGTGATAGAAGTTGTACCCAACATTTTCTTTTGGGTATCCTATGAAGACGCACTTCTCCGATTTGGGTTAGATCTTATCAGGTTGAAACTTTTTCACATAAGCATTGCAACCTCAAACTTTAAGAAACGACAGCTTAGATTTCTTGCCAAACCATAGTTCATACGGTGTCGTCTCAACGGATTTAGATGGTGCCCTATTTAACGTGAATGTAGCTGTCTCTAATGCATAACCCCAAAACGATAGCGGTAAATCTGTAAGAGACATCATAGATCGCACCATATCAAGTAAAGTATGATTATGACGTTCGGACACACCATTACACTGTGGTGTTCCAGGTGGCGTGAGTAGTGAAACTATTTCACATTGTTTTAACTGAAGGCCAAACTCGTAACTCAAATATTTTACTTCCGCGATCATATCGTAGAAACTTTTATTTTTGTTACGATGATTCTCCACTTCACTCTGAAATTCTTTGAACTTTTCAAATATTTCAGACTTGTGTTTCATCAAGTAGATATACTCATATCTGCTCAAATCATCTGTGAAGATCAGAAAATAATGATACCTGCTGCGAGCTTCAATATTCATCGGACCACATACATCAGTATGCATGATTTCCAACAAATCTGTTGCTTGCTGCATTGTTCCGGAGAACGGAGTCTTAGTCATCTTGCCCATGAGGCATGGTTCGTAAGCATCAACTGATTCATAATCAAGTTATTCCAAAAGTCCATCAGCATGGAGTTTCTTCATGCGCTTTACACCAATATGACCTAAACGGCAGTGCCACAAATAAGTTGCACTATCATTATTAACTTTGCATCTTTTGGTTTCAATATTATGAATATGTGTATCACTACGATTGAGATCCAATGAACATTTCATTGGGTGTGTAACCATATATGTAAACAGAACAACAATTTATTCTCTTACTTAAATGAATAACCGTATTGCAATAAACATGATCAAATCATATTCATGCTCAACGCAAACACCAAATAACACTTATTTAGGTTCAACACTAATCCCGAAAGTATATGGAGTGTGCGATGATGATCATATCAATCTTGGAACCACTTCCAACACACATCGCCACCTCACCCTTAACTAGTCTTTGTTCATTCTGCAATTCCCAATTCAAGTTACTAATCATAGTTACTGAACTAGTATCAAATACTAAGGGGTTGCTATAAACACTAGTAAAGTACACATCAATAACATGTATATCAAATATACTTATGTTCACTTTGCCATCCTTCTTATCCGCCAATCACTTGGGGTAGTTCCGCTTCCAGTGACCAGTCCCTTAGTAGAAGCACTTAGTCTCAGGCTTAGGACCAGACTTGGGCTTCTTCACTTGAGCAGCAACTTGCTTGCTGTTCTTCTTGAAGTTCCCCTTTTTTCCTTTGCCCTTTTCTTGAAACTAGTGGTCTTGTCTACCATCAACACTTGATGTTTTCCTTAGGGGTGGAAACGGATCGGATGCAGATCGGATAGTGCTCTTGCCACTTCCATTTTCATATTTTCAAAACGAATACGAATCCGAATACAGATATTATCGGATACGGATGCGGCTCAGATATTATTCGAATACGGATACGTATCGGATATTTTCTTGATTCAAAACGGATACGAATAATATCAACATATTGCTTAAGTAAATTATTCGATAGCTATGTGACCTAAAATAATGAACTTGTGACATACAATAAGTCAATGATAAATAGGTTTATGAATAAATACTATTGTGATGCATAATAATTTATAAGTTTAATCAGATAAGTTTAATCTCCTACCATATTTTACTTTTTATTTGTTTAATAAATTCGGATACGGATAATTTCCATTTCCATTTTGGTTCAGATGCGGATGTTACGGATACGAATAAGCATTTTCTCAAATACAAATATCGGATATTTCGGATTATCCGCTACCACTTTCCACCCCTAGTTTTTCTCGATTTCTACCTTCGTCAATTTCAGCATTACGAAGAGCTTGGGAATTTATCCTTTGCATATCATAGTTCATCACGAAGTTCTACTAACTTGGTGATGGTGACTAGAGAATTCTGTCAATCACTATTTTATCTGGAAGATTAACTCCCACTTGATTCAAGCGATTGTAGTACCCAGGCAATCTGAGCACATGCTCACTAGATGAGCGATTCTCCTGCATCTTTTAGCTATAGAACTTGTTGGAGACTTCATATCTCTCAACTCGGGTATTTTCTTGAAATATTAAATTCAACTCCTGGAACATCTCATATGGTCCATGACGTTCAAAATGTCTTTGAAGTCCCGATACTAAGCCGTTAAGCATGGTGCACTAAACTATCAAGTAGTCATCATATTGAGCTAGCCAAACGTTCATAACGTCTGCATCTGCTCCTGCAATAGGTCTTTCACCTAGCGGTGCACCAAGGACATAATTCTTCTGTGCAGCAATGAGGATAAACCTCAGATCACGGATCCAATCCGCATCATTGCTACTAACATTTTTCAACACAATTTTCTCTAGGAACATATCAAAATAAACATATGAAAGCAACAACGCGAGCTATTGATCTACAACATAGATATGCTAATACTACCAGGACTAATTTCATGATAAATTTAAGTTCAATTAATCATATTACTCAAGAACTCCCACTTAGACAGACATCTCTCTAGTCATCTAAGTGATCATGTGATCCAAATCAACTAAACCATGTCCGATCATCACGTGAGATGGAGTAGTTTCATTGGTGAACATCACTATGTTGATCATATCTACTATATGATTCACGCTCGACCTTTCGGTCTCCGTGTTCCGAGGCCATATCTGTATATGCTTGGCTCGTCAAGTATAACCTGAGTATTCCGCGTGTGCAACTGTTTTGCACCCGTTATATTTGAACGTAGAGCCTATCACACCCGATCATCACGTGGTGTCTCAGCACGAAGAACTTTCACAATGGTGCATACTCAGGGAGAACACTTCTTGATAATTAGTGAGAGATCATCTTAAAATGCTACCGTCAAACAAAGAAGATAAGATGCATAAAAGATAAACATCACATGCAATCAATATAAGTGATATGATATGGCCATCATCATCTTGTGCTTGTGATCACCATCTTCGAAGCATCGTCATGATCACCATTGTCACCGGCGCGACACCTTGATCACCATCGTAGCATCGTTGTCGTCTCGCCAATCTTATGCTTCCATGACTATCGCTACCGCTTAGTGATAAAGTAAAGCATTACAGCGCAATTGCATTGCATACAATAAAGCGACAACCATATGGATCCTGCCAGTTGCCGATAACTTGGTTACAAAACATGATCATCTCATACAATAAAATTTAGCATCATGTCTTGACCATATCAAATCACAACATGCCCTGCAAAAACAAGTTAGACGTCCTCTACTTTGTTGTTGCAAGTTTTACGTGGCTGCTACGGGCTTAAGCAAGAACCAATCTTACCTACGCATCAAAACCACAACGATAGTTTGTCAAGTTGGTGCTGTTTTAACCTTCGCAAGGACCGGGCGTAGCCACACTTGGTTCAACTAAAGTTGGAGAAACTGACACCCGCTAGCCACCTTTGTGCAAAGCACATCGGGAGAACCGGTCTCGGGTAAGCGTACGCGTAATGTCGGTTCGGGCCGCTTCGTCCAACAATACCGCCGAACCAAAGTATGACATGCTGGTAAGCAGTATGACTTATATCGCCCACAACTCAATTGTGTTCTACTCGTGCCTATAACATTTACACATAAAACCTAGGCTCGGATGCCACTGTTGGGGAACGTAGTAATTTCAAAAATTTCCTACGCACACGCAAGATCATGGTGATGCATAGCAACGAGAGGGGAGAGTGTGATCTACGTACCCTTGTAGACCGACAGCGGAAGCGTTAGCACAACACGGTTGATGTAGTGTAACATCCCAAATTTTCAATTTGGAATGTTATACATTAGATCATCATTGCATACCATATTTTATTTTGCATTTTGGTTGATCCTAGAAATTCTACGCAACTCAATGACCCACAGAGAGAGTTGGGGATTTCGTTATTTTCATATTTGAGTTTTCTCAAATTTTGAGAATAGGATCATTTGATTTGATTTATTTTATCATCAATTATTTCTATTACAAAAATATGAGAGAGGGAATAAAATGACTTTCCCAAAATAAATAAATATTGAGGATTTAATAATAAAATCAAATAAGATTTTATTTCGGAGTTTTTCGGTGTTTTATTTGAATTTAGGAAAAATGTGCGTTTTTCAAAATTGCATTTAGATCCCAAATAAATGTTCACCTTGTGCGGCTTGATTTTAGAAGCCCGTGAAAATTTATTTTGGAATTATTAGAGTCCATTTAGTATTTCTTTTTATTTTTCTTCCGAGTGAAATAATTAAAAAAAACGAACCGACCTACGGGCCGTGTGCGACTAGGACTCCGGCCCGCCAGGGCTTTATAAGCCGGGGCAGCCCACCCGGGGAAAACCCTAGCCCAGCCGCCGACCCCGCCCCAGCCGCCCGACCGCGCCGCCGCCGCCGGATTCCGCCGCCCGAGGTTCGCCGCGCCTCGACTTTCGTGCCATCGGTTTTTTTTTAAAAAATAGATCGGTTTTTGTCGGTTTATTTTTTCCTAGTTTCGGTTTTTTTAAATAGATCGGTTTTTCCGGTTTATTTAAATAGCGAGCGTTCGTCCGTTCGTTCGTTCTAGCGAACGTTCATCGTTTTTCTTTTTCTCGGATTAAATCCGTGATTTTTCTGATCGCGATTCCTGATCCGACTTTCGTTCTAGTATAACTTTTCGCTCGTTTATCGGAATCAGGCGATTCAAGCGCCTAGAGTTTCGTCTCGAAACCCTCTATCCGTTTAATCAACTTAAACATGTTTTTGCTACTGTAAAATTTGCCCTAGATCCAGATTACTAGAACGAAGTTGTTTTCTTTCGCCGTTTGACTTTCGTTGCTTCGTTCGGATTGATTCTTTTTGCCAACCGGAGTTCTTAAGTTGAACCTTCTGGTTAGATCTCTTATTTGAGTTTTACCTGTGCATTAGATGAGTACTTATTGTATGCTTGTTTGTTTGTCTGCGATAGAATACCCAGAGTGCGCCGCCTGTTACTTCGAATCGTTAGGTTTCGCGGATCTTCAGTAAGGCAAGTAACATTTTGATCATACCTTTTCTACAACCCAGTTTTATTGCATTAGATCAATCCTCACACATTGCATGGTTAGGATCTAATTAAATTGTGGGATGGGAAGTAGATGAGGTAGAACCTATTACCTGTTTATTATCAAACCTTTGGGAGTTACTTCTACGTTTGCTTATTATGCCATGCTATGATAGTAGACGTGGATTGGGTGAGTGATATCCATGACAGATGTGAGTTTTGTTAATTAATGGTTTATCTAAGGTGGCAACTTAAACACACATCTGGGTGGATTGAGGCACCTGGGTATTCCAGGACTTGCCTGTTTTCTTTTGGTCCACCACCCAGGCTCAAAGGGATCATGAGACTATTCATACTAGAAACTTCCGTGTGCAGCCACAAGCTATTATGGGCTCTAGCATAGTTGACTAAGTCGTGCGAACTCTTAAAGTGGTAGACTAGCAGATGTAGGGGATGTAGGTGGTACGGTCTACCCGATCGTAAGGTGCTAGCGCTTCTGAAAGACTATGTCTCGGTCATCCGTCTTCTCAAACACCATGTAGTGCGAGAAACCAAACGGAGGCGATCGAGTCTTGTGGGGAAAAGTGCGCAAACCTGTACAGAGTGTAATAAACTAATCATGGTTAGCCGTGTCCCCAGTTATGGACATCTTAAGTATCTAGTACTTGGATTATCATGTAATCTCAACATGTTACTCTAAATTAATTTTTTGGGTTATGTTTAATGATGATGCTTAATTGGGATTGAGAATGCTGTCAACCATTCTCAATGTTTAACAACTACCATGATAGTTAAATAAAATTATTCCTTTGAAGTAGGGAAAAATTGGCTTTACGCAAAACTGTAACCATAGAGCTTTCCACCAGCCAAATATGCATATAGTATAGCTGTTTCATCCCATTACTCTCTATGTGTTACCTTGCCAACATATTCCATGTGCTGACCCGTTTCGGGCTGCAACGTTAATGTTGCAGACTTTTTAGACGACAATTAAGGAGTTTTTAGGTCGTGGTTCTATACTCAGTGATGCCATTGGAGTTAATGGACTCACTTATCTTCCAAGCCTTCCGCTGTTATAGTTATTAGATGGCCTTAAGCCATATTTATTGTAATAAGTTCTCTTTTGAGACACTCGATGTAATATGTGTGTAACTGCTACTCTGCTATAAATCCTCCGAGTACTGTGTGGTGTCAGCATTACTGATCCAGGGATGACACCGGAGCACAGAGATCAGACTGTTTGAGGTCTGGTCGCTACAAAGATGGTATCAGAGCACACGCTGACTGTAGGACACGACCACTAAGCTAAAAGACCTAGATCACTATTCACTCTCTTCTCTTCTGACCTCTCATATTTTCTACTCATTTAGGATGGCGGATGCATGAAACAATTTCACGCAACCGGATGAAGATACACCCTTTGGACGTCACTTGAAGGAAGTCACTAGATACCTGAACATAGGAGTACCAAGCTTCACAGGAACATACAACGCCACTTTACCTGAAGAAGAGCGCTGGATGATTCAAGTACAAGTTCCAGGAAGGACGTTCATGCCAGTCACTGAGCCCATAGAGTTCTCTTTTGATGCACCAACTTGGAGTCTAGGAAAGAGCATGGCAGCTCACATCGCCATGGGACGCATTGGAGAAGTCTACCACAAGGATCTCAAGGATACTATCTACCAGATTTGTGGGTGCCGAGATGAACACTGGGAGATGATCAGCACCAGGAAGGATAGATCAATCGCAGCTTTTATCCAGGAGTTAAACCAGCACATTCGACGACAAGAGAACCAGATGTGCGCCGACATGATAGATCTGAAGAAGGCTAAGACTAGAATCAAGGAACTGGAGGAAGAACTCAAGGCTAAACGTGAAGATTATGAAGAGGAAATTGAGGTATTGGTGGAGAAGAATGACGACCTGATCAAGAAGATTGGAAAATTTATGGGAGGCCCTACGCCAGTAGAAGAAGACGAAGAACCCAAGGAGATTAGCCCGGAAGACTACATCATCATCGAAGGCACCGACTCAGAACCAGATAGTAGCGATGATGGCTATGTTGATGAAGCTGGAGCAGATATTATGGAGTCTACAACCGAAGAATATTTCTAGTAGACCACCTCATCAGTAGTAGTAGGCCACCATGTAAATATAGTAGTCCGAGCACTTTTGCGATTGTTAGATCGATTGTATGCCTTGTTTGATTGAATGAAGTGAATTGTTTGTTTTGCCTCATGTGCATATGGGTAGTGTTTTCTCTTTAGACCCCCTCTATTCTTACATCTCATCTTTTCTAAACCCTCAGATGCCTCCGAGACGTGACCCCGGATTTGCCTTTCCACCGGAGCTCACCCAGTTGATCCAGCAGCAGAACACATTGATGCAGTTGCTAGTCCAGAATCAGAATCAGGGGAACAACAACCCACCACCACCACCACCTGTTGACCACTTAGCCCGTTTTCTTAGGCTGGATCCGCTGGTGTTTTCCAGTAGCACCGAGCCGATAGTAGCAGATGATTGGCTTTGCAAGAAAGCTAGGGAATTGACCACAGCAGGATGCACAGGTGCGGAGAAGGTGAAGTTTGCTGCACATCAGCTAGAAGGACCCGCAACATCATGGTGGGAGAATTTCACAGCCACTTTCCCAGTCGACACTGTCACATGGGACCAGTTTCAGTAGACTTTTCGTACTACACATGTTTCAGCAGGAACTATGGCCATGAAGAAGCGTGAGTTTCACAACTTGCGCCAAGGAGGATGGACAGTTGGCCAGTACGTGGAGGAATTTAGTAAGTTAGCATGTTATGCACCAGATGACATCGCTACAGATGCAGCTAAGCAGGAGAAGTTTCTGTAAGGACTGAATGATGAGTTGAGCATGCAGTTGATGGTAGCCACCTTCGACAACTACCAGGAGTTGGTAGATCGTGCTCTTATGATTGAAGGGAAGTAGCAGCAAATTGAGAATGGCAAGAGGAAGTATGGACAAGGAAAGTACAATTCAGGAGCTCAGCAGAAGCCACGTTTTACCCCTAGACCGGGAGGAAATTTTCAGCATACCTATGGAGGAGGTAGCTCGCACAATCACAATGGCACCAAGAATGGTAATGGCAATGGAGGAAGCAACGGCCAGAATCGCACCAACCCATCAACCCCAACCAAGAAGGACCTGAGCCAAGTCACTTGCTTTAAGTGTCAGAAGACCGGACATTATGCAAATGAATGTCCTGAAGGCCAAAATGGCAATGGAAGTTCTGGAAAGAAGCCGAACCCTTTCAACAAGGGACAGGTGAACCACGTTAGCGTGGAGGAGGTTGAAGCTCAGCCCGATGCAGTAATAGGTAAGTTTTTGGTTAAGTCATTTACTGCACTCGTTCTTTTTGATACTGGTGCATCGCATTCATACATCTCAAGGGGATTTGTGGATAAGTATAACCTATCAACCCAAGCCCTTAGGTCACCCATGTTAGTAACCTCGCCTGGAGTAGAGTATGTGGCTAGTCTATGGTGTGATCGATTACCATTAAGGATTGGTAACTATGTTTTTCCCTCAGACCTAATAGTATTGGAATCTCAAGGATTGGATGTGATATTAGGCATGGATTGGTTATCAAAGTATGAAGGGTATATTGAATGTGCTAGTAAGTCAATTTTGCTTACCACCCCAGAAGGGAGAAGGATCAAGTATGTATCCCGACATGTGCCAAAGAGGACTCAAGTAAATTGCCTAACAGGAGTTGTGCAGGAGGAAGTACCAGTGGTAAGGGATTTTCCTGAAGTATTTCCAGAAGAGTTGCCAGGCATGCCACCGGATAGAGATATTGAGTTTTTGATTGAGCTATTGCCAGGCACAGGGCCAATAACAAAGAGACCATACAGGATGCCTGCAAAGGATTTGGTGGAAATTAAGAATCATATTAAGGAGTTACTGGATAAGGGATATATTCGCCCAAGTTCTTCGCCTTGGGGATCGCCCGTACTATTAGTGGAGAAGAAAGATGGATCGTTAAGGATGGTTGTTGATTATCAAGGATTGAATGAAGTAACGATCAAAAACAAGTACCCACTACCAATGATAAATGATCTGTTTGATCGATTGCAAGGAGCTAAGGTATTTTCCAAGATCGATCTGTGATCAGGATACCACCAGTTGAAGATTCGAGAACAAGATATTCCTAAGACAGCTTTTACCACCAGGTATGGGTTGTACGAGTATACCATTATGTCATTTGGTCTGACTAACGCACCTGCCTATTTTATGAAAATATTGAACAAAGTGTTTATGGAGTTCTTGGATAAGTTCGTCGTAGTGTTCATTGATGATATCCTGGTTTATTCGAAGAATGAAGAGGAACACGAGGAGCATTTGTGTTTGGTACTTGGAAAGCTCAAAGAACATCAATTATATGCCAAGTTCAGCAAATGTGAGTTTTGGTTGAAGGAAGTAGGATTCCTCGGACACGTTATATCTGGAGAAGGTATAGCAGTTGATCCCACTAAAGTTGATACCGTGACCAAGTGGGAAGCCCCAACAACAGTTGGAGAGATCCGGAGTTTTCTTCGACTCGCAGGATACTACCGGAGATTTATTGAGAATTTCTCAAAGATTGCGAAGCCTATGACTGAGTTGTTGAAGAAAGATACCAAGTTCATATGGACAGAGGAATGTGAGGCTAGTTTCCAAGAGTTGAAGACACGCTTAGTTACCTCACCAGTGTTGATTTTTCCAGACCAGACCAAAGATTATGAGGTGTATTGCGACGCTTCACGTCGAGGACTTGGAGCAGTGCTTATGCAGGAAGGGAGAGTTGTTTCATATGCCTCAAGACAACTGAAGCCTCATGACTTAAATTATGCCACGCATGATTTGGAGTTAGCAGCCATAGTACATGCACTGAAGACCTGGAGGCATTTCCTCATTGGAAATCATTGTGAGGTGTACACGGATCATAAGAGTTTGAAGTACATTTTCACCCAGAAGGAGTTGTATCTCAGACAAAGGAGATGGTTGGAGCTTATCAAGGATTATGATATGAAATTGCATTACCACCCCGGAAAGGCTAATGTAGTAGCTGACGCATTAAGCCGTAAGAGCCATGTTAAAACGTTAATGATGGGAGAAATACCCAAGGAGTTAGCAGAAAATCTTCGTGAACTATGTGTGGAAATAGTTTCGAGAGGCTATGTAGCAGCATTGGAGATTCAGTCAACTTTGATGGATAGAATCAGGGAAGCTCAGAAGACCGACAAAGAGATTGCCGCTATAAAGGAGAAACTTAGCAAAGGAAAAGCTAAAGGATTTCGTGAGGATGAACACGACACCCTATGGTTTGAAGACCGTGTTTATGTGCCCAATGACCCGGAGATTAGGAAGTTGATTCTGCAAGAGGCACACGATTCACCATATTCGATTCACCCAGGAAATACCAAGATGTATTTGGATTTGAAGGATATTTTCTGGTGGACCGGAATGAAGAAGGATATTGCGGAGTATGTAGCAGTTTGTGATGTATGTCAGAGAGTAAAGGCAGAGCATCAGAAGACAGCCGGATTGTTACAACCATTGCCGATACCCGAATGGAAGTGGCATAAGCTAGGCATGGATTTTATCACGGGATTGCCCAGGACTCGTTCAGGCTATGACTCGATTTGGGTTGTAGTTGATCGATTGACGAAGGTAGCTCATTTCATCCCAGTAAAGACCACTTACACCAGTGCTAAGTTGGCAAAGATATACATGACCAGGATCGTATGTCTGCATGGAGTTCCAAGGAGTATCGTATCAGATAGAGGAACCCAGTTTACCTCAAAGTTCTGGAAGCAGTTGCATGAAACTTTGGGAACCAGGCTAGAATTCAGTACAGCTTTTCATCCACAGAAAGATGGACAGACCGAGAGAGTCAATCAGATTTTGGAGGATATGCTGAGAGCTTGTGCGCTAGATTATGGATCTGGTTGGGACGACAATTTGCCATATGCAGAGTTCTCTTACAACAACAGTTACCAAACCAGTTTAAAGATGGCCCCTTTCGAAGCCTTGTACGAAAGGAGGTGCAGGACACCATTGTCGTGGGACGAAGTTGGAGACCGCCAGTTGTTTGGACCTGACTTGATTAAGGAGTCTGAACAGAAGGTGAAGTTGATTCGCGATAGGCTCAAGGTAGCTCAGTCCAGACAGAAGAGTTATGTAGATTCTAAGTGGATGGAGACAGTTTACAAAGTCGGAGATAGAGTTTATCTTCGAGTATCTCCACTTCGGGGAACAAAGCATTTTGGAGTTAAAGGGAAGTTGGCGCCACGATTTGTAGGACCATATCGAGTTTTGGAGCGTATGGGAGAAGTGGCCTACAAGTTGGAATTGCCTGAAGGATTGTCAGGAGTTCATGATGTGTTCCACATTTCCCAGTTGAAGAAGTGTCATGCGGAGATGGCTGACATACCCTTAAGAGATACAGTGCCATTGGAAACAATTCAGTTAGATAATGATTTGACGTACGAAAAGAAACCAATTAAGATCCTCGAGTTTGCCAGCCGAGTCACTCGCAGCAAGGTTATCAAGTTTTTCAAAGTTTAGTGGAGCCACCACACAGAGGATGAAGCCACCTAGGAACGAGAGGAAGATTTTCTCAAGGACCACCCTCACCTATTTTCTAGCCAACCCGAATCTCGAGGGCGAGATTCATCTTAAGGGGGGTAGGTTTGTAACATCCCAAATTTTCAATTTGGAATGTTATACATTAGATCATCATTGCATACCATATTTTATTTTGCATTTTGGTTGATCCTAGAAATTCTACGCAACTCAATGACCCACGGAGAGAGTTGGGGATTCCGTTATTTTCATATTTGAGTTTTCTCAAATTTTGAGAATAGGATCATTTGATTTTATTTATTTTATCATCAATTATTTCTATTACAAAAATATGAGAGAGGGAATAAAATGACTTTCCCAAAATAAAGAAATATCGAGGATTTAATAATAAAATCAAATAAGATATTATTTCGGAGTTTTTCGGTGTTTTATTTGAATTTAGGAAAATGTGCGTTTTTCAAAATTGCATTTAGGTCCCAAATAAATGTTCACCTTGTGCGGCTTGATTTTAGAAGCCCGTGAAAATTTATTTTGGAATTTTTAGAGTCCATTTACTATTTCTTTTTATTTTTCTTCTGAGTGAAATAATTAAAAAAACGAACCGACCTACGGGCCGTGTGCGACTAGGACTCCGGCCCGCCAGGGCTTTATAAGCCGGGGCAGCCCACCCGGGGGAAACCCTAGCCCAGCCGCCCGACCGCGCTGCCGCCGCCGCCGGATTCCGCCGCCCGAGGTTCGCCGCGCCTCGACTTTCGTGCCATCGGTTTTTTTAAAATAGATCGGTTTTTGTCGGTTAATTTTTTTCCTAGTTTCGGTTTTTTTAAATAGATCGGTTTTTCCGGTTTATTTAAATAGCGAGCGTTCGTCCGTTCGTTCGTTCTAGCGAACGTTCGTCGTTTTTCTTTTTCTCGGATTAAATCCGTGATTTTTCTGATCGCGATTCCTGATCCGACTTTCGTTCTAGTATAACTTTTCGCTCGTTTATCGGAATCAGGCGATTCAAGCGCCTAGAGTTTCATCTCGAAACCCTCTATCCGTTTAATCAACTTAAACAAGTTTTTGCTACTGTAAAATTTGCCCTAGATCCAGATTACTAGAACGAAGTTGTTTTCTTTCGCCGTTTGACTTTCGTTGCTTCGTTCGAATTGATTCTTTTTGCCAACCGGAGTTCTTAAGTTGAACCTTCTGGTTAGATCTCTTATTTGAGTTTTACCTGTGCATTAGATGAGTACTTATTGTATGCTTGTTTGTTTGTCTGCGATAGAATACCCAGAGTGCGCCGCCTGTTACTTCGAATCGTTAGGTTTCGCGGATCTTCAGTAAGGCAAGTAACACTTTGATCATACCTTTTCTACAACCCAGTTTTATTGCATTAGATCAATCCTCACACATTGCATGGTTAGGATCTAATTAAATTGTGGGATGGGAAGTAGATGAGGTAGAACCTATTACCTGTTTATTATCAAACCTTTGGGAGTTACTTCTACGTTTGCTTATTATGCCATGCTATGATAGTAGACGTGGATTGGGTGAGTGATATCCATGACAGATGTGAGCTTTGTTAATTAATGGTTTATCTAAGGTGGCAACTTAAACACACATCTGGGTGGATTGAGGCACCTGGGTATTCCAGGACTTGCCTGTTTTCTTTTGGTCCACCACCCAGGCTCAAAGGGATCATGAGACTATTCATACTAGAAACTTCCGTGTGCAGCCACAAGCTATTATGGGCTCTAGCATAGTTGACTAAGTCGTGCGAACTCTTAAAGTGGTAGACTAGCAGATGTAGGGGATGTAGGTGGTACGGTCTACCCGATCGTAAGGTGCTAGCGCTTCTGAAAGACTATGTCTCGGTCATCCGTCTTCTCAAACACCATGTAGTGCGAGAAACCAAACGGAGGCGATCGAGTCTTGTGGGGAAAAGTGCGCAAACCTGTACAGAGTGTAATAAACTAATCATGGTTAGCCGTGTCCCCAGTTATGGACATCTTAAGTATCTAGTACTTGGATTATCATGTAATCTCAACATGTTACTCTAAATTAATTTTTTGGGTTATGTTTAATGATGATGCTTAATTGGGATTGAGAATGCTGTCAACCATTCTCAATGTTTAACAACTACCATGATAGTTAAATAAAATTATTCCTTTGAAGTAGGGAAAAATTGGCTTTACGCAAAACTGTAACCATAGAGCTTTCCACCAGCCAAATATGCATATAGTATAGCTGTTTCATCCCATTACTCTCTATGTGTTACCTTGCCAACATATTCCATGTGCTGACCCGTTTCGGGCTGCAACGTTAATGTTGCAGACTTTTTAGACGACAATTAAGGAGTTTTTAGGTCGTGGTTCTATACTCAGTGATGCCATTGGAGTTAATGGACTCACTTATCTTCCAAGCCTTCCGCTGTTATAGTTATTAGATGGCCTTAAGCCATATTTATTGTAATAAGTTCTCTTTTGAGACACTCGATGTAATATGTGTGTAACTGCTACTCTGCTATAAATCCTCCGAGTACTGTGTGGTGTCAGCATTACTGATCCAGGGATGACACCGGAGCACAGAGATCAGACTGTTTGAGGTCTGGTCGCTACAAAGATGGTATCAGAGCACACGCTGACTGTAGGACACGACCACTAAGCTAAAAGACCTAGATCACTATTCACTCTCTTCTCTTCTGACCTCTCATATTTTCTACTCATTTAGGATGGCGGATGCATGAAACAATTTCACGCAACCGGATGAAGATACACCCTTTGGACGTCACTTGAAGGAAGTCACTAGATACCTGAACATAGGAGTACCAAGCTTCACAGGAACATACAACGCCACTTTACCTGAAGAAGAGCGCTGGATGATTCAAGTACAAGTTCCAGGAAGGACGTTCATGCCAGTCACTGAGCCCATAGAGTTCTCTTTTGATGCACCAACTTGGAGTCTAGGAAAGAGCATGGCAGCTCACATCGCCATGGGACGCATTGGAGAAGTCTACCACAAGGATCTCAAGGATACTATCTACCAGATTTGTGGGTGCCGAGATGAACACTGGGAGATGATCAGCACCAGGAAGGATAGATCAATCGCAGCTTTTATCCAGGAGTTAAACCAGCACATTCGACGACAAGAGAACCAGATGTGCGCCGACATGATAGATCTGAAGAAGGCTAAGACTAGAATCAAGGAACTGGAGGAAGAACTCAAGGCTAAACGTGAAGATTATGAAGAGGAAATTGAGGTATTGGTGGAGAAGAATGACGACCTGATCAAGAAGATTGGAAAATTTATGGGAGGCCCTACGCCAGTAGAAGAAGACGAAGAACCCAAGGAGATTAGCCCGGAAGACTACATCATCATCGAAGGCACCGACTCAGAACCAGATAGTAGCGATGATGGCTATGTTGATGAAGCTGGAGCAGATATTATGGAGTCTACAACCGAAGAATATTTCTAGTAGACCACCTCATCAGTAGTAGTAGGCCACCATGTAAATATAGTAGTCCGAGCACTTTTGCGATTGTTAGATCGATTGTATGCCTTGTTTGATTGAATGAAGTGAATTGTTTGTTTTGCCTCATGTGCATATGGGTAGTGTTTTCTCTTTAGACCCCCTCTATTCTTACATCTCATCTTTTCTAAACCCTCAGATGCCTCCGAGACGTGACCCCGGATTTGCCTTTCCACCGGAGCTCACCCAGTTGATCCAGCAGCAGAACACATTGATGCAGTTGCTAGTCCAGAATCAGAATCAGGGGAACAACAACCCACCACCACCACCACCTGTTGACCACTTAGCCCGTTTTCTTAGGCTGGATCCGCTGGTGTTTTCCAGTAGCACCGAGCCGATAGTAGCAGATGATTGGCTTTGCAAGAAAGCTAGGGAATTGACCACAGCAGGATGCACAGGTGCGGAGAAGGTGAAGTTTGCTGCACATCAGCTAGAAGGACCCGCAACATCATGGTGGGAGAATTTCACAGCCACTTTCCCAGTCGACACTGTCACATGGGACCAGTTTCAGCAGACTTTTCGTACTACACATGTTTCAGCAGGAACTATGGCCATGAAGAAGCGTGAGTTTCACAACTTGCGCCAAGGAGGATGGACAGTTGGCCAGTACGTGGAGGAATTTAGTAAGTTAGCATGTTATGCACCAGATGACATCGCTACAGATGCAGCTAAGCAGGAGAAGTTTCTGTAAGGACTGAATGATGAGTTGAGCATGCAGTTGATGGTAGCCACCTTCGACAACTACCAGGAGTTGGTAGATCGTGCTCTTATGATTGAAGGGAAGTAGCAGCAAATTGAGAATGGCAAGAGGAAGTATGGACAAGGAAAGTACAATTCAGGAGCTCAGCAGAAGCCACGTTTTACCCCTAGACCGGGAGGACATTTTCAGCATACCTATGGAGGAGGTAGCTCGCACAATCACAATGGCACCAAGAATGGTAATGGCAATGGAGGAAGCAACGGCCAGAATCGCACCAACCCATCAACCCCAACCAAGAAGGACCTGAGCCAAGTCACTTGCTTTAAGTGTCAGAAGACCGGACATTATGCAAATGAATGTCCTGAAGGCCAAAATGGCAATGGAAGTTCTGGAAAGAAGCCGAACCCTTTCAACAAGGGACAGGTGAACCACGTTAGCGTGGAGGAGGTTGAAGCTCAGCCCGATGCAGTAATAGGTAAGTTTTTGGTTAAGTCATTTACTGCACTCGTTCTTTTTGATACTGGTGCATCGCATTCATACATCTCAAGGGGATTTGTGGATAAGTATAACCTATCAACCCAAGCCCTTAGGTCACCCATGTTAGTAACCTCGCCTGGAGTAGAGTATGTGGCTAGTCTATGGTGTGATCGATTACCATTAAGGATTGGTAACTATGTTTTTCCCTCAGACCTAATAGTATTGGAATCTCAAGGATTGGATGTGATATTAGGCATGGATTGGTTATCAAAGTATGAAGGGTATATTGAATGTGCTAGTAAGTCAATTTTGCTTACCACCCCAGAAGGGAGAAGGATCAAGTATGTATCCCGACATGTGCCAAAGAGGACTCAAGTAAATTGCCTAACAGGAGTTGTGCAGGAGGAAGTACCAGTGGTAAGGGATTTTCCTGAAGTATTTCCAGAAGAGTTGCCAGGCATGCCACCGGATAGAGATATTGAGTTTTTGATTGAGCTATTGCCAGGCACAGGGCCAATAACAAAGAGACCATACAGGATGCCTGCAAAGGATTTGGTGGAAATTAAGAATCATATTAAGGAGTTACTGGATAAGGGATATATTCGCCCAAGTTCTTCGCCTTGGGGATCGCCCGTACTATTAGTGGAGAAGAAAGATGGATCGTTAAGGATGGTTGTTGATTATCAAGGATTGAATGAAGTAACGATCAAAAACAAGTACCCACTACCAATGATAAATGATCTGTTTGATCGATTGCAAGGAGCTAAGGTATTTTCCAAGATCGATCTGTGATCAGGATACCACCAGTTGAAGATTCGAGAACAAGATATTCCTAAGACAGCTTTTACCACCAGGTATGGGTTGTACGAGTATACCATTATGTCATTTGGTCTGACTAACGCACCTGCCTATTTTATGAAAATATTGAACAAAGTGTTTATGGAGTTCTTGGATAAGTTCGTCGTAGTGTTCATTGATGATATCCTGGTTTATTCGAAGAATGAAGAGGAACACGAGGAGCATTTGTGTTTGGTACTTGGAAAGCTCAAAGAACATCAATTATATGCCAAGTTCAGCAAATGTGAGTTTTGGTTGAAGGAAGTAGGATTCCTCGGACACGTTATATCTGGAGAAGGTATAGCAGTTGATCCCACTAAAGTTGATACCGTGACCAAGTGGGAAGCCCCAACAACAGTTGGAGAGATCCGGAGATTTCTTCGACTCGCAGGATACTACCGGAGATTTATTGAGAATTTCTCAAAGATTGCGAAGCCTATGACTGAGTTGTTGAAGAAAGATACCAAGTTCATATGGACAGAGGAATGTGAGGCTAGTTTCCAAGAGTTGAAGACACGCTTAGTTACCTCACCAGTGTTGATTTTTCCAGACCAGACCAAAGATTATGAGGTGTATTGCGACGCTTCACATCGAGGACTTGGAGCAGTGCTTATGCAGGAAGGGAGAGTTGTTTCATATGCCTCAAGACAACTGAAGCCTCATGAGTTAAATTATGCCACGCATGATTTGGAGTTAGCAGCCATAGTACATGCACTGAAGACCTGGAGGCATTTCCTCATTGGAAATCATTGTGAGGTGTACACGGATCATAAGAGTTTGAAGTACATTTTCACCCAGAAGGAGTTGTATCTCAGACAAAGGAGATGGTTGGAGCTTATCAAGGATTATGATATGAAATTGCATTACCACCCCGGAAAGGCTAATGTAGTAGCTGACGCATTAAGCCGTAAGAGCCATGTTAAAACGTTAATGATGGGAGAAATACCCAAGGAGTTAGCAGAAAATCTTCGTGAACTATGTGTGGAAATAGTTCCGAGAGGCTATGTAGCAGCATTGGAGATTCAGTCAACTTTGATGGATAGAATCAGGGAAGCTCAGAAGACCGACAAAGAGATTGCCGCTATAAAGGAGAAACTTAGCAAAGGAAAAGCTAAAGGATTTCGTGAGGATGAACACGACACCCTATGGTTTGAAGACCGTGTTTATGTGCCCAATGACCCGGAGATTAGGAAGTTGATTCTGCAAGAGGCACACGATTCACCATATTCGATTCACCCAGGAAATACCAAGATGTATTTGGATTTGAAGGATATTTTCTGGTGGACCGGAATGAAGAAGGATATTGCGGAGTATGTAGCAGTTTGTGATGTATGTCAGAGAGTAAAGGCAGAGCATCAGAAGACAGCCGGATTGTTACAACCATTGCCGATACCCGAATGGAAGTGGCATAAGCTAGGCATGGATTTTATCACGGGATTGCCCAGGACTCGTTCAGGCTATGACTCGATTTGGGTTGTAGTTGATCGATTGACGAAGGTAGCTCATTTCATCCCAGTAAAGACCACTTACACCAGTGCTAAGTTGGCAAAGATATACATGACCAGGATCGTATGTCTGCATGGAGTTCCAAGGAGTATCGTATCAGATAGAGGAACCCAGTTTACCTCAAAGTTCTGGAAGCAGTTGCATGAAACTTTGGGAACCAGGCTAGAATTCAGTACAGCTTTTCATCCACAGAAAGATGGACAGACCGAGAGAGTCAATCAGATTTTGGAGGATATGCTGAGAGCTTGTGCGCTAGATTATGGATCTGGTTGGGACGACAATTTGCCATATGCAGAGTTCTCTTACAACAACAGTTACCAAACCAGTTTAAAGATGGCCCCTTTCGAAGCCTTGTACGAAAGGAGGTGCAGGACACCATTGTCGTGGGACGAAGTTGGAGACCGCCAGTTGTTTGGACCTGACTTGATTAAGGAGTCTGAACAGAAGGTGAAGTTGATTCGCGATAGGCTCAAGGTAGCTCAGTCCAGACAGAAGAGTTATGTAGATTCTAAGTGGATGGAGACAGTTTACAAAGTCGGAGATAGAGTTTATCTTCGAGTATCTCCACTTCGGGGAACAAAGCATTTTGGAGTTAAAGGGAAGTTGGCGCCACGATTTGTAGGACCATATCGAGTTTTGGAGCGTATGGGAGAAGTGGCCTACAAGTTGGAATTGCCTGAAGGATTGTCAGGAGTTCATGATGTGTTCCACATTTCCCAGTTGAAGAAGTGTCATGCGGAGATGGCTGACATACCCTTAAGAGATACAGTGCCATTGGAAACAATTCAGTTAGATAATGATTTGACGTACGAAAAGAAACCAATTAAGATCCTCGAGTTTGCCAGCCGAGTCACTCGCAGCAAGGTTATCAAGTTTTTCAAAGTTTAGTGGAGCCACCACACAGAGGATGAAGCCACCTAGGAACGAGAGGAAGATTTGCTCAAGGACCACCCTCACCTATTTTCTAGCCAACCCGAATCTCGAGGGCGAGATTCATCTTAAGGGGGGTAGGTTTGTAACATCCCAAATTTTCAATTTGGAATGTTATACATTAGATCATCATTGCATACCATATTTTATTTTGCATTTTGGTTGATCCTAGAAATTCTACGCAACTCAATGACCCACGGAGAGAGTTGGGGATTCCGTTATTTTCATATTTGAGTTTTCTCAAATTTTGAGAATAGGATCATTTGATTTTATTTATTTTATCATCAATTATTTCTATTACAAAAATATGAGAGAGGGAATAAAATGACTTTCCCAAAATAAAGAAATATCGAGGATTTAATAATAAAATCAAATAAGATATTATTTCGGAGTTTTTCGGTGTTTTATTTGAATTTAGGAAAATGTGCGTTTTTCAAAATTGCATTTAGGTCCCAAATAAATGTTCACCTTGTGCGGCTTGATTTTAGAAGCCCGTGAAAATTTATTTTGGAATTTTTAGAGTCCATTTACTATTTCTTTTTATTTTTCTTCTGAGTGAAATAATTAAAAAAACGAACCGACCTACGGGCCGTGTGCGACTAGGACTCCGGCCCGCCAGGGCTTTATAAGCCGGGGCAGCCCACCCGGGGGAAACCCTAGCCCAGCCGCCCGACCGCGCTGCCGCCGCCGCCGGATTCCGCCGCCCGAGGTTCGCCGCGCCTCGACTTTCGTGCCATCGGTTTTTTTAAAATAGATCGGTTTTTGTCGGTTAATTTTTTTCCTAGTTTCGGTTTTTTTAAATAGATCGGTTTTTCCGGTTTATTTAAATAGCGAGCGTTCGTCCGTTCGTTCGTTCTAGCGAACGTTCGTCGTTTTTCTTTTTCTCGGATTAAATCCGTGATTTTTCTGATCGCGATTCCTGATCCGACTTTCGTTCTAGTATAACTTTTCGCTCGTTTATCGGAATCAGGCGATTCAAGCGCCTAGAGTTTCATCTCGAAACCCTCTATCCGTTTAATCAACTTAAACAAGTTTTTGCTACTGTAAAATTTGCCCTAGATCCAGATTACTAGAACGAAGTTGTTTTCTTTCGCCGTTTGACTTTCGTTGCTTCGTTCGAATTGATTCTTTTTGCCAACCGGAGTTCTTAAGTTGAACCTTCTGGTTAGATCTCTTATTTGAGTTTTACCTGTGCATTAGATGAGTACTTATCGTATGCTTGTTTGTTTGTCTGCGATAGAATACCCAGAGTGCGCCGCCTGTTACTTCGAATCGTTAGGTTTCGCGGATCTTCAGTAAGGCAAGTAACACTTTGATCATACCTTTTCTACAACCCAGTTTTATTGCATTAGATCAATCCTCACACATTGCATGGTTAGGATCTAATTAAATTGTGGGATGGGAAGTAGATGAGGTAGAACCTATTACCTGTTTATTATCAAACCTTTGGGAGTTACTTCTACGTTTGCTTATTATGCCATGCTATGATAGTAGACGTGGATTGGGTGAGTGATATCCATGACAGATGTGAGTTTTGTTAATTAATGGTTTATCTAAGGTGGCAACTTAAACACACATCTGGGTGGATTGAGGCACCTGGGTATTCCAGGACTTGCCTGTTTTCTTTTGGTCCACCACCCAGGCTCAAAGGGATCATGAGACTATTCATACTAGAAACTTCCGTGTGCAGCCACAAGCTATTATGGGCTCTAGCATAGTTGACTAAGTCGTGCGAACTCTTAAAGTGGTAGACTAGCAGATGTAGGGGATGTAGGTGGTACGGTCTACCCGATCGTAAGGTGCTAGCGCTTCTGAAAGACTATGTCTCGGTCATCCGTCTTCTCAAACACCATGTAGTGCGAGAAACCAAACGGAGGCGATCGAGTCTTGTGGGGAAAAGTGCGCAAACCTGTACAGAGTGTAATAAACTAATCATGGTTAGCCGTGTCCCCAGTTATGGACATCTTAAGTATCTAGTACTTGGATTATCATGTAATCTCAACATGTTACTCTAAATTAATTTTTTGGGTTATGTTTAATGATGATGCTTAATTGGGATTGAGAATGCTGTCAACCATTCTCAATGTTTAACAACTACCATGATAGTTAAATAAAATTATTCCTTTGAAGTAGGGAAAAATTGGCTTTACGCAAAACTGTAACCATAGAGCTTTCCACCAGCCAAATATGCATATAGTATAGCTGTTTCATCCCATTACTCTCTATGTGTTACCTTGCCAACATATTCCATGTGCTGACCCGTTTCGGGCTGCAACGTTAATGTTGCAGACTTTTTAGACGACAATTAAGGAGTTTTTAGGTCGTGGTTCTATACTCAGTGATGCCATTGGAGTTAATGGACTCACTTATCTTCCAAGCCTTCCGCTGTTATAGTTATTAGATGGCCTTAAGCCATATTTATTGTAATAAGTTCTCTTTTGAGACACTCGATGTAATATGTGTGTAACTGCTACTCTACTATAAATCCTCCGAGTACTGTGTGGTGTCAGCATTACTGATCCAGGGATGACACCGGAGCACAGAGATCAGACTGTTTGAGGTCTGGTCGCTACAAAGATGGTATCAGAGCACACGCTGACTGTAGGACACGACCACTAAGCTAAAAGACCTAGATCACTATTCACTCTCTTCTCTTCTGACCTCTCATATTTTCTACTCATTTAGGATGGCGGATGCATGAAACAATTTCACGCAACCGGATGAAGATACACCCTTTGGACGTCACTTGAAGGAAGTCACTAGATACCTGAACATAGGAGTACCAAGCTTCACAGGAACATACAACGCCACTTTACCTGAAGAAGAGCGCTGGATGATTCAAGTACAAGTTCCAGGAAGGACGTTCATGCCAGTCACTGAGCCCATAGAGTTCTCTTTTGATGCACCAACTTGGAGTCTAGGAAAGAGCATGGCAGCTCACATCGCCATGGGACGCATTGGAGAAGTCTACCACAAGGATCTCAAGGATACTATCTACCAGATTTGTGGGTGCCGAGATGAACACTGGGAGATGATCAGCACCAGGAAGGATAGATCAATCGCAGCTTTTATCCAGGAGTTAAACCAGCACATTCGACGACAAGAGAACCAGATGTGCGCCGACATGATAGATCTGAAGAAGGATAAGACTAGAATCAAGGAACTGGAGGAAGAACTCAAGGCTAAACGTGAAGATTATGAAGAGGAAATTGAGGTATTGGTGGAGAAGAATGACGACCTGATCAAGAAGATTGGAAAATTTATGGGAGGCCCTACGCCAGTAGAAGAAGACGAAGAACACAAGGAGATTAGCCCGGAAGACTACATCATCATCGACGGCACCGACTCAGAACCAGATAGTAGCGATGATGGCTATGTTGATGAAGCTGGAGCAGATATTATGGAGTCTACAACCGAAGAATATTTCTAGTAGACCACCTCATCAGTAGTAGTAGGCCACCATGTAAATATAGTAGTCCGAGCACTTTTGCGATTGTTAGATCGATTGTATGCCTTGTTTGATTGAATGAAGTGAATTGTTTGTTTTGCCTCATGTGCATATGGGTAGTGTTTTCTCTTTAGACCCCCTCTATTCTTACATCTCATCTTTTCTAAACCCTCAGATGCCTCCGAGACGTGACCCCGGATTTGCCTTTCGACCGGAGCTCACCCAGTTGATCCAGCAGCAGAACACATTGATGCAGTTGCTAGTCCAGAATCAGAATCAGGGGAACAACAACCCACCACCACCACCACCACCTGTTGACCACTTAGCCCGTTTTCTTAGGCTGGATCCGCTGGTGTTTTCCAGTAGCACCGAGCCGATAGTAGCAGATGATTGGCTCCCCAAGAAAGCTAGGGAATTGACCACAGCAGGATGCACAGGTGCGGAGAAGGTGAAGTTTGCTGCACATCAGCTAGAAGGACCCGCAACATCATGGTGGGAGAATTTCACAGCCACTTTCCCAGTCGACACTGTCACATGGGACCAGTTTCAGCAGGCTTTTCGTACTACACATGTTTCAGCAGGAACTATGGCCATGAAGAAGCGTGAGTTTCGCAACTTGCGCCAAGGAGGACGGACAGTTGGCCAGTACGTGGAGGAATTTAGTAAGTTAGCATGTTATGCACCAGATGACGTCGCTACAGATGCAGCTAAGCAGGAGAAGTTTCTGTAAGGACTGAATGATGAGTTGAGCATGCAGTTGATGGTAGCCACCTTCAACAACTACCAGGAGTTGGTAGATCGTGCTCTTATGATTGAGATCAGACTGTTTGAGGTCTGGTCGCTACATGTAGTCGTACGTCTTCACGGCCCGACCGATCAAGCACCGAAACTACGGCACCTCCGAGTTTTAGCACACGTTCAGCTCGATGACGACCCCCGGACTCCGATCCAGCAAATTGTCGGGGAAGAGTTCCGTCAGCACGACGGCGTGGTGACGATCTTGATGTTCTACCATCACAGGGCTTCGCCTAAGCACCGCTACAATATTATCGAGGATTATGGTGGAAGGGGGCACCGCACACGGCTAAGAAAACGATCAGGTAGATCAACTTGTGTGTCTAGGGGTGCCCCCTGCCCCCGTATATAAAGGAGCAAGGGGAGGAGGCCGGCCGGCCCTATAGGCGCACCAAGGAGGAGTCCTCTTTGGGAGAAGGAAAGTGGGAAGGAAGTGGGGAGGGAGAAGGAAAGGGGGGCGCCGCCCCCCCCTCTCCTAGTCCAATTCGGAACAGGGAGGGAGGAGGCGTGCGGCCCACCCTGGCTGGCCTTCTCTTTCTCCACTAAGGCCCATATGGCCCATTACTTCTCCTGGGGGGGTTCCGGTAACCCTCTGGTACTCCGGTTTTCTCCGAAATCACCCGGAACACTTCCGGTGTCCGAATATAGTCGTCCAATATATCAATATTTATGTCTCAACCATTTCGAGACTCCTCGTTATGTCCGTGATCACATCCGGGACTCCAAACTAACTTTGGTACATCAAAACTCAAACTCATAATATAACTGTCATCGAAACCTTAAGCGTGCGGACCCTACGGGTTCGAGAACAATGTATACATGACCGAGACATGTCTCTGGTCAATAACCAATAGCGGAACCTGGATGCTCATATTGGCTCCCACATATTCTATGAAGATCTTTATCGGTCACACCGCATAACAACATACGTTGTTCCCTTTGTCATCGGTATGTTACTTGCCCGAGATTCGATCGTCGGTATCTCAATACCTAGTTCAATCTCGTTACCGGCAAGTCTCTTTACTCGTTTCATAATACATCATCTCGCAACTAACTCATTAGTTGCAATGCTTGCAAGGCTTATGTGATGTGCATTACCGAGAGGGCCCAGAGATACCTCTCCGACAATCGGAGTGACAAATCATAATCTCGAAATACGCCAACCCAACATTTACCTTTGGAGACACCTGTAGAGCTCCTTTATAATCACCCAGTTACGTTGTGACGTTTGGTAGCACACAAAGTGTTCCTCCGGCAAATGGGAGTTGCATAATCTCATAGTCATAGGAACATGTATAAGTCATGAAGAAAGCAATAGCAACATACTAAACGATCGGGTGCTAAGCTAATGGAATGGGTCAAGTCAATCACATCATTCTCCTAATGATGTGATCCCGTTAATCAAATAACAACTCTTTGTCTATGGTTAGGAAACATAACCATCTTTAATTAATGAGCTAGTCAAGTAGAGGCATACTAGTGACACTCTGTTTGTCTATGTATTCACACATGTATTATGTTTCCGGTTAATATAATTCTAGCATGAATAATAAACATTTATCATGAAATAAGGAAATAAATAATAACTTTATTATTGCCTCTAGGGCATATTTCCTTCACTTGTGAATAAGCAGGCGTCCCTGTTAGCCGCGACTTCTCATGCTGCCGAAGTCTCCGGACTGTAGCAGAGGCTGGAACGGACCAAGGAAGAGCTCGGTCGTGCGGAAAAGCAATTGGAGGATACCCAAGGAATGCAATGATCTTGTGTATGTCCGGAAGGGATGAATGATGTGAGCTGATCATAGTGCCATGACATTTATTAGGGGCGGCGACCGAGGTGGAGGCCCTCAAGAAGGCGCTATCCGATGCCGACGAGAGAGCGGTAAAGGAAAAAGCCGCCCGAGAAAAGCATGAGGCCAGGGTTGGTGAGGTCCAGCAAGAGCTCCAGGACGCAGGGAAGAAATGCGAGTCCTTGGAGCGCCAGAATGCAGACCAAGAGTCCGAACTCGCTAAGGCCCGCCAAAGCGCACAAGAGGCCCAGGCCGAAGCCCAAGGCGCCCTTCGGGAGATCCAAGAGACCAAGAAGATCGTGGCGGGTAAGGCTTTTATTATGCAAAGCAAGTATGTGAGCAAGAGGTATCTCTTACTGACCCAGATTTGGAGTTCTCCAGCGGCGTTTGCGGATTTGCCGCGCAGTGTTTCCGACGCTACGGAATTCTTCCAGGCCGAAGAGGGGAGCTCAACGGAGAATCTGTTCTGGTCGTAATACGTTGCACCAGAACATCCGGTGCCCTTTAGCGATCAGCTAAAATAGTTGGTCGAGCTGCATAGGGTGGCCGAACTAGCCATGCAGGATTTAATAATCCGGCTATGGCCTGTAGAAGCTATACCCTACAACTACTTCGGCCTCGTGAAGAGGCTGGTTAATGCCTGCCCTCGGCTTGACACCATCAAGCGGTCGGTCTGCATAGAAGGTACGCGGATGGCCTTCACCCGTGTCAAGATACAATGGGCGAAGATGGACGCCGTCAAGCTCGCGACCGAAGGATCGCCCGCGGGCAAGGAGCACCGCACGCCCGAGCGGTACTTTGAAAATGTTCTGAAGGGATCCCACATTGTGGCGGAGCAATGTGATAAGGACATTATTTTTGAATGAATACACTCATGTAATCTCGTCCTGTATGATGAAAACAAGGCTTGATATGTAATATTATGCTTTGCTGTTTGTTTATTTAAAGTTTTACCTCCTATGCGACCATTTCATCAAGTCTGAGAGTTGGCCAGTCGTTGGCTTCAGCCCCCACGTAGGTAGTACGGGGGTGTTCGGGATGAATCTAAATACTCTTTATCCAAGAGTTTGGTCCTTAAAGGAGGTGTTTAGTGCAATGAACCGGGCAATCGGACTATGTGGCTTTATTACCCTCACTTAGCCATAGGAGTTTGACAATGAAAATGTAGGCGCAACCCCTAGTATCCAGACTAGGGTGTTGTAAACACCTGATCAGATAAGAACTGATTCGTCGCATAATGCGGGAAAAATCGCTAAAGATTTGAAACCTCCGAAGAGCTGACCGGCTCACGCCGCATCATGACAGTCAGTTTTTGGCTTTCTCTAGTGAGGTGCTCATCCGGATAAACCAGGACACAATCACAGTAGTTCTCCCTTTACTTCCCTAGCCGATATAGCAGAACGTAAGGTAGTAAGCACAGGAGCCGGGCAACCCAATTATTAACCAAAGACATGATTCAGAGCCAATGCATATAATGTTAAATTCAGGGTGCCGAACTATAATGTAAAAGTGTTCGGACTTGTTACCATAGTGTGCGCCGCAATAAAGCCCCTGGCGAGTTACGGCGTACCAAGGTGTACGGATGCAAATTAAAATAGCAAAAAAATAAAATAAAGAAGAAGCTAGTGCCACATATGTTGGGCCGCAAACTGTTTCCATTATAATTTTGATTAATACATCAAAGCGTACTTGAACAAAAAGTGTGATAAGCAACCGTGGCTATTTAACATGCCAAGACCAAGGGGGAGCTGCGTACGGGTCCTCAAAACAGGTAGAATGATCGCCAAGAAGGACATCTAGAGATTCCCCATACGTGTGTGCTACTTGTCACCTTGGTGTATCCGTCCTTCGAAAGGACCAATTTATCAGGCCGTCGAGAGGGGCCTATGAAAAGAAACCTAAAAAGGGATAAAAGGAAAAGTAAGCGTATGTGTGTCCCGGGACGGTCGAGCCGTATTTTGGATCACAGTATGGTTATGCCTCCGTATCTGCCCATGGTATTTTTAGTGCGTAGTTATGTACGCGCGGTACGTATGCCGCCACTTGGTCGGGGATGAGTCGGAGGTCGAATTGCTAATCGAGTTCCTGATGAGATGGACTGTCCTGCCGCAGAGTACTGCAGACTGGTTTGATAGTGTTCGGGAGCATGGCCGCCGAATTAAGGTTCTGCTTGTGAAGGCCGCTCTGTACCTTTGCTGCCAGGGCAGCGGTGTGATCCTCAATACGGAGGGAGCACTCCATGTTTCCATTGACTGTTATGACGCCGCATGGTCCGGGCATCTTGAGCTTGAGATAAGCATAGTGTGGCACCACATTGAATCGAGCAAACGCGGTTCTTCTGAGCAGTGCGTGATAGCCGCTGCGGAAGGGGGCGATATCAAAGATTAACTCTTCGCTTCGGAAGTTGTCCGGAGATCCGAAGACGACCTCCAATGTGATTGAGCTCGAGCAACGGGCCTCTACAGCTGGTATAACTCCTTTAAAGTTAGTTTTGGTGGGCTTGATCCTTGATGGATCGATGCCCTTTTTGCGCACTGTATCCTGATAGAGCAGATTTAGGCTGCTGCCACCATCCATGAGGACTCGTGTGAGGTGGAATCTGTCAATTATTGGGTCGAGGACCAGTGCGGCTGAGCCGCCATGACGGATACTGGTTGGATGGTCCCTGTTGAGGGAGTCCTAGATTAGGGGGTCTCCGGACAGCCGGACTGTCTCCATTGGCTGGACTGTTAGACTATGAAGATACAAGATTGAAGACTTCATCTCGTGTCCAGATGGGACTCTACTTGGCGTGGAAGGCAAGCTAGGCAATACGGATATGGATACCTCCTCCTTTGTAACCGACCTTGTGTAACTCTAAACCTCTCCGGTGTCTATATAAACCGAAGGGTTTTAGTCCGTAGGACAACAATCACAACATACAATCATACCATAGGTTAGCTTCTAGGGTTTAGCCTCTCTGATCTCGTGGTAGATCTAATCTTGTACTACCCATATCATCAATATTGATCAAGCAGGACGTAGTGTTTTACCTCCATCAAGAGGGCCCGAACCTGGGTAAAACATCGTGTCCCCTGCCTCTTGTTACCATCCTGCCTAGACGCACAGTTCGGGACCCCCTACCCGAGATCCGGCGGTTTTGACACCGACATTGGTGCTTTCATTGAGAGTTCCTCTGTGCCGTCGCCGTTAGGCTTGATGGCTCCTACTATCATTGATAGTGATGCGGTCCAGGGTGAGACTTTTCTCCTGGGACAGATCTTCGTATTCGGCGGCTTTGCACTGTGGGCTAATTCGCTTGGCCATCTGGAGCAGATTGAAAGCTACGCCCCTGGCCATCAGGTCAGATTTGGAAGTTTGAACTACATGGCCGACATCCGCGGAGACTTGATCTTCGACGGATTCGAGCCACAGCCGGGCGCGCCGCACTGTCGCGATGGGTATGACCTAGCTCTGCCGCCGAACAGTACCCCAGAGGCCGCGCCCGCATCAGCTCCGACCCTTAGCTCGGAGCCAACTGCGCCAATCGAGGACGGGTGGCTAGACACCGCCTCAGGGGCTGCAGTCTCGATGGCGATCGAGCCAAACACCAGCATAATCCTCTGTGCAGCCCGTGACTCCAAGGTGCCGGACTCTTTTACGGACTCCGAACCATCCGCGCCCTTGCCAATCGAATCCGATTGGGCGCCGATCATGGAATTCACCGCCGCGGATATCTTTCAACACTCACCCTTCGGCGACATTCTGAATTCACTAAGGTCTCTCTCCTTGTCAGGAGAGCCCTGGCCGGATTATGGCCAACAGGATTGGGATGCGGACAATGAAGAAATTCGACACCCACCCACCACCCACTTCATAGCCACTGTCGATGATTTAACCGACATGCTGGACTTCGACTCCGAAGACATTGACAGTATGGACGACAATGTAGGAGACGAACATGAATCAGCACCTATAGGGCACTGGAAAGCCACCTCGTCATATGACATATACATGGTGGATACACCCAACGAAGGCAATGGCGACGAGATAGCGGAGGATGACCCCTCCAAGAAGCAACCCAAGCGCCAACGTCAGCGGCGCCTCTCTAAGTTCCACCAAAGCAAAAGTGGTGATACCGGCACAGGAGATAATAACACTCCGGATAGTGCCGAAGACAACAACAATCCCCTCCAACAAGATTTAGAGCAGGAGGATGAAGGAGCCAGCTCTCGTGGCAGACGGAGAGGAGGAGGATGATCACATGCCCCCCTCCGAAGACGAGGCAAGCCTCAGCGACGATGAATTCGCCGTACTAGAGGATCCCGTCGAACAAGGGCGCTTCAAGCGCCGGCTTATGGCCACGGCAAGTAGCCTGAAGAAAAAGCAGCAGCAGCTTCAAGCTGATCAAGATCTGCTAGCTGACAAATGGACTGAAGTCCTCGCGTCCGAGGAATATAAACTCGAGCGTCCTTCCAAGAGTTACCCAAGGCGCAGGTTACTACCCCGACTGGAGGAAGAAGCGTATGATATGGCTGATCGGCCACCTCGTGGCCGCGATAGAGAGGCATTCCAGCCAAAAGCTCAGCCTCCACCCCAACGCCATTCAAATAAAAAGGCATGGGGAGATACGCCAGACCTACGAGACATATTGGAGGACAAGGCAAAGCATTCAAGATCGATCTACGGATCACGAGGGCGCACCACTCTACGAGACGACAAACGTCACGCCGGATACAGTAAAAGCAAATCCGGCCGGGCCGAACACAGCGGGCAAGACCCATTCGAGCTGCGTCGCGATATAGCCCAATACAGAGGCGCTGCACACCCCTTATGCTTCACAGACAAAGTAATAGAACATCAATTCCCAGAAGGTTTCAAACCTGTAAATATAGAATCATACGACGGCACAAGAGATCCCGCGGTATGGATTGAGGACTTCCGCCTCCACATCCACATGGCCCGTGGCGATGACTTACACGCCATCAAATACCTCCCACTAAAGCTCAAAGGTGAAGAAAATATTCCCTAGAGGCAATAATAAAGTTATTATTTATTTCCTTATTTCATGATAAATGTTTATTATTCATGCTAGAATTGTATTAACCGGAAACATAATACATGTGTGAATACATAGACAAACAGAGTGTCACTAGTATGCCTCTACTTGACTAGCTCGTTAATCAAAGATGGTTATGTTTCCTAACCATAGACGAAGAGTTGTTATTTGATTAACGGGATCACATCATTAGGAGAATGATGTGATTGACTTGACCCATTCCGTTAGCTTAGCACTCGATCGTTTAGTATGTTGCTATTGCTTTCTTCATGACTTATACATGTTCCTATGACTATGAGATTATGCAACTCCCGTTTACCGGAGGAACACTTTGTGTGCTACCAAACGTCACAACGTAACTGGGTGATTATAAAGGAGCTCTATAGGTGTCTCCAAAGGTACATGTTGGGTTGGCGTATTTCGAGATTAGGATTTATCACTCCGATTGTCGGAGAGGTATCTCTGGGCCCTCTCGGTAATGCACATCACCTAAGCCTTGCAAGCATTGCAACTAATGAGTTAGTTGCGAGATGATGTATTACGGAACGAGTAAAGAGACTTGCCGGTAACGAGATTGAACTAGGTATTAAGATACCAATGATCGAATCTCGGGCAAGTAACATACCGATGACAAAGGGAACACCGTATGTTGTTATGCGGTCTGACCGATAAAGATCTTTGTAGAATATGTAGGAGCCAATATGAGCATCCAGGTTCCACTATTGGTTATTGACCAGAGACGTGTCTCGGTCATGTCTACATTGTTCTCGAACCCGTAGGGTCCGCACGCTTAAGGTTTCGATGATAGTTATATTATGAGTTTATGAGTTTTGATGTACCGAAGGAGTTCGGAGTCCCAGATGAGATCGGGGACATGACGAGGAGTCTCAAAATGGTCGAGACATAAAGATCGATATATTGGACGACTATATTCGGACATCGGAAAGGTTCCGAGTGGTTCGGGTATTTTTCGGAGTACCGGGGAGTTACGGGAATACGGGAGAAGAAGTATATGGGCCTTATTGGGCTTTAAGGGAGAGGGAGAGGCAGGCCGCGCGCCCCCCAAGGCCTAGTCCGAATTGGACTAAGGGGAGGGGCTGCGCCCCCTCCTTCCTTCTCTTCCCTCTTCCCCTTCCTTGTCTCCTACTCCTACTACATGGAAGGACTCCTAGTTGGACTAGGAAAGGGGGAATCCTACTCTCGGTGGGAGTAGGACTCCCCTAGGGCGCGCCATAGAGAGGGCCGGCCCTCCCCTCCTCCACTCCTTTATATACGGGGGCAGGGGGTTACCCCATAGACACACAAGTTGATCCACGTGATCGTTTTCTTAGCCGTGTGCGGTGCCCCCTTCCACCATAAACCTCGATAATATTGTAGCGGTGCTTAGGCGAAGCCCTGCGACGGTAGAACATCAAGATCGTCACCACGCCATCGTGCTGATGGAACTCTTCCCCGACACTTTGCTAGATCGGAGTCCGGGGATCGTCATCGAGCTGAACGTGTGCTAAAACTCGGAGGTGCCGTAGTTTCGGTGCTTGATCGGTCGGGGTGTGAAGACGTACGACTACATCAACCGCGTTGTGCTAACGCTTCCGCTGTCGGTCTACGAGGGTACGTAGATCACACTCTCCCCTCTCGTTGCTATGCATCACCATGATCTTGCGTGTGCGTAGGATTTTTTTTGAAATTACTACGTTCCCTAACAAAAGGACCAGCGCGGCATTGGCTTAACAGCTTGCCAGCAGACTCCATTAGCTGTTGGGAAGATCTGGAAGCCGCATTCCTCGACAACTTTCAAGGCACTTATGTGCGACCACCAGACGCCGATGATTTGAGCCACCTAATTCAGCAGCCAAAAGAGTCGGCCAGGCAATTCTGGACTCGGTTCCTTACAAAGAAAAATCAAATCATTGACTGTCTGGATGCGGAGGCCTTAGCGGCTTTCAAGCACAACATCCGAGATGAGTGGCTAGCCCGGCACCTTGGTCAGGAAAAGCCGAAATCTATGGCAGCTCTTACGACGCTCATGACCCGCTTTTGTGCGGGAGAAGACAGCTAGCTGGCTCGCAGTAATAACATATCAAAGAACCATGGTACCTCAGATACCAAGGACGGCAATAGCAGGTCACGTCGCAACAAGCATAAGCGCCGCATTAACAACGAAAATACTGAGGATACGGCATTCAATGCCGGATTCAAAGGCTCTAAACCCGGTCAGCGGAAAAAGCCATTCAAACAAAGTACGCCGGGTCCGTCTAGCTTGGACCGTATACTCGATCGCTTGTGTCAAATACACGGCACCCCAGACAAGCCAGCCAATCACACCAACATGGATTGTTGGGTGTTCAAGCAGGCCGGCAAGTTAATTGCCGAAAACAAGGACAAGGGGCCACATAGCGATGACGAGGAGGAGCGCCGGCAGCCGCACACTGGAGGACAGAAGAGGTTTCCCCCGCAAGTGCGGACAGTGAACATGATATACGCAACCCACATCCCCAAGAGGGAGAGGAAGTGTGCGCTCAGGGACGTATATGCGTTGGAGCTAGTCGCCCCAAAGTTCAACCCTTGGTCCTCCTGTCCGATCACCTTCGATCGCAGGGACCACCCCACTAGTATCCGTCATGGCGGATTCGCCGCACTGGTCCTAGACCCAATCATTGACGGATTTCACCTCACTCAAGTCCTTATGGACGGCGGCAGCAGCCTGAACCTGCTTTATCAGGACACAGTGCACAAAATGGGTATAGACCCCTCAAGGATCAAACCCACAAAAACAACCTTTAAGGGCGTCATTCCAGGCGTAGAGGCCCATTGCACAGGCTCAATTACACTGGAAGTGGTCTTCGGATCCCCGGATAACTTCCGAAGCAAAGAGTTAATCTTCGATATAGTCCCGTTCCGCAGTGGTTATCACGCGCTGCTCGGGCGAACCGCATTTGCTAGATTCAATGCGGTACCGCATTATGCATACCTCAAGCTCAAGATGCCAGGACCTCGCGGAGTTATTACAGTCAATGAAAACACAGAGCGCTCTCTCCGAACAGAGGAGCACACCGCGGCCCTCGCAGCAGAAGCGCAAAGCAGCCTCTCAAGGCAATCAACCAGTTCGGCGCTTCAAAGCTCGGACACCTTCAAGCACGCTCAGGGCAATCGGCAAATAGACTGCCTGGCGCAATCTGAGCTAGCGTAGCAATATGGCGGCCACCCCAATCCCAGCCCAACGGCGATACTCGTGCCGCACATACATAATTACGCATTAAAAATACAATGGGCACACGTGGGGAGGGGGGCACAACTGCGGCACGCCCCAAGACGCGGCCTAAACCGCACTTGGGGCTTCCCGTTCGGTTATTTTTCTTTTTCTTTCAGGACCTTAATCTCTGGAAACACTGTCCGGCAGCACTATTGCCGAACACATGATGCAGCAACCAAGGAGGCAGACAGCTAAGTTATACCACGGAATTCCCAGGTTGATTACAGTAACGAGTGAAATATTCAATATAACATCATTCCTCAGCTTGCCCTTGGAAGGGACATAGTCCTACTTTTTGCTTATCGCACTATCTGTATCACTCTGCTTTAACGCAATTTTTTAATAAAGAATGCATGACATTACGACTATTATTGCATTCTTGTTATATATGTGTGTGTGTGTGTTCATTAATGACGCCTTGCAACCGTACACCTTGGTACGGCTAATACACCAGGGGCTTACGTACCTCACAATATGGTGTGAAAAGTCCGAACACTTTCACAAGTGCGGCACCCCGAACTTATAGCATTATATGCATCAGCTCCGAATCATGTCTTTGGTCAAATGTTGGGTTTGCCCGGCTCCTATGTTTTGGTACCTTACGTTCCGCTCTATCGGCTAAGGTAGCGCTAGGAGAACTACTGCGACTGTTCCCCGGTTCTGCCAGGCTTAGCACCTTAGTAGAGAAAGCTAAAACTGACTGTCATGATAAGGCGAGAGACTGGTCGCTGTTCGGCGAGGTTTTTCGAGTCCCAAAAGACTATGCCGCTTAGGGCGAGGGGTCGGCCCTGTCCGGCTTATAGGCATGTATCGCGCCCCGAATTCGGCCTTCCTATTACCAGGGGCTTCGCCGAAATTTAAAATTATAGAATTCTATGGCTAAGTGAGAGTGATAAAGCATTATTAGTCTGGTTGCCTTGTTCGTTGTGCTGAGCACCTCCCTCGAAGGACCCAAATATGGGAACAAGAGTGCTCAGGTTTATCCCGAACACCCCAGCACTCGTGGCATGGGGGCAGAAGCTGAGGACTGGCCATCTCTCAGATTGGATAAACAGCCAAACACAAGGTAATATTTTAAATTCCAACAAGCGTTGCATAGCGCATATGAAACAAGTTTTCATACATACAGGATAAAATGAGCAAGTCTCATTCAAATATTACATCTTTTGAACACTCGTCCGCGATGAGACAGGCACCCGGCAGAACACCCTCGAGACAGGCACCCGGCAGAACACCCTCGTAGTACATCTCGGGGTGGCGGTGCTCCTTGCCCTCTAGCGCCCCCTCCTTGATCAGCTTCATGACGTCTAGCTTGACCCACTGCAATTTCACACGGGCGAAAGCCCGGCGTGCACCTTCAATGCAGACAGATCGCTTGACGACCTCCAGCCGTGGGCAGGCATCCACAAGCCGCCTCACCATGCCGAAGAAGCTGTTCGGAAGGGCGTCGCCAGGCCACAACCGGACTATAAAGCTCTTCATGGCCTGATCGGCCGCCTTATCTAGCTCGACCATCTGCTTCAGCTGGTCGCTCATTGGCACCGGATGTTCGGCCTCAGCATACTGAGACCAGAACAGCTTCTCCGTCGAGCTTCCGTCCTCGGCCTGGTAAAATTGTGCGGTATCGGACACACTGCGGGGCAAATCTAGGAATGCTCGTGAAGAGCTCTGGATCCGGGTAAGTAATCGGTAATTTACTTTTACATGCTTGCTTTGCATATAGAAAGCCTTACCCGCCGCTATCTTCTTCATCGCGTCGATCTCTTGGAGGGCCTTTTGGGCTTCGGCCTTGGCACTTTTTACACTCTCGAGGGCCGCGGCAAGCTCAGACTCCCACGTCTTGGAGTCAAGCTCCAACGCCTTATGCTTCGCCACAAGAGCCTAGAGCTCTTGTTGCACCTCGCCCACCCGAGCCTCGTGCTTCTCTCGCTCGGTGTGCTCCTTGGCTGCTGTATCTTCGGCCTTGGTCAGCGCTTGCTTCAGGGTTGCCACCTCGGTCATGGCCCCTGGCAAACATACAATGATCCCGTCATTTTGCAATCGCGTCCTTTTTTATATATACATATCTATAGACGGGGTATTAGTTACCCTTGTTCTCCTCGAGCTGCCTCTTGGCAAGGCCGAGCTCTTTCTTGGACCCCTCGAGGTCCTGCTTCAGTACGGCGACCTCCGCAGTTAGTGCGGCGGACGCCAGCAGTGAAGCCTACATACGCATATTAACATACTTATATTAGACTCCTGCGATATTTATTTGATCCTCTGTTCGGCTTTTTTTCGTGAACACCGAACAAAGCATCAGGGGCTACTGTCTATGCGGTAATATTTCGACTACATTTTAAAACACTTACCTCAAAGCCTGTTAGAAGGCTGGCACAGGCTTCAGTCAATCCGCTCTTAGCGGACTGAACCTTCTGGATCACCGCACTCATGATAGTGCGGTGCTCCTGTCGATGGAAGCGCTGCGAAGCGCTTCCAGCAGATTGTCCGGTGCCTCTGGATGGACAGAGGTCACCGGCACAGGCATCTTGCCCCTCTTAGAAGGAGGCCACCTGCCCGAGCCCAGAACCGCTGGAGGGTCCGGCACGGTGTTCGGTTGAAGGCCGAACTCGGAGCTCTCGGGGGCCCCGTCCCCGCGGCTCCCGGAGTCCGGAAGGTCGCCTTGAGGCGCCTCCAGGACTATCTCCCCTCGATCTGGTGCCTCTTGAGATAACACCTTGGCGTCGTCGGCAGGATGAGGGGAGGTGGCGATCGGGACTGGATCGCTATCCATGTCCGACAAGCCCAAGGAGCAGTCCGATGATACATCGATACTGGCTCGTGGCGGCCTGCATAATTGCGTTCGGCGTTAGGGAAAGTAGTGCGAAAAAGGAATCCTATGAGTTACTCTGGTATCCGAATACTTACGATCTCCCCGGGGGCTTGACCCTGGGCAACCACTCGCCTTCGCCTTCGTCGGCGGTGGTGGAACTATCCGGAAGGAGAGTCCTTCCCTTCTTGGACCCTCCGGCCTCCCCAGTTGGGGCGGCCTTCCTTTTCTTGTCTCCCCCAGTCGGTGGGGGAGCATCTTCTTCTTCCTCTTCCTCGTCTTCAGGGGAAGAGTGCGCCGCAGAGTCATCGGACGGTGAGTCCGACGACGCCTGGCGTCGGGAACTCTTTCGGGTTCCCTTGGCCTTCTTGGTATTCTCCGGCACCTTATAAGGGGCCGGAGTCAGCATCTTCGCCAGAAGAGCGTCTACGGGGCCTTCGGGCAAAGGAGACGGACAGTTGATCTGTCCGGCCATCTTCTGCCAGTCCTGTCAAAGGTACGGGAGTTTAGATCCCGCATAGAGTCAATCTATATAAAAATGATTATCCCGTGAAAGGTAAAGCAGCTTACTGCACTGGCTTGGCGCTTCGCGCTAAATCCGCGATCCTCAGTAATAGCGGGGGGGGGGGGGGACCTCGGCACTTTTGAACAGCACCCTCCAGGCATCTTCATGAGTCGTGTCGAAGAGCCTGTTCAGAGTTCGGTGCTGCGCCGGATTGAACTCCCACAAGCTGAACTCCCGTTGTTGGCACGGGAGTATCCGGCGGATGAGCATAACTTGGACTATGTTGACAAGATTGAGCTTCTTGTCCACCATGTTTTGAACACATGTTTGGAGTCCGGTCAGCTCTTTCGAACTACCCCAGGACAGGCCCTTCTCTTTCCAGGAGGTGAGCCGCGTGGGGATGCCAGATCAGAACTCGGGGGCCGCTGCCCATGCAGGGTCGCACGGCTCGGTAATATAGAACCACCCCGATTGCCACCCCTTTATGGTTTCCACAAAGGAGCCCTCGAGCCATGTTACGTTGGGCATCTTGCCCACCATGACACCTCCGCACTCCGCCTGGCGGCCGCCCACCACCTTCGGCTTGACATTGAAGGTCTTCAGCCATAAGCTGAAGTGGGGCTTGATGCGGAGGAAGGCCTCGCACACGACGATAAACGCCGAGATGTTGAGGATGAAGTTCGGGGCCAGATCGTGGAAATCCAGGTCGTAATAAAACATGAGCCCCCGGACGAAGGGATGGAGAGGGAATCCCAGTCCGCGGAGGAAATGGGTGAGGAATACTACCCTCTCATGGGGCCTGGGGGTGGGGATGAGCTGCCCCTCGTCTGGGAGCCGGTGCGCGATGTCGTCGGGCAGGTATCCGGCTCTCCTCAGTTTCTTGATGTCTCCCTCCGTGATGGAGGAGACCATCCACTTGCCTCCTGCTCCGGACATGATTGGAGAATGTCGAGGTGGGAAGTGCGGACTTGGGCGCTAGAGCTCGAGTGTGCGAAAACGGATGGGTAAGGAAGGAAGAAGGCGTGGTTAGAAAGGTGAATCCTTATCCCTTTATATGGGCGGACGAAACTAAGCGTCCCCACTTGCCTGGTAAAACTCGCTTATCCCCCAAGCGCCGCGATTGATGGCGCGGTTGGGTTACCCACGCCCGTATTGATGAGAATCCCGTAATAAGGGGACACGATCTTTGCTTTGACAAGACGTGTCGAAAAACTGCCTCGTGTTATGTGCGGGGCTGGTTAAAAGAAACGGTTCGAATAATCACCGGGCCATGACGTAACGTCATGCTGCCAAAACAAGCCAGCAAATTAGATCTGCGAAAATATTATTCTCTCTACGGTGGAATGTGGAACTTATTTTGCAGGGTCGGACACTATCCTCGTATTCAAATTCTTCTGTGATGTATTCGGAGAAGGAACCCGCCTTGCAATGCCGAAGACAATACCGCGCAGGACTCATCGTCATTGAAGCCTGGTTCAGGGGCTACTGAGGGAGTCCTGGATTAGGGGGTCTCCGGACAGCCGGACTATCTCCATTAGCCGGATTGTTAGACTATGAAGATACAAGATTGAAGACTTCGTCTCGTGTCCGGATGGGACTCTACTTGGCGTGGAAGGCAAGCTAGGCAATACGGATATGGATATCTCCTCCTTTGTAACCGACCTTGTGTAACCCTAACCCTCTCCGGTGTCTATATAAACCGAAGGCTTTTAGTCCGTAGGACAACAATCACAACATACAATCATACCATAGGCTAGCTTCTAGGGTTTAGCCTCTCTGATCTCGTGGTAGATCTACTCTTGTACTACCCATATCATCAATATTAATCAAGTAGGACGTAGGGTTTTACCTCCATCAAGAGGGCCCGAACCTGGGTAAAACATCGTGTCCCCTGCCTCCTGTTACCATCTGGCCTAGACGCACAGTTCGGGACCCCCTACCCGAGATCCGCCGGTTTTGACACCGACACCTGCGATCAAAGGTGATCGGGCATGACGACCATGGGTTGAATTTTGGGGCGACTGGCTCTATCACATAGACATCCCTGAGCGCACGCTTGGGCTCCCTCTTGGGGATATGGGTAGCGTATATGATGTTCACCATTTTGATTTGAGGGGGAAACTTCTTCTGTCCCCCTATATTCGATGGATGTGGCTCCTCGTCATCATTCTCGCCTTGCGACCCCTTCTCCTTGTCTTTGGCATTTAACTTGCCGGCCTGTTTGAAGACCCAGCAACTCCGGTGAGTATGATTGGCTGGTTTATCAGGGGTGCCATGGACCTGACAAGGACGATCGAGTATGCGGTCAAGGCTGGAAGGGCCTTGATTATTCCTTTTATATGGCTTCTTCGGCTGTTCGGACTTGGAGCCACTAAATCCGACGTTGACCGCCGTGTCCTTGGTATTATCGTTGTTGCTTCGACGCTTGTGCCTGTTGCGTCAGGGCTTGCCGTTGCTATTTCTGGCTTCCAAAGTGCCAGGTTCGCTTGCATTGTTATTGCTACGGGCTAGCCAGCTATCTTCGCCCACGCAAAAGCGGGTCATAAGCACCGTGAGGGCTGCCATGGACTTCGACCTTTCTTAGCCGAGGTGTCGGGCGAGCCATTCGTCCGGATGCTATGTTTAAAGGCCGCTAGGGCTTCGGCATCTGGACAGTCGACGATCTGGTTCTTTTTAGTTAGGAACCTAGTCCAGAATTTCCTGGCTGACTCTCCGGGCTGTTGAATTATGTGACTTAAGTTGTCGGCATCCGGAGGTCGAACATATGTACCTTGGAAGTTGTCAAGGAAGGCTTCTTCTAAGTCCTCCCAGCTGCCAATGGAATTTTCGGGCAGGTTGTTCAGCCACTGCCGGGCTGGCCCCTTGAGTTTTAGGGGGAGGTATTTGATGGCATGAAGATCATCGTCGTAGGCCATATGAATATGGAGAATGAAGTCTTCAATCCATACCGCGGGGTTTGTGGTTCCATCATATGATTCGATATTCACGGGTTTGAACCCTTCTGGGAATTCAAGTTCCATGACTTCATCAGTGAAGCAGAGAGGGTGTGCAGCGCCTCTATATCGGGCCAGTTTGTGACGTAGTTCGGATGGAGTCCGTCTGCGGTTTTCGGCTCGGACGTAATTGTACTTGCCATGTTCGGCTTGATAGTCGTCTCGCGCGTCGAGGCATGCCCCCGTGATCCGTAGATCAATCTGGCCGGACCTATTTTATTCTGCAGGCCCTGCCGGAGATCATATGTGTATCCCTGAGCGGTTTTTTCTCTGCCTTTATGGCGAGGTAGGGCGGGCTGGTGTTCGGCTTGTGTTGCCAATTTGTCCCGGCCACGTGGTGATCGGTCAGGCGCATTGTGTGCTGATGGCACGGGCTCCAACGCCTCATCATCGAATTGAGGTACTAATTTGTGCTTCAGGTAACTTTTGAGTGGTCGCTTGAGGCCGTATTCCTCGGCTTCCAAGACATTAGTCCATCTATTATTGAGCAGATCTTGATCAGCTTGAAGCTGTTGCTGCTTCTTTTTCACGCTCCTTGCAGTGGCTATCAGCTGGCGCTTCAAGCGCTCCTGCTCGAGAGGCTCCTCAGGCATGATGAAATCCTCATTGCCGAGGCTCACCTCATCCTCGGAGAGTGGAAGGTAATTAATGTCCTTCGAGTCTTGGTGTACGACCTATTCATCAGGGCTGACTCGCACATCTTCCCGATCGTCCTGTTTAGAAATTGGCGGAACGGGGTCTTCATTGTCTCCGGCATCGTCTAGAGTATTGTTTTCTCCTGTGCCGGTGTTACTGTCTTTTTCACGGCGTGATTTAGAGCGGCGCCGCCATCGTCGACGCTTTGGCTGTATCTCAGGAGGTTTGTCTTCCACTGGGTCTTCTTTGTCGTCGTCGTTGATTTCTTTGGGTGTGTCCACCATGTACACGTCATAGGAGGAGGTGGCCGTCTAGCGCCCGGTAAATAGCGGGTGTTGGGCTTGCTCCTCTTCGGCATTGTCGTCCATACCGTCGATGTTTCCGGAGTCGTAGTCGAGCATGTCGGTTAGATCTTCGATAGTGGCTATTAAGTGGGAGGTGGGTGGGAAGCGAAATTCTCCGTCATCAGCCCCCAGTTCAAACCGGATATAATTCGGCTGTGAGTTGATACGTCTCCAATGTATCTATAATTTTTGATTGCTCCATGCTATATTATCTACTGTTTTGGACATTATTGGGCTTTATTATCCACTTTTATATTATTTTTGGGACTAACCTATTAACCGGAGGCCCAGCCCAGAATTGTTGTTTTTTGCCTGTTTTAGGGTTTCGAAGAAAAGGAATATCAAACGGAGTCCAAACGGAATGAAACCTTCGGGAACGTGATTTTCTCACCGAATACAACTCAGGAGACTTGGACCCTACGTCAAGCCAATTAACAGGAGGCCATGAGGTAGGGGGCGCGCCAGCCCCCCCCCCCCCCCCCCCCCGGCGCGCCCACCACCCTCGTGGGCCCCCTGTTGCTCCACCGACGTACTTCTTCCTCCTATATATATCCACGTACCCCCAAACAATCAGATACGGAGCCAAAAACCTAATTCCACTGTCGCAACTTTCTGTATCCATGAGATCCCATCTTGGGGCCTGTTCCGGAGCTCCGCCGGAGGGGGCATCGATCACGGAGGGCTTCTACATCGTCATCCAAGCCCTTCCGATGAAGTGTGAGTAGTTTACTTCAGACCTACGGGTCCATAGTTAGTAGCTAGATGGCTTCTTCTCTCTTTTTGGATCTCAATACAATGTTCTCCCCCTCTCTCGTGGAGATCTAGTTGATGTAATCTTCTTTTTGCGGTGTGTTTGTTGAGATCGATGAATTGTGGGCTTATGATCAAGTCTATCTATGAATAATATTTGAATCTTCTCTGAATTCTTTTATGTATGATTGGTTATCTTTGCAAGTTTATTCGAATTATTAGTTTGGTTTGGCCTACTAGATTGGTTTTTCTTGCCATGGGAGAAGTGCTTAGCTTTGGGTTCGATCTTGCGGTGTCCTTTCCTAGTGACAGAAGGGGCAGCAAGGCACGTATTGTATCGTTGCCATCGAGGATAACAAGATGGGGTTTTATCATATTGCTTGAAACTATCCCTCTACATCATGTCATCTTGCTTAAGGCATTACTCTGTTTTAAACTTAATACTCTAGATGCATGCTGGATAGCCGTCGATGAGTGGAGTAATAGTAGTAGATGCAGGCAGGAGTCGGTCTACTTGTCTCGGACGTGATGCCTATATACATGATCATACCTATATATTCTCATAACTATGCTCAATTCTGTCAATTGCTCAACAGTAATTTGTTCACACACCATAGAATACTTATGCTCTTGAGAGAAGCCACTACTGAAACCTATGGCCCCCGGGTCTCTTTATGATCATATCAATCTCCATCACTTTATTATTGCTTTGCTTTTTTACTTTGCCTTTTACTTTTCACTTTGCATCTCTATACAAAAAATACCAAAAATATTATTTATCATCTCTATCAGATCTCAATTTCGTAAGTGACCGTGAAGGGATTGACAACCCCTAAGCACGTTGGTTGCGTTGAGCTATTGTTTTTGTGTAGGTACGAGGGGCTCGTGCGTAGCCTCCTACTGGATTGATATCTTGGTTCTCAAAACCTGAGGGAAATACTTATGCTACTTTGTTGCATCATCCTCTCCTCTTCGGGGAAGTCCAACGTAGTGCTCAAGAGGTAGCAAGAAGAATTTCTGGCGCCGTTGCCGGGGAGTCTGCACAAAAGTCAACATACCAAGTACCCATCACAATCCCTATCTCCTGCATTACATTATTTGCCATTTGCCTCTCGTTTTCCTCTCCCCCACTTCACCCTTGCCGTTTTATTCGCCCTCTCTCTCTATCCTCCCTCTCTTTCCCTATTTGCCTCTCTTTGCCCGTTTGCCTTTTGTTTGTTCGTGTGTTGGATAACTTGTTTGTCGCGATGGCTCAAGATAATACTAAATTGTGTGACTTCACCAATACCAACAACAATGATTTCCTTAGCACTCCGATTGCTCCTCTTACCGATGCTGAATCTTGTGAAATTAATACTGCTTTGCTGAATCTTGTCATGAAAGATCCGTTCTCCGGCCTTCCTAGTGAAGATGCCGCTACCCATCTTAATAGTTTCGTTGATTTGTGTGACATGCAAAAGAAGAAAGATGTCGATAATGATATTGTTAAATTGAAGCTATTTCCTTTTTCGCTTAGAGATCGTGCTAAAGCTTGGTTTTCGTCTTTGCCTAAAAATAGTATTGATTCATGGAACAAGTGCAAAGATGCTTTTATCTCTAAGTATTTTCCTCCCGCTAAGATCATCTCTCTTAGAAACGATATTATGAATTTTAAGCAACTTGATCATGAACATGTTGCACAAGCTTGGGAGAGAATGAAATTAATGATACGTAATTGCCCTACTCATGGTTTAAATTTGTGGATGATTATACAAAAAATTTATGCCAGATTGAATTTTTCTTCTGGAAATCTTTTAGATTCGGCCGCGGGAGGCACTTTTATGGAAATCACTTTAGGAGAAGCTACTAAACTCCTAGATAATATTATGGTTAATTATTCTCAATGGCATACTGAAAGATCTACTAATAAAATGGTGCATGCGATAGAAGAAATTACTGTTTTGAGTGGAAAGATGGATGAACTTATGAAATTATTTGCTAATAAGAGTGTTTCTTCCGATCCTAATGATATTCCCTTGTCTACTTTGATTGAGAATAATAATGAATCTATGGATGTGAATTTTGTTGGTAGGAACAATTTTGGTAACAACGCGTATAGAGGAAATTTCAACCCTAGGCCTTATCCTAGTAATCCCTCTAATAATTATGGTAATTCCTACAGCAATTCTTATGGAAATTATAATAAGATGCCCTCTGATTTGAATCTAATATTAAAGAATTTATTACTTCGCAAAAGAATTTTAATGCTTTGATTGAAGAAAAATTGCTTAAGATTGATGATTTGGCTAGGAATATTGATAGAATTGCTCTTGATGTTGATTCTTTGAAACTTAGATATATTCCACCTAAGCATGATATCAATGAGTCTCTCAAAGCCATGAGAATTTCCATTGATGAGTGCAAGGAAAGAACTGCTAGGACGCGTGCTATGAAAGATGCCTTTATTAAAGCGTGTTCTTCTAGTTCCTATGAAAATAAAGATGAAGATCTAAAAGTTATTGATGTGTCCCCTATTAAATCTTTGTTTTTCAATATGAATCTTGATAATGATGGGACTGAATATGATCCACCTTCACCTAGAAGGCATTCAAAGAATTTGGAATTTGTTAATCTTGATGCTAAATTTGATAAAAGTGGGATTGAAGAAATTAAAACCCTAGATGTTGCTAAACCCACTATATTGGATTTCAAGGAATTTAATTATGAAAATTGCTCTTTGATTGATTGTATTTCCTTGTTGCAATCCGTGCTCAATTCTCCTCACGCTTATAGTCAAAATAAAGCGTTTACTAAACATATCGTTGATGCCTTGATGCAATCTTATGAAGAAAACTTGAATTGGAATTTTCTATCCCTAGAAAACTTTATGATGAGTGGGAAACTACTACTAAAATTAAAATTAAAGATTATGAGTTTTATGCTTTGTGTGATTTGGGTGCTAGTGTCTCTACTATTCCCAAAACTTTGTGTGATTTGCTAGATTTCCGTAATTTTGATGATTGCTCTCTAAACTTGCATCTTGCGGATTCCACTATTAAGAAAACTATGGGAAGAATGAATGATGTTCTTATTGTTGCAAATAGGAATTATGTGCCCGTAGATTTTATCGTTCTTGATATAGATTGCAATCCTTCTTGCCATATTATTGTCGGTAGACCTTTCCTTAGAACGGTTGGTGCAATTATTGATATGAAGGAAGGGAATATTAGATTCCAATTTCCATTCAAAAAGGGCATGGAACACTTCCCTAGAAAGAAAATAAAATTACCATATGAATCTATCATGAGAGCCACTTATGGATTGCCTACCAAAGATGCCAATACCTAGATCTATTCTTGCTTGTTATGCCTAGCTAGGGGCGTTAAACGATAGCGCTTGTTGGGAGGCAACCCAATTTTATTTTTATTACTTTCTTTTTGCTTATGTTTAGTAATAAATAAATTATTTAGCCTATGTTTTGGTTTTTTGTGTGTTTAATTAGTGTCTGTGCCAAGTAGAACCGTTGGGAAGACTTGGGGAAAGTCTTGTTGAACTTGCTGTAAAAAAACAGAAACTTTAGCGCTCATGAGAACTGCTGTAATTTTTATTTGGAGAGTGATATTTAGTTAATTCTTTTTGAAGATGATTAATAGATAAATTACTCACGTCCAGCAATTTATTTTAGAATATTTGGGGTTCCAGATCTTGCGCTAGCTACAGATTACTACAGATTGTTCTGTTTTTGACAGATTCTGTTTTTTCATGTGTTGTTTGCTTACTTTGATGAATCTATGGTTAATAAAATAGTTTATAAACCATAGAGAAGTTGGAATAAAGTAGGTATAACACCCATACAAATAAAGAATGAGTTCATTACAGTACCTTTAAGTGGTCTTTTGTTTTCTTTCGTTAACGGAGCTCACGATATTTTCTACTTTAAGTTTTGTGTTGTGAAGTTTTCAAGTTTTGGGTAAAGATTTGGTGGATTATGGAATAAGGAGTGGCAAGAGCCTAAGATTGGGGATGCCCATGGCACCCCCAAGATAATCTAAGGACACCTAAAAGCCAAAGCTTGGGGATGCCCCGGAAGGCATCCTCTCTTTCGTCTACTTCTATCGGTAACTTTACTTGGAGCTATATTTTTATTCACCACATGATATGTGTTTTGCTTGGAGCGTATTTTATGATTTGAGTCTATGCTTGTTAGTCTACCGCAATCATCCTTGCTGTACACACCTTTTGAGAGAGCCATACATAATTTTGAATTTGATAGAATACTCTCTGTGCTTCACTTATATGTTTTGAGTTATATAATTTTGCTCTAGTGCTTCACTTATATCTTTTAGAGCACGGTGGTGGATTTGTTTTATAGAAACTATTGATATCTCATGCTTCACATATATCTTTTAGAGAACGGTGGTGGATTTGTTTTATAGAAACTATTGATCTCTCATGTTTCACTTAGATTATTTTGAGAGTCTTAATAGCATGGTAATTTGCTTAATAATAATATGCTTGGTATTCAAGATTTGTAAAACTTTCTTTGGAGTGCGTTGAATACTTAGAAAAAATTTGATGCTTGATAATTGTTTTGAGATATGAGGATGGTGATATTAGAGTCATGCTAGTTGAGTAGTTGTGAATTTGAGAAATGCTTGTGTCAAAGTTTGTGATTCCCGTAGCATGCACGTATGGTGAACCGTTATGTGATGAAGTCGGAGCATGATTTATTTATTGATTGTCTTCCTTATGAGTGGCGGTCAGGGATGAGCGATGGTCTTTTCCTACCAATCTATCCCCCTAGGAGCATGCGCGTAATACTTTGCTTTGATAACTTCTAGATTTTTGCAATAAGTATATGAGTTCTTTATGACTGATGTTGAGTCCATGGATTATACGCACTTTCCTTCCTTCCACCATTGCTAGCCTCTCTAATACCGTGCACTTTTCGCCGGTATCATACACCCACCAAATACCTTCCTCAAAACATCCACCATACCTACCTATCATGGCATTTCCATAGCCATTCTGAGATATATTGCCATGCAACTTTCCACCGTTCCGTTCATTATGACACGCTCCATATTTGTCATATTGCTAGCATGATCATGTAGTTGACATCGTATTTGTGGCAAAGCCACCGTTCATAATTCTTTCATACATGTCACTCTTGATTCATTGCATATGCCAGTACACCGCCGGAGGCATTCATATAGAGTCATATTTTGTTCTAAGTATTGAGTTGTAATTGTTGAGTTGTAAGAAAAATAAAAAGTGTGATGATCATCATTTTTAGAGCATTGTCCCAAGTGAGGAAAGGATGATGGAGACTATGATTCCCCCACAAGTCGGGATGAGACTCCGGACGAAAAATAAAAAAGAGAGAAAAAGAGGTCATAAAAAAGAGAGAGAGAAGGCCCGAAAATGAGAGAAAAAGAGAGAAGGGACAATGTTACTATCCTTTTACCACACTTGTGCTTCAAAGTAGCACCATGATCTTCATGCTAGAGAGTCTCTCATTCTGTCACTTTCATATACTAGTGGGAATTTTTCATTATAGAACTTGGCATGTATATTCCAATGATGGGCTTCCTCAAAATGCCCTAGGTCTTCGTGAGCAAGCGAGCTGGATGCACACCCACTTAGTTTCTTTTGTTGGCTATCATATACTTATAGCTCTAGTGCATCCGTTGCATGGCAATCCCTACTCACTCACATTGATATCTATTGATGGGCATCTCCATAGCCCGTTGATATGCCTAGTTGATGTGAGACTATCTTCTCCCTTTTTGTCTTCTCCACAACCACCATTCTATTCCACATATAGTGCTATATCCATGGCTCACGCTCATGTATTGTGTGAAGATCGAAAAAGTGTTGAAAATGTGAAAAGTATGAAACAATTGCTTGGCTTGTCATCGGGGTTGTGCATGATTTAAATACTTTGTGTGGTGAAGATAGAGCATAGCCAGACTATATGATTTTGTAGGGATAGCTTTCTTTGGCCATGTTATTTTGAGAAGACATAATTGCTTTGTTAGTATGCTTGAAGTATTATTATTTTTATGTCAACATGAACTTTTGTCTTGAATCTTTTGAATCTGAATATTCATACCACAATTAAGAAGATTTACATTGAAATTATGCCAAGTAGCACTCCGCATCAAAAATTTTGTTTTTATCATTTACCTACTCGAGGATGAGCAAGAATTAATCTTGGGGATGCTTGATACGTCTCCAACGTATCTACAATTTTTGATTGCTCCATGCTATATTATCTACTGTTTAGGACATTATTGGGCTTTATTATCCACTTTTATATTATTTTGGGACTAACCTACTAACCGGAGGCCCAGCCCAGAATTGTTGTTTTTTGCCTCTTTGAGGGTTTCGAAGAAAAGGAATATCAAACGGAGTCCAAACGGAATGAAACCATCGGGAACATGATTTTCTCATCGAATACAACTCAGGAGACTTGGACCCTACGTCAAGCCAATTAACAGGAGGCCACGAGGTAGGGGGGGCGCCTGCCCCCCTCCCCCCCTAGGCGCGCCCTCCACCCTCGTGGGCCCCCTGTTGCTCCACCGACGTACTTCTTCCTCCTATATATATCCACGTACCCCCAAACGATCAGATACGGAGCCAAAAACCTAATTCCACTGCCGCAACTTTCTGTATCCACAAGATCCCATCTTGGGGCCTGTTCCGGAGCTCCACCGGAGGGGGCATCGATCACGGAGGGCTTCTACTGTCGGCGTTTTGGGAATGGGGGTCCCCAGACTTGCCTACTTGCGGCCTGCAGCGTGGCTCAAAAGGGGGCCCAGCACGGCCCATCTTCATCAACACAGACCCAAGACCCTTGCGAGGGGCCAAGCCTCGCGGGGCGGACGACACGGAGCTTCCTCAGGCACGGCCTCATCATGCTGGCTCGCGAGGAGGCGGAGAGATCAAGGCGGGGTACCTCATGAGGTACCCGTGACGCAAGCCATGACGACCAAAGGCGCCAGCCCGCGCAGTGTCCTCCTTTCCTCTTTGGTGCAAAGGGAGCAAGCGCAGCCGCGGAGTACCGAGGCATCAGGCAAAGGTTGCCATTTCGGTGCAACAAGACCAAGACCAGAAGGACTGCAAGACGGAGGTCATTGTGGAGCCCAAGACGGCGTCACCACCAGAGCTTTGTGCAGGCGAAGACTACTTTTGTCAGGATAGCTAGTACTAGCTGTCCCCCTTCAAATTAGCCCGCCATTGTTGGCTCCCTTCCCGCTCGATATTTGGGAAGAGGACCAAGGCCTCTATAAATAGGACTAGCCACGATAGTAGGAGGGGAAAAAAGATCAGAGAGAGGGGGAACGAGAACCGAGAGAGAGAGAGAGAAGGGTGACTGAACTCCCCCTAGCAGTTCGTCCCCCCAGCCAAGAACAGACCCTCGCGAGGCTGTTCTTCCTTGTATTGTTCATCATCATCAGCCCAAGAGGCAATCCACCACACCACACACTAGAGTAGGGTATTACACCACAATGGTGCCCCGAACCAGTATAAACCCTGTGTCCCTTGTGTCGTTCTTCCCATAGCTTAGATCTTAGCGAGGCGGAGGGGTGCAGGTAGGTAGGAGGCAAAATCTCCGCGCGCACCCCAGTGTTCGAACCTCAAGGGTCTGCTGGAACCCGAAATCCGACATTTGGCGCGCCAGGTAGGGGTGCGCCAGAATCCACCTTCTACCGCTTCGCGCCCCGTCGCGTCGTCATCGCCATGTCCGGCGACCAGGCGGGCAACCCAGATCCATGGGTGGCGTGGCCCGCCCGCGTAGAGCCGCTCGCCTCGGGCGACCCCGTGCCCCAGGTAGCTCGCGGTCCGCAGGGCGCTACGGGCCGCGGGCGACGCGGACAGGCTTCGACAGCTCTCACACCGTGGTAGACGCGGTTGGCAGCAAGGGCCTCCAATCATGCCGCGACCACGACGCTGTACACCCGCTGGGAGCAGGCGAACTCGAGGGCCGCTCTCACGGTGGCCCGAGAGCTGCTGCAGTGCAGGCTGCTGGAGGGCGGCCGCGATGTGCTGCTAGAGCAGGTGGCAGAGCTCCTGGGCTTCGCCACCTCGGGGGCTCACCCCTTCTGCACCCAGCTCCCATCTCAAGCCTAGGGCGGCCCGCGCGGGGGCTCCGTGCGCGCCCGCAGGCTCCAGGGCTACTCCAATGCCAGCGAAGCTGTCAGTGCCGGACCGGCGGCGGCGCTGCCCCCGCTCCCGGTCCGTGAAGAAGGAGGGCGCGACGCGACCCACGGCCCCAGTGGACAGCCGCGCTACCAACCCACAGTGGGCGCGTCAAGCAGAGCTGCGTGGCTCGCGGAGCACCACGGCACGGCCTTCGGGATGACGGCACCAGAAGAATACGTGCCCCTCATGATGGACCAAGGACACCCTCACGAGGGCGAACAAGGCTCGCCCCTCAGCCCAAGCTGGGGGGACGAGGCGCCAGAAGCTAGGCCCTTCCAGGAGTCCCGGGACGGCCCCACTGGGCACGCTGGAGGCAACGATTATCGGGTACCACTAATTCTTCAGGAGCAGGCATACACTATCCATGGATCGCAGGAGGTGCAGGTCGCCACAGCGAGCAGCTGCCCCGCTCCCACAGTCTCCTACCCCTCGGGAGGAGGGCGCAGGGGGCTTCAGGAGAGGGGCCGAGATCCGACATCACCACCGCGGCGTTCGGAGCAAGGTGTTCTCAGGAGGTAGGCCCTCCGCTGGGGAGGTGCCTCAGGGCCTGCCCCTGGCGGAGGACCCGTGGTCGTCGGGGGAACCGCTGGCGACCGCTCTACCCCATCGGCGGCGTCCTGGTTTCCGGTCGTCATTGATGGCACTAGAGTGTGGCACAAGGCGGGGCCCTCGTCTGGCAATATGAAGCAAGGCCGGTACCTGTGAAGAAGGCCCGGTGCCTGTGAAGCTCGCCGCCCCGTGACACTCTCACGTAATAATGAGTGGGGCTGTATACGCCCCGGAGTCTCAGGGGTGTCGGCCTCAGGCCCTGGGGCTCCCTCCCACGCCCAGTGGCAGCACTTAGCTCCGCGCTGGTGAGAAGACGTCCAAGACTAGATTAGGTGCCGGACGCGGCCTTTTGTCTGCTTTCTTTGCTTTTCCCTTTGGTTGTCGCTTTCCCCCGCTGGATTCAAGTTGGATTCGAATTTGAGATTTGCGTGTGTTCGGGGAAGGGGTGCTTAGTCTCGTTCGAGCGATTTCTCGCGTTTTGGTTACCACTTCGCCTCAGCTGCCTCCCCTCGTGAGCCCCTCGCGAGCCGGGTCAGGCCTAGCTTGCGCGTAGCCCAGACTGCCGCCGCCGCGTCCTCTCAGGACGGTGTTTTACTGCAGATCCTACGGATTCAATCAGGGAACACTCAGGACACCACAACCTCCCATGGGCTACCTCAGGGCTAGCACGGGACAAAGTTAAACTAGCTGACCAGCGCGTCGCTTAAGCCAACCACTTGGCGCGGGCGCATGGGCAATGTAGCGTCTACTAATACGGTGAACACAAGCTTTACATAAGGGGCTCCCCCACCAAAATGCTCTCACCGCCATCAGGCCAAAACCTAAGTTCTATTCATGCAGGGTAAGGAAGTAGGAACGATGCACAATCAGTCGGATAAATCCCCCAATGCGTCCTCAGGGGCACCACCCGAGCCGTTGCTGGCGTCGCTGAACTCGCTATCGCTGTCCGCGTCGCCGCCAGTCGCGTCAGGGCCGTTCACCACACCGCCCTCGTCGGCAGCCATGATCACGCCATCGTTGTCTGAAGCGAAGGCCCTGATAAGAGCATCCACATTGTCTTCCACCCAGTGCGCCAGATCGTCTCGGATGGCCTAGGGGACTGGGGCGATGGCGGCATCGAAATCGAAGTGGGGATCCATGTTCCGGAGATGGCTGAAGACGCGAGAAAAGGCGCGCCCGAGCAGGGCGCGGCTCCTCTCCTCCACCAACCTGTCAGCACTGACCGACCGCGCCTCCAGCTGCGTCACCACGTCAGTGAAGAACTGAAGATTGCCGGTGTAGTTGACTGCGTGCGGCTCGCCAACAGCCGCCTCGCAGATGTTGCCCAAGGCTGTGTTGGCTCTCTCCCGGAGCGTGGTGAGCATGGGGCCGTGCTCATGCTCCAGGATCCGCCGCTGACGTATCTCGTCCGCATTCTGGCGCGCAACGACCTCAGCCTCCTCCACCCGCTGGCGGAGAAGGAGCGCCTCGGCCTGGGAGGTGGTTAACTCACCTTGCACCAACTCAAGGGCGGCCCGGAGAGCATCGGCCCGCCGCGTCGCCTCCTCCAGCTTGTCCCTCAAGGCAGCAGTCCTGCCTTCAGCCTCGGCCCGGATCAATCCCAGCTTCTCTTCGAACTCGTGCGCGAGGTTCAACTGCGCCATCGCCACCCGACGTCCGACCTCCTCCAGGACACGGGCTTCCTGTGCAGCGACATCATCCTCCGCCTGCGTCACCAAGCGCTCCCTCGTCTCCAGACGCTCGTACTCACGGGTACGTTCGGCGGCTTCCAGCGTCAGCGCCTCCTCACGCTTCTGGAGCTCTGCTGAGTCGCCAGAGGCCACCTTCATCGACGCGAGGGCTGCCTCGCGCAGCTCCACCTGCTCCTCAAGTGAGTGGCACCAGGCCAGGAGCTCCCGAGCCCGCTCCTCCGCCGCTGTTCGCCGCCGGTCAGCTTCCCAGGCCTCCTCGGCGGCCCGAGATTGGGCCTCCCGAGAGGCCACCAGCGACGCCTTGGCCTCTGCGTCGTCAAGATCGTGCTGACGGCGCGCAAGGGCGATGGCACCCTCCAGCTCGCGCCTCTCTGCAGCCAGGCGCTGGCCCTCGGCCTCAAGGCGCGCGTCTTCATCAGCAAGCTCCTCACCAAGCAGGCTTACCGCTTCAGCCGCCCTTCGAAGGAATCCTTGGCGGAGAGCGCGACGCTCCCGAGCGCGCTCGAGCACGTCTTCCACACCATCATCTGCCCCAAGCAAGCGCCGGGGGCCACGAATCAGCACTCCCCCTCCGGGCAGGAGGCTGGGGGCTGGCACCCTCGCGACAGCCGGGCACGCCACGCCAGAAGCCCGGCCTGGAGCCAACCCGTCCCCAGTTGAAGAGCGCAGGGAGCGCCTCAGCCAATCGTAGTCCATGACCAGGCGAGAAGCCCCGGAAGGCTGGCTATGCCACGAGAAGGCCCGCGAAGGAGGATCGCGAGGTGCGCAGGGCCACGATGCGCCTCGGGACGGTTCGCCTCTCCGATCGCCCTCACCACAAGGGCTCTGCTGCTAGGAGTGCTTGAGGACGGTGGAGGGGGCGAAGCCAAGGAGGACGGCACCTCAGCCGTCTCCGCGAGCTCGGCTGGAAGGGGCCTGCGGAGCAAGGGTCAGTAAAAGCAACAGAAGGATCGGGAGCTAGGAAAGGAGAAGGCTTACTCATCAGTGGCAAAGTACTTCCTATGCTTCAGCAGGCAACAAGGGTAATCGTCGCCCAGGGCCTCCCTTCTCTTCCGGAGGGCCTCAAAGTCCACGCGGAAGCGTCCCAAGAGTTGGGCGCAGGGATCAACCTGCGACAAAGATGGAGCGTCAAGGCGATATGCGTCAGAGGCGCCCGCCTGATGCGCGCTGCCAATCGCCTCGCCAAGAGAAGCAGCTGGAGCCTCAGGGGCCTCATTCACAGGCGCTGAGGGCAGCTGCTTGCCACCCTCAGCCTCAGCGGCAAGGGCCCCAAGAGCTGCTCCCTCATGAGCATCGCCCTATGCTGTCACCCCGCCGGGAGCCCCCTCGGCCTCTGGCGCCTCATGCCTCCCTGCTCCGCCGCTTGAGGAAGAGTCGCCGTGGCCGACTGGAAGGGCAGTCACCATCAGTGGGTTCTCGCGAGGTCCCTGGAGGCCGGTGGGGTGCGACCCCCATTCATCAAAGATAGGCACCTGCTTCACAAAATCGCCCCTGCTTTGGCAGAGGTACAGCAAGGCCCCTCCCTGCTGGATGCTGCCGGGGTTGGGGTCCCCAGTCAGTGTCAAGAGCGCCGTCCTCAGCACTTCAGGCATCAGGTCCTCTTCCTGGAGCCTCATACGATCATCGCGCCTGCTGAAGGCCCACATCCGGCGGGAGTGGCGTTGGAGAGGAGCAACGCGGCGTAGCAGGAACTCCTTCACCACCTTGGGCGTTGTCACGCCAATCGACCTCAAGAACGCAAAGCGGTGCCAGACGAAGACGAGCCGGGGGCTCTCAAGCGTCTCCTGGCCCCAGCCCGAATTGGGGACAACAGGCGAAGTTGGCTCCGATAGCAAGGGGTTGGGCACCCCTACATCCACATACAGCCACCGCTCACGGAACCCAGCCGCGGGCGGAGGGAGCTTGAAGTCAATCCCAGAGGCCGTTGTCTCAGACGTGGCAACAAAGCTCACGCACGCCCAGCATTGGGTAGGGTCGACAAGGCACAGCGAGAAGAAGTGGCGCAGCAAGGCAACCGAAGGAAGGATGCCCATCATAGCCTCACAAACAAAGGCGAAGACCGAAAGGAGGGTGATGGATTCAGGACCTAGATGCATCATGTGGATCTGGTAGTGGGAAAGCACGGCATTGAAGAAATCAGAAAAGGGAGGAACCAGACCCGCCCATAGGGCGTAGGCGAAATACGGGACCTTGGTGACTATCCTGTCGATGGAGAAGTGGGACGCGGGCCAGGCCGTCGTCCTCCCGCATTCGTTGAAGATAGTGGCCAGAGCCGAGCTGACCTTGCCCAAGCCCTCAGCGGGGGCCGCCAACGGTGATGGGCAAGGCGGAGGCACGGGTTTCTTCCCTCTTCCCTTCTTCGTCGGAGCCATGGCGATGGGAAAGGGGGGGAAGTTCGAGATCGGGTTGAAAACAGAAGCTGGAGTTCAAGCGGAGGAAGGACAGAGGGCACTCGAGCGACAGAAAGGGGAGCGGTTGTGTACAACTACGAGTCCGCCTAGCATGGCGCAAAATAAGGGGGCGTGGGGGAACAGTGCCGCCCACGTCCAATCAACCGCCACGCGGCGCCCAAGGCTGCAGGCTGTTAGGGCCCGCGGCGCATCGCCCCTGCCCTTCCGCCTCCCTGCACGGCCAAGTCCGGGCGCGCCTTGGGCCCGGGGGCTACTGTCGGCGTTCTGGGAACAGGGGTCCCCAGACTTGCCTGCCTGCGGCCTGCGGCGTGGCTCAAAAGGGGGCCCAGCACGACCCATCTTCATCAACACAGACCCAAGACCCTCGCGAGGGGCCAAGCCTCGCGGGGCGGATGACACGGAGCTTCCTCAGGCACGGCCTCATCAGGCTGGCTCGCGAGGAGGCAGAGAGATCAAGGCGGGGTACCTCATGAGGTGCCCGTGACGCAAGCCATGACGACCAAAGGCGCCAGGCGGGCGCCAGCCCGCGCAGTGTCCTCCTTTCCTCTTTGGTGCAAAGGGAGCAAGCGCAGCCGCAGAGTACCGAGGCATCAGGCAAAGGTTGCCATTTTGGTGCAACAAGATCAAAACTAGAAGGACTGCAAGATGGAGGTCATTGTGGAGCCCAAGATGGCGTCACCACCAGAGCTTTGTGCAGACGAAGACTACTTTTGTCAGGATAGCTAGTACTAGTTGCCCCCCTTCAAATTAGCCCGCCATTGTTGGCTCCCTTCCCGCTCGATATTTGGGAAGAGGACCAGGGCCTCTATAAATAGGACTAGCCACCATAGTAGGAGGGGAAAAAAGATCAGAGAGAGGGGGATCGAGATCCGAGAGAGAGAGAGAGAGAAGGGTGACTGAACTCCCCCTAGCAGTTCGTCCCCCCCAGCCAAGAACAGGCCCTCGTGAGGCTGTTCTTCCTTGTATTGTTCATCATCATCAGCCCAAGAGGCAATCCACCACACCACACACTGGAGTAGGGTATTACACCACAATGGTGGCCCGAACCAGTATAAACCATGTGTCCCTTGTGTCGTTCTTCCCATAGCTTAGATCTTAGCGAGGCAGAGGGGTGCAGGTAGGTAGGAGGCGAAATCTCCGCGCACACCCCAGTGTTCGAACCTCAAGGGTCTGCCGGAACCCGAAATCCGACATCTACATCATCATCCAAGCCCTTCCAATGAAGTGTGAGTAGTTTACTTCAGACGTACGGGTTCATATTTAGTAGCTATATGGCTTCTTCTCTCTTTTTGGATCTCAATACAATGTTCTCCCCCTCTCTCGTGGAGATCTATTTGATGTAATCTTCGTTTTGCGGTGTGTTTGTTGAGACCGATGAATTGTGGGTTTATGATCAAGTCTATCTATGAATAATATTTGAATCTTCTCTGAATTCTTTTATGTATGATTGGTTATTTTTGCAAGTCTCTTCGAATTGCCAGTTTGGTTTGGCCTACTAGATTGGTTTTTCTAGCCATGGGAGAACTGCTTAGCTTTGGGTTTGATCTTGCGGTGTCCTTTCCCAGTGACAGAAGGGGCAGCAAGGCACGTATTGTATCATTGCCATCGAGGATAACAAGATGGGGTTTTTATCATATTGCATGAAACTATCCCTCTACATCATGTCATCTTGCTTAAGGCATTACTCTGTTTTTAACTTAATACTCTAGATGCATGCTGGATAGCGGTCGATGAGTGGAGTAATAGTAGTAGATGCAGGCAGGAGTCGGTCTACTTGTCTCGGACATGATGCCTATATACATGATCATACCTAGATATTCTCATAACTATGCTCAATTCTGTCAATTGCTCATCAGTAATTTGTTCACCCACCGTAGAATACTTATGCTCTTGAGAGAAGCCACTAGTGAAACCTATGACCCCCGGGTCTCTTTCTCATCATAACAATCTCCATCACTTTATTATTGCTTTGCTTTTTACTTTACCTTTTACTTTTCACTTTGCATCTCTATACCAAAAATACCAAAAATATTATTTATCATCTCTATCAGATCTCACTTTCGTAAGTGACCGTGAAGGGATTGACAACCCCTAAGCACGTTGGTTGCGTTGAGCTATTGTTTTTGTGTAGGTACGAGGGACTCGTGCGTAGCCTCCTACTGGATTGATACCTTGGATCTCAAAAACTGAGGGAAATACTTACGCTACTTTGCTGCATCATCCTCTCCTCTTCGGGGAAATCCAAAGCAGTGCTCAAGAGGTAGCATGAGTCCCCTGCCAAAGAGAGGGTTTTTAATGAGTTTAGCACATCGCCTAAAGGTGAGTGCCAGAAGATATCCGCTGAACTGAATTCGACGACCGGCGCCTGGTAAGGCTCGTCGGACGTGGATACATGAAGTTCGGAACCAGTGACCGGAGATGAGTCTGGGGGTCCGACGACGCAGACCTCGCTCGAAGTTGGGTCTGTGTGCAGCTCCAACGCCGTTGAGTCTGCGTTTTCCGTGGCAGGGTTAAGCTTCCCGTCTTCGGATGGCGCAAGCTGCTCCGAATCTAGGGCCGGAGCGCTTACAGGCGCAATCTCCTGTGCATGGTCCGATGACAGATTTAGGTCATGTTCATCATGGTGGCAGGGAGCGGCTGTCGTCGGCTCAAATTCGTCGAAGATCAAGTCTCCGCAGATATCAGGGATGTAGTTCAAGCTTCCGAACCTGACCTAACGGCCAGGGGCGTAGCTGTCGATCTGCTCTAGATGGCCAAGCGAGTTGGCCCGCAGTGCGAAGCCGCCGAATGCAAAGATCTGGCCAGGGATAAAGACATCCCCCTGGCAGCATTGTTGTAGATGATGGATGGGGCCATCGAACCTTCTGACGACGGCACAACGGAACTCTCAATGAAAGCACCAATGTCGGTGTCAAAACCGGCGGATCTTGGGTAGGGTGTCTCGAACTATGCATCTAAGGTTGATGGTAACAGGAGACAGGGGACATGATGTTTACCCACGTTCGGGCCCTCTTGATGGAGGTAAAACCCTACGTCCTGCTTGATTAATATCGATGAGTATAGGGGTTACAAGAGTTGATATACCACGAGACCATAATGGCTAAAACCCTAGAAGTCTAGCCTATGTGATTGTGATCGTCCCTATGGACTAAACCCGCTGGTTTATATAGACATCGGAGGGGACTAGGGTTGTACAAAGTCGGTTACAGAGAAAGGAATCTTCATATACGAACGCCAAGCTTGCCATCCACGCCAAGGAGAGTCCCATCCGGACACGGGTGAGAGTCTTCGGTCTTGTATCTTCATAGCCCATCAATCCGGCCCATGTCCAACAGGCCGGACGCCTGAGGACCCCTTAGTCCAGGACTCCCTCAACAAGCTTCAAGAGGAGATTGATGCATTTGAAGAAGCTCCCAAGGCCTTAGTCAAGTGGGTTCCCAAGACTACATCAAGTTCTACATCATCAAGTATGGCTACAACTCCAAGGATTCCCATCAAGATGATGTGGATCCCGAAGAAGAAGAACTAGAGAGTTCTTGAGGGTGACTCCGCCAACATATTTCACTCATATCATTTTGGCAAGAACAAGTGCAAACAACTTCCACATCTTGCACTAGTTCAAGGAGTCACAAACCCTCTTGTTGGTAAGACAAGGGACAAGGTAACCTAATTCTTTCATGGACATCATCTTGTATATGGATATCCTTGTTTGTTCCTTGTGGGACTAACCCATGTAGGTATTGAAAGTGCAACTCACTCCAACGGATTGCTCCAAATGATCTACATCAACATTGAGCATCTACATCTTCAACATCTACATGAAGTCATCATCGACAAAACCCAAGGTTGTTCACCCCTCTTAGGGGGGATATCACATCTAGGGGGAGCTTTATTCTAAGAATTGAGCTAAAGCAACTCTAATGGTGTGAACACAACAATGCTTTATGTAAAAGTGGTAACCCCACTTGTGCTTAAACGATGAGTATGACCTACCGATCAAATGTTCTCATTTGACTCCTCAGTCAATATACTCATATATAGATGACCTAGTCATCACCAATTGCTTGATAGATGCTAGATTTTTTGTGCATGCTTTGCCACATATTCCATTTGCCATCTTCTTGTGTGAGCATGTTGATTGCATACTTTTCTCATTCGAGGACATCCATTTGTTGCTTTGATTGGTTGGTCTTTTTCTTTTGCCAAATGGATGGACAAGAATGCCTAAGAACTTCCTCTAGCTATCTATGAATTTCTCGTCTCAAACTCTATTCATGCTACATAACAAAGTTTGATCAAGTCAGATTCGAACCCTCTGGGTGAGGAGTACTCGGAGCCACCGATTCGTCATAGACTTAAACTTCCAAAACCTCTCTGTGTATTTCAGTCTGACCGATTCATCCCTTTTGGTCATACCGAGTTCATTAAGTTGATCTAGGTTTTTCAATCTTGGTGCAACTGATTTGAACAATTCGGTCACACCGAGTTGCAGTAGCCGCTTGCGATTCTTCATCTCGGTGCCACCGAGTCGTTCCACTCGGTCACACCGACAGGGTCAGGATATATATACACACGGGCCAAATTTTGGAAATTCCTCTGAAACCTTTTCGCTCGCGCATGTCCTGCTCCGCCGACTCGGGTCTCCAGATCATCTCCTCATTGCCGGCGACCTCCCGCCGCTGGTCTCCACCGCCGTCAACGGGAATCTTCACCGTCGTTGCCGCCGTAGCGAACTCATCGCCAAGTTAGGGTATGGGTTCGATTCTTTGTGCAATCTTTACCTCCGGTTCTTAGCACAGAGTCAATGCCATGATTCTTACCACGTATGAGATCATTCTATCCAACAAAAACTTCCTTTACATTAGTTTTGATTCGAAAATTTAGGGTTAGGTTTCCGCCGAACTCATCTCGGACCGACCGAGTTGTAGAAATCGGTCTCACCGATTTGGCTTAGGCCATTGCACTTGTAGCTTTCGGTCTGACCGAAACTTGCAAATCACTGTGACCGAGTTCGACTCTCAGTGAAACCCTAGCAATCTTGGATTCACCGAACTGTGTCTCGGTCTGACCGAATTCGCTAGTTCAGACTCCAATATTGCTTCGGTGGCACCGAGTTTAACAAATCGGTAGCTCCAAAATACTTTCTATGGAAAACTAAAACTAAGTTTTTGACTAAATTGTTTTGCAAAACCTCTGTACTTTGTGATGATCATCCACTCTATCTCAACTACATCTATTCGCAAGGTCAGCTTTCAGATTGCAGTGTCAGAAAATGTCTGATCAGAGTGACAGCCAGAACAAGTCCAAGGAGCAAGTTAACATGAGTGAGGGCACTAGTCCCTCTAACAGCTATGATGATGGGAGCAAAAGTACTCCTAGCAACCTGCCTAAGGCTGTCACTAGGCAGAGGAAGAAGAGAAACTCAAACTCTGAAGATGAAGACTATGTTTCTGCTGAGCAGGAGGTCAAGTCCAAGAAGAAAGTGGTCAAGAAGGAATTTGGACAACAGCTTCAACCAAACCTGGTATGCACAAGAAGCCTCCTTCCAAGAGAGTGCCTATGTCAAAGGCCAGAGCCTCAACTCTTGAAGCCTCCAAATCAACTGAAGAAGAGGCTGCTGGTGAGGGCAAGAAGAGGAAGGAAAGGGCCAAGAATACTATGGCAAGAGTCATTGGCAAGCCCTCAATGATGATCCAATCAGACGAGGAAGAGGAAGAAGAGGATGCTGAACCAGCATCAAAGACTCAAAAGCTGATGGGGGATGCCATCAAGTCTGAGGCTGCTTCATCAAAGCCCAAGACTGCCCCCAAAGCTACTGCTCCAGCCACCAAGTTTGCACCAAAGAGAAGCACAAGAAATATACTAGCTGCTTAGAAGAATAAGGCCCCAGTGCCTAAAATTGAAGCAGAAGAAGAAGATGGAGCCCAAGTGCTCAGAAAGTTAAAGCCCAAGATCCTTCATCATGATGACAATCACCCATTGGCTGAAAACATGAAGGAGAGAAAGGATGCAGGTCTCAGTTTGTGGAGACAATCAGACCCTTATGCTATGAGGAGAAGGACTGCTGTGGACTACAAATTTCACACCAAGGAACAACATGACTTCTATGAGACCGTGCTCCAGGACAAGAAGCCCATTGTATGTGACATGAAGTGGGTTGACTGGAAGTACATCGACAACAATGAAGACCACTTCCCTGGAGTTCATGAGAGCTTCAGGATGAATGGAGTTTATGCCTTTGTGGGTCAAAAATTGACCAAGTGGAATGATGAGCTCATTATGCAGTTTTATTCAACAACTTACTTCTACCCAGATGAAAGGATTGTTTGGATGTCTGAAGGTACAAGGTACCAATGAACAGTTGCTGAGTGGGCCAAGCTGATCAATGCCCCTAAAGAGCATGAGGATGACACTGGTGTGTATGCCAAGCAAAGGAAGGGACACAACTCCATCACACATATGTACAAGGAGATTCCAGATGCAGCTTTGGAACATCACAAGTTTGGCTCTGTCTATTTTCTTCTGTCAAGGTTCCCCACAATCAATACCATCCTTAGGCACACATTGTTTTCCAGGTCTGGTGATCATGGAATGATAAGAGGACATTCCATAAATTTGCTGCACATATTTGATGTGCCAGAAAAGTTCAAGGTGATGACACTGATTGTAGAGACAATCAAGAGGACAACTGATGACCAGAAAAGATCATGTGGGTATGCTCCACACATTCAAATGCTCATCAAATCCAAGATGGGCAAAGGCACATACCTGTTGGACAAAGAGCATCTTCCCTTGAGGCCTGACTTTGAGGACAACACAGTTGTCATGGATGCTGCAAATCCCACTTCAGTAGAGGCTTAAGAGAAGAGAGCAAAAGCAAAAGAAGAGAAGGCAGCCAAGATGCCAAGTGCTGAAGATGCTTCCCAAGTTTTTCTCAAGTCAAAACAAGACCAACTTGGCTATCTTATTCAAGCCACTTTGAGGATTGAGAAAGGTTTGGCCAACCTGACTCAGAATCAAGAGAGTCTTGAGAGAATCTTTGAGACCAAATTTCATGACTTGGATGTCAAGGTGACTGAGATTCAGACTTCTATGGAGAAGATCCAAGAAGAGCTCAAGGATAGGAGTGACAAGAACACTACTGATGCATATCAAAGGGTGACCAGAAGGCAGAGGTATGCAGTAGTGCCAGTGACAGACACTAGAGCTACAACTTCAGCACTTGCAGCCACCGCTTCAGTTGTCCCTCCAGTGGCAACTCCACCAGCTCCTACTACCTCTACAGATGCATTTGTTGCAGGAATCCTCTCCATGCCACCCCCCGAAGATCAAGCTTAGAGAGCCTCATAGCACTATGCATTTTCAAGCTTTTTGGTAACTTGTTGCCAAAGGGGGAGAAAGTGTATAGATAATAGGTTTAGGGAGAGAGAGAGAGAGCTTTCCTTCTTTTTGCTATCTCTCTTGCTACTTATTTGTTTGCTTTCTTGGATAATACTTTATGGTTGTGTGTGTGAGATACTTGTATGGTCATGTGTTTGATCATATCATACTTTAATGTATGTGCTTGGATGATGATATTATCTATCTCTCATGTATGATTATCCACTTTGTCTTGGTGATGAGTGTATATTTCATATTCTATCATTTTGAGCGCTCCACCAAGATGTATGTGACATGAAAGAGTAACCCATGATCCTAATCGATTGTGCATTTGCATTCAAAAGAAAATTTTAAATAATTAACAAATTTAGGGGGAGCTCTTGCTTATCACATACTTATCAAAGCGATGATGTATTTCATTCTTATTATCATTTGTAGAAGCTTTGATCTATATATTGTCATCAATTACCAAAAAGGGGGAGATTGAAAGTGCAACTAATCCCTCGGTGGTTTTGGTAATTATTAACAACACATAGCTCATTGAACTAATATCCATTCAAGATAATCTTTTCAGTAAGTTCAATGATTGGCATGGCATGGACCAGAGATGTGGACCTCTCAAAATGCTAAGGACACATATTGGCACAAGCTCAAGACTCTACATTTTCATTTTAGTGCTCCAAGATCACATTGAGTCCATAGGAAAATCCAATACTATTAAAAGGGGATGAGGTGTTGCTTAATGGGTTGCTTGCTCAAAATGCTTAGTGATATGCTCCAAAAGCCCTCAACCACTTTCTCATATCCACATATGTCCCAAACCAAAAGTCAAACTTGGCCCACCGATTTGATCTATCCGGCGCCACCGAGTTCACTTGACATAGCCATAGTCAGAAACCCTAATCAGTTCGGTCTCACCGAGATGGGATTGCAAACTCTCTGTTTCCCTTCGTAATGTTTTGGTCTAACCGGGATGAGCGATCGGTCCCACCTAGTTCGCAATGCAAACTCTCTGTTTCGTTTTCGTAACGTTTCGGTCTCACCGAAATGAGCGATCAATCCCACCGAGTTTGCCTGACCAACTCTCTGTTTGCCTACTATTGAAATCGGTCGCATCGAGTTCATGTGATCGGTCTCACCGAGATTACGTTATTCCCTAACCCTAACACAATCGGTCCCACCGAGTTGATCATGTGGGTCCCACCGAAAAGTCTAACGTTCACATTTTGAACTGAATCGGTCTGACTGAGTTTCACCATTCGGTCCCACCGAGTTTGGTAAATTGTGTGTAACGGTTAGATTTTGTGTGGAGGCTATATATATACTTCTCCACCCTTCCTCCATTCATGGAGAGAGCAATCAAAACGTGCCTACACTTCCACCACTCATTTTCTGAGAGAGAACCACCTACTCTTGTGTTGATACCAAGACATTCCAATCCAACCACAAGAATCTTGATCTCAAGCCTTCCTCAAGTTGCTTTCCACTCAAATTATCTTTCCACCATATCCAAACCTATGACAGAGAGTTGAGTGTTGGGGAGACTATCATTTGAAGCACAATAGCATGGAGTTCATCATCAACACACCATCTATTACCTTTTGGAGAGTGGTGTCTCCTAGATTGGTTAGGTGTCACTTGGGAGCCTCCGTTAAGATTGTCTAGTTGAACCAAGGAGTTTGTAAGGGCAAGGAGATCGCCTACTTCGTGAAGATCTACCCAAGTGAGGCAAGTCCTTCATGGGCGATGGCCATGGTGGGATAGACAAGGTTGCTTCTTCGTGGACCCTTCGTGGGTGGAGCCCTCTGTGGACTCGCACAACCGTTACCCTTCGTGGGTTGAAGTCTCCATCAACGTGGATGTACAATAGCACCACCTATCAGATCCACGCCAAAAATCTCCATGTCTACATTGCATTTGCTCCCTCTAAACTCCTCCCCTTTACCTTCATATGCAATGATTTACATTCAGCTGCTATACTCTTAGAATTGCATGTGTAGGTTTATTGCTTGACTTGTGATAAGTTGCTAAAATCTGCCAAGACTTAAAATTGTGAAAATGCTAGATTTTTATTTGGTCAAGTAGTCTAATCACCCCCTCTAGACATATCTTCGATCCTACACCACCCAATGAGGTTGCCAAGCAAGTGGCTCCGGTGTCGGTGTCCTGATGTGCGAAAAAGGCGGAGCTGGTGGTGTCGGTGCTCATAGAGGCAATAACACACACAACATCATCAGTGAAAAATGCACGAGTAATCATGGCAGTGGCCTCCGCTGGTCATTGCGGCAGGGCCAGTGACACTTAGCGATCACGACAACATATCGTGAGTTCCAACAACTCATCAACTGGTGCATTGGTGTATTTGTAGGCACATTGGCAACGATCGTGTGTGACACTCGCTAGCAATGCAAAGATGATTTTTGTCCAGTTCGAGGGCAGTGGCCATCACACAAGGATGCTCGAGGCACCAGTAAAAGAGCCCTGCACTGATGAGCAAGGGGAGCGTTTGTGTTTCTCCACTGACTTCTTGCTCTGGAGCAGAGGCTTCGGCGATAAGGTGGATGATGGCGTGTCTTGTGTCTATGTAGAGTGGCGGAGGACAATTCCGTGTGAATACATGGATGTCCACCTGATGTCATGTCGGTGGTCTACGGTGGGAAGCTGTCCCATTAATCTGCTAGTGTCTTTTGGCCCTGGCATGAACTACCAAAGGAGGCGGCTATGAAACGATCTATCTTTAAGATACCGAGTGGAACACTGCTTCATGTATGGGGTGAAAACTCTTGTCCTGAACTTTTACTAGTCGGGCTCAACAGAAATTGGACTTGCATTGTTACCTTATTGAAAGTGTTGTCTACTTGTTGTTGTACTGGTCTTCTTTTTTGTAGGGGAACTCATGAGCTTTATTAATCAAGGATCCTGAGGTTTACATAACCCGGGGCCTCCAGCAGCCAAACATGGCGACTAAATGCAAGATCTATAGAATTTATACTATAGTATGAGCATCCTCATTGGAATCTCTATGTTCATGATGAAAAACAATATATCCAACCTCCTTTCATTGATTATCATAGCGTGCTCTCCCTTGGACCCCTCTACAATCTCCTTCACTACATCCATCCAATCTGATGCAATTACATCATCACCTACATGCAAGACACCAAAGCACATTGCTTCTCTGCATGCAATAGGCTCAACACATTTTAGATCAACCACCCCTTCCAACACAAGAACAAATGCTCCCATGAAGCTTCCATCTCGCTCCTTGAATATGGTAGTTGTTTCACTACTGCACGTTGATACTTCTCCAACGTATCTACTTTTCCTAACGCTTTCCTCTTGTTTTGGACTCTAATTTGCACGATTTGAATGAAACTAACCCCGAACTGACGATGTTTTCAGCAGAACTAACATGGTGTTATTTTTGTGCAGAAATAAAAGTTCTCGGAATGGAATGAAACTTTGCGAGGATTTTCTATATAATAAATAAGAATTTCTGGAGCCAAGAACCACCGGAGGGGGGCACTTGGGTGGGCACAACCCACCCGGGCGCCCCCTCCTGGCGCGCCCAGGTGGGTTGGCCCCACCTGGTGGCCCCGCGGACCCTAAAACCGATGCTATAAAATCCTATTTTTCCAGATAAAAACCAGGGAGAAAGAATTATCGCGATCCACGAGACGGAGCCGCCGTCACCTCCTGTTCTTTGTCGGGAGGCCAGATCTAGAGTCTGTTTGGGGCTCCGGAGAGGGGGATCTTCGTCCATCGTCATCAACAACCCTTCTCCATCGCCAATTCCATGATGCTCCCCACCGGGAGTGAGTAATTCCTTCATAGGCTCGCTGGTCGGTGAGGAGTTTGATGAGATTCATCATGTAATCGAGTTAGTTTTGTTAGGGTATGATCCCTAGTATCCACTATGTTCTAAGATTGATGTTGCTATGACTTTTCCATGCTTAATGCTTGTCACTTTGGGCCCGGGTGCCATGATTTCAGATCTGAACCGTTTATATTATCACCATTATATCCTTGTTCTAGATCCGATCTTGCAAGTTATAGTCACCTACTACGTGTTATGATCTGGCAACCCCGGAGTGACAATAGTCGGGACCACTCCCGGTGATGACCGTTGTTTGAGGAGTTCATGTATTCATTGTGTGTTAATGCTTTGTTCCAGTTCTCTATTAAAAGGAGGCCTTAATATCCCTCAGATTCCAATAGGACCCCGCTGCCACGGGAGAGTAGGACAAAAGATGCCATGCAAGTTCTTTCCATAAGCATGTATGACTATATACGGAATACATTCCTACATTATATTGATGAACTGGAGCTAGTGTTGTATCGCCCTAGGTTATAACTGTCTCATGATGAATATCACCCAAGAAGTCACCGATCCAATCTTATATTGATCTTGCTAAGTTACTACTGTTGTTGTTACTGTTGCACTTGTTACAAAACTACTGCTATCACTGTTACCGTTACTGTTACTGTTGTCACTATTATCAAAACTATCATATTACTTTGCTACTGATCACATTGCTGCAGATAATTAATCTCCAGGTGTGGTTGAATTGACAACTCAACTGCTAATACCTTCAAATATTCTTTGGCTCCCCTTGTGTTGAATCTATAAATTTGGGTTGAATACTCTACCCTCAAAAACTGTCGTGATCCCCTATACTTGTGGGTTATCAAGACCTTTTTCTGGCGCCGTTGTCGGGGAGCATAGCTATATTTGTTGAGTCACTTGGGATTATTATCAATTTTTCACTATGAAGAATCTAAAGGATGCTAAGACTAAGATTTATCCCTCTAAGACGAGGGGAGGTAAGGAACTGCCATCCAGTTGTGCTTTAGATTCACCTTCTGTTATAAGTAAACTTGCAACACCGCCACATGCTATCAATTCTGATATGTTGCAAGTTATTGATGATGCTACTTTTGCTATGGATAATGCTTATGATGATGCTAGTACCTTGCTTGATAATGATGATGTGCCACTTGGTCTTTCTTGATGAACAAATTTCTAGAGTAATACAACATGATGTTGTTGAATCTGATAATGAGCTTGAAACTGAAACTCCTGAAACACCTAGTAGAACTAGCCTTCCTAGATATGAATTGCCTAACGTACCGGAAGGTTATGTTATGAATGAGGAGACAACTAGAGATATTCTTGCTTGTAGGGATAGAGATGATGTAGAGATATTATTATGCAAGTATAAAGAAAAATCTCTGAATGCTAGAATGAAATATGATCCTAAGTTTGCTACTTCACCAATCTTTATTGATGATAACAATTATGAATTCTCTGTCGACTCAGAGATAATTACTTTGGTTGAATCTGATCCTTTCCATGGTTATGAAACTGAAACGGTTGTGGCACATCTTACTAAGTTGAATGACATAGCCACCCTTTTTACTCATGATGAGAAAACTCGCTATTACTTTATACTCAAATTATTTCCTTTCTCATTAAAGGGTGATGCTAAAGCTTGGTACAATACTCTTACTCCTGGTTGTGTGCGTAGTCCCCAGGGCCCAAGATATGATTTATTACTTCTCTGAAAAATATTTCTCTGCTCATAAGAAACAAACCGCCTTGCAGGAAATATTTAACTTTGTGCAAATTAAAGAAGAGAGTCTCCCACAAGCTTGGGGGAGGCTTTGCCAATTACTTAATGCTTTGCCTGATCATCCTCTTAAGAAAAATTAAATACTTGATATCTTCTATAATGGACTAACCGGTGCTTCTAAGGATTTCCTAGATAGTTGTGTTGGTTGTGTTTTCATGGAACTGTTGGGCAAGGTGAAGAATTATAAAAAAATTATGACGATTGGACTCTTCCTGAACCACCGCCTAAACCCACTCCGAAGAAGAGGGGTATATTATATCTTAGTCCCGAAGATATGCAAGAGGCAAAGAAATCTATGAAGGAAAAAGGTATTAAAGCTGAGGATGTCAAAATTTTACCTCCTATTCAAGAGATACATGGGCTTCCACCACTACCTAAAGTGGTAGAGGTAAATTCTCTAATGAAGTTCAATGAAAATGACAATCCTCACAATATGCACCCTAGCCAATGCCTTTATGGGTTTGAAAACTATATTAGAAAACTTGATCACTTCAATGCAAATGTTATGAAACAATTGAAATACAACTCTGATATGATTGCTTGCTTGAGTGACTTGTTATTTAGAATCTCAAATGATGTTAGAGGTGTTGGAAAGCATGCTTCTATGGTTAAAACTCAGATAGAACAAGTTGCTAAATCTCAAAGAGAGTTGCTTGATGAAATGAATAATAATAAACATGACTTTGTTGTTAGAGTAGCAACTAGAGGAAGTAAAATGACTCAGGAACCACTTTATCCTGAGGGACACCCTAAAAGAATTGAACAAGACTCGCAAACAAATAACACTAGTGCACCTAGTCCTTCTAGAAAGAAAAGGAAGAAGAAAAATGATAGGACTTTGCATGCTTCTAGTGAACCTGAAATAGAAAAACATCCTGATAATGATAATGAAACTTCTATCTCTGATGCTGAAACTCAGTCTGGTAATGAACACTCACCTTCTGATAATGAAAAAGATAATGATGAGGTTCAAGAAGATGCTCAACAATATAATAAAGAACCAGACAATGATGTTGAGATAGAACCACTTCTTGATCATGATAACCCACAACCTAAGAATAAAAGATATGATAAAAGAGACTTTGTGGCTAGAAAACACGGTAAAGAAAGAGAACCGTGGGTTCAAAATCCTACACCCAATCCACCTAAGTAAACTAAAAAGAAAGATGATGAAGAATTTGAATGCTTTGCTAAAATGCTGAGGCCAGTCTTTTTGCATACTCGCTTGACTCATATCTTGAAAATGCCTCCTTATGCAAAGTACATGAAAGACATCATCACCAATAAGAGAAAATACCAGAAGCTAAAATCTCCACCATGCTTGCTAATTATACTTTTAAAGATGGAGCACCTAAAAGACTTGGAGATCCGGGAATACCAACTATACCTTGCTCTATCAAAAAGAATTATGTGAAAACTGCTTTATGTGAGTTAGGAGTTGGTGTTAGTGTTATGCCTTTCTCTTTATATAAAAGACTTGATTTGAATAAACTCACACCTACTGAAATATCTTTGCAAATGGTTGATAAATCAACTTCCATACATATCGGTATTTGTGAGGATGTGCCCATTGTTGTTGCTAACGTTACTATTTTGACTGACTTTGTTATACTTGAGATGCCCGAGGACGACAACATGTCGATTATCCTTGGTAGACCCTTCTTGAATACTACACGGGCTGTTATTGATTGCAATAAAAGCAAGGTCACATTTCATATCAATGGTAATGAGCATACGGTGCACTTTCCGAAGAAACAATTCCAAGTGAATGGTATTAATGTTATTGAAAAATCTCCGACAATCACTATTCGAAGCTTTCAAATACCTCTACCTACTGTCAAAAAGAAATATGAAATGCTTATTGTTGGAGACATTCATATCCCCATTGAGGTAACTTAGTGATTTACGATAGTTCTTCGGTTTCATGCTAATCGAAAGTGGTTATTAATAAGACTTGATCAACCTTATTAATGGATCATTTTTGAGTGGTATGAAGTTGATGAATTTAGTAAGCACTACCTTCTGTCCCTAATTTTTTCCTATTTTTATTAGTTAAATAAAATAAAATGTCATGTTGATACATCTCCAACGTATCTACAATTTTTAATTGTTCCATGCTATTATATTGTCCGTTTTGGATGTTTAATGGGCTTTAATATGCACTTTAATATTATTTTTGGGACTAACCTATTAACCGGAGGCCCAGTGCCAATTGCTGTTTTTTGCCTATTTCAGTGTTTCGCAGAAAAGGAATATCAAACGGAATCCAAACGGAACGAAACCTTCGCGAGGATCTTTTATGGAACAAACGCAATCCAGGAGACTTGGAGTGGAGGTCAAGGAAGTAACGAGGCGGCCACGAGGTAGGGCGGTGCACTCCCCCACCCTCGTGGGCCCCTCGTAGCTCCACCGACCTACTTCTTTCGCCTATATATACTCTTATACCCTGAAAACATCCAGGGGAGCCACAAAACCAGTTTTCCACCGCCGCAACCTTTTGTACCCGTGAGATCCCATCTCGGGACCTTTTCCGGCGATCTGCCGCAGGGGGATTCGATCACGGAGGGCTTCTACATCAACACCATAGCCTCTCTGATGATGCTGAGTAGTTTACCATAGACCTTCGGGTCCATAGTTATTAGCTAGATGGCTTCTTCTCTCTCTTTGGTTCTCAATACAAAGTTCTCCGCGTCGTTCTTGGAGATTTATTCGATGTAATACTTTTTGCGGTGTGTTTGCCGAGATCCGTTGAATTGTGGGTTTATGATCAAGATTATCTATGAACAATATTTGATTCTTCTATGAATTCTTATATGCATGATTTGATATCTTTGCAAGTCTCTTCAAATTTTCGGTTTAGTTTGGCCTACTAGATTTGATCTATCTTGCAATGGGAGAAGTGCTTAGTGATATGTCTCCGTCGTATCTACTTTTCCAAACACTTTTTCCCTTGTTTTGGACTCTAACTTGCATGATTTGAATGGAACTAACCCGGACTGACGCTGCTTTCAGCAGAATTGCCATGGTGTTATTTTTGTGCAGAAATAAAAGTTCTCGGAATGACCTGAAAACCAACGGAGATTATTTTTGGAATATATAAAATACTGGAGAAAAGATCCACGTCAGGGGGCCCACACCCTATCCACGAGGGTGGGGGGCGCGCCCCCCTACCTCGTGGGCCCCCTGATGCTCCACCGACGTCCACCTTGACTCCATATATTCACTTTCGAGGAGAAAAAAATTATAGAGAAGGATTCATCGTGTTTTACGATATGGAGCCGCCGCCAAGCCCTAAACTCTCTCGGGAGGACTGATCTGGAGTCCGTTCGAGGCTCCGGAGAGGGGAATCCGTCGCCATCGTCATCATCAACCTTCCTCCATCACCAATTTCATGATGCTCACCACCGTGCGTGAGTAATTCCATCGTAGGCTTGCTGGACGGTGATGGGTTGGATGAGATTTATCATGTAATCGAGTTAGTTTTGTTAGGGTTTGATCCCTAGTATCCACTATGTTCTGAGATTGATGTTGCTATGAATTTGCTATGTTTAATGCTTGTCACTAGGGCTCGAGTGCCATGATTTCAGATCTGAACCTATTATGTTTTCATGAATATATGTGAGTTCGTGATCCTATCTTACAAGTCTATAGTCACCTATTATGTGTTATGATCCGTTAACCCCGAAGTGACAATAATCTGTATACTTACCGGTGATGACCGTAGTTTGAGGAGTTCATGTATTCACTATGTGTTAATGCTTTGGTCCGGTACTCTATTAAAAGGAGGTCTTAATATCCCTTAGTTTCCAATAGGACCCCGCTGCCACAGGAGGGTAGGACAAAAGATGTCATGCAAGTTCTTTTCCATAAGCATGCATGACTATATTCGGAATACATGCCTACATTACATTGATGAACTGGATATAGTTATGTGTCACCCTATGTTATAACTGTTGCATGATTGATCGCATCCGACATAATTTTTCATCACCGATCCAATGCCTACGAGCTTTCCATATATTGGTCTTTGCTTATTTACTTTTCCGTTGCTACTGTTACAATCACTATAAAACCAAAAATATTACTTTTGCTACCATTACCACTACTATCATATTACTTTGCTACTAAATACCTTGCTGCAGATATTAAGTTATCCAGGTGTGGTTGAATTGACAACTCAGCTGCTAATACTTGAGAATATTTTTTGGCTCCGCTTGTGTCGAATCAATAAATTTGGGTTGAATACTCTACCCTTGAAAACACTGTTGCGATCCCCTATACTTGTGGGTTATCAAGACTATTTTCTGGCGCCGTTGCCGGGGAGCATAGCTCTATTCTTTGTGTCACTTGGGATTTGTATCTGCTGGTCACTATGAAGACCTTGAAAGATCAAAGAACCAAGATTTTCCCCTCAACTACGAGGGGAGGTAAGGAACTACCATCTAGCTCTGCACTTGATTCACCTTCTATTTTGAGTAAACTTGCGACACCTACACCTGCTATTCATTCTGATATGTCGCATGTTATTGATGATGCCACTTCTACTTTGCATGATACTTATGATGAAAGTACTTCTATGCTTGATACTACTGTGCCACTAGGTGAATTTCTTGATGAACAACTTGCTAGGGCTAGAGAGAATGAAATTATTGAATCCGATAATATTGATGAAAGTGATGATGAAGATTGTCCCCCTAGATATGAATTACCTGTTGTGCCTGAGGGTTATGTTATGGATGAAGAAACTGCTGGAGAATTTCTTGCTTGCAATGATAGATCTGATCTTAAGAAATTATTAGCTAAGCTTAAAGAAAAGTCTTTGAATGCTAGAATGAAATATGACCCTGTTTTTGCTACTTCACCTATCTTTATTACTGATAAGGATTATGATTTCTCTGTCGATCCTGAGTTAATTACTTTGGTTGAATCTGATCCTTTTTATGACTATGAATCTGAAACGGTTGTGGCACATCTCACTAAATTAAATGATATAGCCACCCTGTTTACTCATGATGAGAAAACTCACTATTACTTTATCCTTAAGTTGTTTATGTTCTCATTAAAGGGTGATGCTAAAACATGGTTTAATTCTCTTGATCCTGGTTGTGTGCATAGTCCCCAGGATATGATTTATTACTTCTCTGCTAAATATTTCCCCGCTCATAAGAAACAAGCTGCCTTAAGGGAAATGTATAATTTTGTGCAAATTGATGAAGAGAGTCTCGCGCAAGCTTGGGGGAGGCTTCTCCAATTACTTAATGCTTTGCCTGATCATCCTCTCAAGAAAAATGAAATACTTGATATCTTTTATAATGGACTAACCGATGCTTCCAGAGACTACGTGGATAGTTGTGCTGGTTGTGTTTTCAGGGAAAGAACTGTTGATCAAGATGAATTGCTATTGAATAATATGTTGACTAATGAAAATAATTGGACACTTCCTGAACCAACTCCTAAGCCAACTCCAAAGAATGGGGTATTCTATTTCTCAACCCTGAAGATATGCAAGAGGCAAAGAAATCTATGAAAGAAAAAGGTATTAAAGCTGAAGATGTTAAGAATTTACCACCTATTGAAGAAATACATGGTCTTGATAACCCGACACAGGTAGTAAAGGTAAATTCTCTCTATAGATTTGATAAATGTGAAATCCCATTTACTAAGTTCGCTAGCCAATGCTTGGATGAGTTTGATGACTTTCTGGTTAAACAAGAAAACTTCAATGCTTATGTTGGTAGAAAATTGAAATGCAATGTTGATATGCTTGAACACTTGAGTGATTATATGTCTAGAGTTAAAGGTGAACTTAAACTTATTAGTAAACATGCTTCTATGGTTACCACTCAAGTAGAACAAGTACTTAAGGCTCAGAATGATTTGCTCAATGAATTAAATAGTAAGAAAAATGATAATGTTGTTAGAGTTATGACTAGAGGGGGTAAAATGACTCAGGAACCTTTGTATCGTGAGGGCCACCCTAAAAGAATTGAGCAAGATTCTTAGAGAACTAATATTGATGCACCTAGTCCTTCTAAGAGGAAGAAAAAGAAAAATGATAGGACTTTGCATGCTTCTAGTGAACCTGTGGTTGACACACCTGAGAATCCCAATGATATTTCTATTTCTAATGCTGAAACACAATCTGGTAATGAACATGAACCTAGTGATAATGTTAATGATGATGTTCATGTTGATGCTCAACCTAGCAATGAAAATGATGTAGAGATTGAACCTGTTGTTGATCTTGATAACCCACAATCAAAGAATCAACGTTATGATAAGAGAGACTTTGTTGCTAGGAAGCACGGTAAAGAAAGAGAATCATGGGTTTAGAAACCCATGCCTTTTCCTCCTAAACCATCCAAGGAAAAGGATGATGAGGATTTTGAGCGCTTTGCTGAAATGATTAGACCTATCTTTTTGCGTATGCGTTTGACTGATATGCTTAAAATGAACCCTTATGCTAAATACATGAAAGATATTGTTACAAATAAAAGAAAGATACCGGAAGCTGAAATTTCCACCATGCTTGCTAATTAAACTTTCAAGGGTGGAATACCAAAGAAACTTGGAGATCCAGGAGTACCAACTATACCATGCTCCATTAAAAGAAACTATGTTAAAATTGCTTTATGTGATCTTGGAGCCGGTGTTAGTGTTATGCCTCTCTCTTTATATCGTAGACTTGATTTGAATAAGTTGACAACTACTGAAATATCTTTGCAAATGGCTGATAAATCAACTGCTATACCTGTCGGTATTTGTGAGGATGTGCCTGTTGTGGTTGCAAATGTTACTATTTTAACAGACTTTATTATTCTTGATATTCTTGAGGACGATAGTATGTCGATTATCCTCGGTAGACCCCTTTTGAATACCGCAGGGGCTGTTATTGATTGCAACAAAGGCAATGCCACTTTTCATGTTAATGGTAATGATCATACGGTACACTTTCCGAGGAAACAACCTCAAGTCCACAGTATCAATTCTATTGGAAAATTTTCAACAATTACTATTGGAGGTTTTGAATTTACTCTTCCTACCGTCATGAAGAAATATGATATTCTTATTGTTGGGGATGTGCATATCCCCGTTGAGGTAACCTAGTGTTATTCGAAAATTCTCCGGTTTCATGTTATTCGAAATGAGTTTGTTAACAAGACCTGATCAACCTTGTTAGTGGATTCCTTTTGATGAGCATGAGATAGATGAATTTAGAAAGCACAACTCTCTGTATCCTCTTTTTACTTTCTGTTATTTATATTAAATAAAGCAAAAATAGTATTTTCTGTCAGTTTTCTGAATTATCCATGCAATAAAAAAATACCCCAAAAATAAAAGTTCTCCAAATGCCCTGAAAATTAAATATGATTTTTTTCTAGAATATTTGAGAATATCTGGCACTGAGAACACAGCAGGGGGAGAAGCCACGTGCCCACGAGGGTGGAGGGCGCGCCCCCTGCCTCGTGGACCCCATGTGGGTCCCCTCCAATTATCCTTGCACCCACACACTTCGTCTTGCTCCAGAAAAAATCACTAGCCAGCTCAAACCCGAGTTCTTGCTCATCTTGCTGCCATTTTCGATCTCCTTGATCAAAGCTTCTCTCACAAAACTGCGTTGGGGGATTGTTCTTTGGTATGTGACTCCTCCAATGGTCCAATTAGTTTTTGTTCTAGTGATTTATTTATTGCAAATTTTTGGTGCTTAGGTGACCCTGTTCTTGAGCTTGCATGTCAAATTCATGTGGTCAAAAGTAGTTTTAATGCATGATATAGCCTCTAGGAACTTGTAGGAGTAGTTGCTATTAATCTTGTTGAGTTTGGTTCACTTTCATTTTGAGTTACTAAAAAATTTCAGAAATTTTTCACAGGAAGAAATATGTTTAGGAAAATGTACCAAGGTGGTTCCTCAAGGAAGCAAGGACGCAGACCCGCAATACGCGAGCCAGACAATGAACTACCAAGGGATGCTCAAATGTGGCCTTGTGAATGGCCGTCAGAGGAATTCATGGTTCGAGCAGGAATCAAGGAGGAATTTGATGCATATGTGTGTAACGCTGATCTTGAGAGCTTCGAGGCAGATAAGTGCCGTTAGTACTACTACCTCACTGATTCCTTTGTGAGAAGGTTTGAATTTACATCATCACGCAATTCTCAAACTGTCCTGTTTAATCTTTATGATAAATCTTATACCATGGACTTAGAAGATTTTAATACTTCTTGTAAACTCCCATAGTGGGGTAATGTTAGTGAACCTCATAAATCTGAATATAAAGATTTTCTTGCTAGTATCACTGTGGGGGAATCTAGAGAAATAACACAAGCTACCATAGGGAGCATTCATTTTCCTGCCATACATTATTTTGCTCTCTTCATAGGTAGATGCATTAATGGTAAGGATGAAGCATGTCACATGTGTGTTCCCGACCTAAGTGTTCTCAAGAGTGTTGTATTAGGAGATAGACAATATAACTTGGGGGCCATTGTTGCACGTAGGTTGCATAATAATAGAATTAATGGAGATTTCTTTGGAGGAATTTACGCAACCCGTTTAGCTAATTTTCTTGAGGTACCCATACGTGGATATGATATTGAGTTGCCTCCTGCTTATTTAGATTATCATGCTATGGTTCGTCATCAGTTTGTTGAGAGGAACAATCAGTCCCTCCAGTACCGACTAATCTTTGACAGACGACGCACCTATCACTTCGCTCTCCCTGCTCCTACTTTCTTTGACTTTCAGGCAAAAAGGAGATATCTTATAACCAGGGAGGAGGCGGACGAGTACGAGAGGAGGATGGAGGCAGCTCGCCTCCAGGCTGCAACTCTTCAGGCAATAGTTGATGCATCTTAGTACGACCCCAGCTTCAACTTCGGATATCCACCAGGCCATCCATGGGCATAGACCAACTTAGGCCAAAAGCCTAAGCTTGGGGGAGTACGTATCTCTCACTGACATTACATTCATGTTCACACACTCATGCCAGTTGTCGGTGCTCATACTTTTTCATTGTATCATCCATGCTAGTTTATTTTCTTTTTCTCGCTTTCTTCTTGTGTGTTTGAAAAACCTTAAGAAAAACCAAAAAATTAGTTGTGGCTTTTAGTTAGTTTACTTTCCATGCCTGTAGTAGTAGTAATTAAAAAGAAAATCCAAAAAGATTTCTCGTTCTTCTTTTGCTTGTTGGGAGCTTTCCCGTGTAAATAGTTTTATTTCTTTTCTTTGGGGGACAAGAGGAGAAGACTATAATGAAAATGTTGAGTGGCTCTCTTATGCATTATTGTTGATCTAACAAAGAGCCCATATTACATTGTCTTCTCCTGTATATTGAATGCTTGCAGATTCCAGCTTAGTCCAATACACATGCACTATTATTATTATCCACACTATTCAGTCGTGCAAGTGAAAGGCAATAATGATGATATATGATGAACTGGTTGAGATGAGAAAAGCTGGTATGAACTTGACCTCTCTTGTTTTTGTAAATATGATTAGTCCATCATTCCTGATTCAGCCTATTATGAATGAAACATGTTTGCAATGACAATTAGAGATTATAGTTGCTTATGACATGCTTAATTAGCTAGGAGTTTATAATGGTTTACCTTGCATGCCAACATGCTATTAAAATGGTTGTGATGTGGTATGATGGGGTGGTATCCTCCTTTGAACGATTCGAGTGGCTTGACTTGGCACATGTTCACGCATGTAGTTGAAACAAAATCAACATAGTCTCTACAATATTAATGTTCATGGTGAATTATATCCTACTCATGCTTGCATTCGGTGTTGATTAATTTTAATGCATGTTCATGACTATTGTCTCTCTCTAGCGGGTCGCTTCCCAGTCTCTTTATAGCCTTCACTTGTACTAAGCAGGAATACTGCTTGTGCATCCAATTCCATAAACCCCAAAGTTATTCCATATGAGTCCACCATACCTTCCTATATACGGTATCTACCTGCCGTTCCAAGTAAATTTGTATGTGCCAAACTCTGAACCTTCAAATAAACATTCTGTTTTGTATGCTCGAATAGCTCATGTATCAACTAGGGCTATCTGTATCTTCCATGCTAGGCGGGTTATTCTCAAGAGGAGTGGACTCCGCTCCTCATTCACGAGAAAATGGCTGGTCACCGGGATGCCCAGTCCCATGCTCAAATCAAATCAAAATAATTGCAAACAAAACTCCCCCAGGACTGTTGTTAGTTGGAGGCACCCGTTGTTTCGGGCAAGCCATGGATTGATGCTTGTTGGTGGTGGGGGAGTATAAACTTTACCATTCTGCTTGGGAACCACCTATAATGTGTGTAGCATGGAAGATATCGAGATCTCTCGGTTGTTATGTTGACAATGAAAGTATACCGCTCAAAATATTATTCATCTCTACTTCAAAACCGAGCTCTGGCACCTCTACACATCCCTGCTTCCCTCTGTGAAGGGCCTATCCATTTACTTTTATGTTGAGTCATCATCCTCTTATTAAAAAGCACCAGTTGGAGAGCACCGTTGTCATTTTCATGTATTACTATTAGTTTACATTGAGTGTGACTTGAATGGATCTCTTTTACCATGAATTACAATGTCTAGTCAGTCCTTGATCTTTAAAGGTGCTCTGCATTTATGTTTTGCGGTCTCAAAAAGGGCTAGCGAGATACCATCTTGTTATATCATATTATGATTGTTTTGAGAAAGTGTTGTCATCCGAGATTTATTATTATTGCTCGCTAGTTGATTATGCCATTGATATGAGTAAACATGAGACCTAAGTGTTATTGTGAATATGGTTAGTTCATAATCTTTGCTGAAAACTTGAATGTTGGCTTTACATATTTACAACAATAAGAGAAAACAGATTTTGTAAAAGTTTTTCTTTATCATTTTCAGTTTGTCAACTGAATTGCTTGAGGACAAGCAAAGGTTTAAGCTTGGGGGAGTTGACACGTCTCCGTCTTATATACTTTTCCAAACACTTTTTCCCTTGTTTTAGACTCTAACTTGCATGATTTGAATGGAACTAACCCGGACTAACGATGTTTTCAGCAGAATTGCCATGGTGTTATTTTTGTGCAGAAATAAAAGTTCTCGGACTGACCTGAAAATCAACAGAGATTATTTTTGGAATATATAAAAAGTACTGGCATAAAGATCCATGTCAGGGGGCCCACACCCTGTCCACGAGGGTGGGGGCACGCCTACCCCCTAGGCGCGCCCCCTTCCTCGTGGGCCCCATGATGCTCCACCGATGTCCACCTTGACTCCATATATTCACTTTCGGGGAGAAAAAAATCAAAGAGATGGATTCATCGCGTTTTACAATACGGAGCAGCCGCCAAGCCCTAAACTCTCTCGGGAGGGCTGATCTGGAGTCCGTTCGGGGCTCTGGAGAGGGGAATCCGTCGCCATCGTCATCATCAACCTTCCTCCATCACCAATTTCATGATGCTGACCTCCGTGCATGACTAATTCCATCGTAGGCTTGCTGGACGGTGATGGGTTGGATGAGATTTATCATGTAATCGAGTTAGTTTTGTTAGGGTTTGATCCCTAGTATCCACTAGGTTCTGAGATTGATGTTGCTATGACTTTGCTATGCTTAATGCTTGTCACTGGGGCCCGAGTGCCATGATTTCAAATCTGAACCTATTATGTTTTCATGAATATATGTGAGTTCGTGATCCTATCTTGCAAGTCTATAGTCACCTATTATGTGTTATGATCCGTTAACCCCGAAGTGACAATAATCGGGATACTTACCGGTGATGACCGTAGTTTGAGGAGTTCATGTATTCACTATGTGGTAATGCTTTGGTATGGTACTCTATTAAAAGGAGGCCTTAATATCCCTTAGTTTCCAATAGGACCCCGTTGCCACGGGAGGGTAGGACAAAAGATGTCATGCAAGTTCTTTTCCATAAGCACGTATGACTATATTCGGAATACATGCCTACATTACATTGATGAACTGGAGCTAGTTCTGTGTCACCCTATGTTATAACTGTTGCATGATTGATCACATCCGACATAATTTTCCATCACCGATCCAATGCCTACGAGCTTTTCATATATTGTTCTCCGCTTATTTACTTTTCCGTTGCTACTGTTACAATCACTATAAAACCAAAAATATTACTTTTGCTACCGTTACCAATACTATCATATTACTTTGCTACTAAATACCTTGCTGCAGATATTAATTTATCCAGGTGTGGTTGAATTGAAAACTCAGCTGCTAATAATTGAGAATATTCTTTGGCTCCCCTTGTGAATCAATAAATTTGGGTTGAATACTCTACCCTCGAAAACCGTTGCGATCCCCTATACTTGTGGTTATCACTTAGCTTTGGGTTCAATCTTGCAGTGCTCGATCCCAGTGACAGAAAGGGAACCGACATGTATTGTATTGTCGCCATCAAGGATAAAAAGATGGAGTTTATATCATATTGCTTGAGTTTATCCCTCTACACCATGTCATCTTGCCTAATGTTACTCTGTTCTTATGAACTTAATACTCTAGATGCATGCTGGATAGTGGTAGATGTGTGGAGTAATAGTAGTAGATGCAGAACCGTTTCGGTCTACTTGATACGGACGTGACGCCTATGTTCATGATCATGCCTAGATATTCTCATAACTATGTATTTTTCTATCAATTGCTTGGTAGTAATTTGTTCACCCACCATAATATATGCTATCTTGAGAGAAGCCACTAGTGAAACCTATGGCCCCCGGGTCTACTTTACATCATATAAGTTTACGATCTACAATTCTAGTTTACTATTTATTTTATTTTGCAATCTTTACTTTTCAATCTATACAACAAAAATACCAAAAATATTTATCTTATTATCTTTATCAGATCTCACTTTCGTAAGTGACCGTGAAGGGATTGACAACCCCTTTATCGTGTTGGTTGCAAGGTTCTTGATTGTTTATGCATGTACTAGGCGATTTGCATGTAGTCTCCTACTAGATTGATACCTTGGTTCTCAAAAACTAAGGGAAATACTTACGCTACTTTGCTGGATCACCCTTTCCTCTTCAAGGGAAAACCAACGCATGCTCAAGAGGTAGCAAGAAGGATTTTTGGCGCCGTTGCCGGGGAGATCTACGCTCAAGTCAAGACATACCAAGTACCCATCACAAACTCTTCTCCCTCGCATTACATTATTTTCCATTTGTCTCTCATTTTCCTCTCCCCCACTTCACCTTTGATGTTTTATTCGCCCTCTTCCGTTCGTCCTTCTGTTTGCTTGTGTTACCATGTGCCTTCTATTAGCTTGCATCTTCGCTTGCTAAATATCTATTGTTATGGATCCTCATCCTCTTGCTAACCTTTTTAAAAGATCCAATTATGATGTACCAATTTCTAGTGAGTTGAGTGCACTAGATTATCTTTATGGAGTTTTCCTTGAAATCCGTGAATCTGAAAATTGTGATGAAGTGCTTTATAAAGTGATTCACGATAGATCTTTGAATAAAAAATGATTGCAATGATTTTATTATAAATTCTGTTGATGTAAATTATGCTAATAATATGCAAAACCCTAAGCTTGGGGATGCTAGTTTTGCTATGTCCTCTACTTGTTGCAATGATCATGATTGGGGTGATAGTGCTTCTTATGATCTTGAGAATTTATGTAAGCCCCATGATGAATATGAGATTGATAATAGTGTTTGCAATATTATTGAAAGTGGGTTTGGAAGAGTGACAACTTTAGATCCCACATATTTGGAGAATGTTCAATCTTATGAAGTTTTTGATAAAAGTGGGTTTCGAGAGGTCATGACTTTAGTTAATGTTAATCCCACTATTTTGGAAGAGTGTCAACTTTGCATACATGTGGTTCGTGTTAAGAATATGTTTTGTGATAGCTATATTGTTGAATTTGCTTATGATCCTACATGTAATTATTATGAGAGAGGAAAATATGGTTGTAGAAATTTTTGTGTCACTAAATTACCTCTTGTTATGTTGACATTGATATTGTTTCTTTCTCCTTCCTTGCATATGCTAGTCTTTGCTTGTCTTGATAATTTGTTTGCTTATATAATGCCTATGCATAGGAAGTATGTTATACTTAGATGTGATTTTCATATGCTTCATGATGCTTCCTTCATGTTTCAATTGCTATTTTTCATGTGAGCATCATTAAAATTATAGAAGCCTAGTTAGGGGCGTTAACCGATAGAGCTTGTTGGGAGGCAACCCAATTTTATTTTTGTTCCTTGATTTTTGTTCCTGTTTAGTAATAAATAAATCATCTATCCTCTGTTATGATTGTGTTTTTTATGTTTTAATTAGTGTTTGTGCCAAATAAAGCCTTTAGGATCTTCTTGGGTGATTGTTATTTGATCTTGCTGAAAAAAACAGAAAGTATGCGCTCACGAGAATAATTTTCATTTTGTACTAGAGAGTGATAAAATACCAATTCCAGCTGAAGTAGATCAATATACAAATTATTTAGTACGTCCTAATTTATAAGGATTTTTGGAGTTACATAAGTATTCAAAACCTACAGATTGCTACAGACTATTCTGTTTTTGACATATTCTGTTTTTCGTGTGTTGTTTTCTTATTTTGATGAATCTATGGCTAGTATCAGGGGGTATGAACCATAGATAAGTTGGAATACAGTAGATTTAACACCAATATAAATAAATAATGAGTTCATTACAGTACCTTAAGGTGGTGGTTTGCTTTCTTATACTAACGGAGCTCATGAGATTTTCTGTTGAGTTTTGTGTTGTGAAGTTTTCAAGTTTTTGGGTAAAGATTTGATGGATTTTGGAACAAGGAGTGGAAAGAGCCTAATCTTGGGGATTTCCAAGGCACCCCAAGGTAAAATTAAAGGACAACCAAAAGCCTAAGCTTGGGGATGCCCCGGAAGGCATCCCCTCTTTCGTCTTAATCTATCGGTAACTTTACTTGAGGCTATATTTTTATTCACCACATGATATGTGTTTTGCTTGGAGCGTCTTGTATGATTTGAGTCTTTGATTTTTAGTTTACCACAGTCATCCTTGTTGTACAGACCCTTTTGGGAGATACACACATGAATCGGAATTTATTAGAATACTCTATGTGCTTCACTTATATCTTTTGAGCTAGATAATTTTGCTCTAGTGCTTCACTTATACTATTTTAGAGCATGGTGCTGGTTTTATTTTATAGAAATTATTGATCTCTCATGCTTCACTTATATTATTTTGAGAGTCTTTTAGAACAGCATGGTAATTTTCTTTGGTTATGAAATTAGTCCTAATATGATAGGCATCCAAGATGGGTATAATAAAAACTTTCATATAAAGTGCACTGAATACTATGAGAAGTTTGATACTTGATGATTGTTTTGAGATATGAAGATGGTGCTATTAGAGTCATGCTAGTTGAGTAGTTGTGAATTTGAGAGATACTTGTGTTAAAGTTTGTGATTCCCGTAGCATGCACGTATGGTGAACCGTTATGTGATGAAGTCGGAGCATGATTTATTTTTTGATTGTCTTCGTTATGAGTGGCGGTCGGGGACGAGCGATGGTCTTTTCCTACCAATATATCCCCCTAGGAGCATGCGCGTAGTACTTTGTTTCGATAACTAATAGATTTTTGCAATCAGTATGTGAGTTCTTTATGACTAATGCTCAGTCCGTGGATTATACGCACTCGCACCCTTCCACCATTACTAGCCTCTCTAGTACCATGCAACTTTCGTCTGTACCATAAACCCACCATATACCTTCCTCAAAACAGCCACCATACCTACCTATTATGGCATTTCCATAGCCATTCCGAGATATATTTGTAAGTGTATCTAGTGCCACCCCTAGTTGGTTTTGGAGTATTGACGACAAACCTAGTTGAGGGACTAATGTGTTTGTGAGAATTGCAGGATAACCCAGGTAGAAGTCCCTCATTGATTCGGTTTTCCTACCAGAGATGACCCCTAAAAATGTATGAAGACATTGAAGTCAAAGGTGGTATATGAAAATATTCACATTGAAGACTATGACAAGAGAAGACACCACATGAAGCCTATGAAGGTCGAAGACTTAGATCTTTCATAGTTCTCTTTCTTTTGTGTTGAGTCATAGGAACCACCGTACTGTTAAGTGGGGTCCAAGAGAACCAGTCAGAATGACTGAAGTGATGCCTAACCAAAACCTATGTCTTCGAGTGAAGACTATGAGAGCGAATCTTGTCCAGAGTCGGACAAGTCAGCTTTGCTTGCAGCCCAAGTAAAGTTGCCGTGTGAGTTTGAAATCTGACCGTTGGAACACGTGTCAGTTCCTTAGTGACCCAGGATCATTTCGGACAAATCAGGTTGGGTTGCCAAGTGGCTATAAATAGCCCACCCCCTACAACCATAAACGGTTGGCTGCTCAGATTCAGAGTACGGCTTTTGTCGTTTAAGAGCAACCCACCTTGAAGCCTTTGAGAGAGAATTTCTTGCGAGGATAAAGCCCTAACCACCCAGAGCCAAAGAGAATTAGGCATCACTTAAGTCTTCTTGTCTGTGTGATCTGAAGACTATTACACTTGAGGACTGTGCATCCTCCAGCCGGTTAGGCGTCGCGTTCTGAGCATCCAAGAGACATTGTGGATTGCCGGTGAACGAAGTCTGTGAAGGTTTGGGAGTCTACCTTGAAGACTTACTAGAGTGATTGGGCGAGGTCTGTGTGACCTTAGCTCAAGGGGAATACGGTGAGGACTGGGTGCCCTGAGCTGCGTGTTCAGGACTGGGTGTCCGGGACTGTGTGTCCTAAGATTTAAATACCTAGCCGCCCTAACCAGACGTACAGTTGTCACAGCAACTGGAACTGGTCCAACAAATCATTGTCTTCAGCGAGTCACTGGTTTCATCTTCCCTTCCCTTTACTTACTGTTACTCCTTGTGAAGTTATTGTATGTTCGTACTATCTTTTGTCTTCACTGAGTAACTGCGTGTTCTGTGTGGCTTCACAATATCTTCCTACCTGATCCTTACTACATTGCTGCTATTAGTCATTGTGCTTTCACTCTATTGAATACTTGACTATGGCTTGCCTAGTGTAGTCTACCTTCCGCTGCATGGTAATAGGTTTATTTCTATCGTTTGTCTTCATAACTTCCACGTTTTGAAGACTTTCATAAAAATCGCCTATTCACCCCCCTCTAGTCGATATAACGCACTTTCAATTGGTATCAGAGCAAGGTGCTCCCTTGTTCTGTGTGATTCGGTTTAACCACCTGGAGTTTTATCTATGTCGACTGCAGGGATAATTAAAGTCTCCGCTGCGTGCCCCGTCTTCGATGGAACTGAATATCCCTACTGGAAGAATAAGATGCGCATGCATCTTGAAGCCATTGACGTCGACCTATGGTATGTTGTCGAGAACGGCGTTCCCAAGGCTGGAGAAGGTGTCACTGCTACTGATGTCAAGAAATTCGTTCAACTGGACTCTACTGCCAAGAATATCATCTGTGGTCATCTGACCAAAGGACAGTATGGCCGTGTGAGTGCTTTGAAAACATCTAAGCTGGTCTGGGACTGGCTCTCCAAGGTCAATGAAGGCGTCTCAACCCAGAGAGATCAGAGAATCAGTGTCCTTCGCAATCTCTTCAACCGCTTTAAGCGAAATGACAATGAGAATGTCCAGCTCACATTTGACCGACTCACTGACATCACAAATGAGCTTCAAGCCCTTGGCGCTACTGAGATCACCAAACATGAAGTCGTCAAGACACTACTGAGATCACTTGTTAGTTCGTTTGACACCCTAGCCCTGATGATTCAAGAACGTCCTGATTTCAAGACACTCGATCCGTCTGACATACTTGAGAGGCTCAACACACATTAGTTTCAGCTTTCTGAGAAAAGAGATATCTACGGTCCAAACTATGGGCGAACTCGTGCCTTGAAGGCAAAAGTTGTCTCCTCATCTGAAGAAGAATCTGGCAGCAGTTCGGATGATCCTGAAGACATTGGAAGGGAACTTGCTATGCTTGTGAAGAAGTTCCAAAAATTCACCAAGAAGAAAGGTTTCAGAAAGTCTTCCCGATCAAGCTCAAGGAATGATGAAGCTTCTGCTCACTACTACAAGAAGAAAACATGTCACAAGTGCAAGAAACCTGGCCACTTCATCTCTGAGTGTCCACAGTGGGACAATGAGAACAAAAAGAAGAAGAAGAGCAAGGAATATGACTCTGACGACAAGAAGAAGAAGAAGAACAAATACTCAAAGTCTTCTTCCAAGTCTTCCTCAAAGTCTTCATCACACAAGAAGAGCTCATCTGGCAAGGCACGTGCATTTGTTGGCAAGGAAATGGATTCAGAGGAGGAGTCCGCTTCTGAGGAGGCGGAGGTGGAGTCTGAGGAGGAGTCCGATTCAGGCGTCGCAAGTCTGGCTACAACATACGTTGCCAAGTCCATCTTCAACACTGAAGACAATGACTTCATCACCGACACCGATGCAAATGACAAGGACTACTCCGCTTCTACCTACTGCTTCATGGCACGCGGTGCCAAGGTAAACACACGCACTACTCACTATCAAACATCTAGTGACGATGACTCTGATTGTGGTTCAAAACCCAGCTACAAAACACTTGCTAAAATTGCAACTGAACAATAGAAAGCTATGGAACATATTCAAAAACTGTTAGACAGAAGCGATGATCTGTTAGGTGCTGAAAAGACTCGATCTGAATCCTTAATTGAAGACATAAAAAAATCTTCACGTTAAGTATCAGGAACTTGAAAGTCGTCATGAAACTCTATCAACAACTCATGAAAAGCTTTCCTATGATTATCTTCAAAGGAAGCAAGATCTTGAGAAATTGAGAGCGGCTCATGAAGATCTTCAAAAGGAAAACGAGTCACTTCGCGCCAAACAGATCAGTCCCGCTCAGGAAGGATTTGAACCACCATGTCTTAAATGCATTGAGCGTGATAATGCTACTTCTGTTGCTGAATGTTCTACTGCTACTACTGTTGCAATATCTTCAACTGTTGATGTGGTAACTAACCCCTCTGCCGAGGATACCACCGCTATTGCTGATGAGAATGCTAGGTTGAAGACATTGCTTGAAACAGGGATGTACAAAAAGTCTTAAAGGGCATCAGACACTATGTGATGTCCTCAAAAAGCAGATTCTGAACCGAAACCCGAGGAAACAGGGTGTTGGGTTCGTAAGGAAAATGAATGCTGATGGCTCTTACTGGAAACCTGAGCAGTACCCCAAAACCACGTGGGTTGCTGCAAAGGAACCTTCAGCAGATCCATCCAATCTATCTGGCTTCACTTGTGCTAACCCCATTATCATTGATGAATCCCTTGATGCAAACTATAAACTGTTTAAGAATCAGAATGGTGAAGTGTTTGCCAGGTACATTGGTACTAACTGCAGGAATGGACCGCCTATGAAGAAAATCTGGGTTCCGAAAAGGTGTCTGGAGAATCTTCCTGTGAATGTCATCATGACACCTCACATGAAGAAGACAAACCTCAGACCAAAGGCTTCATACAGTCCAAAGGCTTCATACAGACAGAGGACTCACCTGAGTCGCACTAACGCAAATGTTGTGCAGGGAAACCATACTCATGCATATGAATATGAGAGCGGTTCATCAAACCGCCATGTTCATAAGACCAAGAACTATTCTGCTTATTCTTATGAGTACTATTTTCCGCCTGCAAGACTGTTTGCTAGGGCTCCAAGCCAAAGTTCTCAGATGCTGCACTTAGACTTATTGCTTCTAGGCCACCCTTAAAGATGTGGGTGGCTAAGAAAGCTTAACTCTCTTTTGCAGGGAAAGGTCTCCAGCAGATTGTTGGGGACCTTAAACATCTTGTAGGGCGCAAGATAAAATGCCCGAATGGTCTTACTATGTACTTCGTTCCTAAATCGCTTGCTACTCTCCCTATTAGTCCTAATCTGGATCTAAGCTTTCATAACCCACTGGTTCGTCAAATGTTTTTGCTTCACAATGCTCTTGGTGAAGCCTATCCCCTAACTGCACTGTAGGGTACGACACCAGCGTCTTCAGAATGGATTATTGATAGTGGGTGTACAAATCACATGACTGGAAAAAGAATCCTTCTTATGGACTCAACCTTACGTCCATCCGACAAGAGCCACATCACATTTGCTGACACTGGTAAAAGTAAGGTATTGGGTCTAGGTAGAGTTGCAATCTCAAGGGATCAACACATGGATAAAGTCATGCTTGTTGAATCCCTTGGCTTCAACTTAATGTCTGTCTCAATGCTTTGCAATTTAAACATGATCGTAATATTTGGAAAATATCGTTGCATTGTTCTAATGGAATCTGACAAGTCTCTAGTATTTGAAGGGTATCGAAAAGATGATTTGTACGTGGTAGATTTCTCAGCAGGACCACAGCTTGCCGTATGTCTTCTAGTAAAAGATTCAAAATGCTGGCTCTGGCATCGGAGGCTTGGGCATGCTGGCATGAGGAACCTCCACACCCTGGCAAAGAAGAAGCATGTCATAGGCATCGAGGGCGTCAAGTTCAAGAAAGATCACTTATGCGGTGCCTGTGAGGCAGGAAAGATGACGAGGGCCAAACATCCCTCGAAGACAATCATGACCACTACTCGACCCTTCGAACTGCTTCACATGGATCTTTTCGGTCCCACTCATTACTCAACTCTTACTACTACTGCTTGCCTCTATGGCTTTGTTATTGTTGATGATTATTCTAGATATACTTGGGTGCACATAATCCTTTACAAGACTGAAGTGCAGGATGTCTTCAGACACTTCGCCAATCGAGCTATGAACAATTATGGCGCCAAGATAAAGCACATCAGAAGTGACAATGGCACTGAATTCAAGAACACTGGCCTTGATACATATCTTGATACCTTGGGCATCACACATGAATTCTCGGCCCCGTACACGCCACAGCAGAATGGCATCGTCGAACGCAAGAACAGAACACTCATTAAGATGGCCAGAACGATGCTAGATGAATACAAGACTCCAAGAAAATTCTGGCCTGAAGCCATTGATACTGCATGCCATACAATCAATCGTCTTTATCTTCACAAGCTTCTGAACAAGACATCTTATGAGCTCCTTACTGGCAAGAAGCCAAATGTCAGTTACTTCAGAGTATTTGGAGCCAGGTGCTGGATCAAGGACCCACATCACACCTCAAAGTTTGCACCAAAAGCACGTGAGGGTTTTATGCTTGGATATGGAAAGGACTCGCACTCCTACAGAGTCTTCAATCTCTTTCATTACAAAGTGGTTGAAACAGTGGATGTGCGGTTCGATGAGACCAACGGTTCACAAAGAGAGCAACTGCCAAATGTGCTAGATGAAGTTCCATCCAGTGAATCAATCAAGCTAATGGGAACTAGAGAAATTATACCTTCTGAAGCTCATCCTGAAGAAGAACTTATCATCTCAGCACCTGATCAACATGAAGACAATGCTCAGCCTGAAGACATTCCTTCTAACGACGACAATGATCAGCAAGAGCAAAATCTTCGTCCTGTTCATCCTCGCGTTGCCAATGAAATATAGATTGAAAGAATAATTCATAGCATTAATGCACCCGGTCCACTCACGCATTCAAGGGCGACTCAGCTGGCAAATTTTTGTGGGCACTTCGCATTTGTCTCAATAACAGAACCCAAGAAAGTTGAAGAAGCCTTCATGGAACCTGAATGGATTCAAGCTATGCAAGAAGAGCTTCAACAGTTTGAGCTGAACAATGTATGGGAACTAGTTAAGCATCCTGATCCACGGAAGCACAATATAATAGGCACCAAATGGATATACCGCAACAAGCAAGATGAGCATGGTCAAGTTGTCAGAAACAAAGCTCGTCTCGTTGCTCAAGGATATACTCAAGTGGAAGGCATTGACTTCGATGAAACATTTGCTCCTGTGGCTAGACTTGAAGCCATACGCATACTGCTGGCCTATGCAAATCATAATAACATACTTCTATATCAAATGGATGTGAAGAGTGCTTTTCTCAATGGCAAGATTGAAGAAGAAGTGTATGTTGCACAACCGCCTGGCTTTGAAGATCCAAAACATCCTGACATGGTATACAAGCTCAACAAGGCACTGTATGGCCTCAAACAAGCCCCTCGGGCCTGGTATGACACACTCAAATATTTCCTGAAGAGCAAAGGCTTCATACCTGGTTCCCTAGACCCCACTCTCTTCACGAAGACATATGATGGAGAACTGTTTGTGTGCCAAATATATGTGGATGACATTATCTTCGGCTGCACCAATCAGAAGTATAGTGAAGAGTTTGGATATATGATGCAAGAGCAATATCAGATGTTCATGATGGGAGAGCTGAAGTTCTTCCTCGGTCTTCAAATATGACAACAACGCAACAGCATCTTCATATCTCAAGAGAAGTATCTCAAAGATTGCCTGAAGAAGTTTGGTATGCAAGACTGCAAAGGCTTCATGACACCAATGCCAGCCAAACATCATCTGGGTCCCGACGACAATGGTAAAGAGTTCGATCAAAAGGTATACCGCTCCATGATTGGTTCTTTACTTTATCTATGTGCATCTAGGCCACATATTATGCTTAGTGTTTGCATGTGTGCTCGATTTCAAGCGGCACCAAAGGAGTCGCATCACTTAGCTGTGAAGCGAGTTCTTCGATATTTGGCTCACACCCCAACTCTAGGATTATGGTATCCAAAGGGCTCAGAGTTTGATCTGGTTGGATTCTCGGATGCTGATTATGTTGGTGACAAAGTTGATCGCAAGTCTACATCAGGGACATGTCACTTTTTGGGACGATCACTTGTATGTTGGTCTTCAAAGAAGCAGAACTGTGTATCTCTCTCCATTGCGGAATCTGAATACATTGCTGTTGGATCTTGCTGCGCTCAGCTTCTGTGGATGAAGCAAACACTCAAGGACTATGGCATTCATCTGAAGCAAGTGCCACTCTACTGCGACAACGAAAGCGCCATCAAGATTGCCAACAACCCAGTTCAGCACTCGAAGACAAAGCACATTGAAATTCGTCATCACTTTCTCAGAGATCATGTTGTGAAGGAAGATATTGATATCATACACGTCAACACTGAAGAGCAATTGGCAGATATCTTCACCAAGCCCTTGGATGATAAGAGATTTTGCAAGTTACGGTGTGAGCTAAATATCCTGGAATCCTCAAATGTCCTGTGATCAGGCACACATCCTAACCCTTATGCATATTGATGACTTAGATGTGCAACACACGAAGTAAAGTATATCTTCAATCAATGAAGACATACATTCTAAGTGTGAATACATTAATGTGGAATTTGGCTTCGGAGCGCCACGATAATTGTGTGCCATGTCTGGGTCTAATACTTCCTATACGGTGGGTAACGCCACCACCAAATGTTCTATTTTGAAGTGTTTCACTCATGGCGTTACATTTGCTATGTCTTCACATTTGGTTTGGCTTCAATCTCAACATATCTTCATGATTATCTTCACTATGTTGATTATATAGATATATATATATACTAGTGTTCTGTCCTCTACAGCATTCACTTATAGCTATGTCTTCTTGTTGAATCCTTTGAACTAAGTGAATGTGATCGGATCCTAACCTCTCTATGCTTTCTATCTCAAATTCTATCTCTCCAAATCATATGCATTCTATTGAAACTGTCGAATGTCTTCTCTGCGTCCTTGTCAGCAGAAGATACAAAGACAACCATTAAGTCCGTTTTCAATGCTCATTCCTCCACATAAAAACCGGAGAAGTAGGAACGACCACCCGACAATTCAGGCGTGCGTGGGACATGGAACAAACCCCAAAATTCCGCATAATGGCCACGTGTTCCTCAGATGCGAATCGCCAGGGGCACCTGTGTAATAACGCAGTGCCGCCCCTGTACCTATAAATACAGACTTCACAGCGGTCATTATCTCTTCTTCCACTCTCGCACGAACCCTAGCACCACCGCTAGCCCTCGACGACGTCGGCGACGAAGCGCTTCGCTGCCGCAACCTCTCCGACGCCGTCCTCACGCCGACCGCGGACATCGTCCTCTCCGCCGTCGTCGTAGGTGTCCTCTGTCGCCAAGTTAGGGCACGGAAGATCGAACTGCTCGGCCTCATCTTCCACTCCGTCTAGCAGTTCTTAGTGTGGTAAATAAAACTTCCTTTTTACGGCACCGTTGATCCTATGGCTTTGTCACTTTCTACCACAAGCAGTTTCTATTCACATAAGTTAGATCTCTCTCATACTGCATCTCAAAACATGCCTAGTATATTCACTTATGCTTCACAAAGTAGTTAGATTCCTCACTTGTACTGATCTGTGGATTCGTACAAATCTGGAACCAACTCCTTATCTATGAGTGAATGTCTTCGCACGATGAGGTCAATTTCTTCCAAACTGATTTATCTTCAAAATCTTCTGAGAATGCATATGACCTCTTCCCCTTCCCTCGCACCTTAATTCTGTCACAGGTACATGTCCGTGGGAGAATCCTTTGGTTCTCATAGTCTGCATTCATTTGCAGAATTCTTACAGCATCACATAAATTCTCCCGAAGCCAGTTCCTGTTTGTCCAGCAAGCGAAAACCTTTGAAGCCTTTGAACGTGTTGAAGCCTTTCAGTTTAAAGTTCATGGCTTCAGAGAAATCAGCAAGGAAGGGTGGAAGAAAGCGTTGTGGAGAAACATCTAGAGATCTGCCAGATGACCTCTCAGAACTATACAAGACAGATCCTGAATAGGATTACAATCAGCGCACGACCCGAATCCAATGGATTCGAAGATATTGGGCAGAACAATGGTTCAAATACCAATTTGTAACCCAGGAATATGCTGAGAAAAATGCCATCAAGAGACCGTGGGGAGACATCCTATACAAGAATCTTCTACCCAGGTCCAGAGATGAAGCCATTGAACAAGGCTTCTATCCCTGCATGGTCCGTGGACCACAGCCGGCTGATGCACACCCATCGTCACTGCTATGGTGTCGTGACGACAATCTGTTCAAGCACAACTTCCAGTTTGCCCAGAACTCAGCGAAGCAAAACAAGAAGACATTGGGACTAGACTTCAACCCTGGTCCCTCAGCTCCAAGGGCTGATGGCACACGAGATGCAGAACCCAATGTCATCGGTCCTTTCTACAACCTTGAAGGCCTCATCACCCATATCTTGGTTCAAGGGACTGCAGTGCATGAGCCTGCAGCTGACGCAGAATCAGATGAAGCGGCTGCAGCACCGAAGCCAAAGAAGTTGTAGAAGCCTAAAGCTTCAAAGCCTGCCCCTTCACCAAAAATCTCACGGGCGAAGCCACTGGCAACTGCACCTCCTGAAGACAGTGTGCAGTCAGAAGATTTATCACGCATCTCTAAGCCCCAGAAGGTCAAGATGCCTCTGCCACACACCGGCCAAGAGCTAACAACTGCTGCCATTCTGCACAATGATGCCATTGATCTGTCAAGTGATGAAGATCTTGCAGATGACGCTCTTGAGCAACTCATCAAGAGCAAAGAAGAAGCAGAAATCTTCAATGATCTGCCTCTCTTTGATGTAACCATCATCCACAACTTCATTGACGAGTGGTTTGACACGCCAAACATCAGCTTTGAAGATCTGCAACTACCCATTAGCCTCAGTGTCGCCTTCCAAGGCGCCATTGCTTCAGAGCTAGCTGTCGCCCAGCGCATTGTTGAACTGAAGCAAAAGATTGACTATGAAAAGGATCAGTTCAAGAAGCATATGGCCAAGCTCAGCGTGCAAGAAGTGAAGAACTTCAAGATCATGATGCACGAGCTCAAGGAAGCCTTTGTAAAGAAACGTGCAGAAGCTCAGGGTTCGCGTGAGCGAATGAAGGTTCTGGCTGACAGATGTGTGCAAGCCTACAATGAGGCTGAGAAGCGCAAGGCCCTTGGGCATCCTGGCATCGACCCCAGGATGGCCGCAAAGAAGAAGAAGAAGCCTGCTACTGCTGAACCCGACGCACCAAGGCAGGAAGCAGTTCCCATTGTCTTCCCAACTAGAATGACTGGCTTGAAGCCAAAAAGCCGGTCAACCGCTTCAGAGCTCAAGAAGACGAGGACTGCTGAGGCTGAAGCTAGGAAGAGGAAACATCCTGAAGCCTCTCCTACTGCCCCCTCCAAGAAGAAGAGGAAGACCAAGAAAGATCGGGCTGCCCCCACAGTGCCTTTGATAGTTGAACCCATTTCTATGGTTCGTCCTGACGATGAACGCCAACTGACAATCCATGAGCCTGCTTTCACAGAGGCTCATGAAGCTAAAGACTTTCCAGCAGCTGATCCCATCGCTGCTGAAGACATTGGTCAACATGACCATGTAGAAGATGGTGCAGTCCTTCCTCAGCTCGAGAACAGTGAACTCATCAGTATTGGTCGTCCACTGACGTCAATTGCACAGGATGCTTCATGGGCGGATCGCCCACAAGAGGAAGAAGACTTTCAGGCCCAGCCAACTCCAACTACACAGGCGTCGCCTGCGTTGCGCAGGCTTCGCAAAGGTCCAAGGCCTCAAGTATCTGCTGAAGACAATCCGGCTGCATCAGCCGCGGAAGAAGAAGTCCCACAAGTTGCCACTCCCCTGTCCCACCAAGAAGCAGTTCTCAAGGAGAACATGATTGTGACCCACCCTCCAGCTCGTCAAGTGGAGGCTGAAGCTAATGTGGAGCCCTCCCCAACGGAAGAAGAAGTCAGCGAAGCCACTGATCCCGCCACTTCTGTTCCTGAGTCTGCTGTCGGTCCCCAGTTCGACTAACATGTTGAGCACAGGCCTCAGATACAGAAGCCAATCCCAAAATTGCCAAGGTTCCCAGGTCCTGCATCAGCACCTGGCTCCTTCAATATCAATGGCTTCAGAGTAGACAACACATTCTTCAATAGCTCCAGGAACCCCTACTCAAGGGAAAGGATATCATCTGATCGGTTCTGGAGCTATCCGCAGCGAAGCTATTACTCATGCATTCTTTACAACCAAGGTCGCATCTTCCCACACAAGCGCCTTGACATTGAAGCTATAGCTGGTCTGCCTTGTCTGGAAGAAGCTCTGGATTGCTTCAAGGAAGTTGGACTGCTGCCTTTCGTTACTGACCAAGAGCATTGGAATGAAGAGTTGCTGCTCCAATTCTATGCCACACTTCACATCCGCGGGTATAGCAGAGATCCGAAGACTTGGGTCCTGGAGTGGATGACAGGAAACGTTCATCACGAAGCCAAAGCCTTTGACATCATTGAGCTCACTGGTTTGCCCACTCCTGGCGATCTCTACGAGCATGGCTGTCAGCTTCATAGTGAAGCCATTGAGAGCATCTTTCAGAAGACTGAACCTGATATGAGTCAGATGCTCAGTATGATGAAGCCATTGCCCCAAGATGCTGCTCATCCCACGAAGTTCTTCGTTGAAGACCTTGAGTATCTGCCAAGAACCATTTATCACATCATCAGGCGAACTCCCTGGCCCATCAAAGGGCACTCTCCACATGCCAAGCTTGAGGGTGCAATGAAGACTTTGATCTTCTATATTCTTCATGGAAAATGCTTCAATACACAGGACTTCTTCATTCGCCAACTTGCTGCATCAGGCTCTGATCTATTTGGCTTAAAGTTCTATGCCCCATGGGTAATGCGGCTGATCAAACTTCACTCCGCTATCTCATATCAGCCATCTGCTCGCAATCATCGGATTTTTCTGCCTGATGTGGATATGTCAATTGAAGCCATCTATCCTAAGCCTGCCAAGGAACCTCTAAGTCTTCAGAATGCAGAGCATCAGTGTCGGTGTCAAAACCGGCGGATCTCGGGTAGGGGGTCCCGAACTGTGCGTCTAGGCCGGATGGTAACAGGAGACAGGGGACACTTTGTTTTACCCAGGTTCGGGCCCTCTCGATGGAGGTAATACCCTACTCCTGCTAGATTAATATTGATGATATGGGTAGTACAAGAGTAGATCTACCACGAGATCAAGGAGGCTAAACCCTAGAAGCTAGCCTATGGTATGATTGTTGTGTACGGAGTTGATTGCCTACGGACTACAACCCTTCGGTTTATATAGACACCGGATAGGGTTAGGGTTACACAGAGTCGGTTATAATGGTAGGAGATCTTGAATATCCGCATCGCCAAGCTTGCCTTCCACGCCAAGGAAAGTCCCATCCGGACACGGGATGAAGTCTTCAATCTTGTATCTTCATAGTCCAGGAGTCCGGCTGAAGGTATAGTTCGGCTACCCGAACACCCCCTAATCCAGGACTCCCTCAGTAGCCCCTGAACCAGGCTTCAATGACGACGAGTTCGGCGCGCAAATTGTCTTCGGCATTCTAAGGCGGGTTCCTCCTCAAAGTCCTTCATAGAAGATTGTAAACACCAAGAGTAGTGTCCGGTTCTGCAAAATAAGTTTCCACATTGCCATAGAGAGAATAATGTTGACACAAATCAAATCTGCCGACGTATTCCGCAGCGCGTCATCACACTACGGCCAAGTCCTTTACTCGAATCGTTTTTACTTTTCCACCTCAGCATGTCTTGCGAGGCGGTTTCCTTGGCACGTCTTGTCAAAGCAGAGATCGTGTACCCCCTTTACGGGATTCTCATCAATACGGACGTGGGTAACCCAACCGCGCCATTGATTATGACGCTTGGAGATAAGCGAGTTTTACCAGGCTGGTGGGGACACGTAGTTGCGTCTGCCCATATAAGGGGATAATAATCCACCCTTTCACCTACGCCTTCTTCCTCCTTTGCCTATCCATTTTCCGCGCACTCGAGCTCCAGCGCCCAAGTCCGCACTTCCCAGCTCTAACGCCGGAATGTATCCGAGCTCCAACGCTGGACTATGTATCCGAGCTCCAACGTCGGACTGTATCCGAGGTGTCGTAAATCACTTTGGTAAAGAAGTTTTGAAGGAGTTTAGCCGAGCTTAATGCTCGAAATGCCCTCTATGGAGCCAGCCACTAGCGCCCGAGCTTTATGCCGGGCTGCTTCCGAGGTGGTGCACCACCCCGAATGTGGGCCGATTTTTGTGAATATATTTTTTTTATTGATGCAATTTATTCTCTGCCGAGTAATATAGCCAGTAGCCCTCACGGTGTGCATCGGTCTAAAACCCGAGATGCACCCGAAGGATGACGTAAGACCGCTGATTCCAGTAGCCGCTGAGACTCAGGTTGATTTGCAAAATCGGCCTGAGGATCAAGTCCAAGCTCGGCAGAATACTTTGGGACACTAAAAGCGGCGTGCTCAGTCCTCAAGACTTAGGTTGGGTGCGGCCGACCAACCTGAGGATCAAAATCTCCTCGGAAACTATATTGCACATAAAATTTTCTGCATTGGACAAGCAATGCAGTAGCCCCCGAGACACTGGTCCGGTGGCAACACCAGATCAGGGGATCGATGTGCCCCTTTAATATTTGTAAATAATAAGCCCGAAGCCCAGTAGCCCCCGAGCCTTAATGCGGGCACGGGTGGCCGAATTAAGGATCAATATCCATAGTAAAATCACAAATTATGAGTAATGACTCTATGTATCCAAGTACTTTACGTCATTAATGCTCAGATCCGCATTGTACAAAACTTTGTTGACCGACCATCGGCTTCCACCTCTTTGGCTAGTAGCCGAGGAGTGTTTGTCCTACTTTATAAAGCCTTTATGAGGGCAAAGATTTACAACAAACAAGGCAATCTGGCCATATGGTTTTATAAACAAAGGTACGCAGAGAGATATGTTATATTACTGTTTAACAGTAGAAATGTCTTCCAAAGAAAATAGTCCCGCTATCGGTTCCTTTCTTTGGGTTGTCGTGCTAAGCATGATCATTAAACCTCAGCTCTAATGTAAGAGCAAAATATCGAGGATTTAGTTTGGGAGGCCAGTTAATAGCCCCCGGTAGTGTTCGGCGACAGTCGGGGTCAAGCCGTAAACACTTCGGCCAATGTTATGAACGGCCTGTTATTTAACATAGTCATCAGATCGCTGACCAGTTTACGCTTATTGTGACAGTCAGTTTTCGGCTTTCTCCACTGAGGTGCTTAACCATGTGAGCTGGAAGCACAATCACAGTGGTTCTCCCTTTGCGCGCCTAGCCGAACAAAACGGAACGTAGGAAGCAAGTGCAGGAGCCGGGCAACCCAACTATTGACCGAAGACACAATTCGAAACCGATGCATATATAGCAATATCTGAGAATGTTTTTGCCGAATCCCTAAAAGGTGTCCGGCGTTGCACTGCGAGACTAATGCTGGAAAAGCACAAATAGTTTAAAAGTGCCAAAAAGCTTGGAAAACTAAGAAACATCAGTAAAAACATGACGTCCGAACAATATCAAGTGTTCGGTGCCAATCCGAAAATTGGTCTTAAAAAAAGGAAGTGCTTCTGTCGTGCTTTAACATGATACATCCTATCTCAAGACTTCAAGCGGGTCAGCCTACGGCTTCAACCTCCTATCCCGAGGGCAGAGTACTTCTCATCAGGCCAGTTTAGCAAACTAAACTCTAGCGGCTTTGAGAGAGAAATTAGGCTCTCCGGCTAGTGACGGCACACTCGTGTCGAAAAAAGGAGTGATAAATAATAATAATAATAATAATAATAAAACTTTGCAACGACTAAGAAGAAGAAGAACACTTATTATAAAGCGGCTCAAATAAACTTAAGAGCCCCCAAGTGACTTGGGTAGAAGAATGATTGCATGTACCGAGGTACTTATATCATATCTATGTTCAACCGAACTTTAAACGTGTCTTAACCGACCATCAGCTTCTCCCTCTTCGGTCAAGGACCAAAAAGTGTTATGTACTCCATCGGTCGAGAATATCGACGGTGTTTCCAATAACCAGGCAATCGGGCCATAAGGTTGTAACAGACAAAGCGCGCTCAGGGAACTTATGCTATATTACCGTGAAGTGTAAGAAGCATCTTCGAAGAAAATAGTACCCCCACCGATACCTTTCTTCGGTGCTCATTGTTATTATGAGACTTGTGCAATAGATTTTTTGTACTCATGAGTTCCGTTGTGTGCCGACCATCATTGAATAACTATAAGAGCACTAGCTTTCGGCTTCACCCAGTCTGAGGTCCGGCTCGGGCGACCCGATCGTGACAATCGCAGAGGTGCTCCCTTTACTCCCTAGCCGAACAATCGGGAACGTAGGGGTAAGCACAGGAGCCAGGCAACCAAGCTTGCAAATCGCTTAAGTCAATGTGGTGCATATTGTGGCGTAATACACGAACAAGGAACGAAGCCGTACAAGTATAATCACATGCAAGAGGAAAAGCTTCATAAAGGAAGCCCCCAAGTGAATTGGGTCCTTGAATTTGTGTGTCACAAACAAAGTTTGGACAACGAAAAAATTTACAAGCAACTTTTTTCCAAAAAAGTATAATGCTTGGTCGAACCGAACACAAGTTAGAAATTAAAGCTTTGAGCATGAAAGCGACTTAGCTGGTTAATGTGTTCGGTGTTGATGACGCGGTCCGAGCTTGATGCGGGGCAAGGTTCCATCCCCCAAGCCGGTCCCGAGGTGGCGGAGCGGAGAGCTCGACACGCCGAAGTGGTGACATAGCATGATCAATGCAGACCGGCAGAGTGACGCCGAAGTCTCCGGATCATTTTCCTGTGCACAAAAAATAGTGTAAACCGGAGATAATAGTAATAATAATTAAAAAAATCGTTGCATAATAAATAATTTATGCAAAGCGAGTAATGAAAGAAATATGGCCTGGCGCCGAAGTCAAGTCGATGCAGGGCGTCGGCGTGATGCGGTAAAGGCGTGGCAAAGCCTGAATTCGCAGGTTGGTCCGAGCTCCGAGTGCGGCGTTCGCCGGACTATGTACGGAAACTGACCGAACCACCATGTCACTGTCGTTGATGCAGCCACCATTTGATAGACCTGGTTTATTTGTAGTAGCAATCCGAAGGAGGGTGATTCCCAAAATTGGGACTCGCTCCGCACACCCATTGCCTGATGGACGATAAAACGACGGCATGGCAATGCTGGTAAAGGTTGACTCACCGAGGCAAAGCCCTCGGCCCAACTAACGTGACGGAGCTGGTCGGCTAGTGACGCCGAAGTGTCCGGAGTAGGTTGATGAAGAGATGGCGAAGCCCCCGGTCCAGCCAAGATGTCGAAGTAGGTCGGCGTGATGGACACCAGCTTGATGAAGCAATAGTGCGGCCCTGTCGATGCAGGTCGTGACGTGGTCGATGCCGGCTTGATGAAGCGACCGTGCGGCGATGCCGGTATGCCCGCTCCGTGTAATCCGTGGGGCGGCGATGTTGGTGATCCTTCGCAGTGCCGGGCTCTTGTTCGGCTTGCCGAGGTGATGATCCGAAGAAGTTGAGCTCGGCTCAACAAAGTGACGTCGTGTCTACCGCAGGTCGGCAGCCGTGGAGTAATATTGTCGGACTGGTTTGACACCAGCATGATGTTGAAGATCATGTTCAAAAAATCTTACAGTTAGTGGGATATGTTCGGGAACAAAACACAATACCTCATACAAAACTTCCTTCAAAAGGGATGTCCGAAATCCTGTTCATAAAAAAGATGAATTCGGGTCGGATTCATTTTCACGCAGAAAACAGATCCGGAAAGTGATGCACTAATCAGAAGGTTCCTGGAGTTTGGGCGGTCGGATCGAGCCGAAATTTTGAGAGGTGGTAGATATAGGAATTCCACAGCCGATCAACGGTTGGATCTTTCAAAGGACGTCCGAGCTAGAAGCTGGACACCACGCCCTAAACTCATCCAAATTCCCGTCCAGATTTGACAGGGCTCCAGTATATCGTGGATTGCCAGAGATTCCTCCATCGGAACTCGACGAAATTTTCCAGGATTGTTGTAGACTCAATTCCGCACAATTCCACCAAAGCGATCGTCAAAGCGATACTCGAGGAGGTGGTGGTGGCAGATACGAGTTTGCTGTCCAGAAAAACAGCACGGTCGCTTGAGGGCAATGTTGACGTTGAGCCCCCGAGCTCCATAGATGATTCCTCCGTGATCTTGATAGAGATCGGAGTTGATGTTTGATGAAGGCCCTCGTCCAGACATGGTGATCCGAACACGGGGCGCAATTCTTGATCGAACCAAGGTGACCAGTCGAGCTGGTGACGAAGATGCCGAAATCGCAGTTAATCTGCAGGCGAGCCATCGATCCTTTTGTCGATCACACAGCGGAACTCTCAATGAAAACACCAATGTCGGTGTCAAAACCGGTGGATCTCGGGTGGGGGGTCCCGAACTGTGCGTCTAGGCCGGATGGTAACAGAAGACAGGGGACACTTTGTTTTACCCAGGTTCGGGCCCTCTCGATGGAGGTAATACCCTACTCCTGCTAGATTAATATTGATGATATGGGTAGTACAAGAGTAGATCTACCACGAGATCAAGGAGGCTAAACCCTAGAAGCTAGCCTATGGTATGATTGTTGTGTACGGAGTTGATTGCCTACGGACTACAACCCTCCAGTTTATATAGACACCGGATAGGGTTAGGGTTACACAAAGTCGGTTACAATGGTAGGAGATCTTGAATATCCGCATCGCCAAGCTTGCCTTCCATGCCAAGGAAAGTCCCATCCGAACACGGGATGAAGTCTTCAATCTTGTATCTTCATAGTCCAGGAGTCCGGCTGAAGGTATAGTCCGGCTACCCGAACACCCCCTAATCCAGGACTCCCTCAATCAGAGTTTCTCTCAGAACATTGAAGGAGTTGAAGCAGTCAGTCGTGTCTATCCTTTGGCTGGCACTACACGTGCACCACATCCTGCTCTCACTGAAGCCACTGATAGTACAACTGCTCCACGACCCAAGAAGCGCACTCGTGTTCTCAACGACCGAGAGCTTCTTGTGGCTCTTCATCAGAAACAGGATAGGCATCATGACTAGCTGAAGCGTCAGAGGCAAAGCCTCTTGGTGGATGTTAATCGCATTCGCAATCTTGCCACCAAGAATGCTTTTGTTGCCCATGAAACCTCTCGCCGCACATGGAAAGGGCTGACGCTGATGTGTTCTGAAGGTGATCTTCAAGAGGATGGCTTCACTGAGCGTTTCAAGTTTGACTCCACACCTCCTCGAAGGGCAGTGCTGCAATGAACTCCATCCCTTGAAGACTCTGAGTTCTCTTCCTCTGCTACAACTGTGAATGCCAGAGTGATCGAGGATGAAGACAATGCTACTTCACCGCCACCTCCTTCAGCACGCTTCGACTCTGCTCCAAGCTCTTCTGCACCGCCAAAGACCACCAACGACCCTGCTGCTTCACCTACTCCTCATGGGAATGAGTAGATGCTCTATGTCTTCAAACCTTTTTGGTCCTTACTGACAAAAGGGGGAGAAGCATATGAGGTTGATAGTCTTCAAGCGGGTCCATATGGGCGGGTGCTTTATATTTTGCTTCGTGCTTACAACCCTCGTTTTGCTACATTTGGTTCTTTGAGTTGTAACACTTAAACTCGATGGTCGTCTGCTACTTATCTGCCACCTTGTTTTGCGATGATAAATTCCGCATGTGCGACGATAAATTCCGCACTTAGATCATTCTGCAGACGTCCATTTTCCATTATGCATGTCATTATCTTCATATACTTTCACATGCATAGTGGATTGTCATCATAAGTTGAAGTGGATCTCCACAAGTACAACCTGCCATGTGCATTTGCATTCCAAAAGCAAATTACTTATATGCACATCTTTAGGGGGAGCCCTTGCAACTTATGAAGACAATTCCTTATCCTTTACAATTTCACAGATTATATTCCCCATTGAAAACTTCAACTAGTTTGTCATCAATCACCAAAAAGGGGGAGATTGTAAGTGCATCTAGTGCCACCCCTAGTTGGTTTTGGAGTATTGACGACAAACCTAGTTGAGGGACTAATGTGTTTGTGAGAATTGCAGGATAACACAGGTAGAAGTCCCTCATTGATTCGGTTTTCCTACCAGAGATGACCCCTAAAAATGTATGAAGACATTGAAGTCAAAGGTGGTATATGAAAACATTCACATTGAAGACTATGACAAGAGAAGACACCACATGAAGCCTATGAAGGTCGAAGACTTAGATCTTTCATAGTTCTCCTTCTTTTGTGTTGAGTCATAGGAACCACCGTACTGTTAAGTGGGGTCCAAGAGAACCAGTCAGAATGGCTGAAGTGATGCCTAACCAAAACCTATGTCTTCGAGTGAAGACTATGAGAGCGAATCTTGTCCAGAGTCGGACAAGTCAGCTTTGCTTGCAGCCCAAGTAAAGTTGTCGTGTGAGTTTGAAATCTGACCGTTGGAACACGTGTCAGTTCCTTAGTGACCCAGGGTCATTTCGGACAAATCAGGTCGGGTTGCCAAGTGGCTATAAATAGCTCACCCCCTACAACCATAAACGGTTGGCTGCTTAGATTCAGAGTGCGGCTTTTGTCGTTTGAGAGCAACCCACCTCGAAGCCTTTGAGAGAGAATTCCTTGCGAGGATAAAGCCCTAACCACCCAAAGCCAAAGAGAATTAGGCATCACTTAAGTCTTCTTGTCTGTGTGATCTGAAGACTTATTACGCTTGAGGACTGTGCATCCTCCAGCCGGTTAGGCGTCGCGTTCTGAGCATCCAAGAGACATTGTGGATTGCCGGTGAACGAAGTCTGTGAAGGTTTGGGAGTCTACCTTGAAGACTTACCAGAGTGATTGGGCGAGGTCTGTGTGACCTTATCTCAAGGGGAATACGGTGAGGACTGGGTGTCCTGAGCTGCGTGTTCAGGACTGGGTGTCCGGGACTGTGTGTCCTAAGGTTTAAATACCTAGCTGCCCTAACCAGACATACAGTTGTCACAGCAACTGGAACTGGTCCAACAAATCATTGTCTTCAGTGAGTCACTGGTTTCATCTTCCCTTCCCTTTACTTACTGTTACTCCTTGTGAAGTTATTGTATGTTCGTACTATCTTTTGTCTTCACTGAGTAACTGCGTGTTCTGTGTGGCTTCACAATATCTTCCTACCTGATCCTTACTACATTGCTGCTATTAGTCATTGTGCTTTCACTCTATTGAATACTTGACTATGGCTTGCCTAGTGTAGTCTACCTTCCGCTGCAGGGTAATAGGTTTATTTCTATCGTTTGTCTTCATAACTTCCACGTTTTGAAGACTTACATAAAAATCGCCTATTCACCCCCCCCCCTCTAGTCGATATAACGCTTTCAATATTGCCATGCAACTTTCCACTGTTCCATTTATTATGACACGCTCCATCAATGTCATATTGCTTTGCATGGTCATGTAGTTGACATCGTATTTGTGGCAAAGCCACCGTTCATAATTTTCCATACATGTCACTCTTGATTCATTGCACATCCCGGTACACCGCCGGAGGAATTCACATAGAGTCATATTTTGTTCTAAGTATCGAGTTTTAATTCTTGAGTTGTAACTTGTAAGTAAATAAAAGTGTGATGATTTTCATTATTAGAGCATTTCCCCATGTGAGGAAAGGATGATGGAGACTATGATTCCCCCACAAGTCGGGATGAGATTCCGGATGAAAAAAAGAGGCCATAAAAAAGAGACAAAAAGGCCCAAATAAAAAAATGAGAGAAAAAGAGAGAAGGGGCAATGCTACTATCCTTGTTCCACACTTGTGCTTCAAAGTAGCACCATGATCTTCATGATAGAGAGTCTCCTATTTTGTCACTTTCATATACTAGTGGGAATTTTTCATTATAGAACTTGGCTTGTATATTCCGATGATGGGCTTCCTCAAAATGCCTAGGTCTTCGTGAGCAAGCGAGTTGGATGCACACCCACTTAGTTTCTTTTGTTGAGCTTTCATACACTTATAGCTCTAGTGCATCTGTTGCATTGCAATCCCTACTCACTCACATTGATATCAATTGATGGGCATCTCCATAGCCCGTTGATACACCTAGTTGATGTGAGACTATCTTGTCCTTTTTGTCTTCTCCACAACCACCATTCTATTCCACCTATAGTGCATGTCCATGACTCATGCTCATGTATTGCGTGAAGATTGAAAAGGTTTGAGAACATCAAAAGTATGAAACAATTGCTTGGCTTGTCATCGGGGTTGTGCATGATTTAAATATTTTGTGTGATGAGGATAGAGCATAGCCAGACTATATGATTTTGTAGGGATAACTTTCTTTGGCCATGTTATTTTGAGAAGACATGATTGCTTTAATAGTATGCTTGAAGTATTATTATTCTTATGTCAATATTAAACTTTTGTCTTGAATCTTTCAGATCTGAATATTCATGCCACAATAAAGAAAATTACATTGAAAATTATGTTAGGTAGCATTCCACATCAAAAATTCTATTTTTATCATTTACCTACTCGAGGACGAGCAGGAATTAAGCTTGGGGATGCTTGATACGTCTCCAACGTATCTACATTTTTTGATTGTTCCATGCTATTATATTATCTGTTTTGGATGTTTAATGGGCTTTAATATGCACTTTTAAATTATTTTTGGGACTGACCTATTAACCGGAGGCCCAGTGCCAGTTGCTGTTTTTTTTGCCTATTTCAATATTTTGTAGAAAAGGAATATTAAATGGAATCCAAACGAAACGAAACCTTCGCGAGGATCTTTTTTGGAACAAACGCAATCCAGGAGACTTGGAGTGGAGGTCAAGGAAGCAACGAGGCGGCCATGAGGTAGGGCGGCACACCCAGGGGGTAGGCGCGCCCCCACCCTCGTGGGCCCCTCGTAGCTCCACCGACCTACTTCTTTCGCCTATATATACTCTTATACCCTGAAAACATCCAGGGGAGCCACGAAACCAGTTTTCCACCACCGCAACCTTCTGTACCCATGAGATCCCATCTGGGGATCTTTTCCGGCGATCTGCCGGAGGGGAATTCAATCACAGAGGGTTTCTACATCAACACCATATCCTCTCCGATGATGTGTGAGTAGTTTACCACAGACCTTCGGGTCCATAGTTATTAGCTAGATGGCTTCTTCTCTCTCCTTGGTTCTCAATACAAAGTTCTCATTGACGTTCTTGGAGTGTGTTTGCCGAGATCCGATGAATTGTGGGTTTATGATCAAGATTATCTATGAACAATATTTGATTCTTCTCTGAATTCTTATATGCATGATTTGATATCTTTGCAAGTCTCTTCGAATTTTTGGTTTAGTTTGGCCTACTAGATTGATCTTTATTGCAATGGGAGAAGTGCTTAGCTTTGGGTTCAATATTGCAGTGCTCGATCCCAGTGACAGAAAGGGAACTGACACGTATTGTATTGTTGCCATCGAGGATAAAAAGATGGGGATTATTTCATATTGCTTGAGTTTATCCCTCTACATCATGTCATCTTGCCTAATGTGTTACTCTATTCTTATGAACTTAATACTCTAGATGCATGCTGGATAGCGGTCGATGTGTGGAGTAGTAGTAGTAGATGCAGAATCGTTTCGGTCTACTTGATACGGACATGATGCCTATGTTCATGATCATGCCTAGATATTCTCATAACTATGTTTTTTTCTATCAATTGCTCGGCGGTAATTTGTTCACCCACCGTAATATATGCTATCTTGAGAGAAGCCACTAGTGAAACCTATGGCCCCGGGGTCTACTTTACATCATATAAGTTTCCGATCTACAATTCTAGTTTACTATTTATTTTATTTTGCAATCTTTACTTTTCAATCTATACAACAAAAATACCAAAAATATTTATCTTATTATCTTTATCAGATCTCACTTTCGTTAGTGACCGTGAAGGGATTAACAACCCCTTTATCGTGTTGGTTACAAGGTTCTTGATTATTTGTGCGGGTACTAGGCGATTTGCATTTAGTCTCCTACTGGATTTATACCTTGGTTCTCAAAAACTAAGGGAAATACTAACGCTAGTTTGCTGCATCACCCTTTCCTCTTCAAGGGAAAACCAATGCATGCTCAAGAGGTAGCACATGTTTTGTCTGTTTTCTGAATTTCCTGTGTAATAAAAAATGACCCAAAAATGAAAGATCTCAGAATGCTCTGAAAATGTAATATGATTTTTTGAATATTTAATAATTTCTTGTGCAAATAATATCAGAGGGAGGTGCACCAGGTGGGCACAACCCACCTGGGCGCTCCAGGACCCCTAGGCGCGCCCTGGTGGGTTGTGGTCCCCATGTGGCCCTCCTCACTTATCCCTTCACACCACATCACCACTTACCTCCAAAAAAATAACCATTGCTCTCTCTCCCGTGTTCTTGCCCTCAAACACGCGGATTTTGATATCTTTGCTCGAAGCTCCGTTTCTGAAACTGTTTCGGGGGATTGTTGCTTGGTATGTAACTCCACTATTTGTCCAATTAGTTTTTGTTTTAGTGGGTTATATTTTGAATAATTAGCTACTCTTGGTGCAGCTGTAGATGAGCTTGCATGTTGAATTCTTAGAGTTCTAAGTAGTTTGAATGCTTTCTGTGACCTCTATGTATCCCTATGAGTTGTTGCTATCAATCTTATAAAGTTTTGTTGATAAATTTTTGTCACCCAAAAATTTTCAAAAAATTGTACGCGAACATGATGAACCTATTTGGAAGGAGTTCTTTGAGGAGGAGATCCTCGGAGGCATCTTCTAGTAACAACTCCGCTCGCCCGTCTTATGTTGAACCAAGTGAAAGTTCCATTCGAGATGCAGCCACCAAAACATGCTTATGTTCTTGCGATGATTATATGATGCGTGTGGGCATTAAGGAGGAATTTGAGCAATATGTTCACAATGCCGGTCTCGGTCCCTACATTTCATATAAGTGCGAGCAACGCCACACTCTTACCGAATCATTTGTCAAAGGATTTAAATTCCATCCCCGTGAGTCTAGGGTGTCATTTAAGCTTTATGAAAATCCATTTACCATCTCACTAGAGAGTTTTGCTCACCACTGCAAACTCCCATTTTGGGGTTCGCTTGACGAACCGCCAAGGGCTGAGTTCCAATCATTCTTGACTAATGTTTGCTACGGTGAGACGAGGGGAGTGACACAAGGTAGAATAAAGAGCATTCATTTTCCCGTAATTCAGTACTATGCATTATTTAATGGGAAATGTATAGTAGGCAAGCAAGACTGTAGTACGCTTTATGCTCCAAACTCGAGCCTCATACGCACCGCTCTCACTGGTGAAAGGAGTTATAACCTTGGAGCGATTGTTGCACGCAGACTGCAGCATAACGCTAATAGTGGCTATTTCTATGGTGGAATATATGCCATGCGTTCAGCATGAGGGTTGGGTGTTTCACCTTTACCATTTGACCCTATCCTACCCACGCAGTATTTAGACTTTGATGATTTAAAAAGTCATAAGATCCTCAAAGGAAAAATTCATAACTTCACTTACGATCTGTTGTTTAACCAAACATCTGTTGTGCACACATATTTGCTTGCGCCTGCTCTTCTTGACAGCAAAGGAAGATATTTTGTTCTTGAGAGCGAGGCCCGAGCTCACAACATGGTCGTGGAGGCAGCACGGCAGTCTGAGGCATCCGCACCGAGAGCCTCTGGGAGCTACCACGCCGACTACTATCCAAGGTTCTGATTGATTATCAAGTTAGGCCAAAAGCCTAAGCTTGGGGGGAGTATGTGTTTCTAACCGATATTACATTCATGATCACTTATTTCATCTGTCGGTGTTCACACTTTTTCATTGTATCATCCATGCTTAATTTTATTTTCTCTCTTTCTTCTTGTGTGTTTGAAAAACTTGAGAAAAACCAAAAAAATAGTTGTAGTTAGTTTACCTTCTATGCATGCTTAGTTGTAATATTAAAAAGAAAACCCAAAAGGATTTCCTTGTTCTTCTTTTGCTTGTTGGGAGCTTTCCCGTGTAAATAGTTTTCTCATTTTTGCTTTTTCCCTTTTATTTTCTTGTTCAAAAAAACCAAAAACTCCAAAAATATTTCAGTGTGTTTCTCTGAATTTCTTTTCCTTTTATTTGAGTCGTACTGAGGAGAAGACCATGATGAAAATGTTGAGTGGCTCTCATTTGAATAATTGTTGATCTAATAAAGAGCCCATTTTACCTTGTCTTCTCCTGTTGAATAAAATGTTTTACAGATTCCAGCTTAGCCCACGGCACTCTTGCACTATTATTATTTTCATATTGTTCGGTCGTGCAAGTGAAAGGCAATAATGACGATATTCGATGAACTAGCCGTGGCAGAGAGAAACAAGTATGAACTTGACTTGTTCTGTTTGTGTAAATATGTTTAACCTAGTATCCATGATTCGGCCCATTATGATTAAACATGTTTGCAATGACAATTAGAGATTATAGTTTCTCATGCTATGCATAAGTAGCTATGAGTGGATAATGATTTATCTTGGATATCAACATTACGTTAAAATGATTGTGATGTAGTATGATGATATGGTATCCTCCTTTGAATGTTCGGGTGGCTTGACTTGGCACATGTTCATGCATGTAGTTGAATTAAAACCAACATAGCCTCTATGATATTTATGTTCATGGTGTTCATATCCTACTCATGCTAGTGTCTAATCTTACTTATGCATAATGCATGTTCATGACCGTTGTTGCTCTCTAGTTGGACGCTTCTCAACCTATTTGCTAGCCTTCGCCCATACTAAGTGGGAATTCTTCTTGTACATCAAAAAACCTTGAACCCAAAGTTATTCCAGATGAGTCCACCATACCTACATGTGGTATTACCCTACCGTCCTAAGTAAATTTGCATGTGACACCTCTAAAAACTTCTAATAAATATCCTTTTTGTGTGCCTGGATCGTTCATGGAACGACAGGAGGTGGTCGGTATCTTCCATGCTAAGCGGGTTATTCTCAGGTCGAGTGTTTATTCACTCGCCATTGCACGAGAAAAGGGCGGTAATAGGGATGCCCAATCCCAAACTGCAAACAGAAAAAGCTTACAAATAATCAAACAGAAACTCCCAATGAAGTCAAAACCTTTACTTTTGTCGCTTGGGAACCGCCACTAGCGTGTTTAGCATGGAAGATATTGATAACTGATAGTCGTGAAGTAAATGAGAAGGGTGCATGTCTCAAAATATCATTTACTTCTATTTAAAAACTTGAGCTCTGGCACCTCTACAAATCACTGCTTCCCTCTGCGAAGGGACTATCTATTTAATTTTATGTTGTGCCATCACCTTCTAAAATAAGTGCCAGAACATGAGAGCGCTGCTATCATGCTTATGCATTGTGTGTAGCTAATGTTGGGTGCATCATGACTGGATCTTTTCTACCATGAATTACAATGTTTAGTCGCTGCTTGAACTTTGGAGGTGCTCTGCATTTATGTTTTGCGGTCTCAGAAAGGGCTAGCGAGATACCACTATTGTCATATTATATCATGGTTGTTTTGACAACGTGTTGCCGTTTGAGATATTTTATTATTGCTCGCTAGCTAGCTGATTATGGTATTGATATGGGTTAATATAATCTTTAAGAGTTACTGTCGGCATGGTTAGTTATAATGTTGGCTGAAAACCTAGGTCATGTTTAAGCTTATTTATACAAACAAGAGCAAAAGAGTCCGTAAAAGTTTTTCTGTTTCACTTTCAGTTTATCAACTGAATTGCTTGAGGACAAGCAAAGGTTTAAGCTTGGGGGGGTTGATACGTCTCCAACGTATCTACTTTTCCTAACACTTTTCCTCTTGTTTTGGGCTCTAATTTGCATGATTTGAATGAAACTAACCCCGGACTGACGTTGTTTTCAGCAGAACTACCATGGTGTTATTTTTTTTGCAGAAATAAAAGTTCTCGGAATGGAACAAAACTTTGCGAGTATTTTTTATACAATAAATAAGAACTTCTAGAGCCAAGATCCACCAGAGGGGGGCACCTGGGTGGGCACAACCCACCAGGGCGCGCCCCCCTCCTGCCGCGCCCCCCTCCTGCCGCGCTCAGGTGGGTTGTCCCCACCTCGTGGCCCCGCAGACCTTGAAACCGACGCTATAAAATTCTATTTTTCAAGAAAAAATCAGGGAGAAAGAATTATAACGATCCACGAGACGGAGCCGCCGTCACCTCATGTTCTTCATCGGGAGGCCAGATCTGGAGTCCGTTTGGGGCTCCGGAGAAGGGGATCTTCATTCTTCATCATCACCAACCCTTCTCCATCGCCAATTCCATGATGCTCCTCACCGGAAGTGAGTAATTCCTTCGTAGGCTCACTGGTCGGTGAGGAGTTGGATGAGATTCATCATGTAATCGAGTTAGTTTTGTTAGGGCATGATCCCTAGTATCCACTATGTTCTAAGATTGATGTTGCTATGACTTTGCCATGCTTAATGCTTGTCACTTTGGGCCCGAGTGCCATGATTTCAGACCTGAATCATTTATGTCATCACCATTATATCCATGTTCTAGATCCGATCTTGCAAGTTATAGTCACCTACTACGTGTTATGATCCGGCAACCCCGGAATGATAATAGCCGGGACCACTCCCAGTGATGACCGTAGTTTGAGGAGTTCATGTATTCACCGTCTGCTAATGATTTGTTCTGGTTCTCTATTAAAAGGAGGCTTTAATATCCCTTAGTTTCCAATAGGACCCCGCTTCCCCAGGAGGGTAGGACAAAAGATGTCATGCAAGTTCTTTCCGTAAGCACATATGACTATTTATGGAATACATGCCTATATTATATTGATGAATTGGAGCTAGTGCTGTATCGCCCTAGGTTATAACTGTCTCATGATGAATATCATCCAACAAGTCACTGATCCAATGCCTACGAATTTATCTTATATTGATCTTGCTAAGTTACTACTGCCGCTGTTACTGTTGCACTTGTTACAAAACTACTGCTATCACTGTTACCGTTACTGTTACTGTTGTCACTATTATCAAAACTATCATATTACTTTGCTATTGATCATGTTGCTGCAGATAATTAATCCTCGGGTGTGGTTGAATTGACAACTCAGTTGCTAATACCTTCAAATATTCTTTGGCTCCTCCTATGTCGAATCTATAAAATTGGGTTGAATACTCTACCCTCGAAAACTGTTGCGATCCCCTATACTTGTGGGTTATCACACGTCTCGAAGGATAGGGCACCACCAAAATTGCATTTAACATCGCCTAGGGGTGGAGGAATCCACCTGGCTTGAGACCTCCTCATATGAATTCGATGCAATTCTTCCCCCTTTTCTTCTATCTCCTTTAGTTCTTGCATATAATTCATGATGAAACCGCAAATTGCAAAAGGCCTTTGGTAGAGTGATTCATGGATTACATCTCGCTTCGCCTTCCAGATTCACATCATTACAATTAACTTGATGTACTATTGTTCATAAAGAGCTTCATCCATCTTAAACAACCAGCTTTTTTGCCCTTGGCTCGATAAGCCGAGGGACTTGTTCATACAATTTTTCATCTACTAAAATCGATGCACATCTTGCCACTATGCACCCTAATATCGAGTGTCTTCAAGAATCCTCCTTGCACTGACATAGTGAGCACACATTTGTAACCACCATTTTTTATGATGCCTTACATCCTCAATGGGCATACTTTGTCTTACTAATCTCTATGCAAATATCTTCACCTTAGATGGTATTTCTTTTGACAGAAAGACTGTAAGGGGGGGCCCTACAGTATAATATATTGGTGCAACAAACCCAAATTACAAGTACCATACCTTGAACCCGGGTGGATGGGAAGGCATCAACCCCTTCCCACCACTAGGTTATGCCTTAGTTTGCACCTTAGATGGTATTTTGTGGCACCACATCTTAGCCCATGCCTTCTCCTTAATGATCGAAGCTATATTTTTGGATTGTCTATCTAGCCAAGCCTCTCCACGCTTCTTCATATGGATCAACATACAATAGGCTGACCTGACCGAAAAAACACCCGAGCTCTCCATATTTGAAGCCCAAAAGTCCTCCATATTTGGCATTGGTAGAGGGACTTTCAACACATAATCAGAATCCATTAGTGATACACACTCAATGACATGTTCGTTGCAAGCCCGAGACGCCAGATTCATTAGTCGCTCACAATCTCCGAACCGTTGTTCACCAATGGTTCTATTGGTCTCACCATGTTTAGCCTTGGGAACTAGTTGTCACTCCAAATGTTCGTTTTCTGGCCATTACCAATCCTCTTGATAGTCCCCTGCTTCAAAGCCTCTCAGCCCTCAAAGATCAAGCGCCAAATTTCTGAAGGTGAAGAGCCCGATGACACATAAAGGAACTCTCCATTAGGAAAATACAAAGTCTTCAAAATCCATGCATCAGAGTGTGTCGGGATTTTGCAACTGAAAGTGCGTTATATCAACTAGAGGGGGGGTGAATAGGCGATTTTTATGAAAGTCTTCAAAATGTGGAAGTTATGAAGACAAATGATAGAAATAAACCTATTACCCTGCAACGGAAGGTAGAATACACTAGGCAAGCCATAGTCAAGTATTCAATAGAGTGAAAGCACAATGACTAATAGCAGCAATGTAGTAAGGATCAGGTAGGAAGATATTGTGAAGCCATAGACAATTCCAGGATATTTAGCTCACACCATAACTTGCAAAATCTCTTCTCATCCAAGGGCTTGGTGAAGATATCTGCCAATTTCTCTTCAGTGTTGACGTGTATGATATCAATATCTTCCTTCACAACATGATCTCTGAGAAAGTGATGACGAATTTCAATGTGCTTTATCTTCGAGTGCTGAACTGGGTTGTTGGCAATCTTGATGGCGCTTTCGTTGTCGCAGTAGAGTAGCACTTGCTTCAGATGAATGCCATAGTCCTTGAGTGTTTGCTTCATCCACAGAAGCTGAGCGCAGCAAGATCCAGCAGCAATGTATTCAGATTCCGCAATAGAGAGAGATACACAGTTCTGCTTCTTTGAAGACCAACATACAAGTGATCGTCCCAGAAAGTGACATGTCCCCGATGTAGACTTGCGATCAAGTTTGTCACCAGCATAATCAGCATCCGAGAATCCAACCAGATCAAACTCTGAGCCCTTTGGATACCATAATCCTAGAGTTGGGGTGTGAGCCAAATATCAAAGAATTCGCTTCACAGCTAAGTGATGCGACTCCTTTGGTGCTGCTTGAAATCGAGCACACATGCAAACACTAAGCATAATATCTGGCCTAGATGCACATAGATAAAGTAAAGAACCAATCATGGAGCGGTATACCTTTTGATCGAACTCTTTACCATTGTCGTCGGGACCCAGATGATGTTTGGCTGGCATTGGTGTCGTGAAGCCTTTGCAGTCTTGCATACCAAACTTCTTCAGGCAATCTTTGAGATACTTCTCTTGAGATATGAAGATGCCGTTGCGTTGTTGTCGTATTTGAAGACCGAGGAAGAACTTCAGCTCTCCCATCATGGACATCTGATATTTCTCTTGCATCATATATCCAAACTCTTCACTGTACTTCTGATTGGTGCAGCCGAAGATAATGTCATCCACATATATTTGGCACACAAACAGTTCTCCATCATATGTCTTCGTGAAGAGAGTGGGGTCTAGGGAACCAAGTATGAGGCCTTTGCTCTTCAGGAAGTATTTGAGTGTGTCATATCAGGCCCGAGGGGCTTGTTTGAGGCCATACAATGCCTTGTTGAGCTTGCATACCATGTCAGGATGTTTTGGATCTTCAAAGCCAGGCGGTTGTGCAACATACACTTCTTCTTCAATCTTGCCATTGAGAAAAGCACTCTTCACATCCATTTGATATAGAAGTATGTTATTATGATTTGCATAGGCCAGCAGTATGCGTATGGCTTCAAGTCTAGCCATAGGAGCAAATGTTTCATCGAAGTCAATGCCTTCCACTTGAGTATATCCTTGAGCAACGAGACGAGCTTTGTTTCTGACAACTTGACCATGCTCATCTTGCTTGTTGCGGTATATCCATTTGGTGCCTATTATATTGTGCTTCCGTGGATCAGGACGCTTAACTAGTTCCCATACATTGTTCAGCTCAAACTGTTGAAGCTCTTCTTGCATAGCTTGAATCCATTCAGGTTCCATGAAGGCTTCTTCAACTTTCTTGGGTTTTGTTATTGAGACGAATGCGAAGTGCCCACAGAAATTTGCCAGCTGAGTCGCCCTTGAACGCGTGAGTGGACCGGGTGCATTGATGCTATCAATTATTCTTTCAATCTGTACTTCATTGGCAATGCGAGGATGAACAGGACGAAGATTTTGCTCTTGCTGATCATTGTCGTCGTTAGAAGGAATGTCTTCAGGCTAAGCATTGTCTTCATGTTGATCAGGTGCTGAGATGATAAATTCTTCTTCAGGATGAGCTTCAGAAGGTATAATTTCTCCAGTTCCCATTATCTTGATTGATTCACTGGATGGAACTTCATCTAGCACATTTGGCAGTTGCTCTCTTTGTGAACCATTGGTCTCATCGAACCGCACATCCACTGTTTCAACCACTTTGTAATGAAAGAGATTGAAGACTCTGTAGGAGTGCGAGTCCTTTCCATATCCAAGCATAAAACCCTCACGTGCTTTTGGTGCAAACTTTGAGGTGTGATGTGGGTCCTTGATCCAGCACCTGGCTCCAAATACTCTGAAGTAACTGACATTTGGCTTCTTGCCAGTAAGGAGCTCATAAGATGTCTTGTTCAGAAGCTTGTGAAGATAAAGACGATTGATTGTATGGCATGCAGTATCAATGGCTTCAGGCCAGAATTTTCTTGGAGTCTTGTATTCATCTAGCATCGTTCTGGCCATCTTAATGAGTGTTCTGTTCTTGCGTTCGACGATGCCATTCTGCTGTGGCGTGTACGGGGCCGAGAATTCATGTGTGATGCCCAAGGTATCAAGATATGTATCAAGGCCAGTGTTCTTGAATTCAGTGCCATTGTCACTTCTGATGTGCTTTATCTTGGCGCCATAATTGTTCATAGCTCGATTGGCGAAGCGTCTGAAGACATCCTGCACTTCAGTCTTATAAGGATTATGTGCACCCAAGTATATCTAGAATAATCATCAACAATAACAAAGCCATAGAGGTAAGCAGTAGTAGTAAGAGTTGAGTAATGAGTGGGACCGAAAAGATCCATGTGAAGCAGTTCGAAGGGTCGAGTAGTGGTCATGATTGTCTTCGAGGGATGTTTGGCCCTCGTCATCTTTCCTGCCTCACAGGCACCGCATAAGTGATCTTTCTTGAACTTGACGCCCTCGATGCCTATGACATGCTTCTTCTTTGCCAGGGTGTGGAGGTTCCTCATGCCAGCATGCCCAAGCCTCCGATGCCAGAGCCAGCATTCTGAATCTTTTACTAGAAGACATACGGCAAGCTGTGGTCCTGCTGAGAAATCTACCACGTACAAATCATCTTTTCGATACCCTTCAAATACTAGAGACTTGTCAGATTCCATTAGAACAATGCAACGATATTTTCCAAATATTATGATCATGTTTAAATCGCAAAGCATTGAGACAGACATTAAGTTGAAGCCAATGGATTCAACAAGCATGACTTTATCCATGTGTTGATCCCTTGAGATTGCAACTCTACCTAGACCCAATACCTTACTTTTACCAGTGTCAGCAAATGTGATGTGGCTCTTGTCGGATGGACGTAAGGTTGAGTCCATAAGAAGGATTCTTTTGCCAGTCATGTGATTTGTACACCCACTATCAATAATCCATTCTGAAGACGCTGGTGTCGTACCCTACAGTGCAGTTAGGGGATAGGCTTCACCAAGAGCATTGTGAAGCAAAAACATTTGACGAACCAGTGGGTTATGAAAGCTTAGATCCAGATTAGGACTAATAGGGAGAGTAGCAAGCGATTTAGGAACGAAGTACATAGTAAGACCATTCGGGCATTTTATCTTGCGCCCTACAAGATGTTTAAGGTCCCCAACAATCTGCTGGAGACCTTTCCCTGCAAAAGAGAGTTAAGCTTTCTTAGCCACCCACATCATTAAGGGTGGCTTAGAAGCAATAAGTCTAAGTGCAGCATCTGAGAACTTTGGCTTGGAGCCCTAGCAAACAGTCTTGCAGGCGGACAATAGTACTCATAAGAATAAGCAGAATAGTTCTTGGTCTTATGAACATGGCGGTTTCATGAACCGCTCTCATATTCATATGCATGAGTATGGTTTCCCTGCACAACATTTGCGTTAGTGCGACTCAGGTGAGTCCTCTGTCTGTATGAAGCCTTTGGACTGTATGAAGCCTTTGGTCTGAGGTTTGTCTTCTTCATGTGAGGTGTCATGATGACATTCACAGGAAGATTCTCCAGACACCTTTTCGGAACCCAGATTTTCTTCATAGGCGGTCCATTCCTGCAGTTAGTACCAATGTACCTGGCAAACACTTCACCATTCCGATTCTTAAACAGTTTATAGTTTGCATCAAGGGATTCATCAATGATAATGGGGTTAGCACAAGTGAAGCCAGATAGATTGGATGGATCTGCTGAAGGTTCCTTTGCAGCAACCCACGTGGTTTTGGGGTACTGCTCAGGTTTCCAGTAAGAGCCATCAGCATTCATTTTCCTTACGAACCCAACACCCTGTTTCCTCGGGTTTCGGTTCAGAATCTGCTTTTTGAGGACATCACATAGTGTCTGATGCCCTTTAAGACTTTTTGTACATCCCTGTTTCAAGCAATGTCTTCAACCTAGCATTCTCATCAGCAATAGCGGTGGTATCCTCGGCAGAGGGGTTAGTTACCACATCAACAGTTGAAGATATTACAACAGTAGTAGCAGTAGAACATTCAGCAACAGAAGTAGCATTATCACGCTCAATGCATTTAAGACATGGTGGTTCAAATCCTTCCTGAGCGGGACTGATCTGTTTGGCGCGAAGTGACTCGTTTTCCTTTTGAAGATCTTCATGAGCCGCTCTCAATTTCTCAAGATCTTGCTTCCTTTGAAGATAATCATAGGAAAGCTTTTCATGAGTTGTTGATAGAGTTTCATGACGACTTTCAAGTTCCTGATACTTAACGTGAAGATTTTTTTTATGTCTTCAATTAAGGATTCAGATCGAGTCTTTTCAGCACCTAACAGATCATCGCTTCTGTCTAACAGTTTTTGAATATGTTCCATAGCTTTCTATTGTTCAGTTGCAATTTTAGCAAGTGTTTTGTAGGTGGGTTTTGAACCACAATCAGAGTCATCGTCACTAGATGTTTGATAGTGAGTAGTGCGTGTGTTTACCTTGGCACCGTGTGCCATGAAGCAGTAGGTAGAAGCGGAGTAGTCCTTGTCATTTGCATCGGTGTCGGTGATGAAGTCATTGTCTTCAGTGTTGAAGATGGACTTGGCAACGTATGTTGTAGCCAGACTTGCGACGCCTGAATCGGACTCCTCCTCAGACTCCACCTCCGCCTCCTCAGAAGCGGACTCCTCCTCTGAATCCATTTCCTTGCCAACAAATGCACGTGCCTTGCCAGATGAGCTCTTCTTGTGTGATGAAGACTTTGAGGAAGACTTGGAAGAAGACTTTGAGTATTTCTTCTTCTTCTTCTTCTTCTTCTTCTTGTCGTCAGAGTCATATTCCTTGCTCTTCTTCTTCTTTTTGTTCTCATTGTCCCACTGTGGACACTCAGAGATGAAGTGGCCAGGTTTCTTGCACTTGTGACATGTTTTCTTCTTGTAGTAGTGAGCAGAAGCTTCATCATTCCTTGAGCTTGATCGGGAAGACTTTCTGAAACCTTTCTTCTTGGTGAATTTTTGGAACTTCTTCACAAGCATAGCAAGTTCCCTTCCAATGTCTTCAGGATCATCCGAACTGCTGCCAGATTCTTCTTCAGATGAGGAGACATCTTTTGCCTTCAAGGCACGAGTTCGCCCATAGTTTGGACCGTAGATATCTCTTTTCTCAGAAAGCTGAAACTAATGTGTTTTGAGCCTCTCAAGTATGTCAGACGGATCGAGTGTCTTGAAATCAGGACGTTCTTGAATCATCAGGGCTAGGGTGTCAAACGAACTAAAAAGTGATCTCAGTAGTGTCTTGACGACTTCATGTTTGGTGATCTCAGTAGCGCCAAGGGCTTGAAGCTCATTTGTGATGTCAGTGAGTCGGTCAAATGTGAGCTGGACATTCTCATTGTCATTTCGCTTAAAGCGGTTGAAGAGATTGCGAAGGACACTGATTCTCTGATCTCTCTGGGTTGAGACGCCTTCATTGACCTTGGAGAGCCAGTCCCAGACCAGCTTAGATGTTTTCAAAGCACTCACACGGTCATACTGTCCTTTGGTCAGATGACCACAGATGATATTCTTGGCAGTAGAGTCCAGTTGAACGAATTTCTTGACATCACCAGCAGTGACACCTTCTCCAGCCTTGGGAACGCCGTTCTCGACAACATACCATAGGTCGACGTCAATGGCTTCAAGATTCATGCGCATCTTATTCTTCCAGTAGGGATATTCAGTTCCATCGAAGACGGGACACGCAGCGGAGACTTTAATTATCCCTGCAGTCGACATAGCTAAAACTTCAGGTGGTTAAACCGAATCACACAGAACAAGGGAGCACCTTGCTCTGATACCAATTGAAAGTGCGTTATATCGACTAGAGGGGGGTGAATAGGCGATTTTTATGAAAGTCTTCAAAACGTGGAAGTTATGAAGACAAACGATAGAAATAAACCTATTACCCTGCAGCGGAAGGTAGACTACACTAGGCAAGCCATAGTCAAGTATTCAATAGAGTGAAAGCACAATGACTAATAGCAGCAATGTAGTAAGGATCAGGTAGGAAGATATTGTGAAGCCACACAGAACACGCAGTTACTCAGTGAAGACAAAAGATAGTACGAACATACAATAACTTCACAAGGAGTAACAGTAAGTAAAGGGAAGGGAAGATGAAACCAGTGACTCGCTGAAGACAATGATTTGTTGGACCAATTCCAGTTGCTGTGACAACTGTACGTCTGGTTAGGGCGGCTAGGTATTTAAATCTTAGGACACACAGTCCCGGACACCCAGTCCTGAACACGCAGCTCAGGGCACCCAGTCCTCACCGTATTCCCCTTGAGCTAAGGTCACACAGACCTCGCCCAATCACTCTAGTAAGTCTTCAAGGTAGACTCCCAAACCTTCACAGACTTCGTTCACCGGCAATCCACAATGTCTCTTGGATGCTCAGAACGCGACGCCTAACCGGCTGGAGGATGCACAGTCCTCAAGTGTAATAGTCTTCAGATCACACAGACAAGAAGACTTAAGTGATGCCTAATTCTCTTTGGCTCTGGGTGGTTAGGGCTTTATCCTCACAAGAAATTCTCTCTCAAAGGCTTCAAGGTGGGTTGCTCTCAAACGACAAAAGCCGTACTCTGAATCTGAGCAGCCAACCGTTTATGGTTGTAGGGGGTGGGCTATTTATAGCCACTTGGCAACCCAACCTGATTTGTCCGAAATGATCCTGGGTCACTAAGGAACTGACACGTGTTCCAACGGTCAGATTTCAAACTCACACGGCAACTTTACTTGGGCTGCAAGCAAAGCTGACTTGTCCGACTCTGGATAAGATTCGCTCTCATAGTCTTCACTCAAAGACATAGGTTTTGGTTAGGCATTACTTCAGTCATTCTGACTGGTTCTCTTGGACCCCACTTAACAGTACGGTGGTTCCTATGACTCAACACAAAAGAAAGAGAACTATGAAAGATCTAAGTCTTCGACCTTCATAGGCTTCATGTGGTGTCTTCTCTTGTCATAGTCTTCAATGTGAATATTTCATATACCACCTTTGACTTCAATGTCTTCATACATTTTTAGGGGTCATCTCTGGTAGGAAAACCGAATCAATGAGGGACTTCTACCTGGGTTATCCTGCAATTCTCACAAACACATTAGTCCCTCAACTAGGTTTGTCGTCAATACTCCAAAACCAACTAGGGGTGGCACTAGATGCACTTACAGCAACATCCACCACCCTTGTTTACCTAACAAGTCCACGTTAAAAAGTTCCATCTTCCTAAACCCCATTCCTCCCATATAATTGGGTTGAGTCATTTCTTCCGAAGGAACCCAAGCTAGTCTTCTTCCTTCCTTCCTTCCTTCCTCCCCCCCCCCCACCAAAACTTCCTTATGAGGGAATCTATGTGTTCACAAAGGCATCCTGGTAATTTAAAGCACCCATAGCATATGTAGGGAGGGCTTGTGATATTGATTTTATTAGCACCTCCTTACCTCCTACCGACAAAATCTGCTCAATCCACCCCTAAACTCTCTTCCAAACTCTGTCTTTCGAGTACTTCATTTTTACCCACTTCAGTTGGCATCCCCAAAAATCTGTCCAAGAAACCTTCCACTTCTATGCACGGAGCATTTTTTAACTATAGTTCTTAACTCATTTGAGCACCCTTTACTAAAGAAAATTAATGATTTATGAAGGTTCCATTGACCCAATGTTCCACATTATACCTCTAGAACTTCCATCACCTTATTAGTTGCTTGTGTGGTTGCCTTCATAAAAAATATTCATATGCAAATAGTAGGTGGCTGGCCTTTGGGGCCAAAGGTTGCTGATTGTACTGGTCTTCACTAGTTGGTCTCGGCAACTATGATGACTTCTTTTTCAAGTCATCTTTAGTCGGACATGGCAACGATGGCTCAAGGACATTTATTCTTTTTGAAAACGTTGTTGCGGAAGAAATACAATTAGTCGTAGGTGTTTATTTCAAATCTTGTCATGCTTCAGCCTTGCTTATCTTCATTATGTGTATGGCCCCAGAAGCCGGAATTTTTAATCTTCTTTTCAAAGAAAGAAAGTATGTGCGAACTGAGCTTAGCTCACATGATTAGGTTCCTTGTGATGCAACGAGCCCACCAGGGTTCAACTTCTATACTTTGCACTCGGTGTTCGAATTTTTTTGAATTTATTTCAGCCACCGATGTCCGTTTAGTGAGATGAGACACTACGAAGGTGTCTATGGTGACTTCGTCTATCTCAAGATGGTTGTGTTGGCTCAGTAACTCGGAGGTCAGCGATGTCCATTCAGTGACAGGAGAGCTGCGAAGGCGTTTGTGGTGACTTCGTCTACTTCAAGATGGTTGTGCCAGATCAGTATCTCGGAGGTGATCATAGTCGATCTTAAGATGGTTGTGCCGGCTCAGTATCTCGGAGGTGGTCATAAGGATAAGAGCATCTCTAGGAGATCCTGTATACCTCATCCCGCAAAATTAGGTTTACAGAACGTTTATTCTTTTCACGTTTTTATAGTGCGACTTTTATTTCTCCAGAATAGATCCTGTAAAACAATTTATGTTTCCGGTAAAATTATGTAAATCCCCTAAAAACGTAATATAAATTACAATTGGGTCTTTCAATTCACAGGCCGTGCTCGCGCCGGCTGAGCTCTTGCTGCGCCGCCATTGCAGGAGGCTCCTCCCGCCGCCGTTGTGGGCGCGCACCACGTCCGACGCAGTCGAGCTCCTACTCACGCCCGCGGTCGAGCTCCTGCTCGCGCCTCGCTTGTGCTAGCTAGCTAGCTAGTTATGCGTACGTGTTTTGCTAGCTAGTTAGCGTGTGACTACTGCGCCGGTGGCCAGCGGCGAGCTCGTCTGTGACTAGCACGTACGGCGGCGAGCGCCAACGTGCGGCGGATGCGGCGAGATTTGGCCGGAATCGAGCTCGGGAGGCCATGATGCCGGCTGTGAGGGAAGCGGTTGGGGCTGAAATTTCCCTCCCGCAAAGGATAAAGGATACTACGAAAGGAGGACGAAATCCCGCGCATATAGAGGAATTGTGCTCGCGGATAAAGGATACTATAAAAATAAATTCTAGGACGGCCAGATTTGATGGATCTATTCGGGCCGGGATACATGATGGATCCCGCAAACCGGCGGTTATTATAGCGGACGGCGCGGTTTACGGGATCTGCTAGAGATGCTTTAAGATGTGTGTGCTTTTATATGAGTGAGTGCGGGTCTGTATGTAGGCATCGTACTGTGTTCAGAAGAAGGAAAAAAGCACGTAAGCACAGAAAAAGAAGAAAATAAAAAAAATGTACTTGCATTCGCATATCAGACAAAATCCATCGTGGCCCCTATGATAATTTCAGAAGATAATTTTCAGCAACACAAACCTAGGAAACCACCATGACAGCGGATCCGCCGGTCGCTGGATCACGATCGCCCCGTCGCGGCTAGAATCCCACCTCCATCGGCCATGCACGGCAGAAGAGGACAATAATCAATAGCGCGTCGCTCTGCGCGGTGACTGGCTCACTGCCCTTCGTTGGATTCGACGGCGACACGATCGATGGACGGAACAGAAGCAAATGACAAAAGAATGTACGGCCGCCGCAGTTGACGCGTGAGAAAAGAGTGCATGCACGGATGCATGATCTGATCCGCTGAAGGCGAAATATTTAACAGTAAAGTACAAGGTGAAAGTGAAAGGTTTACCAGTCATCACCTAAACTATGTTTTTTTTTCTGAGGATCCTAAACTATGTTTTTTCCGTATAGTCCTCATGGCACTGAGGCTTTTCATTTTCCTTTCTTTTTTTGAACTGGCCACCGAGGTTTAGGTGATTTTTTTTAAATGAGTTGAGGGGTTTTGGTGATTTGACCCCTTTCCAAACCATCATTGTATATCATACTCCTTTTTCTTATTGAAAGTTTGTGTCTTGCCCATTCCACGAAAAAGAAATGTAGGTATAAAATAGAACCAATAAATACTTTCTCCGTCTCAAAATAAGTGTCTAAACTTTGATAGTATAACTTTGTACTAAAATTAATACAAAATGAGACACTTATTTTGAGAGGGAGGGAGTATGTGTTATAATGGCACGATCAGCGGAAAAATAGTACACTGAGGATACATAATGCATGGATATATTAGCCTCGAGTGTTCAGGTTTACCTTTTCTTCTCCTCTTTAACTTGTGTCGAACCTCAAGGATGGAGGCTTGGCTTCAACTAGTCTCAAGTGATGTATATCCATTTAGAGTTTAGGGTTTTAGTTTGGATAAAACGCCACATCACAGTCGTAAAAAGAACCTTCTTTGGGCCAAGTAAGGGAGTAAATTATCTAGTTTCGAAAGGCGAAGGGTCAAGTGTATGTGCTTTTCAGTTAAGGCTAGAAATGAACTTTGCTAAGAATCCGAGGAGAGAAAAAAGTATATTTCTACTGTAGAGACTAACTTTTCACCTGGCAGTGTGAGGGCTTGCCTTCATCTAATGCTTTTCTAAAGAAGAAAAAGACTACACACTATGTTGTGGTTCTAATCAACCACTTCGATGGTTCATCATATCATAGTACAAAAACCCAACTGTGAAGGAATGAAAGATGAAGAGGGGCAAAAACTTAGGAGGTTCATCCCAGATGCCCGCCCCCTTAGATCCATCTACCATGGGGGCGTCGCTGACCACTGACGTGGTCGCTGGCTCGCTTCAACCTCAATGATCGCCGCCGTGGTTTAAACTTGTCATGACGGGCTACAGAGGAAGGAGAGACCCAACAATATGAATTTGGTTCGAGCAACAGTTTTTTGTGCAAAAATGGATCCCATACGTGTGTCGCATGTGACAAATTAGACAGTTGGCTGGACCACGAGAAGAAAAGGTGGTAGAGGGATACTATGCATTCTTTGCTAAAGCCCCTCAATCCTCTCCCTTCACATACACCTCACCTGCCACTATGTCAAATTAAGCTTATGTGTCACAATTTGTACTAAGATTGAATTTTCCATGTTTGAGGATGCACTTCCGAAATTTGTGAGCTAATGGACAAAATTGTACCTATGAACCATGTTTGGGGACCCACAATGCGGTTTCCTCTGGATTTTTGTCTATTAGGTATTTGCGTTTTTTGGTGTAATCATTTCGGTGATGGGGGCGACATCAAAGAGAATAAAAGCTCCGTGGTTGGCTCAGTCTTCGTAAAAAGAGAATTGTGTTTGTTGTCTCGCAGACCAACTGCACTTGATCTAACAAATAATTGCTCAAACCTAAGTTGCTATAGGTTGATGGGAAGATGTTGCTTAGTTTGATTGGGGTTAGTGATTGTCCCATTTACCATTGTATGTTATTGGTCTTTTTCATGGGTGATTTAATGAATAAGTAATAATTCGGTATCCTGTCTGGTAAGGGAGGTGTCTCTTGTCACAATGTGTTCAATGGTTTTTCATTTCCATCGCTTGGGTGGATGACTTGACTCATATTTTTTATAAAGGGTGTTTCCACTCAAACATTATATCGAGCTAATACAACTACGATGATAAGAAGTACACAGCCAATGACTCAACTCATATGACTCCTTAAAACTTTTGAAGTTAGTAGAATTTGTGTCGGTTTGGTCTCATTTGTTAGTCTGACAATTTTGGTTCTTTTTTATGCAACTGTCTAATTAACAAGGGAGGTATATTTCCCTAAAAAAAGGAGCTCTATTGCTTCTGGGTATTGTAGTCTGTTGAATATGGACGATGATGCCCTTGTACTGCCTTTATTCAATCAATAAAGTCAGTTTGTTTAATGAATTCTTCTTCGTCCTTCCTGATCATGCTCTAGAGAAATCGGCAAGAGTGAGTTTGACCATGTGTTGGGAAGTTGATTTACCGCACTTCGTCGGGTCCCATTTTCAAAGGTACCGAATTCGTGGTACCATCACTTGTACCACTTGAAATCTTTTTGATCTCCACTTCGTCCTACAGTTCGGGTACCTACTTTATTTGCGTGCACTAGCCATTCTTCAGCACAATAATTCCCAGGTTGCCTCTAGCGTTGGAAAGGAACGTACCTCGACTCCTCTAGCTGAATGAAGCTCACCAGGAGCAGGATAGTGCATGCGTGTCGATCTGTAGTCTGCCTGGTAAATAATCACAACAGATGGCTTTTGCCTGGGTACCCTCCGGTTCAGACAACAGATAGCTACTTATGCGAGATTTTATTACTCTAGCAAAAGCATCAGAGTGGCGCAGCGGAAGCGTGGTGGGCCCATAACCCACAGGTCCTAGAATCGAACCTGGCTCTGATATTTTAAGTTTTTTGATACTTTCTGTTTATTCTGAAAATTAAATTTGAAGCAACACACGTATCGCCACTTTGTATACCCCCTTTCCCCCCACGACGCGGCATTCAGCCTCTCCACTTCCAACTGCACGGTTTGGGATTACGTACCAAAGCTGGCTTTGCTAAAAGGTGACACTCTCTTAGGTTTTAGCACGTCAAGTTGATCAATCGTCATCGCCACAATAAGTGAAGCAACCAGCCGGCGACAACGACCGTCCTGTCGAAGTAACACGACGGGATTCTCATTTGTCCGTATATGCTTTTACATCTGGTCGTAGATTACAAAATATTCATAGACGATTAGTGACGTCCCGTCTTTGTTGCCCCTGTCGATCTCACCGGATCGATCCGCCGGTGCGCCCGCCGCGCGAACGGCGACGGGCGTGGGGTGGGGGAGCCACACGCACGAGCCGGGAATGCGCGTAATCGTGGGTGTTTGCGCGTCTCTTCGTTCGATTATTTGGATGTAACGTCGAGCGACGTCGCGGTTGCTGGTTTGCCGCCTGACGTCTGCGCGCGCTGCTAGCTTACAGGTGTCGCACGGGGGCAGCGCCGCGGTGTCGAGCTCGTGGCCTCTGCGAGGTCGCGCTCTCCGAGATTGATCATCTGCTGAGTAGTACTCCCTTCACTCATAATTCTTATCGTGATTTTGGAGCATCTTCAATAGAAGATGAAAATTCGAAGATGTAAAACAGAATATGTAGAAATTTACATCTTAAAAAAAACAACTCTAACAGAATACGTAAATTGGTGATATAAAAGTGCAACTCCAACAGATGATGCACATGAAGATGTAAACTAATTATGCTGCCGGCGACCACCTAGCATGGCGGAGTGCCTCGGGTTTGCTCTACAGGCGACGGTTTGCAGCGGTGTTTGGCTCTACGGATAGCTGGGAGCGAGGCACGTCCTTTGGAGCAAACGAGAGGAGTTGGGATGGCCAAAACTCGACGGGAGCGAGCTCGACCTGGCGGCCGGAGCATGGCTTGCTCGGGCGCGAGTCTGCATGGCATTACGGGCTCCTGGGAACTCCAGAAGTTCAAGTGCGTGCTCGGACACGGCAAACATGAGCTCTAGCAATGATGGCAACAAGGACAGCGCCGGCAAGATCACGGATGCGGCGCGGCGCGATTCGAGGCGAAGAGAGGACGAGGAGCGGCGAATCGGGGCGGCGGAGGCGTGAATCGAGGCGGCAGGGTAGCGACGGTGCAGCGGCGATTCGAGGCGGTGAGTGGCGGAGTAGCGGCGGAGGGGCGACAAGGGTGACGCATGGCCGAATCTGGTAAGACCCCTCTACCGCTGCTATTGCTATCTCCAGAACCCTTTCTCCACGCTGCATCCATATCGGTTAGAGCGGACATGATCGAACGGTGGTCAGCCAACATTTGTGCTGACTGACCGGTTTTTCGCCTATCCGGCATTCACATTGGTGTGGCGAACGAGGAGACAACTTCGGCTACCCGCATTCAACCCGCCGCTCTGCCCACATCAGCTATTGAAGCAAGCCAGCCACACCCCAAAACCCTACCCCTCAGAGCCATTCTCCCACCGTCCGTGCCATCGTCCAATCACACATTCACATATTTGTCCATCGTCTGACGTAGTTGTGGCCCAGTCCATTCCTATGTGGTCCAGGAGGCTCGCGTCAGTACACCACACCCAAATTGCGGTGGAGGTCCATGACATGGAGGCCCGGTGTTAGGCCCACAATGAGGCATGACAACCCTATAGTGCTTGGAGGAGGAGATAAATGAGGAGAGAGGGCAACCCCATGGCCATGGGGGTGATGACCCACAAGTATAGGGGATCAATCGTAGTCCTTTCGATAAGTAAAAGTGTCCAACCCAACGAGAAGCAGAAGAAAATGATAAGTGGTTTTTAGTAAGGTACTCTTTGCAAGTACTGAAAGTAACAATGATAGATAGTGTTGTAGCAAGATAATTCGTAACGAGTAACAAGTAGCAATAGTAACAAAGGTGCAGAAAAGTGTCCCAATCCTTTTCATAACAAATGACAAGCCGGAAAGTTCTCTTATATAAAACAAAGTGCTCTCGAGGACACATGGGAATTCTCGTCAAGCTATGTTCATCATATTTAGTTGATTCGCGTTCGCTACTTTGATAATTTGATATGTGCGTGGACCGGTGCTTGGGTGCTATTCTTACTTGAACAAACAACCCACTTATGATTACCCCCTCTCGCAAGCATCTGCAACTATGAAAGAAGAATTAAAATAAATCTAATCATAGCATGAAACATATGGATTCAAATCAACCCCTTACAGAATAAATCATAAATTAGGGTTTAAACTTCTGTCACTCTGGCAACCCATCATCTACTTATTACTCCAGAATGTCTTTCCTTAGGCCCAAGTATGGTGAATGTCATGTAGTCAGCATTCACATAACACCACTAAAGGAAGCAACAACATACATATAATCAAAATATCGAATGAATACCAACATCACATGATTACTTATTACAAGACTTCTCCCATGTCCACAAGAACAAAAGTAGCTACTCACAAATCATATTCATGTTCAAGATCAGAGGTGTATTGAATATGCCTGAGGATCTGAACGTTTAATCTTCCACCAAAAAACCAACTAGCATCAACTACAAGATGTAATCAACACTACTAGCAACCCACAGATACCAATCTGAGGTTTTGGGACAAAGATTGAATACAGGAGATGAACTAGGGGTTTGAGATGAGATGGTGCTAGTGAAGATGTCGATGAAGATTGGTCCTCCCACTATGTGAGGATCGTTGGTGATGTCGATGGCTTCAATTTCCCCCTCCCGGAAGGAAGCATCCCCGGCGGAATCGCTCTGCCGGAGAGCAAAAGTGCTCTTGCCCAGGTTCCGCCTCGAGACGGCGGCGCTTCATCCTGAAAGTCATGTATCTATTTTTTCTAGGTCAAACCTTCATATAGCAGAAGATGGGCACCGGGGGCCTTTTGTGGGCCCCACAAGGCATCAGGGTGCCCTCGGGGAGTGGTCACGCCCTGTTGCCTTGTGACCAGCAGGTGCCCCCCCTTTGGTATTTCTTGATTCCAATATGTTTTTTATATATTCAATAAAAATCTCTGTGAAGTTTCAAGTCATTTGGAGCTCTGTAGAATAGGTATCTCTGATGTAGCTCTTTTAGGTCCAGAATTACAGCTGCATGCAATCTCCCTCTCCATATAAATCTTGCAAATTAAGAGAGAAAATGCATTAGAACTGTATTATAAAGTGAAAAATGGCCAATAACATTATAAATAACAATAGGAAAACAGATGCAAAATGGACGTATTAGGGGGGAGATCGCCATGGAGGAGGAGGAGCAAACGCCCGAACTGAAGCAGGAGTTGTTGGTGTTTGGTTTCACCCAACTACACGCGAGCCAACACTACAACCGGATGCTGGCAGAGGCGGGGGAGGAGGAGCTGGCACACGAACCGGTTGAGGAGGTGTCAGTTGTCGGTGTCAAAACCAGCGGATCTCGGGTAGGGGGTCCCGAACTGTGCGTCTAAGGCGGATGGTAACAGGAGGCGGGGGACACAATGTTTACCCAGGTTCGGGCCCTCTCGATGGAGGTAATACCCTACTTCCTTCTTGATTGATCTTGATGATATGAGTATTACAAGAGTTGATCTACCACGAGATCGGAGAGGCTAAACCCTAGAAGCTAGCCTATGGTATAATTGTTGTTGTCCTACGGACTAAAACCCTCTGGTTTATATAGACACCGGAGGGGTTAGGGTTACACAAAGTCGGTTACAAGGGAGGAGATCTACATATCCGAACGTCCAAGCTTGCCTTCCACGCAGAGGAGAGTCCCACCCGGACACGGGACGAAGTCTTCAATTTTGTATCTTCATAGTCCAACAGTCCGGCCAAGGGATATAGTCCAGTTGTCCGAGGACCCCCTAATCCAGGACTCCCTCAGTAGCCCCTGAACCAAGCTTCAATGACGATAAGTCCGGCGCGCAGATTGTCTTCGGCATTGGAAGGCGGGTTCCTCCTCCGAATACTCCATAGAAGATTTTGAACACAAGGATAGTGTCCGGCTCTGCAAAACAAATTCCACATACCACTGTAGGGAGTATAATATTTCCACAAATCTAATCTGCTGACAACTTTTCATAACGTGGCATCACGCCCTGGCCTCGGTCATTATTCGAACCGTTTTTCCCAACCAGCCATTGCACGTGTTGCGAGGCGGTTTTATTGGCACGTCTTGTCGAAGCAGAGATCGTGTCCCCTTATCACGGGATTCTCATCAATATGGGTGTGGGTAACCCAATCGTGCTCGTTAGTATGACTCCTTGATTTTAGGCAAGTTCCAAACGGCCACGCGGAGGACGCTTGATATTCGCCCTCTTTATAAAGGGCCAAACCATGTCCTTTTCTTATCACGCTCAATCCCTCCCTTCCCCCACCCCGAGTTCCAACACCCAAGGCTCAGGCGAAGCGCTTCGGACCTTCAATCATGTCCGGGTCCAACCTTCAGGGCCGGTGGATGGCTTCCTCTGTCACAGAGGAGGACATCAAGAAGCTAAGGGAGGCCAGGTATCTGACCGCTGAAATCTCGCACAGGCTGCCTGCCCGAGGATAGGTCATCCCCACTCCCGAACCCAATGAGAGTGTCGTATTTGTTTCCCACTTCCTCCGAAGGCTAGTCTTTAGTCTTGATCCCTTCGTTAGAGGGCTCATGTTCTATTGTGGGCTTGACTTCCACGATTTAGCTCCGGATTCCATCCTTCACATCTCGTCGTTTTATCATCGTATGTGAGGCCTTCCTCCGCATCACCCCACACTTCGGCTTATGGCTCAAGACCTTCAATGTGAAGCCGAAAATGATCAATGGGTGACACGCAGAATGCGGAGGGGTCACAATAAGCAAAGGTGTTGATGCCCCATGGCCAAAGGGTTCCTTCCCGGAGATATCCAACTTATGGCAGCGGGAGTGGTTTTACATCATAGCTCCCCGAAGTACTAAGTGGGTGGCTGCCCCCGCCTTCCGTTCGGGCCCCCCACCACAACTGGCGTCATGGGTCAACAAGGGGCTAGACTGGGGCCGGTTAATGATGTGCCGACATTGCAAAGTCGCATCCGAGATCTCCTCAAGAGGGACGTCGGTCTCGTCAAAGTAATGCAAGTTATGCTAGTTCGTCGAGTCCTGCCATGCCAACGTCGATCTCTTCATATGTGGGAGTTCAACCCGGAAGGACCGCAAACTATTCAGCAGTTCTTCGGCGGGACGCTCGAAGAGATGTATAAATTGTTCTTCGGATCACGAATAAAGTGTCCGGACACCACCGAGGATGCGGGTCCCAACTGTAATCATCCAGATACCCAGGTAAGTATTTCCACGACCGAACACACTGTCTTTTCATTTGCCATAATATAATTCTGAAAGAATTGCTCTTGGCCAGGACTGGGTACGAAAGGCAAAGATGATCAGGTGTTCGGCCCCCCTTCCCGAGGGCTCGCTGGATCCTGTACTAGCTAGGATGCTGGAGTGCGCACCTTATCAAGTGCCCTCGGGGGAAGATAAAAGGAGAGACGAAGAAGCTGAAAGCAAGCCTCACGTATTGCTCATCCAAACCGGGGGAATTAGTACCTCCATGAAGGAGGATAATCGGGGAGAAGAATCCAAAATTCCCTCTTCCTAAGGAAGGAAAAGGACCGCTCCTGAAGACTTGGAAACAAAGGTTTCCAAACGAGAGAAGAAACCCTCACCAGGGGGCCCTGCCTCGGAGGGCGTCCTTGCCGCCCAGTGTCCGCAAGGGGGTCAGCCCTCCACCGAGCTGTAAGTGAACAAAAGTACTTTTGGTAAATATATTTTGCCTTATCTCCGCGGACAATAACCGAGGCATATGTCTTGCAGTCCGGATCGTAGCCCTTCCCGACAGAGTTCGTTTTTGGGGGATTTTCTTCCGGAGATGATGGAGAGCGAAACGCCTCCCCTTGTCTCCCTGCCTCCTGGGGCGGACGACCCTGAGGTGTCATCACGGAGGATTTCTCCTGATTCGTCAAGGCCAGAAGGTATCCCTTCGGCTACCCAAAGTTCGGACTATTCGGCTCCTAAGGGGAGCGACAGAAAGAGTCTAGGATTGTCCGGTGCACAACTGGACGCACTGATGAATCTTTTGCAGCAAGCGGCAATCTCAGAGGAGCATCGTACCTTAATGGTTACTGTGATCAAGAGGATCTCATCCGCCAAAAGTGGGTTGCATGAAGCTTTTGCGAGCCTACTAAGAGGCTTTGAGGTACGCAAAGTAATATATAAATTTTTGACGGTACCGCACTCACTAGGTGTGCTCTATACCGATAGTAGCCCCTGAGACTCTGGTTTCTGTCGAGAGGCGGCAAACAAAGAATCATAATCCCAGGTAATGATCACGCTTCTATCCTATGCAGGCGGGTGACAGTCAGGTGGCTGGCCGGACTGCCGAGCTTGCCGAACTAAGCCGTCAAATTGACGCGGCAGATGCCGACATTGCGCTTGTGAACAAGCGGCTTGACGAGGCACAGGGTATGTATTTTCGGGTGGTCAACAGATATTAAGAGGAGCATGATGCTAGTATCTAATGTATGTTGTGACTGCAAATGGAGCTACCGCCGTGGAGACCCTGCCCGAGCCAAGGAACAAGCCAGGAGAAGTGATGCGGCTGCCCTAAAGGCGGCCCAAGACTTAAGAGCCAAACAGGCTGCTCATCACAAGAGCAAAGATAAAATAGCCAAGATGGCTGCTGAGCTGAAAGATGCCGCTGGCTGATATGAGCTTCTTGAAAAGGAAAGCCAAGTGAGAGCGGCTGACCTGAAGAGAGCTGTGGAGGCAGCTAAGGAAACCCGTTCTAAAATCAGAGCGGCAGAGGAGGACCTCCATCAAGCCGGAGATATCACGACTGGGAAGCCGTTTTTGTTGTGGACGAAGTTCGGAGATCCGAAGTATGCCCCTCTGGATCGATTATGGAGTGCTGCAGATGCATATGCGGACTTGGCAATGAGTGCTGCTGATGCGACTGCGTTTTTCAAAGATCAAGAAGATCACGAAGTAGAGAAGTTGTTATGGTCGCAGTTCAATGCTCTGATGCGTCCGCTGCTCTTAAATGAGCAAATGGCCGAGTGGGCGGAGCTCCATAGGTTGTCCAGGCTTGCTATGAGGTCTGTCGTGGATCATCTTTGGCCGGAAGGGCTAAAGCCGAATAGTTATTTTGGTTTAGTGCAACGATTCCTTGGTGCTGTGCAGCGTATCGATGCCGTAAAGAGGTCGGCGTGCATAGAGGGTGCACGGATGGCTCTTGCCCGTGTTAAGACATACTGGGCAGAGATAGATGCTACCGCTATTGCAACCCAGGGTCCGATCGTAGGCGAGGTCTCGACCAAGCACTATTTAGGAGAAGTCCTAGAAGGCGCTCGGTTAGTAGAGGCGCAGTGCTCGAAGAGTATCATGTTCGAGTGACATGTGTCTCAATTGTAAAAACAATATTCTTTCAATTATAAAGGCTATGTCTATACTTTTGCCTGAAAGTATTATGATGCCTCCTGTGCAGCCGTTTTATGTATGTATATAACCTGAAAGTTTGTAGTTGTCGGCTTTAGCCCCCACACACATAATGCGGGGGTGTTTGGAAAAGCACGTATTCACACTTGATCCAACGTCTTGGTCCATGAAGGAGGTGATAGCGTGGCGAACAAGGCAATCGGACTATATTGCTTTAACACTTTCACTTAGCCATAGGAGTTTGACAGTCGGGCTACTATATAGCCCCTGGTACCTCCGCGCTTATCCGAATACGGTGCGCGTACATACATGACCGGGAAACCAGTCCTTCGTTAATATGTAGGAATCGTGTCATGGAATATTCACGGCAGATGACCTAGTGTGAGGACTTAGTCGTGAGGCCAGCGCATCTATGTGGTAGCTTGAGAGGGGTTGAGCGGAATCGAGAGACGCAACGCAAGACAAAGATTTAGACAGCTTCGGGCCCCGGGAAACATCATTAACAACCCTACATGCTGTTTGTGGCTAGATCTCATTATGATCATGAGGAAGTCGCCGTAAACCGGCTCTCCCAGTTATCCCTAACCCTTAAGATTGTTTCTTCTTACTTGTCCCCCTTTGGGGAGCCCTGCCCCTCCTTATATATGTTGAAGGGGCGGTGTCGGTGTCAAAACCGGCGGATCTCGGGTAGGGGGTCCCGAACTGTGCGTCTAGGCGGATGGTAACATGAGGCAGGGGACACGATGTTTTACCCAGGTTCAGGCCCTCTTGATGGAGGTAATACCTTACGTCCTGCTTGATTGTTCTTGATAATATGAGTAGTACAAGAGTTGATCTACCATGAGATCAGGGAGGCTAAACCCTAGAAGCTAGCCTATGGTATAATTGTTGTTGTTCGTCCTACGGACTAAACCCTCCGGTTTATATAGACACCGGAGGGGGCTAGGGTTACACAGAGTCGGTTACAAGGAAGGAGATCTACATATCCGTATTGCCAAGCTTGCCTTCCATGCCAAGGAGAGTCCCATCCGGACACAGGACGAAGTCTTCAATCTTGTATCTTCATAGTCCAACAGTCCGGCAAAAGGATATAATCCGGCTGTCCGGATACCCCCTAATCCAGGACTCCCTCAGTAGCCCCTGAACCAGGCTTCAATGACGATGAGTCTGGCGCGCAGATTATCTTCGGCATTGCAAGGCGGGTTCCTCCTCCGAATACTTCATAGAAGATTTTGAACACGAGGATCATGTCCGGCTCTGCAAAACAAGTTCCACATACCACCGTAGAGAATAATATTTTCACAAATCTAATCTGCTGACGTACCCCGTAGCGTGACATCACACCACAGCCATGTCTTTATTCGAATCGTTTTTCATAACCTATCTTAGCGTGTTTCTCAAGGCGGTTTCCTTGGCACGTCTTGTCGAAGCAGAGATCGTGTCCCCTTATAACGGGATTCCCATCAATACGGATGTGGTTAACCCAACCGCACCATCAATTACGGCGCTTGGGGGATAAGTGAGTTTTACCAGGCTGGTGCGGGCGCATAGTTTCGTCCGCCCTTATAAAGGGATAAGGTTTCACCTTTTTCTACCCACGCCTTCTTCTTCCTTGCTCATCCATTCTCGCGCACTCGAGCTCCAGCGCCCAAGTCCACTTCCTTCTCCTCAACTCTCTCCAAACATGTCCGGAGCGGGAGGCAAGTGGATGGTCTCCTCCGCCACGGAGGGACACATCAAAAAACTACGTGGGGCCGGATACTTAGCCGCGGATATCGCGCACCGGCTGCCAGCCGCAGTGCAGATCGTCCCTACCCCGGAACCTTACGAAAGGGTGGTTTTTCCTCCCCCACTTCGTCCGCGGACTGGGGTTTCCCCTCCATCCATTCGTCCACGGCCTTATGTTCTATTATGGGCTGGACTTTCATGATCTGGCCCCGAATTTCATCCTCAACATCTCGTCATTCATCATCGTGTGCGAGGCTTTCCTCCGCATCCGGCCCCACTTTAGCCTGTGGCTGAAGACCTTCAATATCAAGCCGAAGGTAGTAGGTGGCCAACAAGCAGAATGCGGCGGAGCCATGGTGGGCAAAATGCCCAACGTTACATGGCTCGAGGGCTCCTTTGTGGAGACCATAAAGGGGTGGCAATCGGGGTGGTTCTACATCACTGAGTCGCGCGACACCAACTGGGTGGCGGCCCTCGAGTTTCGATCCGGAATCCCCACGCGACTCACTTCCTGGAAGGAGAAGGGCCTGTCCTGGGGCTCATCTCTGGAGCTGGACGGACTCCAGAAGTGTATCCGGAACATGATAAGCAAGAAACTTAAGCTTGTCAACATAGTCCAGGTCATGCTCTTCCGTCGGATCCTCCCGTGTCAACAATGGGCTTTCAACTTATGGGAGTTCGACCTGGCCCCGCACCAGACTCTACGCGAGCTCCTCGACAGGACGCATAAGGACGTCTGGAAGGTGCTGTTCAAGGGTGCCAAGGTCCCCCCTTCTCTTACCGAGGACCACGGGCTAAGCGCGAAGCGCCCTGCAAATCCGGTAAGTGCTGTACATCTGGTAGGGTATTTATTTCCCAAAGCTTAACCATGTGCGGGGTCTGAGCTCCCATGCCTTTGACAGGACTGGGTGGAGACATCGGAGCAGATTAACTGTCCGGCCCCTCTGCCCAAAGACCCTGCAGACGCTCTCCTGACGAAGATGCGGACTCCGACTCCTTATGAGGTGCCGGAGAAGACCAAGAAGAAGGCCAAGGGAACCCGAAAGAGTTCCCGGTGCCAGTTGGTATCAGACTAATCGTACGATAACTCCGAGACGCACTCCTCCCATGAAAACGAGGAGGAGGAAGATGAAGATTCTCCCCCTCCAGCCAGGGGAGACAAGAAAAGGAAGGCCGCCCTAACCGGGGAGGCCGAAGGGTCCAAGAAGGGAAGGACTCTCCTTCCGGACTGTTCCACCACCGCTGACGACGGCGAAGACGAGTGGTTACTCAGGGCCAAGCCCCTGGCGAAGTCGTAAGTATTCGGACACCAGAGTAACTCATAGCATACTTTTGTCGCACTGCTTCTCCTAACGTCGAATATGATTATGCAGTCCGCCCCGAGCCCGTATCGACGTATCCTCGTCGGACGGTTCCTTGGACTCGTTGGATATGAATAGTGATACACTTCCAACCGCCTCCTCTCCTCGCCCTACGGACGATGTCGAGGTACTGTCTCAAGGGGCACCGAGCCAGGGGGGAGTCAGCCCGGAGGCGCCTCAAGGCGACCTTCTGGACTCCAGGCGCGAAGGGAGCAAGACTCCCAAGGGCTCCAAGTTCGGCCCCCAGCCGAATGCCGCACCGGAACCTCCAGTGGTTCCGGACTCCGGCAGGCGGCCCCCTTCCAAGAGGGGCAAGCCGCCCGTGCCGGTGACCTCTGTCCATCCAGAGGCACCGGACAACCTGCTGGGAGCGCCTCGCAGCGCTTTCATCGACGAAGAGCACCGCACTATTATGAGTGTGGTGATCAAGAAGGTTCAGTCCGCCAAGAGCGGACTGACTGAAGCCTGTGCCAGCCTTCTAACAGGCTTTGAGGTAAGTATTTAAAATATAGGAAAATATTACCGCATAGACAGTAGCCCCTGGTGCTCTATTTGGTGTTCACAAAGAAAAGCCGAATAGAGGATCAAATAATATCTGCAGGAGTCTAATATAAGTATGTCTATATGCGTATGCAGGCTTCGCTGCTAACCTCTGTCGCACTGACTGCGGAGGTCGCTGCACTGAGGCAGAACCTCGAGCGGTCCGAGAAAGAGCTCGGTCTTGCCAAGAGGCAGCTCGAGGAGAACAAAGGTAAGTAATGCCTATATATATATAGATGCGGTTGCAAAATGATAGGATCATCATGGATGTGCCAGGGGCCACGACCGAAGTGGCGATCCTGAAGCAAGCGCTGTCCGAGGCCAAAAGCAAAGCGGCCAAGGAGCGCACCGAGCGGGAAAAACAAGAGGCACGGGTGGGCGAGGTGCAGCAAGAGCTCCAGGCTCTCGTGAAGAAGCACGAGGCTTTGGAGCTTGACTCGAAGACGCGAGAGTCCGAGCTTGCCGTGGCCCTCGAGAGCACAAAGAAAGCCAAGGCTGAAGCCCAAAAGGCCCTCCAGGAAATTGAGGCGATGAGGAAGATAGCGGCGGGTAAGGCCTTCAATATGCAAAGCAAGCATGTGAAAGTAAATTACTTGTTACTTACCCGAGTCCGGAGCTCTCCAGGAGCATTCGCAGATTTGCCCCGCAGCGTGTCGGATGTCGTGAAGTATTACCAGGCCGAGGAGGGAAGCTCAGCGGAGAAGTTGTTCTGGTCTCAGTATACTAGGACCGAACACCCGATGCCTGTGAGCGACCAGCTGAAGCAACTGGTCGAGCTACACAAGGCAGCCGAACAGGCCATGAGGTGCCTTATAGTCCGGATTTGGCCTGGCGACTCCCTTCCCAATAGCTACTTCGGCCTGGTGAGGCGGCTTGTGGATGCCTGCCCACGGCTGGAAGTCATAAAGCGGTCCGTCTGCATCGACGGTGCACACCGGGCTTTTGCCCATGCGAAGGTGCACTGGGCCAAGATGGACGCCGAGAAGCTGGTGAAGGAGGGGCCGCTGCAGGGCAAGGAGCATCGCCACCCCGAAATTTATTATGAGGGTGTCCTGAAGGGTGCCCATCTTGTGGCGGACGAGTGTGCGAAGGATGTAATTTTTGAATGAACTTGCTCGTGTGATCCCGTATTATGAAAACTTGTTCATATGCGCTATGCAATGCTTGTTTGAATTTAAAATATTACCTTCTGTGTGGCTGTTTATTAAATCTGAGAGATGGTCAGTCGTCGGCTTCTGCCCCCATGCCACGAGTGCTGGGGTGTTCGGGATAAATCTGAGCACTCTTTTTCCCATTGTTGGGTCCTTCGAGGGAGGTGCTCAGCACAACGAACAAGGTAATCGGACTATAATGCTTTATCACTCTCACTTAGCCATAGAAGTCTACAATTTTAAATTTTGGCGAAGCCCCTAGTATTCGGAAGGCCGAATTCGGGGCGCTATACACGCCTTAAGCCGGACAAAGCCGACTCCTCGCTCTAAGCGGCATAAGTCTTTAGGGACTCGAGACCTCTTGAACAGTGACCAGATCTCGCCTTATCATGACAGTCAGTTTTAGCTTTCTCTACTGAGGTGCTTGCCCAGATGAACCGGGGCACAATCGCAGTAGTTCTCCCAGTGCTACCTTAGCCGATATAGTGGAACGTAAGGTACCAAAACATGGGAGCCGGGAAAACCCAACTATTGACCCAAGACATGATTCGGAGCTGATGCATATAATGCTATAAGTTCGGGGTGCCGCACTGTCGAAAGTGTTCAAACTTCTCACGCCGTATTATGGGGTACGCTTAAGCCCCTGGTGTATTGGCCGTACCAGAGTGTACGGGTGCTGAATGTCATGAATGAACATATATATAAAAAGAATAGAGAATGCGGTAATAGTCTAGTGCTATGCATTATTTATTCAAAAAGGTGCATCGAAGAAGAATGATACAAGTAGTGCGATAAGCAAAAAGTAGGACTATTTGACATGTCCCCTCCAAGGGCAAGCTGAGGAATGGTATTTAAAGCAGGTATTTCACTCGTTATCAGAGACCACCTGGGAATTCCATGATGCGACGTAGCTTTCTGCCTCCTTGGTTGTTGTATCGTGTGTTCGGCAATCGTACTACCGGACGGGGTTTCCAGAGAGTAAAGTCTTGAAAGAGAGAAAAAATAATAAGGCGGGAAGCCCCTAGTGCGGTTGAGCCGCGTTTTGGGGCATGCCGTAGTCGTGCCCCCCCACCTATGCCCATGGCATTTTCAATGCATAATTATGTACGTGTGGTACGGATTTCGCCGTTTGGCGGGGACTGGGGTGGGGGCGCATTGCTATGGAGCTCGGAGCATGCCAGGTGGTCTTGTTGTAGATTACTCCGGGCGCGCTTGACGGTGTCCAAGCGTTTAATCACCAAACTGGTGGATTGCCTGAAGAGGCTGCTTTGTGCTTCTGCTGCGAGGGCTGCAGTGTGCTCCTCCGTGCGGAGAGAGCACTCTGTGTTTCCATTGACTGTGATGACCCCCCCAAGGTCCTGGCATCTTGAGCTTGAGGTATGCATAATGCGGTACCGCATTGAATCTCGCAAATGCGGTTCGCCCGAGCAGTGCATGATAGCCACTGCGAAACGGGACTATATCAAAGATTAACTCCTCGTTTCGGAAGTTATCCGGGGATCCGAAGACCACTTCCAGTGTGACTGGGCCTGTGCAATGGGCCTCTACGCCTGTTATGATGCCGTTGAAGGTCGTTTTTGTGGGTTTGATCCTTGAGGGGCCTATACCCATTTTGCGCACTATGTCCTAATAAAGCAGGTTCAGGCTGCTGCCGCCGTCCATAAGGACTCGAGTGAGGTGAAATCCGTCGATGATTGGGTCTAGTACCAGTGCGGCGAATCCGCCATGACGGATACTAGTGGGATGGTCCCTGTGATCGAAGGTGATCGGATAGGAGGACCATGGGTTGAACTTTGGGGCGACTGGCTCCAACGCATATACGTCCCTTAATGCACGCTTTTGCTCCCTCTTGGGGATGTGGGTTGCGTATATCATGTTCACTGTCCGCACTTGTGGGGGGAACATCTTCTGTCCTCCGGTGTTCGGCGGCCGGGGCTCCTCCTCGTCATCGCTATGTGATGCCTTATCTTTGTTTTCGGCATTTAACTTGCCGGCCTGCTTGAACACCCAACATTACCTGTTGGAGTGGTTGGCTGGCTTGTCGGGGGTTCCGTGTATTTGGCACGAGCGATCGAGTATACGGTCCAAACTGGACGGGCCCAGAGTGCTTCTTTTGAATGGCTTTTTCCGCTGACCGGGTTTAGAGCCTCTGAATCCGGCATTGACTACCGTATCCTCGGTAATGTCGTTGTTGATGTGACGCTTGTGTTTGTTGCGACATGACCTGCCATTGCTATCCTTGGTATTCGAAGTACCATGGTTCTATGGTTCTTTGATATGTTATTGCTTCGAGCCAGCCAGTTGTCCTCTCCCACGGAAAAGCGGGTCATGAGTGTCATGAGGGCTGCCATAGATTTCAGCTTTTCCTGGCCAAGGTGCCGGGCGAGCCACTCGTCGCGGATGTTGTTCTTAAAAGCTGCTAGGGCCTCTGCATCCGGACAGTCGACGATTTGATTTTTCTTTGTTAGGAACCGTGTCCAGAATTGCCTGGAAGATTGCTCTGGCTGCTGAATTATGTGGCTCAAGTCATCGGCATCTAGTGGTCGCACATAAGTGCCCTGGAAGTTGTCGAGGAATGCGGCTTCCAGATCCTCCCAACAACCAATGGATTCTGCTGGCAGGCTGTTGAGACAATGCTGAGCTGGTCCTTTGAGTTTGAGTGGGAGGTATTTGATGGCATGTAGATCATCACCGCGGGCCATGTGGATGTGCAGGAGGAAGTCCTCGATCCATACCGCAGGATCTGTTGTGCCGTCGTATGATTCAATATTTACGGGTTTGAAACCCTCTAGGATTTGGTGATCCATTACTTCGTCTGTGAAGCATAGGGGGTGTGCGGCGCCTCTGTACTGGGCTATATCGCGACGCACCTCAAATGAGTCTTGTCCGCTGTGTTCGGCCCGGCCGGATTTACTTTTACTGTATTCGGCGTGACGGTTATCATCTCGCGTAGTGGCACGCCCTCGTGATCCATAGATCAATCTTGCATGTTTTGCTTTGTCCTCCAATATGTCTCGCAGGTCTAGCGCGTTTCCCCGTGCCTTGACATTTTTATTTGAGTGGCATCGGGGTGCGGGCTGAGCTTTTGGCTGAAATGCCTCTCTGTCGCGGCCACGAGGTGGCCGATCAGCCGCGTCATACGCTGGAGATGTAGGTTTTAATGCTTCCTCCTCTAGTCTGGGTAGCAACCTGCGCTTTGGGTAACTCTTGGAGGGGCGTTCGAGTTCATATTCCTCGGCCGCAAGGACTTCAGTCCATCTGTTAGCTAGCAAATCTTGATTAGCTTGAAGCTGATGTTGCTTTTTCTTAAGGCTATTTGCCATGGCTATAAGCCGGCGCTTGAAGCGCTCTTGCTCGACGGGATCCTCAGGCACGACAGATTCGTCATCGTCGAGGCTTGCCTCGTCTTCAGAGGGAGGCATGTAATTATCATCCTCCGCCTCTCCATCTGCCGCTCTCTCGGGAGGGCTGGCTTCTCCATCCTCTTGCTCTAAATCTTGCTGGAGGGGATTGTCGTCATCTTCGGCACTGTCTGGAGTGCTATTATCTCCTGTGCCGGTATCACCGCTTTTTCTTTAGCGAGACTTAGAGCCGCGTCGCTGTCGTTGGCGCTTGGGTTGCTTCTTGGAGGGGTCATCCTCCGTTGTCCCGTCACCATTGCCTTCTTTGGGTGTGTCCACCATGTATATATCATATGATGAGGTGGCTGTCCAGTGCCCTGTGGGCAGTGGCTCTTGTTCGTCTCCTGCATCGTCGTCCATACCGTCGATGTCTTCGGAGTCGAAGTCGAGCATGTCGGTTAAATTGTCGACAGTGGCTACTAAGTGGGTGGTGGGTGGGCGGCGAATTTCTTCGCCATCCGCATCCCAATCCTGCCGGACATAGTTCGGCCAGGACTCTCCTGACAAGGAGAGAGACCTTAATGAGTTAAGTATGTCGCCAAAGGGCGAGTGCTGAAAGATATCCGCGGAGGTGAACTCCATGATCGGCGCCTAGTCGGATTCGATAGGCACGGGCGCAGGCGGTTCGGAGTCCGTGGCCGGGGATGAATCCGGCAGTTCAGCGTCACGGCTCCTGTGAAGGGTAAGGTCGATACTCAGCTCGATCGCCGCTGAGGATATGGCCTCCGTGGTGGGTTCTATCCACCCGTCCACGGATGGCGCAATTGGCTCCGAATTGAGGGTCGGAGCGGTTGCCCGTGTAGTCTCCCGAACACTGTCCGATGGTAGAGCTAAATCATGCTCATCGTGACAGTGCGGCGCACTTGGCAGGTGCTCGAATCCGTTTAAGATCAAGTCTCCGCGGATGTCGGCCATGTAGTTTAAGCTTCCAAACCCGACCTGGTGGCTAGGGGCGTAACTCTCGATCTGCTCCAGATGGCCAAGCGAGTTGGCCTGCAGTGCGAAGCCGCCGAATACATAGATCTGTCCGGGGAGAAAAGTCTCACCCTGGACTGCATCGCTATCGATGATCGAAGGAGCCATCAAGCCTAAGGGTGACGACATAGAGGAACTCTCAATGAAAGCACCAATGTCGGTGTCAAAACCGGCGGATCTCGGGTAGGGGTCCCGAACTGTGCGTCTAGGCGGATGGTAACAGGAGGCAGGGGACACGATGTTTTACCCAGGTTCGGGCCCTCTTGATGGAGGTAATACCCTACGTCCTGCTTGATTGTTCTTCATAATATGAGTAGTACAAGAGTTGATCTACCACGAGATCAGAAAGGCTAAACCCTAGAAGCTAGCCTATGGTATGATTGTTGTTGTTCGTCCTACGGACTAAACCCTCCGGTTTATATAGACACCGGAGGGGGCTAGGGTTACACAGAGTCGGTTACAAGGAAGGAGTTCTACATATCTGTATTGCCAAGCTTGCCTTCCACGCCGAGGAGAGTCCCATCCGGACACGGGACGAAGTCTTCAATCTTGTATCTTCATAGTCCAACAGTCCGGCCAAAGGATATAATCCGGCTGTCCGGATACCCCCTAATCGAGGACTCCCTCAGGTGGGTTACATGTGGAGTCCTATTAGGATTAGGACTAGTCTACCTTCTAATACAAACCAGATACAAGTCCAGGTCTTAACTCCTTGTAAGACAAATATTCCTCATGCCTTTCCTCTTAAACCAGCCCACCATAACATGAACCGGCCTTCTGGGCCTTGGGCCTTGTCATCCGTCTGTCCCGCCCGCCGGGTTACCAATGAATCATAATGTTCAGTCAGGTTGCTTGTAAACCGTCTGGTCAGTGCGGGTCACCGGTGAATCACCAAGTCCGGCCGGGTTACGCCGCGGGGTATATCCCCGACATTAGCCCCCAAGTTTAGCTTGGATTTATCCATGGTAAACTTATGCTGCAAAATAAACACAAGAACAAATTTGACAGGTTGTGCTCTGGGTTAAGAATTCTTGTAAAGCGGCACCTGATCATCCTTAAGTCCTTGTCATTTTCTTCTTCTAAAAAATCCGGGTCAATAGATCAGCTTCATAATCAATTTGCTTGTAGAATAAATATTGTAAATAAAGAATCCATTTGAGTCGGCCTTCAATGCTCTGATTTGACAAAAATATTGGTCTTCAAATATTCAACTGATATTCAGCCAGCTTGAAAATGTAGAACTTGCCAAGCTATGATTTCCAAAATCGGCGGGTTATAAAAACTGATAATTCCGGGTCATGATTGTTGCCAATGCCGGTTCATGATTGTTGCCAACACCGGTTCATAATTATTGACAACGCCGGGTTATGATTGTTGCAGACACCAGGTCAATCTGGTTTATTCAAAACTGAGAATTTGAAGATTTTTCTCTCTTATATCCATATTACCTGTAGCCCCCAAGTCTTGAGCAGAACAAAGTGATGGCTTAAGACTTGCTTCAATATAAATATTACTACTTTGAAGAAATCCATGTTGTTCATCCCAGTCATTAGTCAAAACTAAATATTCCACATATGTAGCCCCCCAAGTGCCGGGTTGTCATGCTTGCAGCAGCCTGGGACTTATAATTGCCTTTATGCTCATAAAAACTTCAACCAGTGCAGCCCCCAAGGGCCGGGTCATTATGCAATAATGAGCAGGGACTTTATAGATATGATCATGTAGAGTTGAACATCAATGTGTAGCCCCCAAGGGCCGGGTCATTATGCAATAATGTGCAGGGACTTTGTAAAGATGATCATGTAGATTTGAGCAGCAACGTGTAGCCCCCAAGGGCCGGCTCAGTAAGATAATACTGAGCTAGTACTTTGTATATAATTCATTGATAATAACATCATACGATGTAATCTCCACCATGGGACTTGAACCCACGTCCATAAGGTTAAGAGCTTTGTACTCTACCAACTGAGTAGTGGATCTTTCAATATAATGTACTGAGGCTTGTGTACCATGAATTTTTGACAGTAGCAATTGGTAGCCCCCAAGGGCCGGCTCATTACAATGGGATGAGTTGGGTCTTCAATAAGTTGATCAAAAAATGACTTTACATTAGCCCCCAAGTGCCATGGTGCATGCTGGCAGTGACATGGGACTTGCATATTTAATGTAATCTCAACTTAAATAATGTAGCCCCCAAGTACCGGGTTGTAAGCCTGCAGTGACTCGGGACTATTCCTTCAATTGTAGAATAAATCATATCCATTGATAATATAATAGCCATTGCGCTAAAGCGACTTTGAAAACCTTAACCATAATACTGGTTACTGATAACCATAATAAAATCCAGCCATGTTGGCTATTTGAAGATTTGAATAATATAATCCAATGATTTATGAGCGCATGATTCCAATGGCGCAATCCAAATATATACTGGCGACTTATAAACCCAAGCCAGTCCGAGTTAATAAACACTGGATACTTTATCATCATACTGGCGACTTATAGCCGAAAGCCAGGCTAGGTTAATAAACGCCGGTGATTTATAATCATGCTTTATTCAACCCGTTTCTGCATACAACAAGTTTAAAGTGTCCTTGCGGTTTGCCTCCGGACGGGTCATAATGCCCAACATATAACCCAGGTTTATAATGAAGGCTGCACTTAAGAATAATCAAATATGAAATATATCATACCTGTGACATTGAATCACATCGTTGGTTTACCAACTTTTTGTAGTAAGGGTGATAACCCAAATCTTTGAGTACTGATAACTCCTTCCATATTTTGCCGGTTTATGATAAAACCGTACCGGGTTGTAATAAACACCAGATTATCCATATATAATACTGGCGACTTGTAGTCGAAACCAGACCGGGTCAATAAGCACCGGATTATAACTGATCATATATTGACAAATTGTAGTTGAAAGCTGAGCCGGCTTAATGAACGCCGGTTTATCAAAACCATTATAAATCTCATCAAAGGAGAAAAAAACTTGGCAAATAAAAGCATATGAAAACTTATAGTCGAGGCTTTTCATGAGCTTCCAGGCCCCAAATTCGAGGCTTTTCATGGGCTGCCAGGCGGCTGAGTAAAACCATTTTACAAAGCCTTTTAAGATAGACCTCAATCTTTAACCAATCGTCGTTTTAACTTTGACAAGTTCAGGGTCTATGAGATTGACTTGTCAAAAGTTCAGCGGGTCATACCAGGTTTACCTGGACGGAGTGGCTTACTTAAAAAGGCAGGCTAACCCGGGGTTTTAGGTGTATACACCAGGCTTCCAAGCCGTGGCTTGATAGCCTATTACAAGTGTAGATTCTTTGTTCATTGTGAAGCAAAGAATCCCCAAGCAATATTTTGAGCTGTGCTCAGTGGGTGCCTATGTTTGAGTTGTGCATTTGCAACACTCTGTTTGGCCCTCAAGTGATTTCCTTTTGGCCTTACGCCGATCAAGAGGTGTAGCTATGGTTCGGATACGACCAAGCCCCCAAGTGATTTCCCTGGTGGCCTTACGCCGATCAAGAGGTGTAGCTATGGTTCGAATACGACCAAGACCCCAAGTGATTATTGTGAGCTGTGCTCAAGGGATACCCATGTTTGAGCTGTGCTGTGCAGCAGACTCTCTTTGGCCCCTTATGATTATATTGGCTTGATAGCCAGATTACCGAAGTAACCAGAGCTATGCTCTTATGATAATATTGGCTTGATAGCCGTATTAATAGGCTAGTCACAGCTGTCATCAACAAGCAGGAAGCCCCCAAATGATCAATAATATGATAAACCAATAAAGCAGGATGCCCATGTTTGAACCGCGCATCATGGCATCAAGTTCGCTTTGGCAATCTTCTTTTTTGCAAGAGATAACTTCTTGAACCGGATGTTAAACCGGATATTGAGAGATTCAAAGCTTTGTAGGAGACATCTTTCCCTTGAACCAAATTTTAAACCAAAATCTTCATTTTTAGCCGGAAAGTTTTTGACGGCCTTTAAACTCGAACTTGCGAGAAATTAATTCTTTTTGAACCGGATATTCTTAAACCGGATTTGAGAGCTTCAAAGCTTTGTGGGAGACATATTTCTCTTGAACCGGATTGTAAACCGGAATCCTTTCTGATGACCCGCAACTCCTTCATTGAGCCGAGATTTGGTAACTGTCATATACTTTCTAAGCCAGAAATTTTCTGACGGCCTTTTCATTTTCATTAATATAACAGTAGCCTCTTGGACCGGGTTATCTTTCCCTCCATCGTCCTGGGTTCTTGACCTCAATGAAAACCGGCAACATTTGCTGAGTCATATCATTGTAGCCTCCGAGTCTCAAAGCGACTCGAGGAGTTGGCTTGAGATTCTCCATATTTGACCATAGCATATGGTGTATATCATTGGTGTTGATAGCGCAATGTGAATCCACAAAAGGTTGAGGTGACTGCGACGGGTTATAAATGATCTGTATAAGCCGTGTCAGCAACTCGGCCAATGGTTCCTTCCAAACTGTCTGTTTTAACCAAACTGTAGTAGCGGCAACTTGTACGCCTGCCCATTAAGCCATCCAGTGCAGACGGCGGTTGATAATGGATGATAATTTGCCTCCAATTTGTTGAAAGAAAACCGGGCTACCCAAGCCGTGACTTGCTCATACTTAATAAACCGCTCATGCAGACAGGTGCGGCCCTAGTGTGTCAATGCAGACCAGGCCGCAATAGACGGACAACAAAGACGACTGCGGCTTCAGAGGCGGCACAGACACATGAATCGGCCCCGGCGTTGTAAACCGGCGTGGACGGGCGAGTTAGCCACATCATATTGATGTAAACCGGTCTGCAGAATGGCGACTTGCACATATATTCATCGATCTTGATGGCATGGTAAGATACTAGCGCATTATAATGGTGGCGTGAGTTATACATCCATGACACAACCATACCCTTTGTAGTGAATAATTGTCCTGCATAAACAATATTGCAGACCAAGACAGAGATAAACTGATCTTTGACAAAAATAATATGTGCCAATAAAATATATTTTAGATGCACGTCACCTGATGTGTTTAGGCCGAAAAAATAATCCGCCATGAAGTTGATAATCACTAGGTGAAACTGAAATCCCTCACGGGTGAATCGGCCGCGGGAGCAGACAGATGAATCGGTTGCGGCGTTTATAAGCCGGTGCGGACGAGCAAAATGTCCTCATTATAAGCCGATGCGGACACGTGAACCGGTCGCGAGGGCGGGTGTAAGAGTCGTTTGTGGCGCTGTGGCGCAGATGGGCGAGTCGGCTGGTGCGTTGATGTAAACCGGACCATGACACGCCTGTCCGTGAAGCCGTGCGGCATAGCTGAACATGCATCCGTGGTGTACCCCCATCCCCTTTTTTAATAGTTGCCCTGTGTAAAAACATTACAGACCCGAGTAATTGTTGTCGGATGAATTAACATGTACTGATAAAATACATAGGAAAAATAACACCTGGTATTTTTTGCCAGATGCTGGCGCTGAATAATGCGTACTGTTGTTTTTGTTTTTGACAGAAGAGTTGATTGGTTCTGTGTCTTCTAATGCCTTAGGTCTCCACAAAACCAGCCGGAACTTTTTGAGCCGGAATTTCTAGAACCGAAACTTCTTGATAATCCGGCCGAAACTTTTGATAATCCGGAACTTTTGAACTGGAACCTCTTGATAATCCGGCCGGAACTTTTGAACTAGAACCTCTTGATAATCCGGCCGGAACTTTTTCCATAACCTAGGTCAGAACTCTTTATCGACTCGGACGGAACCTTTTGGTGATTCGGCTGGAACCGTTTGATGATTCGGACAGAACTTTTCGTTGAAGCAATCGAAACTTTTTGGCGATTCGGCCGGAACCATTTGATGATTCATACGGAACTTTTTGTCGAAGCGATCGGAACTTTTGGGTGATTCAGACGGAACCTTGTATCGAAGCGGTCAGAACTTTCCAAAGATCCAGCCGGGATTTTCCGACAAGCCGGCGGAACCTTTTGATGAGCCAGACGGAACTTTTTCGGCGAGCTGGCTGGAACTCTCCGACGAACTGGCCGGAACTTCTTCAATAAACCAGATGAAGCTTCTCGTTCCCTTGAATAGCGCCCTCCAAGAACTTAACACCACCGTGCGCAGGCCCCACGGTGGCGCCAACTGTCGTGGAATATTCACGGCAGATGTCCTAGTGTGAGGACTTAGTCGTGAGGCCAACGCATCTATGTGGTAGTTTGAGAGGGGTTGAGCGGAATCGAGAGACGCAACGCAAGACAAAGATTTAGACAGCTTCGGGCCCCGGGAAACATCATCCGATAACAACGCTGCATGCTGTTTGTGGCTAGATCTCATTATGATCATGAGGAAGTCGCCGTAAACCGGCTCTCCCAGTTATCCCTAACCCTTAAGATTGTTTCTTCTTACTTGTCCTCCTTTGGGGAGCCCCGCCCCGTCTTATATATGTTGAAGGGGCGGGTTACATGTGGAGTCCTATTAGGATTAGGACTAGTCTACCTTCTAATACAAACCGAATACAAGTCCAGGTCTTAACTCCTTGTAAGACAAATATTCCTCGCGCCTTTCCTCTTAAACCGGCCCACCATAACATGAACCGGCCTTCTGGGCCTTGGGCCTTGTCATCCGTCAGTCCCGCCCGCCGGGTTACCAGTGAATCATAATGTTTAGTCAGGTTGCTTGTAAACCGTCTGGTCAGTGCGGGTCGCCGATGAATCGCCAAGTCTGGCCGGGTTATACTTCCAGGCGGGTTATACCGCGGGGTATATCCCCGACAAATCGAGAAGATTCCGCTGAGTCATCGAGTGGTTGACCAGTCTCGCGCTTTATCATGACAGTCAATTTTCAGCTTTCTCTACTAAGGTGCTCACCCAGATGAATCAAGGCACAATCGCAGTAGTTCTCCCGGTGCCACCTTAGCCGATAGAGCGGAACGTAAGGTAGCAAAACACGGGAGCCGGGCAAACCCAACATTTGACCAAAGACATGATTTGGAGCTGATGCATATAAGGCCAAATTCGCGACGCCAAACACTCCCTAAGGTATTCGGACTTTACAACATATACTGGGCTGAGCAAAGCCCTTGATAATGAACCCTGAATTTCCAGGTACGTGCATTAGTCCGACGTGGTGAAAATGCCAATAACGTCAGCATCCCTCTCGGTTGTGTTAAGTATCCGGAGGGCGTAAAGCAACAAGAGACAGTGAGAAAGGTTTACATAGGGTCTTAATCTAAAAAGAAACCTTTGAGCGGGGCCCTACTGCATGTCTGCGCCTGTGTCTCCGTTGTGCCGTGTCCTGGAAGGGTGTAGCACGATTGTCATCTACAAGAGAGAAAAAACCCAGGTGAAAGCCTACGTGCGGAAAATTGGTTGTTATTAATAGACCATTGAAATTCGATCTAAGTAAGGTCAAACCAAACTATAGTCCTTTTTACACGCGGGAAACCCCTAGCGCCACCTATGGGGGTATATCCATCGACCCAATCTCGGGTTTGTCTGAACTGTTACAGCGAGGGGGGTGCCGGACTCGTCTAGCCGTGTCCGGACCGATCATTTATTCTGGGTGGAGGGGTCATTCAGTGTTCGGCTGCGAAAGCCGCCGTACATTCCTCCGCATGTAAGGAACGCTTCGAGTTTCCGCTAACTATGATGATGCCACGTGGACCGGGCATCTTGAGCTTAAGATAAGCATAATGCGGTATTGCGTTAAAACGAGCGAAGGCTGTTCTTCCGAGTAGTGCTTGATAGCCGCTTCGGAATGGAGCGATGTCGAAGGTTAATTCTTCGCTTCGGAAGTTGTCGGGAGAACCGAATACGACCTCTAGTACTATAGATCCCATGCAGCGGGCCTCTGGGCCTGGTACTACTCCTTTAAAGGTAGTATTGCCTTGGCCGATTCTTGTTGGGTCTATCCCCATTTTGCGGACTGTGTATTGATATATCAGATTAAGACTACTGCCGCCGTCCATAAGGACTCGGGTGAGATGGTATCCTTCAATTATTGGGTCTAGTACCAAGGCAGCCGATCCTCCGTGCCGGATACTAGTCGGGTGATCCCCGCGATCAAAAGTGATTGGGCAGGCCGACCAAGGGTTGAACTTGGGGGTAACGGGCTCTACGGTGCATACGTCTCGGAGCACGCGTGTGCTCCTTCTCTTCGTTACGTGAATCATGTTCACTGTTTTGACTTTTGGTGGGAATTTTTTCTGTCCCCTAGTGTTTTGTTGGTGAGGCTCATCCTCATCTTCACTTGGTGTCTCCCTCCCCTTGTGTTCGGCGTTTAGCTTGCCAGCCTGCTTAAAGACCCAACATTCTCTATTGGTGTGATTTGCATGTTTATCGGAGGTGCCGTGAATCTGACATAATATGTCCAGAATCTTGTTTAGGCTGGACGGTCCATCTCTGCTGCCTTTGAATGGCTTTTTCCGTTGACCGGGTCGAGAGCCCGTGAATCTGGCGTTTACCGTCGTGTTGTCTGGGCTGTCTTCGTTGCTCCGACGCTTGCTTTTATTGCATCGTGGTTTTCCATTGCCATCCCTGACTTCGGATGTGCTTGGGTCGCTGGTGCCGCTGCGGGCCAGCCAACTATCCTCGCCCCGCGCAAAAGCGGGTCATAAGGCTTGTTAGGGCTGCCATTGTCCTTGGCTTTTCCTGGCCGAGGTGTCTGGCAAGCCATTCGTCCCAGACACTATGTTTGAAAGATGATAAGGCTTCGGCGTCCGGGTAATCGACAATTTGATTCTTCTCAGTGAGGAATCTGTTCCAAAGCTTTCGGGCTGACTCTCTGGGTTGTTGAATTATGTGACTTAAATCGTCTGCATCCGGAGGTCAGACATAGGTCCCTTGAAAATTAGCCCTGAAAGCGTCCTCGAGCTCTTCCCAACTTCCAATTGAGTTTTCGGGGAGGCTTTTCAACCAGTGCCTAGCTGGTCCTTTCAACTTTAAGGGCAAGTATTTGATGGCATGGAGATCATCTCCACGAGCCATGTGGATGTGAAGGATAAAGTCCTCAATCCAGACCCCAGGGTTTGTTGTTCCGTCGTATGACTCTATGTTCACGGGTTTGAATCCTTCTGGGAATTCATGGTCCAGTACCTTGTCGGTGAAGCATAGGGGGTGCGCGGCACCCTTGTATTTGGGTGTGTTTGACGGTTGTAGTGTTCGATTTTGATTCTGAACTATTATCCTATCAGTGTAGTCATTTGGGCGGCGATGATCCTGTGAAGGGACGCGCTTCCTAGGTCCGTAAATGGTCCTGGTCAAATTGGCTTTTCTGTGTAGGTCCTCACGTAGGTCATGTGCTGATTTGTGTACGTCATCATTAGCCGCCCTGTCGCGACCACAGGGTGGTCGGTCTGGTTGATCGGCCGTTTTAATTTCTGGCTGAGTGGGCTCTAAGGCCTCATCATCGAATTCAGGCAACAGCTTGCGCTTTGTATAGCTTTTTGTGTGGCAATTACCGCCGTACTTTTCTTCCGTGTCAAGCACTTTATTCCATCTGCTGTTGAGCATATTCTGTGCGGTCTTAAGCCAATTTTCTTCTGCTTCTTCAGGCTCCGAGTGGTTTCAATTAGCCTTTTATGAAGGTTCTCTTGTTCCAAGTGTCTTTCAGGGATGATGTGTGCATCGTTGTCCGGACTATTCATGTCTCCGGAGACAGGTTGATGAGTTTTACCCTCAGGGTCATCGTGACCTGACAGCGGCTCCGTACTATGTTCGCCGTCCGCTGGTTCACCCTGCTCTACCGTTGGGTTCATGTGGTCGTTATCTCCTTTGGGGTAGACCGGGGTGTTACTCTTTCTTGCACTGTTATCGCTATTTTTGCCGGGGCGGGATTTGGAGTGGCGCTTACGCCGTCGCTTTGGTTGCTTCTCGAGGGAATTGTCCTTCACTGCTTCCTCCCGTTCCTCATCATCATTTTCTTGGGGTGTATCCACCATGTATATATCATGTGATGAAGTGGCCGTCCAGCACCCTGCGGGCGGTGGTTCCTGTTCGTTTCCCGCATCGTCGTCCATACCGTCGATGTCTCCGGATCCGAAATCAAGCATGTCGGTTAAGTCATCGACAGTGGCTATTAAGTGGGTGGTGGGTGGGGAATGAATTTATTCATCGTCCGCTTCCCACTCGAGCCAAACACAGTTCGGCCAAGGGCCTCCTGACAAGGAGAGAGACCTTAATGAATTTAGCACATCGCCCAAGGGCAAGTGCTGAAAGATATCCGCGGAGGAAAACTCCGTGATCTGCGCCCAATCAGATTTGATAGGTACGGATGCAGGCGGTTCGGAGACCGTGGCCGGGGACGAATCCAAAGGTCCGGCAACACAGGTCTCGTAGGAGGTGAAGTCAGTATTCGGCTCTATCGCCGCTGAGTGTGCGGCCTCTGGGGCGGGGTCCATCCACCTGTGCTCGGACGGCGCGATCTGCTCTGGATCGAGGGCCGGAGTCGCCACAGGTGTGATCTCCCAAAAACTGTGTGGCGGTAGAGCTAAGTCATGCCCGTCGTGACTGTGCTGCGCACATGACGCGGGTACGAATCCGTTGAAGATCAAGTCTCTGCGGATGTCGGTAGTATAGTTTGAACTTTCGAACCTGACATGATGGCCAGGGGCGTAGCTTTCGATCTGCTCTAGATGGCCAAGCGAGTTGGCCCGCAGTGCGAAGCCGGCGGATACAAAGATCTGTCCGGGGAGAAAAACCTCACCCTGGATCGCATCGTTGCCGATGATCGAAGGAGCCATCGAGCCTTATGGTGACGACACAGTGGAACTCTCAATGAAAGCACCAATGTCGATGTCAAAACCGGTGGATCTCGGGTAGGGGGTCCCGAACTGTGCGTCTAAGGCGGATGGTAACAGGAGGCAAGGGACACAATGTTTTCCCAGGTTTGGGCCCTCTCGATGGAGGTAATACCCTACTTCCTGCTTGATTGATCTTGATGATATGAGTATTACAAGAGTTGATCTACCACGAGACCGGAGAGGCTAAACCCTAGAAGCTAGCCTATGGTATGATTATTGTTGTCCTATGGACTAAAACCTTTCAGTTTATATAGACACCGGAGGGGCTAGGGTTACACAAAGTTGGTTACAAGGGAGGAGATCTACATATACGAACGGCCAAGCTTGCCTTCCACACATAGGAGAGTCCCACCCGGACATGGGATGAAGTCTTCAATCTTGTATCTTCATAGTCCAACAGTTCGTCCAAGGGATATAGTCCGGCTGTCCGAGGACCCCCTAATCCACGACTCCCTCATCAATGCTCGCATTCAAGCAGTTACTGGTGGAGCAACATTACAATCCGTTACTCATGGAGGAGCACTGGTTGGTGGAGGAGCATCTGGAGATGGAGCACACGTCTGGCACCACCATCGCAGCCATGGTTGTGGTGGTGAAAAGATCGATATAGTTGACTAGAGGGGGGTGAATAGGCAACTAACAATTTTTAGCTTTTCTTTACCAATTTAAACTTTGCATCAAAGTAGGTTGTCTAGATATGCAACTAGGTGAGCAACCTATATGATGCAACAAGAACAAGTACACAAGCAAGCAAGGGATATAACACAAATAAGCTTGCACAAGTAAAGGCACGAGACAACCAGAAGTGGAGCCGGTGAAGACGAGGATGTGTTACCAAAGTTCCTTCCTTTTGAGGCGAAGTACGTCTCCGTTGTAGTGGTGTGGAGGCACAATGCTCCCCAAGAAGCCACCAGGGCCACCGTATTCTCCTCACGCCCTCACACAATGCGAGATGCCGTGATTCCACTATTGGTGCCCTTGGAGGCGGCGACCAGAACTTTAGAAACAAGGTTGGGGCTATCTCCACAACTTAATTGGAGGCTCCCAACGACACCACAAAGCTTCACCGCAATGGAATATGGCTCCGCGGTGACCTCAACCGTCTAGGGTGCTCAAACACCCAAGAGTAACAAGATCCACAAGGGATGAGTGGGGGGATCAAATTTCTCTTGGTGGAAGTGTAGATCCAGGCCTTCTCAACGAATCCCTAAAGAATCAACAAGTTTGATTGGCTAGGGAGAGAGATCGGGCGAAAATGGAGCTTGGAGCAACAATGGAGTTTAGGGGTGGAAGAGGTAGTCAACTCGGAGAAGAAGACACCCCTTATATAGTGGAAGAACAAATCCAACTGTTATACACCAACTTAGCCTGCGATGCACGGTACTACCGCCCCGGGGATGCGGTACTACCGCAAGGGCACACGGTACTACCGCAGGGCCCCGCGGTACTACCGCCCGAGCAGCAGAAACCAGAACAACCCAAATGCAATGAAGCAGAGGGCGGTAGAACCGCCGGTGCGGTACTACTGCTTCCCCTTGCGGTACTACCGCAATGCATGGATGGTCTAGATTTTGGGAAGGCACGGACAAATAAAAATACATCCGTGGCAACTTCCGCCGAGTTGGGATCTATGCAAAAATCCGACACAGTAGTACTGCAAGCCAGGAGCGGTACTACCGCGCATGGTGCGGATGTAAAAAATTACATCCGCTCCTACTGCCTTGCAAGCTGCTGAGCCTGGCCAGAGTGCACGGTACTACCGCGCACCTGGCGCGGTACTACCGCATAGGGCGCGGATGTAAAAAATTACATCCGCCCCTACTACCGCAATAGCAGCAGCGCCTGGCCTGAGGCCACAGTACTACCGCTCCAAGGAAGAGGTACTACCATGGGCACTTGCAGTACTACTGCACCAAAGGCCGGTACTACCGCAAGGGCCTGCGGTACTACCGCTCCTAGGAGCAGTACTACCGCATGCCCCAGTTCAGCAAACACAACATTTTGTATAGACACGAAAAGATAGAGGATGCTCCAAAGTGCCAAAGGAAAGGCGGTGCAAAGGAGTAGACGTGTACATGATGATTCCACCCAAACCTTTCCAGAGCGGAACCCCTATTAATAGTATGGCTTTCCTACGACTCAAATCCACCGAAAAGAAACATAGAGAAACGTCGTCTTCAATAGTCTTCGAGGGGCACCAAATCGTCTTGTGCCTAGTGATGAAAAGTCTGAAACACTCAATGCACACGATTAGTCCGCAAAAGCATTGTCACCAATCACCAAAACAACTAAGGGATAAATATGCCCTTACAATCTCCCCCTTTTTGGTGGACTGATGACAATACGGGATTTGCATAAAGGGAGACAACATAGAACATGGGCAAACCCCACACCTCTAAAATATAGACTGGCTCCCCCTAGATGTGTGCTATCTAGATGAGTGCTTTGGACTACACGGCACACATGCTAGGATCAACACTCCCCCTATATTTTAGAGACAATGCATATCTTGCAATGATAAGGCTAACTCTAAGCAAGATAGTACATATGAGCATAATGTAAATAGCACAAGATAGCATAAGCTCAATAAGGTACGATAGAGTGCATATGTCTTACACCATATGATCGAAAGGTCTCACAAGCACAAACCAAACCAAAGCAAACGAGGTTCAACGGAACGAAAGCAAAGCGAAAAGACGAAACACGACTCACAACTCGCAAATCCTACTGAGGGAGTCCTGGATTAGGGGGTGTCCGGATAGCCGGACTATACCTTCGGCCGGACTCCTGGACTATGAAGATACAAGATTGAAGACTTCGTCCCATGTCCGAAAGGGACTTCCCTTAGCGTGGAAGGCAAGCTTGGCGATATGGATATGTAGATCTCCTACCATTGTAACCGACTCTGTGTAACCTTAGCCCTCTCCGATGTCTATATAAACCGGAGGGTTTTAGTCCATAGGACGAACAACAATCATACCATAGGCTAGCTTCTAGGGTTTAGCATCCTTGATCTCGTGGTAGATCTACTCTTGTAATACCCATATCATCAATATCAATCAAGCAGGACGTAGGGTTTTACCTCCATCAAGAGGGCCCGAACCTAGGTAAAAACATCGTGTCCCTTGTCTCCTGTTACCATCTGCCTAGACGCACAGTTCGGGACCCCCTACCCGAGATCCGCCGGTTTTGAAACCGACATTGGTGCTTTCATTGAGAGTTCCTCTGTGTCGTCACTTTTAGGCCCGATGACTCCTCCGATAATCAACGATGATGCGATCCAGGGTGAGACTTTTCTCCCCGGACAAATCTTTGTATTTGGCGGCTTTGCACTGTGGGCCAATTCGCTTGGCCATCTGGAGCAGATCGAAAGCTACGCCCTTGGTCGTCAGGTCAGATTTGGAAGTTTAAACTACACAACGGACCTCCGTGGAGACTCGATCTTCGACGGATTCGAGCTGCAGCTGAGTGCGCCACACTGTCACGATGGGCATGATCTAGCTATGCCACCGAACAGTGCCCTGAAGGCCGCACCCGCATCAGCTCCGACCCTTAATTCGGAGCCAACTGCGCCAATCGAGGATGGGTGGTTGGACACCGCCTCGGGTGCTGCAATCTCTATGGCGATCGAGCCGAACACCAGCCCTATTCTCTGCGAAGCCCGTGACTCCAAGGAGCCGGACTCCTCTCCAGACTCCGAGTCCTCCGTGCCCCTACTGATCGAACCCGATTGGGCACCGATCATGGAGTTCACCGCCGCGGACGTCTTTCAGCACTCTCCCTTCGGCGAGATTCTGAATTCACTAAAGTCTCTCTCTTTATCAGGGGAGCCCTGGCCGGACTATGGTCAACAAGGTTGGGATGCGGATGATGAAGAAATTCAAAGCCCACCCACCACCCACTTCATAGCCACTGTCGATAATTTAAACGATGTGCTCGACTTCGACTCCGAAGACATCGACGGTATGGATGACGATGTAGGAGATGAACATGAACCAACACCTATAAGGCACTGGACAGCCACCTCATCTCATGATGTATACATGGTGGACACACCCAAAGGAAGCAACGACGAGGAACACAGGGATGCAACGAGGGATCGTTCACTCGAAAAGCAATCAAAGCGGCGACGTAAGCGCCACTCCAAGCCCCGCCTCGATAGAGACAGCAGCCATACAGACCCAGCCATAGAGCAGGACGAGCCGGCGGACGACGAACATGCCTTCGAGCAACCGTCCGAACAGGGCAACTTGGATAAACAAACCGAACACCCCGTCCCCGGCGAAAACAACAGTCCGGATGACCTTACGCCGAATAGGCTCATGGAGCAGAAGAACCTCCACAAAAGGCTCGTCGCCACTGCGCGTAGCCTGAAAAAGCAGAAGCAGAAGCTCAAAACTGTGGAAGATGCACTCAGAATCAGATGGAGCAAAGTACTCAACACCGTAGACAAATATGGCGGCAGTCGCCGCACAAAAAGCTATCCAAAGCGAAAGCTACTGCCTGAATTTGACAAGGAGGCCTTAGAGCCCCTGCAGTCAAAAAATAGGAAAGCCACCCGGTCGGATAGACGACCGCATGGCCAGCATGGAGCGGCAAGCGGTGCCGCACACAAGCCGGCACACGATCCACCAAAGGATCCGCATCAAAAAGATGGCCCAGCCAGATCTATCTACGGGCCAAGAAAGCAAGCTCTAGTAAGCAATGCAACACAACAAATATCCGAACATCACGGCACACCCAAATATAGGGGTGCCGCACACCCCCTATGTTTCACCGATGAGGTGCTGGACCATGAATTTCCAGCGGGATTCAAGCCCGTAAACATAGAGGCGTATGACGGAACAACAGACCCTCGGGTCTGGATCGAGGATTATATCCTCCACATACACATGGCCAGAGGAGATGACCTCCACGCCATAAAATACTTACCCCTCAAGCTTAAAGGGCCAGCCCGGCATTAGCTCAAAGGCCTTCCCAAAAACACCATTGGAAGTTGGGAAGAGCTTGAGGATGCTTTCCGAGCAAATTTTCAAGGGACCTATGTCCGCCCTCCAGATGCAGACCATCTCATTCACATAACTCAACAGCTCGGAGAGTCAGCCCAGAAATTCTGGAACATATTTCTTACTAAAAAGAATCAGATAGTCGACTGTCCGGATGCCGAAGCCCTAGCAGCTTTTAAGCATAACGTTCGAGACGAATGGCTCGCCAGACACCTCGTCCAAGAAAAGCCAAGAACAATGGCCGCATTAACAAGCCTCATGACCCGCTTTTGCGCAGGAGAGGACAGCTGGTTGGCAAGATGCAGCACCAGCGACCCAAGTACATCCGAAGTTAGGGATGGAAATGGAAAACCCCGACGTAGCAAGGACCAGCGCCGGAATAAGGGAAACAGCCCAAAGAGCATGGTGGTTAACGCCGGATTCAAAAGCTCGCGGCAGAATCAGAGAAAGCCGCCCCTCAAGGATAACAGGGACGAGCTATCCAACTTAAACAAAATCTTGGACAAGATATATCAAATACACAGTACTCCCGGGAAGCCTGCAAACCATACCCATAGAGATTGTTGGATTTTCAAGCAATCCGGCAAACTCAATGCCGAACACAAGGGGCTCGACACACCAAGTGAGGACAACGACGAACCCCACAAGCAGAGCACCAGGAAACAAAAGGATTTCCCACAAGAAGTCAAAACAGTAAACTTACTTCACGTGACGAACAGAATGGCGCCAACAGAGATACGCGCCATACGGCCTATCCCAAAGGAGTCTCGCCAATGGTTGTTAAAACCGATAACCTTCGACCATCAGGATTACTCTAGAAGTATTCGAAATGCAGGCTGGACTGCCTTGGTATTAGATCCAATAATCGGCGGACTCCACTTTACAAATGTCCTGATGGACGGCGGCAGTGGTCTAAACCTGTTATACCAGGACACAATCCGCAACATGGGGATAGACCCAAAAACAATTCGCTATAGCAAAACGTCCTTTCAAGGGGTAACACCTGGCCCGGATGCCCGTTGTATGGGTTCTCTCCGGCTAGAAGTTATGTTCGGCTCCCCCGATAACTTTCGTCGCGAACAGCTAACTTTCCACATTGCCCCATTCTCAAGTAGCTATTGTCATGGTTCTAACTCTGACAGTGATGTAGGGGGGTATGTATGGAGAGGCTAGATCTTAGCTATGGAGGAGTTGTAAGCACACGAGGATTACGAGTTCAGGCCCTTCTCAGAGGAAGTAACAGCCCTACGTCTCGGTGCCCGGAGGCGGTCGACTGAATTATGTGTGTATGAATAACAGGGGTGCGAACCCTTGATACTGAGGAGGGGGTGGCTTATATAGAGTTCGCCAGGCCCCTCCAGCCCTCAGTAATGCAGGGTTTAAAGTACATTAAGACTGGGGGTTACTGGTAATGCCCCTAATAAAGTGCTATGATGACCATAAAAGCTACTTAATGACCGACCGTTTGCGTGCAGGTGACTTTAGATCTCCTGGCAGTCGAGTGGTTGGATCTTGGTAGAGTGATTGCTTCGTGGTCGAGTGTCTTGAATCCGTCGAGTGGGATACCTCCAAGTCGATTGAAAGGTGACTTCTTCTAGGGATGTCCTTGGGTAGGGTACTTAGGACAGGTCCATGCCCCTACCCTAGGTACATAGCTTCATCATTAGCCCCCGAATGGATCGAGGTTCGAGTGGGGAAGGAGTTGGGGATCTTTCCGACTGGTTCTTCATGTTATATGAACATCTTGTTTTGGATCAATTGTCACGGATGACGTCGTCAACTTCTTTCAGTCGCCTTGATCCATTCTTGGCCTCTTGTCGAGTGAATTTCTTTACTTGTGAAGTTCCGAGTGATGGTGTGAAAGGGATCTTCTGTTTGACGAGTTGTTCTGCGGCCCGCGGATTTTGTGGGATTTGAATTTCGGGAAGCGCGCGGGACGGGGGCGGCCGCAGTAATCGGATGGGATAGGACGGAAGCTCCTCGATCCCCGCGCCGCCTTTTTCGCCACGTACCGCGCGCGTGCCTATTGCGGGATTTGATGGGATTGCCTGGGCCTACCAGTTAGCCACTCGGGAGCGACCTCTTATAAGCTGCCGGCTCGGGACCCCCGAACAGTGCGCCTTCACTTTTGCCCCTTCCTTCAGAAGATCCTCCGCCACCTCCGCTCTCACCTTGGTTCCGTAGGTCTGTTCGAGCTTCGCCGGCGACGATGGTGAAGGAGAAGACGTCGGCTCTGGAGCGCGTGAAGAAGGCGGCGGTGTAGGGGAAGGGGAAGAAGTCCGCTCGGGGCGGATCTTCCTCGAGGACTGCTCTGCCCAAGGATTGGATCCAGGGTGACTGGATGCCGTCGGCGATTCGGCAGGATGATCTCGATGATCTGGTCGAGGGGGGATTCATTCCCCACGAATCTGCGCATCTCCCGGGGAAAGAAGTCGAACCCCAGCCTCTTGATGGTGAGTGCGTCCTCCTCACCACCCATATCGATCGCGGATTCTCTCTGCCTCCTCATCCTTTTTTCCGGAGCTTCTTGAACTTCTTCGGAGCGCAGCTCCATCACTTTACTCCCAATTCTACTGTGTATCTTGCTGCTTTCGTTTCCTTGTGTGAAAACTTCTTGGGTTGCCGCCCCCACTGGGGACTCTTCAAGCACATCTTCACTTGCCGCTCTCAGTCGGTCAAGAAGGCCAAGTCGAGTGACGAACGGACGCAGGTGATCCAGCTGTGCGGGGGCCTGGCGATCCAGATGAGGGGAAAAAGTTCCTTTCCGTCTATCACTTTTCCCGAGTCAGTCCGCGGGTGGCAGTCGACTTGGTTTTACTGTAAAGACCAGGTGACCCCAGGACAGTCGACTGGCCTTCCCCCTTTTTCTCTGAATCAAGCGCAAAAACCTGCCTCTCTGAAAGTGACGCCAGAGGAAAAGGCGCAAGTCAAGGTGCTGGTCGGTCGAGTGGTTCAGCTTTTCCGCGAGGGTGTGACTGGCATGGACTTGTTGGAAGTCTTCCTTCAGAGGCGCATCCAACCGCTTCAGGCTCGTGACCACCCAATGTGGCTATACTCGGGTCTCGAAGACACCACTCGGATTCACCCAGAGGAGGTCACTGACGAGATGTTGGAAGGGTGGCTGTCGAGTATCACAGGGAACAAGGACAACCCCCGAGGAGCCAGGAGGATTCCTCCACTCGACCAAACATATGAAGTGGACAAGGTCTGACCTTGCGTTTCCAACTGTGATCTTGCTTTCTTTATTTGTTCTCTTTGGACCAGTCGATTGACTTTTGTCTTGTTTGTTGTCATCTAGGCCATTACTGAGATGTACTCGACACCCAATGGCGCACAGGAGCAGGCCAAGGAAGGAGAGGCGAGCGGAGGCGAAAGTGGAGACGAGAGAGAAGAGTGGGAATCTGATAGCGAAGGAGAGGGGGATGACGACGACGAATCCAGTGAAGAGGAGGAGGAAGAAGTCGAACCTCCCCGCTCGGAACGGCGATCCAAGCTTACACACGACCCTGTGCGGGAACGTGGTAAGGCGACTGTCCCTGTTGGGCAGTCGTCGAAGCACCCTCGGACCTCGTCTCCAGCGCCGAAAGAAAAAGCTCCCAAGCACCCGCGCGCGACGCCGTCCAAGGCGCCCAAGGCTCTGCCCAAGATGAAGATGACTGTCCCCACCATTTCTGGGTAATAGTAGAATTTGTTTTCCTTTGTTGAACGTGACGGACTCTTGGTCGACTCATTGAATAAGCTGACTGACTTTCGAAATTTGCAGTGCTGCCACCTCGGAGATCTCCGCCAAGGATGATGATCAAGAGATGGAAGACGCTGTTACCTCCAACCCCGATACGATTACTGATGCTCTGCTTTTAGTCGACCGACGATTTCTTATAATTCTGGTCAATTGGATTTTTCTTGTAGCTCCTCCTCATGTCATTGACCTCCCTGATGATGACGATGAAGTGCCGCTGAGGGCGCGAAGGAACAGGAGGGCGCCGGCTGGCAAGACCCCACAAACTACTCCGGCGCCTGAGGCCGTAGTCCGGGAGGGTGGTGATACCACTCGGGCTTCTGTGACCTTCGCTGTACCTCTAACGAGTGTCCAGCCTTCGACGTCGACTGCAAATCTGCCTTCGCTTTTTGCCACACACCACGTCCCTGAGGACCAAGCGGGTGCCGCTAAAGAGGCTATACGCCAGGCGGGGATCATGATGGAGCAAGTGAAGGTGGTTCGGGAAGCCAGCCAAGCAGCTTATGACGCGAGTTCAGCTCTTCAGAGCAACGTCCAGGTCAGTCGATTCACCGCTTGTTCTGTTAGGGTATGCTATCTGAAGAATCTGTTTTCCGAAGATCTTTATATCTGTACACCCACTGGGTGTGTCTATTAATCTTTTTGACGAGTGGGGGCACGCTAAGTGCACCAACTGGGTGTAGTCCCCGAGACTACGGTGGACTGCTGGCAGTCGACTGTAGTCTTTATATTGTGTTGCTTTAGTTGAACTTCTTCACTCGGTCTGGTCAGGCCATGTCGAATGGAACTGTACACGGTCGACTGCGGGCAGTCGATTTTTTTGGTCGAACCAATGGGGGCACGCTGAGTGCACCCACTGGGTGTAGTCCCCGAGACTACTGTCGAATGTTTTTGATTCGGCTGTAGTCTTAGAAACGCCATCATTGTCTCTTGGTTACTCGGAAGCAACTTATCTTGGATGTCTGTCAACTGATTTTTTGCAGAAATCCTGCGAACTTGTGGCTCGCTACACTGAGTTGGAGAACAAACAGATCCAGCTGAACCTTGACTTGATGCTTGCTCAGGAGAACTTGCAGAAGGCGAGGGACAAAGCAAAAGGTATGGCTGGTGAGCTTTTGTCGACTGTCCTTTCTTTCTGGCCGTCCTCGATGTTGATCTCACTTGCTGTTTCGTAGACAAAATGGAGGAGGCTCTGAAGAAGAAGGATCAAGACCTTGCCGAAGCGCAGAAGGAGGCCCTGAACAAAACGAAGCTTGCTGAAGAAAAACTGGCTTCAGTCGGTACTCTTGAAAAGGAAAACTCCAGGCTGAAAACTGCTCTCGACGTGGCTAATCAAGAGGTCAGCCGTCTGAAGAATGGCAATATAGCTCTGAATGACAAGGCAAGTGAACTGGTGGGGAAGAGGAACGATCTGGAGGCTTATCTCGATGGACTCGCCAAGAAGCTGTTCGTCATGCTCGAGGGTAATTACTCTGGCCCGACTGACTTGCAGTTACCAAACCTGCATAGAGCCACTGACTTATCCTTGAATTGTGTTTACAGAATTCTGCCAGAACTTCGAAGAGGAGACCAGTCGAGCGGAGACAGACTTGGACCCCATCAATTCTCCAGTGAAGGACGAGGCTGCTATGAACGTGCTCCGACTGGAATCTCGCGTTGCCGGCGTTGTTGACTATCTTGCTCGGTTGAAGGTTGCGATGTCGCGGATCGACACGTCGCTCTGGCCTAGGACGACGCTTTAGAATGACCTCGAGTCCCTGATGACTCGACTGAATGAAGTCCCAGGTCGAGTGGCGGAATGGAAGAAATCTTCTGCTAGATGTGGCGCTGACGTCGCTCTGTCTCTGGTTTGCGTCCACTGCAAGGAGGCGCGAGAAGAAAAGTTGGCCGCCATCCAAGTTGCCAATACCAGGAAGCACAACTTTCAAGACTTCATGGAGACTTTCATTGCTGCTGCCACTCGCATTGCAGACGGGATCGATTTGGACGAGTTCGTCGCCCCTTCCAGTCCTCCGCCTGAGGAATAAAAACTTTTATGCTTCACTTTAAATTTGCCTCGGAATGTCGAGTGTATTTTGTAACCGTTAAACTCTGTCGAGCTGGAGGCTCGAGTACTTTGATCTGCGGTCTAGGACCTTTGGATCTTATCTGAACTTGATTTATCGTTGAATATCTTCATGAATTATCTGTCGAGTGGAACTTGTTCTTCACTCGAAATAACTTTGTATTTGTGGTGCAGCTCCGAAGGAGAAGGTAGCAGTCGATTTGCACCTCGTCGTCCTTGCGGATTGGGATGTGTTTCGTACTTGCGCGAGCACTGGGCTGCAGCTAAGCCCCCGAGTGGAAGGTCTGCTCTCCACTCGGTAGGATTTTAAAAACTTAGGCGAGTACTGGACTGCAGCTAAGCCCCCGAGTGGGAGGTCTGCTCTCCACTCGGTAGGATTTTTTCAAACTTAGGCGAGTACTGGACTGCAGCTAAGCCCCCGAGTGGGAGGTCTGCTCTCCACTCGGTAGGATTTTTTCAAACTTAGGCGAGTACTGGACTGCAGCTAAGCCCCCGAGTGGGAGGTGTGCTCTCCACTCGGTAGGATTTTTTCAAACTTAGGCGAGTACTGGACTGCAGCTAAGCCTCCGAGTGGGAGGTCTACTCTCCACTCGGTAGGATTTTTTCAAACTTAGGCGAGTACTGGACTGCAGCTAAGCCTCCGAGTGGGAGGTTTGCTCTCCACTCGGTAGGATTTTTAAACACTTAGGCGAGCACTGGGCTGCAGCTAAGCCTCCGAGTGGGAATCTGGCTCACCACTCGGTAGGATTTTTAAATACTTAGGCGAGTACTGGGCTGCAGCTAAGCCTCCGAGTGGGAGGTCTGCTCTCCACTCGGTAGGATTTTTTCAAACTTAGGCGAGTACTGGGCTGCAGCTAAGCCTCCGAGTGGGAGGTTTGCTCTCCACTCGGTAGGATTTTTAAACACTTAGGCGAGCACTGGGCTGCAGCTAAGCCTCTGAGTGGGAGTCTGGCTCACCACTCGGTAGGATTTTTAAATACTTAGGCGAGTACTGGGCTGCAGCTAAGCCTCCGAGTGGGAGGTTTGCTCTCCACTCGGTAGGATTTTTAAACACTTAGGCGAGCACTGGGCTGCAGCTAAGCCTACGAGTGGGAGTCTGGCTCACCACTCGGTAGGATTTTTAAATACTTAGGCGAGCACTGGGCTGCAGCTAAGCCTCCGAGTGGGAGTTTGGCTCACCACTCGGTAGGATTTTTAAACACTTAGGCGAGCACTGGGCTGCGGCTAAGCCTCCGAGTGGGAGTCTGGCTCACCACTCGGTAGGATTTTTTTTTACAAACTTAGGCGAAACAGATTCGCAGCTAAGCCTCCGAGTGGGAGTCTGGCTCACCACTCGGTAGGATTTTTTTTACAAACTTAGGCGAAACGGATTCACAGCTAAGCCACCCACTGGGGGATTTCACACGCAAACAAAGGCGACAACAATTATAGGAAAAATTGTAACACTCTTGTCTTTGATAAATAGACTACAGAAGTTTTTCTTATAACATCTCATTCGAGTGAGAATTCAAGTGTAAAAGGGGCGGAGCAGTTCCGCATTCCAAGCTCGTGGCTCATCGATCTGGCGATCGACATTGTAAAGGTGATACACTCCATTGTGGAGGACTCTGGTGATGATGAAGGGACCTTCCCAAGTAGGAGCGAGCTTGTGTGGTTTCTGTTGATCTATTCGGAGGACCAAATCTCCTTCTTGGAAGGCTCGACTCTTCACATTTCTGGCATGGAATCGACGCAAGTCTTGCTGATAAATGGTCGATCGGATCGTAGCCATTTCTCTTTCTTCTTCCAGGAGGTCGACTGCGTCTTGCCGGGCTTGTTCTGCTTCATCTTCGGTATAAAGCTAGACTCGGGGTGCATTGTGAAGTAGATCGCTCGGCAGGACTGCTTCCGCTCCGTAAACCAGAAAGAACGGAGTTCTTCCAGTCGACCGATTCGGGGTGGTCCTCAATCCCCATAGAACTGACGGAAGCTCGTCGACCCAAGCGCCTGCTATGTGCTTGAGATCACGCATCAGCCAAGGCTTTAGTCCTTTGAGAATCAGACCATTTGCCCTTTCTGCTTGTCCATTCGACTAGGGGTGGGCGACCGATGCGTAGTCGACTCGTGTGCCTTGAGAGGCGCAAAAAGCTCTGAACTTGTCTGAATCAAAGTTTGACTAATTGTCGGTGATGATTCTATGCGGGACTCCATATCTGAATGTTAACTCCCTGACGAAACTGATAGCAGTGCAAGCATCAAGATTCTTGATAGGCTTAGCTTCAATCCATTTGGTAAACTTGTCGACTGCCACAAGCACATGTGTGAAACCGCTCCTGCCTGTTCTCAATGGGCCAACCATGTCCAGTCCCCAAACAGCGAAGGGCCAGACGAGTGGAATGGTCTTCAGGGCTGATGCAGGCTTGTGCGACATGTTGGAGTAGAACCGGCACCCTTCACACTTGTCGACTATCTCTTTTGCCATTTCATTCGCTCTTGGCCAGTAAAATCCCGCTCGGTATGCTTTAGCCACAATGGTCCAAGAGGACGCATGATGACCACAGGTCCCCGAGTGGATATCATCAAGGATTATCTGACCTTCTTCTGGTGTTATACACTTCTGACCGACTCCAGTCGTGCTTTCTCTATACAACTGTCCCTTTATGACTGTAAAGGCCTTGGATCGACGGACGATCTGTCAAGCCTCATCTTCGTCCTCTGGGAGTTCCTTTCTCAGGATATACACGATGTATGGTATCGTCCAGTCGGGGGTGATTGCCAAAACTTCCATGATTAGGTCGACCACTGCGGGAATTTCAACTTCGGTCGGATCTGTGGCACTCTTTGGCTGCGGGGCTTCATCTGTAAAAGGATCTTCTTGGACTGATGGCGAGTGGATGTGTTCCAAAAACACATTGCTGGGGATGGCTTCTCTCTTGGAGCCTATCTTTGCCAAATCATCAGCCGCTTGATTTTTCAGTCGGGGGATGTGATGAAGCTCTAACCCCTCAAATTTCTTCTCTAACTTTCTCACTGCATTGCAATAACCAGTCATAGCTGGACTTCTGACGTCCCACTCCTTCATCACCTAATTAACCACCAAATCTGAGTCGCCATAGACCATGAGGCGACGGACGCGAGTGAAATGGCCATGCGCAACCCATACAAAAGTGCTTCACATTCTGCTTCATTATTGGAGGAATCGAAGTGAATCTGGAGAACATATCTGAGCTTATCTCCTCGGGGGGAAACCAATACTACCCCAGCACCGGAACCATTCAGCATCTTAGATCCATCGAAGAACATGGTCCAGTGCTCTGAGTGAACTTGAGTCGGAAGTTGCTGTTCGATCCACTCGGCGACGAAATCTGCAATTGCTTGGGACTTGATAGCTTTCTTTGCCTCAAACTTGATATCTAGGGGAAGAAGTTCAATCGCCCATTTTGCCACTCGACCAGTTGCATCTCTGTTGTGCAAAATCTCTGATAGTGGAGCGTTGCTGACGACTGTAATGGAATGATCAGAGAAGTAATGTGCAACCTTCTTCGTGGTCATATAAATCCCATATACAAGCTTCTGGTAGGATATCTTTGCTTTGAAGGAGTCAAAACTTCAGAAACATAATATACTGGGCGCTGAACTTTGAAGGCCTTTCCTTCTTCTTCCCGCTCGACCGTAAGTACTATACTGACAACTTGTCCTGTGGCTGCCATGTAAAGCAGCAAAGGCTCCTTGCTGATTGGGGCAGCAAGCACCGGCTGGGTGGAGAGCAGAGCTTTGATCTCTGTAAACGCTGCATCAGCTTCTGGATCCACTCGAACTTGTCGGACTTCTTCATCAGTCGGTAAAGAGGCAATGCCTTTTCATCGAGGCGAGAGATGAATCGACTTAAAGCGGCCAAGCATCCTGTAAGCTTCTGGACGTCATGCACACGCACAGGACGTTTCATCCGGAGTATAGTACCAATTTTTTCAGGATTGGCGTCGATTCCCCGTTCATAAACGAGAAAACCGAGTAACTTCCCACCTGGAACTCCGAATGTGCACTTTGACAGATTGAGCTTGATATCATACCTCCTGAGGTTGGCAAAGGTTTCAGCAAGGTCAGTCAGCAGGTCGGAACCCTTCCGTGACTTAACCACAATATCATCCATGTATGCCTCCACATTCCGACTGATTTGAGTGAGCAAACACTTCTGAATCATCCTCATGAACGTGGCTCCAGCATTCTTGAGGCCGAACGGCATGGTGACATAACAGAAGCACCCGAATGGAGTGATGAAAGTTGTTTTGATCTCGTCGGGCCCGTACAGACGGATCTGATGGTACCCGGAATAGGCGTCTAGAAAAGACAAACGCTCACATCCCGCAGTCGAGTCAACTATCTGGTCGATGCGGGGGAGAGGAAAATGATCTTTCGGGCAGGCCCGATTGATATGCTTGAAATCAATGCACATGCAAAGTGACTTGTCCTTCTTGGGGACCATGACAACATTGGCGAGCCACTCAGAGTGGTAAATTTCTCGGATGAACTCCGCTACTAAGAGCCGAGCCACCTCCTCGCCAATGGCCTTCCTCTTCTGGACGGCGGACCGTCGAAGATGTTCTTTCACAGGTTTAAATTTTGGGTCGACTCGTAGACAGTGCTCAGCCAGCCCCCTGGGAACTCCAGGCATGTCAGCAGGCTTCCATGCGAAGATGTCCCAGTTCTCACGGAGGAACTGGACGAGCGCTTCTTCCTATTTGGAGTCGAGCGTCGTTGAGATGTGAGTCGGAGCAGCATTTGGATCGGTCAGGTGAATGTGAACTTCCTTCGTTTCACCGGACGACTGAAAAGCTGATTCTGAAGCAGGCTTCTTAGCTCGTAGCAACTCACTCGGATCTGCAGTCTTCTGATACCCTTGCAGCTCGACCACTGCCATCTGAGCGTCAGCAATCTTTGAGCCTTTCTGAAAACACTCTTCTGCTTTCTTCCGATTGCCTGTAACAGTGATCACACCTTTGGGACCAGGCATCTTCAATTTGAGATACACATAACATGGTCGAGCCATGAAGCATGCATAAGCTGGCCTGCCCAAAATAGCGTGATAAGCACTTTGGAAATCCACAACTTCGAATGTCAACTTTTCCTTGTGGTAATTCTTGGAATCACCGAAAACCACATCAAGAGCAATTTGGCCGAGTGACTCGGCTTTCTTCCCAGGAATGACTCCATGGAAACTCATGTTACTGGTACTGAGCCTGGACATCGGAATGCCCATCCCTTTCAATGTTTCTCCATATAGTATGTTCAAACCGCTACCTCCATCCATCAGGACTTTGGTCATTCGAGTGCCTTCGACAACTGGGTCGACCACCAGAGCTTGCCTCCCAGGGGTGGCAATGTGCGTAGGGTGATCAGACTGGTCGAATGTGATGGCAGTCTGGGACCACTTCAGATAATTGGGTGTTGCCGGAGCAACCATATTTACCTCACGGTTAATAACCTTCAGTCGACTTTTGCTCTCAACATTAGCAAAAATCATCAGGGTGGAATTGACCTGGGGGTACCCATCGTCACTATCTTCCTTGTCCTCAACTTTGTCCGACTCCTTTTCCTTATCTTTGGACTGCTTGCCCTGAAACTGCTGGATCAGAAGCCGACACTGTCGAGTGGTATGCTTTGGGTAAATGAGTTTACCCTCTTCATCTTTCTTGGTGTGGATGTGACATGGTAGATCCAAAACATCATTTCCATCTTGGTCTTTAACTTTCTTGGGGTTCCAAGGTCCTTTGGGTTTTCCCTTAAATTTTCCCTGGGTTACGACCAGGGCCTCCCCAGGAGCGGCTGGCTCGGCTTTCCGCTTCTGTTTCTGACTGGAATTTCCTCCGGTTTCCTGGGCAACTGCTTTATGCTTGCCACTCCGGAGTCGATCCTCATCTTCACCATTAGCGTATTTGGTGGCAATCTCCATCATCCGATTCAGAGACATCTCTCCGGTTCGACCGAACTTCAGATTCAATTCTCTGTACTTAACGCCTTCTTTAAAGGCACAAACTGCTTGATGATCTGGTACATTTTCAACTGTGTGATGCAATGTGATCCACCTCTGGATGTAATCCCTCAGAGTTTCATTCGGTTTCTGCATGCAAGACTGCAATTACGTAAGGCCTGTAGGTCGCTTGCATGTTCCTTCAAATGTGGTGACAAACACTCAGGAGAGATCCTCCCAAGTGTAAATGCTGCTGGGTGCTAACTGATTCAGTCACGCTCTGGCCGAGCCTTCTAACATGAGAGGCAAGTGCTTCATGGCTACCTCATCATTCCCACCGCCAATCTGGACAGCCACGCGGTAATCTTCGAGCCAAGTATCGGGCTTGGACTCACCGGTGAACTTACTATCTCCAGTCGCCAACCTGAAGTTGGGAGGAATTACAGCGGCTCTGATGGCTCGACTGAAACACTCCGGCCCTGAAACATATACTCTGCTACTGGTAGGTGCATCTCTGTCGTGGCCTTCTCGGTGAGCTCTATTCCTGTCGACCAAACCTTGAACGAGAATGGATCTCGCATCAAATCATGGTTCCCTGGGGTCGACTGGAATTCTCCGCCCAACACTATGAGGGCGTCTGTCATCCTGCTGTCGAGGCACATATGATCCACTCCTCGGGGGAGGGGTTGGCACTCGACGTTGATCATCACGATCGAATCGGTGATCATACTGCTCATTCCTTCTGTAGTGATCACGCCGGTCTCCACGTCCCTCACACCTCGGAGGCGATCTTGGGCTGTGAGCCAACTGGACTATATCCGCTGCAACGGATTGACTGTGGATCCTGTTCCGCGACTGAGAAACAGCGGAATTCTGGTCTCCCGCTGCCCGGAGCAACGCTCTGATTTGCAACAAGCCTCTGCCAGCCTCTGACTGGGGGGGCTGAATCGACTCTGCTATACGGGCCGCAGCCGCCAAATTCTGAATCAGAGTACGATATACCTGCGGGGGCGGAAAGAGTTGACGTTGACTGGATTCTGGAGCCCGTTGACGCGCTCGCTCGTCGAGTATTCGCTGGAGATTCTCCAGTCGAGTGCGCTCGGCCAAGTTAGCCAAGCGCGCGTCCTCCAAGGCTCGGGCCTCAGGGGTTTCTCCAACGATAGGAGTGTGGAGTGCATCCATGTTCCATCGGCGAAGCTCCTCCCGCTGCAATGACGTGAGAGGCTCGGGGAGATACTCCTCGTGAGGACGCGACAGGTCGCCCCCATCCGCGCCTCCGTCAGCGCGGGGGAAACCGGGAGGACTGCGTGGCCCATCGATCACCAGAACCTCTGCAGCTGGGTCACTGCTGTCGCATTCGGATGCGGTCTCTGCGGAGCCAGTCGACAGGTCGAACAGGCCGTAGAGGGATTCGTCGGGCTCGATTGCCGCGACTTGTGGGGTGGCCGACTGGCGGGCCACCGCATGTCTCACCCAGCTCTAAAGCCTCGACCAACCGGAGCGCTTGTGCCGGCGAGAAACAGGGCGGGGAGACGCCACAGGAGCCGACCGATATTGGGTCGACGGCTGCCGCAGGAGGACACCACGGACGCATGCGCGAAAGTGCGTCGCCCCGCGGACGGGGAGCGCGTCGACGTCGAGTGGAGCCTCCTGAAGCCAAGCGGAGTCGTCGGCGATGAACGTGAGTGCGCCGAGACGGATCTCGGGCCCTCCACCAAAGCTCCGCCCGAAACCATGATCAAAGAGATCGGAAAAAATCGCAACTTCTCAAACTAGGCGCTAAGACTCCTGGCCCCACGGTGGGCGCCAACTGTCGTGGTTTTAACTCTGACAGTGATGTAGGGGGGTATGTATGGAGAGGCTAGATCTTAGCTATGGAGGAGTTGTAAGCACACGAGGATTACGAGTTCAGGCCCTTCTCGGAGTAAGTAACAGCCCTACGTCTCGTTGCCCGGAGGCGGTCGACTGAATTATGTGTGTATGAATAACAGGGGTGCGAACCCTTGATATTGAGGAGGGGGTGGCTTATATAGAGTTCGCCAGGCCCCTCCAGCCCTCAGTAATGCAGGGTTTAAAGTACATTAAGACTGGGGGTTACTGGTAACGCCCCTAATAAAGTGCTATGATAACCATAAAAGCTACTTAATGACCGACCGTTTGCGTGCAGGGTGACTTTAGATCTCCTGGCAGTCGAGTGGTTGGCTCTTGGTTGAGTGATTGCTTCGTGGTCGAGTGTCTTGAATCCGTCGAGTGGGATACCTCCAAGTCGATTGAAAGGTGACTTCTTCTAGGGATGTCCTTGGGTAGGGTACTTAGGACAGGCCCATGCCCCTACCCTAGGTACATAGCTTCATCAGCTATCAAGCACTGCTGGGGTGCGCAGCTTTCGCCCGCTTTAACGCAATACCGCATTATGCATCTCTCACGCTTAAGATGCCCGGTCCACGAGGCATCATCTCATTAAAGGGAAAACATTGAGTGTTCCTCCCGCGCGGAAGACAGTGTGGCTGCCTTGACAGCCCCACAATAAAGCGACTTCACCTGCCAAAGCACCTAAACAGGTCGTCAAGACCACGGACACGGCTAGACGAGTCCGGCATAAACATACAATTGATAAAGGCTTAATAGCTGTATACCCCTGTACTAGGGGCTCCGCGCATATAAAACAAGAGACAATAAAGCTCAGTTTTACCCATTTCGATTTATACTTTGTTTATTTAGTATAACTCATGTTCGGCACGATCTTTATTTACCTAAGTTCCTCTCTTTTACAGACGAACACCGTGCTACGCCCGTCCAGGATACGGCACAACGGAGACACAGGCGCAGACATGCAGCAGGGACCCGTTCCAAGGATTCTTTTTAGATTAAGACCCTGCGAAACCTTTTTTACTGTCTTTTGTTGATACACATCCCCTGGTTTCTTGGTATAACCAAGGAGGAGGCTGGCGTTTTGGCATGTGGCCACGTCAGAGTTTTGCGCGTACCTGGACACTAGGGGCTTATTACTAAGGGTGTTATCTCGCCCGCCCTCATAAAGACTGAATACCTTAGGGAGTGTTCGGCGTCGCGAGTTTGGCCTTATATGCATCAGCTCCGAATCATGTCTTTGGTCAAATGTTGGGTTTGCCCGGCTCCTGTGTTTTGCTACCTTACGTTCCGCTCTATCGGCTAAGGCGGCACCAGGAGAACTACTGCGATTGTGCCCCGTTTCGGCCAGGCGAGCACCAGTAGAGAAAGCCGAAAACTGACTGTCATGATATAGCGTGAGACTGGTCAACCACTCGATGGCTTACCAGAATCTTTAGGATTTCTTCGCATTAACGAAGGGCCGCTTCCCGGCCAGGCACATACGCGCCCCGAGTTCGGGCGAGCGCAGGCGCCACCAGGGGCTATATAAGTAGCCTCACTGTCAAACTCCTATGGCTAAGTGAAAGTGATAAAGCATCATAGTCTGATTGCCTAGTTCGCTGCGCTATCACCTCCTTTGTAGGACCAAGACATTGGGTCAAGTGTGAAAATGCGCCTTATGCGAACACCCCCGCATTATGTGCGTGGGGGTTGAAGCCGACGACTGCCATCTTTCAGATTATATATACATATATGTTAAACGGCCGCACAGGAGGTATTATAATTCTTGCAGGCATAAGTATAAAAAGCTTCTACAATTTATCAAAATATTGTTTTACAATAATATATGCTATTCGAATATAGTATCCTTCGAGCACTGCATCTATATTAAACGAGCGCCTTGCAGAACTTCCTGAAAATAGTGCTCGGCAGGTACTCGGCTTCCATCCGAGTCTGGGGATGCAACAGCGGTGGCCTCCATTTCCGCCCAGTATGTCTTGACACGGGCAAGAGCCATCCGCGCACCCTCTATGCACGCTGACCTCTTCATCGCATTGATATGCGGTGCCGCACCAAGGAATTGCTGCACCAAGTTGAAATAACTTTTCGGCTCTGGCCTCTCTGGCCACAGATGACTCATGAGATACTTCATGGTGAGTCCGGATAACCTATTTAGCTTGGCCCATTCGGCCAAACGATCGGCTAATGACAGTGGACGCTCCGGATTGTGGAACTGCGACCAAAAGAGCTTTTCCACTTCGCGATCTTCTTGATCTCGGAAGTGTTCGGCCGCATCTGCGGCACTCGCTTCCAAATCTAGATAGGTGTCCGCCGTACTCCACATCCGGTCTAACGGAGCATGTTTAGGATCACAGAACTTGCTCCACAGCATAAAGGGCTTTCCAGCCGCGATCTCTCTGGCCTAACGCAGCTCCTCCTTCATAGCTCTCATCGCAGAGCGAGCATCCTTGGCATCGGCAACGACCTTCTCCAGGTCCGTCTGTTCCGCCTGATCTTCTTTTTCAAGAAGCTTGCAACGGTCAGCAGCGTTCTTCAGCTTCACGGCCATCTCGGCCATTTCCTTCTTGCTTCGGCAGTGAGCAGCCTGTTTGGCTTTCAGCTCTTCAGTTGCCTTTAAGGCAGCCGCATCACTTTTCCTGGCTTGCTCCTTGGCTCGGGCAAGTTCCGCCCGAAGATTCTCCATGGCAGCAGCACCATCTGCATCAAGCGCACACATTGTAAGATATTGGCATAAAGCTCCTCTTACCAGGTGCCGCCGGAGGAATTACATACCTTGTGCCTCATCAAGCCGCTTGTTGACAAGTGCGATGTCGGCATCTGCCACGTCAAGTTGCCGCTTTAGGTCGGCAAATTCATCAGTCCGGCTTGCCACCGGACACTTCGCCACCTACGTAGGAAGGCGGCATATTAGACCTGGGATTATGATCCTCTGCGCGCCGTCACTTTTGACAACGCACAGAGTCTCAGGGGCTACTATCTACACAGGGGCCATCTTATTTATGCGCAACTGTCCAAAAAGGGTACATTATTTCACGTACCTCAAAACCTGTCAGTAAACTCCTGACGGCCTTGTGCAATCCGCTCTCCGCGGATGAAATCCTCTCAATCACCGTACCCATCAATGCACGGTGCTCCTCTAAGATAGATGCTCGCCCTAGCAGATCCTTCAGCTCCTCCGACCGCGCACCAGACGGTGCCGGACTCATCCGATGGCCCTTTTCGAAAGTCAGACGCGGAGGGCTTTGGGGGGCCGTATGACTACCTTCCAGCCCTGCCGGATTCGGAGAAACCCTCCGCGACGATACCTCAGGATCGCCCGCCTCGCAAGGCGGTACGGTAGGGGGAGGCGTTCCGCTCTCCATCATCTCCGGAAGAAGATCCCCCGAAGACGAGCTCTGCTGAGAAGGGCTAAGGTCCGAGCTACAACGTAAATTTTCAATTACTCTTCTCAGATATAACGCAAGGATTTCTCTCATTTCTTAAAAAGAAAAACTCCTCTCTACTTACGGCTCGGTGGAGGGCTGATCCCCTTGAGGGCATAATTCGGCCAAAGTATCCCCCGGCGCAGGACCCTCTGACAAAGATTTCTTCCCCCGCTTTGAGGCCATGGTCTCCGGGTCATCAGAGGCGGTCCTCTTCTTCCCCTGAGGAGAATTTTCGATTCCTCCCTTCTGGACAACCTTCTTCGAGGAGGCTGTAGATTCCTTGTCCCCTCCCTCGCTTTCCTCCGAAGGCACAACCTCCAACATCCTGACTAGAACGGGACCCGGCATGGTCTCGGGGAGGGGGGCCGGACACCTGATTAGCTTTGCTTTCGCTATCCACTCCTGTTTAAAGGACAGATCTTTTAAGGGCAATTTTATGATAAATATGCGGATTGCGAGTACGGGCACAGGGCTACTTACTTGAGTATCCGGGCGGTTGCAGCTCAGAACTGCGTCCTCGGTCGAATCCGGACACACTACTTGTGGTCCGATGAACAATTTGTACATCTCCACGGGCGTCATGCCAAGAAAATGTTGGAGAACTCGTGATCCCTCTGGGTTGAACTCCCACAGGCGGAGGGGGCGACATTTGCAGGGCAGAACTCGGCGAATTAACATAACCTGCATCACCACGACCAGACTGATGTCTCTTTCTAGGAGATCTCGGATGCGGCCCTGCAACAGGGGCACGTCCTTTGCCGACCCCCAGTCCAGCCCCTTATTGACCCATGACGCCAGTCGTGGCGGGGGACCCGAGCGGAAAGCAGGCAGCGCCACCCACTTGGTGCTCCTGGGAGCTGTGATATAAAACCACTCTCGTTGCCATAAGCTGGACTCCCCTTGAAAAGAGCCCTCAGGCCATGGAGCACCAGCATTCTTTCTTATAAAAGCACCTTCGCACTCCGCGTGCCGTCCCTCGATCATCTTTGGCTCTACTTTGAAGGTCTTGAGCCATAGTCCAAAGTGAGGAGTAATAGGGAGGAAGGCTTCACACACGATGATGAATGAGGAAATATGGAGGATGGACTCCGGAGCTAAGTCGTGAAATTCCAGCCCATAATAAAACATGAGCCCCCTCACGAAAGGATCCGCCGGGAAGCCTAGCCCCCGAAGGAAGTGAGACATGAACACCACACTCTCACCAGGCTTGGGAGTGGGAATGACCTGCCCTTGAGCAGGCAGCCTATGCGAGATTTCGCTGGTCAAGAACCTGCCCTCTCTCAACTTCAGCATGTCCTCCTCCATGACGGAGGAGGGCATCCATCAGCCTCGAAGGTCGAAACCGGACATTGTCGAAGGTCCGAAGTGCCTGAAATCGGGAGCCTTGGGTGTTGGAACTCGAGGCGAAGGGCGAACTCGTTTGAGATTGAAAGAAAGGAGTAAGGCCTTGGTCTCTTTATAAGAGGTTGAATACCAAGGGCCCTCCCCGTGACCGTTTGGGACTCGCCTTTGATCGAGAAAACATACCAACGGGCACGGTTGGGTTACCCACGCCCGTATTGATGAGAACCCTGGAATAAGGGGACACGATCTCTACTTTGACAAGACGTGCCAAGGAAACCGCCTCGCTAAACGCGCTGAGGTGGGACAGTAAAACGATTCGAATGAAGACATGGCCGTGGTGTGATGTCACGCTACGGAATACGTCAGCAGATTAGATTTGTGTAAACATTATTCTCTATGGCAATATGTGGAAACTTATTTTGCAGAGCCGGACACTACCTTTGTGTTCCAAATCTTCTATGAAGTACTTGGAGGAGGAACCCGCCTTGCAATGCCGAAGACAATCTGCGCGTCGGACTCGTCGTCATTGAAGCCTGGTTCAGGGGCTACTGAGGGAGTCCTGGATTAGGGGGTGTCTGGATAGCCGGACTATACCTTCGGCCGGACTCCTGGACTATGAAGATACAAGATTGAAGACTTCGTCCCGTGTCCAGAAGGGACTTTCCTTGGCGTGGAAGGCAAGCTTGGCGATATGGATATGTAGATCTCCTACCATTGTAACCGACTCTGTGTAACCCTAGCCCTCTCCGGTGTCTATATAAACCGGAGAGTTTTAGTCCATAGGACGAACAACAATCATACCATAGGCTAGCTTCTAGGGTTTAGCCTCCTTGATCTCGTGGTAGATCTACTCTTGTAATACCCATATCATCAATATCAATCAAGCAGGACGTAGGGTTTTACCTCCATCAAGAGGGCCCGAACCTGGGTAAAAACATCGTGTCCCTTGTCTCCTGTTACCATCCGCCTAGACGCACAGTTCGGGACCCCCTACCCGAGATCCGCCGGTTTTGACACCGACACCTACACTCTCTCCCTCTTTGGCATCGATACACCAAAAAGGCAGAGAGGATATCGATGACACAAGTGGTGGCTCAAGCGGAGTAATCACTCGCACGCTCCTTGTCAGACTCGGCAGCTGGGACGGTCTCCTCCTTGTCCTCCTTAGAATCAGTCCACGCGTAGCCCTGCCTCGCCATCCAGACTGCCTCTGGCGTGATGACCCTCTCAGATCCGCTGGATATCTGCTCGCCAAACGTCCTCAAGATCCGCTTGTCGCGGCGGCGAATCTCCTTCTAAGAAACATGAGACCGGTACTGCCCCTTGGCCTGCATGTAGAATAGAGCCTTCATCTTGTTCTTCAGCTTCTTAGCCCAAGAGGGCTCAGAAGATGAAGGCGAGTAGCCAGCAGAGCTGTCCTCATCAGCGTCCTCCTCCTCAATCTCATCTGCATCCACATCCATCTGAGCAGCTGCTGCCTTAGCACGGGTAGTAGTGTTGGCCCACTGGGGCTTTGTTGGGGAACGTAGTAATTTCAAAAAAAATCCTACGCACAGGCAAGATCATGGTGATGCATAGCAACGGGAGGGGAGAGTGTCGTCCACGTACCCTCGTAGACCGTAAGCGGAAGCGTTATGAGAACGCAAATGATGTAGTCGTACGTCTTCACGATCCGACCGATCCAAGTACCGAACGTACAGCACCTCCGAGTTCAGCACACGTTCAGCGCGGTGACGTCCCACGAACTCCGATCCAGCAGAGCTTCGAGGGAGAGTTTCCGTCAGCACGACGGCGTGATGATGGTGATGATGATGCTGCCGACGCAGGGCTTCCCCTAAGCACTGCTACAATATGACTGAGGTGGATTATGGTGGAGGGGGCACCGCACACAGCTAAAAGATAAACTGATAAACTTGTGTGTCCATGGCGTGCCCCCTACCCCCGTATATAAAGGAGGGAGGAGGAGGAGGCCGGCCCTAGAGGGGGCGCGCCAAGTGTGGGGAGTCCTACTAGGACTCCCAAGTCCTAGTAGGATGAAGGAAATATGCCCTAGAGGCAATAATAAAGTTATTATTTATTTCCTTATATCATGATAAATGTTTATTATTCATGCTAGAATTGTATTAACCGAAAACATAATACTTGTGTTAATACATAGACAAACAGAGTGTCACTAGTATGCCTCTACTTGACTAGCTCGTTGATCAAAGATGGTTAAGTTTCCTAACCATATACATGAGTTGTCATTTGATTAACGGCATCACATCATTAGGAGAATGATGTGATTGACTTGACCCATTCCGTTAGCTTAGCACTTGATCGTTTAGTTTGTTGCTATTGCTTTCTTCATGACTTATACATGTTCCTATGACTATGAGATTATGCAACTCCCGTTTACCGGAGGAACACTTTGCGTGCCACCAAACGTCACAACGTAACTGGGTGATTATAAAGGTGCTCTACAGGTGTCTCCGAAGGTACTTGTTGGGTTGGCGTATTTCGAGATTAGGATTTGTCACTCCGATTGTCGGAGAGGTATCTCTGGGCCCACTCGGTAATGCACATCACTATAAGACTTGCAAGCATTGCAACTAATGAGTTAGTTGCAGGATGATGTATTACAGAACGAGTAAAGAGACTTGCCGGTAACGAGATTGAACTAGGTATTGAGATACCGACGATCGTATCTTGGGCAAGTAACATACTGATGACAAAGGGAACAACGTATGTTGTTATGCGGTCTGACCGATAAAGATCTTCTCACAATATGTAGGAGCCAATATGGGCATCCAGGTCCCGCTATTGGTTATTGACCAGAGAGGTGTCTCGGTCATGTCTACATAGTTCTCGAACCCGTAGGGTCCGCACGCTTAACATTCATTGACGATATAGTACTATGAGTTATGTATGTTGGTGACCGAATGTTGTTCGGAGTTCCGGATAAGATCGCGGACATGACGAGGAACTCTGGAATGGTCCGAAGATAAAGATTGATATATGGGATAATAGTGTTTGGACTCCGGAAGGGTTCCGGAATTCACTGGAAGGGGTTCCGGATGTTTCCCGAAATGTTGGGGCACGAGAACACTTTATTTGGGCCAAAGGGGAAAGCCGACAAGGTTTTTGAAAATCACAAAAGAAAGTTTTATGGAGTCCAGGGGCCAGACGTCAGGGTCCCTGGCGTCTGGGTCCAGACGCCGGGAACCCTGGCGTCTGGCCCTAGAGTCCGAGAAGGACTCTTGCCTTTCGGGTGAAACCGACTTTGTGGAGGGTTTTACTCCAAGTTTCGACCCCAAGGCTCAACATATAAATAGAGCGGTAGGGATAGCACCCAAGACAGATCAAGAAACACCAAGCCGTGTGCCGACAACCCCGTCCCCTCTAGTTTATCCTCCATCATAGTTTTCGTAGTGCTTAGGTGAAGCCCTGTTGAGATTGTTCTTCACCAACACCGTCACCACGCCGTCGTGCTGCCGGAACTCATCTACTACTTCGCCCCTCTTGCTGGATCGAGAAGGCGAGGACGTCACCGAGCCGAATATGTGCAGAACTCGGAGGTGCCGTGCTTTCGGTATTTGGATCGGTCGGATCGTGAAGACGTACGACTACATCAACCGCGTTGATATAACGCTTCCGCGAACGGTCTACGAGGGTATGTAGACAACACTCTCCCCTCTCGTTGCTATACATCACCATGATCCTGCGTGTGCGTAGGAATTTTTTTGAAATTACTACGTTCCCCAACAGTGGTATCAGAGCCAGGTTTTATGCGTAGATGTCATATGAACGAGTAGAACACAAGTGAGTTGTGGGTGATATAAGTCATCCTGCTTACCAGCATGTCATACTTTGGTTCGGTGGTATTGTTGGATGAAGCGGCCCGGACCGACATTACGCGTACGCTTACGCGAGACTGGTTCTACCGACGTTCTTTGCACACAGGTGGCTGGCGGGTGTCAGTTTCTCCAACTTTAGTTGAACCGAGTGTGGCTACGCCCGGTCCTTGCGAAGGTTAAAACAACACCAACTTGACGAACTATCGTTGTGGTTTTGATGCGTAGGTAAGAACGGTTCTTGCTAAGCCCAGTAGCAGCCACATAAAACTTGCAACAACAAAGTAGAGGACGTCTAACTTGTTTTTGCAGGGCATGCTGTGATGTGATATGGTCAAGACATGATGCTAAATTTTATAGTATGAGATGATCATGTTTGTAACCGAGTTATCGGCAACTGGCAGGAGCCATATGGTTGTCGCTTTATTGTATGCAATGCAATCGCCCTGTAATGCTTTACTTTATCACTAAGCGGTAGCGATAGTCGTAGAAGCATAAGATTGGCGAGAGGACAACGATGCTACGATGGAGACCAAGGTGTCGCACCGGTGACGATGGTGATCATGACGGTGCTTCGGAGATGGAGATCACAAGCATGAGATGATGATGACCATATCATATCACTTATATTGATTGCATGTGATGTTTATCTTTTATGCATCTTATCTTGCTTTGATTGACGGTAGCATTATAAGATGATCTCTCACTAAATTTCAAGATAAAAGTGTTCTCCCTGAGTATGCACCGTTGCCAAAGTTCGTCGTGCCCAGACACCACGTGATGATAGGGTGTGACAAGCTCTACGTCCATCTACAACGGGTGAAAGCCAGTTTTGCACACGCAGAATACTTAGGCTAAACTTGACGAGCCTAGCATATGAAGATATGGCCTCGGAACACTGAGACCGAAAGGTCGAGCGTGAATCATATAGTAGATATGATCAACATAGTGATGTTCACCATTGAAAGCTACTCCATTTCACGTGATGGTCGGTTATGGTTTAGTTGATATGGATCACGTGATCGCTTAGAGGATTAGAGGGATGTCTACCTAAGTGGGAGTTCTTAAGTAATATGATTAATTGAACTTAAATTTATCATGAACTTAGTACCTAATAGTATCTTGCTTGTCTATGTTGATTGTAGATAGATGGCCCGTGTTGTTGTTCCATTGAATTTTAATGTGTTCCTTGAGAAAGCAAAGTTGAAAGATGATGGTAGCAATTACACAGACTGGGTCCATAACTTGAGGATTATCCTCATTGCTGCACAGAAGAGTTACGTCCTGAAAGCACCGCTAGGTGCACCACCTGCTTCAGCAACTACAGACATTGTGAATGCTTGGCAGTCACGTGTTGATGACTACTCGATAGTTCAGTGTGCCATGCTCTACGGCTTAGAATCGGGACTTCAACGATGTTTCGAACGTCATGGAGCATATGAGATGTTCCAGGAATTGAAGTTAATATTTCAAAAGAATGCCCGGATTGAGAGATATGAAGTCTCCAATAAGTTCTACAACTGCAAGATGGAGGAGAATAGTTCTGTCAGTGAGCATATACTGAAGATGTCTGGGTATTGCAATCACTTGATTCAACTGGGAGTTAATCTTCCGGATGATAGCATCATTGACAGAATTCTTCAATCACTACCACCAAGCTACAAGAGCTTCATGATGAACTATAACATGCAAGGGATGGATAAGACAATTCCGAGATCTTCTCAATGCTAAAGGTTGCGGAGGTAGAAATCAAGAAGGAGCATCAAGTGTTGATGGTCAATAAGACCACCAGTTTCAAGAAAAAGGGCAAAGGGAAGAAGAAGAAGGGGAACTTAAAGAAGAACAGCAAGCAAGTTGCTGCTCAAGAGAAGAAACCCAAGTCTGGACCTAAGCCTGAGACTGAGTGCTTCTACTGCAAGCAGACTGGACACTGGAAGCGGAACTGCCCCAAGTATTTGGCGGATAAGAAGGATGGCAAGGTGAACAAAGGTATATGTGATATACATGTTATTGATGTGTACCTTACCAGAGCTCGCAGTAGCACCTGGGTATTTGATACTGGTTCTGTTGCTAATATTTGCAACTCAAAACAGGGACTACAGATTAAGCGAACACTGGCCAAGGACGAGGTGACGATGCGTGTGGGAAACGGTTCCAAAGTCGATGTGATCTCCGTCGGCATGCTACCTCTACATCTACCTTCGGGGTTAGTATTAGACCTAAATAATTGTTATTTGGTGCCAGCGTTGAGCATGAACATTATATCTGGATCTTGTTTGATGCGAGACGGTTATTCATTTAAATCGGAGAATAATGGTTGTTCTATTTATATGAGTAATATCTTTTATGGTCATGCACCCTTGAAGAGTGGTCTTTTTTTTGAAGAATCTCGATAGTAGTGATACACATATTCATAATGTTGAAGCCAAAAGATGCAGAGTTGATAATGATAGTGCAACTTATTTGTGGCATAGCCGTTTAGGTCATATCGGTGTAAAGCGCATGAAGAAACTCCATACTGATGGACTTTTGGAACCACTTGATTATGAATCACTTGGTACTTGTGAACCGTGCCTCATGGGCAAGATGACTAAAACGCCGTTCTCCGGAACTATGAAGAGAGCAACATATTTGTTGGAAATCATACATACAGATGTATGTGGTCCAATGAATATTGAAGCTCGTGGCAGATATCGTTATTTTCTCACCTTCACAGATGATTTGAGCAGATATGGGTATATCTACTTAATGAAACATAAGTCTGAAACATTTGAAAAGTTCAAAGAATTTCAAAGTGAAGTTGAAAATCATCGTAACAAGAAAATAAAGTTTCTATGATCAGATCATGGAGGAGAATATTTGACTTACGAGTTTGGTCTACATTTGAAACAATGCGGAATAGTTTCGCAACTCACGCCACCCGGAACACCACAGCGTAATGGTGTGTCCGAACGTCGTAATCGTACTTTACTAGATATGGTGCGATCTATGATGTCTCTTACTGATTTACCGCTATCGTTTTGGGGTTATGCTTTAGAGACGGCTACATTCACGTTAAATAGGGCACCATCAAAATCCGTTGAGACAACGCCTTATGAACTGTGGTTTGGCAAAAAACCAAAGTTGTCGTTTCTTAAAGTTTGGGGCTGCGATGCTTATGTGAAAAAGCTTCAACCTAATAAGCTCGAACCCAAATCGGAGAAATGGGTCTTCATAGGATACCCAAAGGAGACTGTTGGGTACACCTTCTATCACAGATCCGAAGGCAAGACATTCATTGCTAAGAATGGATCCTTTCTAGAGAAGGAGTTTCTCTCGAAAGAAGTGAGTGGGAGGAAAGTAGAACACGATGAGGTAACTGTACCTGCTCCCTTATTGGAAAGTAGTTCATCACAGAAACCGGTTCCTGTGACGCCTACACCAATTAGTGAGGAAGTTAATGATGATGATCATGAAACTTCAGATCTAGTTATTACTGAACCTCGTAGATCAACCAAAGATCCGCACCAGAGTGGTATGGTAATCCTGTTCTGGAAGTCAAGTTACTAGACCATGATGAACCTACGAACTATGAAGAAGCGATGGTGAGCCCAGATTCCGCAAAATGGCTTGAAGCCATGAAATCTGAGATGGGATCCATGTATGAGAACAAAGTGTGGACTTTGGTTGACTTGCCCGATGATCGGCAAGCCATTGAGAATAAATGGATCTTCAAGAAGAAGACTGAGGCTGACGGTAATGTTACTGTCTATAAAGCTCGACTTGTTGCGAAAGGTTTTTGACAAGTTCAAGGGATTGACTACGATGAGACCTTCTCACCCGTAGCGATGCTTAAGTCTTTCCGAATCATGTTAGCAATTGCCGCATTTTATGATTATGAAATTTGGCAAATGGATGTAAAAAAATGCATTCCTGAATGGATTTCTGGAAGAAGAGTTGTATATGATGCAACCAGAAGGTTTTGTCGATCCAAAGGGAGCTAACAAAGTATGCAAGCTCCAGCGATCCATTTATGGACTGGTGCAAGCCTCTTGAAGTTGGAATAAACGCTTTGATAGTGTGATGAAAGCATTTGGTTTTATATAGACTTTTGGAGAAGCCTGTATTTACAAGAAAGTGAGTGGGAGCTCTGTAGCATTTCTGATATTATATGTGGATGACATATTGTTGATTGGAAATGATATAGAATTTCTGGATAGCATAAAGGGATACTTGAATAAGAGTTTTTCAATGAAAGACCTTGGTGAAGCTGCTTATATATTGGGCATCAAGATCTATAGAGATAGATCAAGGCGCTTAATTGGACTTTCACAAAGCACATACCTTGACAAAGTTTTGAAGAAGTTCAAAATGGATCAAGCAAAGAAAGGGTTCTTGCCTGTGTTACAAGGTGTGAAGTTGAGTAAGACTCAATGCCCGACCACTACAGAAGATAGAGAGAAGATGAAAGATGTTTCCTATGCTTCAGCCATAGGCTCTATCATGTATGCAATCCTGTGTACCAGACCTGATGTGTGCCTTGCTATAGGTTTAGCAGGGAGGTACCAAAGTAATCCAGGAGTGGATCACTGGACAGCGGTCAAGAACATCCTAAAATACCTGAAAAGGACTAAGGATATGTTTCTCGTTTATGGAGGTGACAAAGAACTCATCATAAATGGTTACGTTGATGCAAGCTTTGGCACTAATCCGGACGATTCTAAATCACAAACCGGATACGTGTTTATATTGAACGATGGAGCTGTTAGTTGGTGCAGTTCTAAACAAATTGTCATGGCGGGATCTACGTGTGAAGCGGAATACATAGCTGCTTCGGAATCAGCAAATGAAGGAGTCTAGATGAAGGAGTTCATATCCGATCTAGGTGTCATACCTAGTGCATCGGGTCCAATGAAAATCTTTTGTGACAATACTGGTGCATTTGCCTTAGCGAAGGAATCCAGATTTCAAAAGAGAACCAAGCACATCAAGAGATGCTTCAATTCCATCCGGGATCTAGTCTAGGTGGGAGACATAGAAATTTGCAAGATACATACGGATCTGAATGTTGCAGACCCGTTGACTAAGCCTCTTCCACGAGCAAAACATGATCAGCACCAAGGCTCCATGGGTGTTAGAATCATTACTGTGTAATCTAGATTATTGACTCTAGTGCAAGTGGGAGACTGAAGGAAATATGCCCTAGAGGCAATAATAAAGTTATTATTTATTTCCTTATATCATGATAAATGTTTATTATTCATGCTAGAATTGTATTAACCGAAAACATAATACTTGTGTGAATACATAGACAAACAGAGTGTCACTAGTATGCCTCTACTTGACTAGCTTGTTGATCAAAGATGGTTAAGTTTCCTAACCATAGACATGAGTTGTCATTTGATTAACGGGATCACATCATTAGGAGAATGATGTGATTGACTTGACCTATTCCGTTAGCTTAGCACTTGATCGTTTAGTTTGTTGCTATTGCTTTCTTCATGACTTTGTAATCCTTTAAAGTTTGCCTCATCCAAAGAAGTTGAGCACAACAACTACCGATAGCCACATACTCCGCTTCCTTGGACGAGAGAGACACACAACTTTGCTTCTTCGAAGACCAACTCACCAAAGAGCAACCAAGAAATTGGCACCCTCCGGAAGTTGACTTCCTATCCACTTTGTCTCCCACCCAATCGGAGTCTGAATAGCCCACAAGGTTGAAGTTAGATCCTCTTGGATACCATAAGCCAAAGTTTGGGGTATGAGCCAAATATCGAAAGATTCGCTTGACCGCCACATAGTGGCTTTTCTTAGGTGTGGCTTGAAACCGTGCACAAATTCCCACACTCAACATGATATCCGGTCTAGATGCACAAAGGTAAAGCAAGGAGCCAATCATGGAGCGATATACCTTTTGATCCACCGCTTTACCATTGGGATCTATGTCAAGTTGGCATTTGACGGGCATTGGAGTGGAAGCCGGCTTGACATCACTTAGTTTGAATCTCTTGAGCATGTCTTGAGTGTATTTGGCTTGATTGATGAAGGTTCCTTCTCTTCATTGCTTGACTTCGAACCCGAGAAAGAACTTCAACTCTCCCATCATGGACATCTTGAACTTGGAGGTCATGAGTGCGGCAAATTCCTCATTGAAAGCTTTGTTAGGGGAACCAAAGATAATATCATCAACATATAGTTGGCACACAAACAACTCCCCTTTTACCTTCTTAGTAAAAAGAGTGGGGCCAATTTTCCCAATTTCAAAACCACGATCTTGCAACAACTCGGTAAGGTGGTCATACCATGCACATGGGGCTTGCTTAAGGCCATAGAGTGCCTTATCGAGTTGGTACACATGATCGAGAAAATAGGGATCCTCGAACTCGGGGGCTTGCTTGACATATACCAACTCATTAATAGGACCATAAAGAAAAGCACTCTTCACATCCATTTGTTATAACTTAAAGTTATGATGAAAAGCATAAGCAATCAACATGCAAATGGATTCAAGGCGAGCAACAGGAGCAAAGGTTTCACCGTAGTCGATACCCTTGACTTGGGGGAAGCCTTGAGCTACAAAACGAGCCTTGTTGCGAATGATAATCCCATGAGCATCTTGGTTGTTCTTGAATGGTTCCAATGACATTATGGTTCCCCGTTGGCCTTGGCACCAATCTCCAGGCCTTGTTGTGCTCGAAGTTGTTGAGTTCTTCATGCATGGCATTAAGCCAATCCAGATCCTCGAGCGCCTCATAGACCTTTTGGGGTTCAACACAAGAGACAAACGCGTGATGTTCACAATAGTTTGCTAATTGTCTACGAGTTCTTACCCCTTTTCTTAAGCTTCCCAACACATTTTTCATGAGATGATCTTTGGTGGATAGCTTGGATGCGATCTTGGCGGCACGACGCTCTAGTTCCTCCTCTGGAGAGAGTTGAGGAGCGGTTACTTGATCATCTTGAGCGTCGTCTTGAGCTTGTTCTTGATCTTGAGCTTGCTCTTGATCTTGAACTTGCTTGGATGAGAGAACTTGACCTTGGGCATCACTTGGTGATTCAACACCATCTTGAGGTTGATCTAGCCCTTGGTCTTGATCATGAGGTTGAGGGCCTTCACTTTGTTCTTCGGAAGCGTGTGGGCCTTGGGTTGGTGATGGCTCCACATGAGTGGAACATTGTCCTTCTCCTTCGGCCACAAGGGGATCCTCAATGGGTAGGATAAACCAACACCCATTCTTCTTATGGCTTGGGGAGGAATTTCATCACCTACATCACAAGTGCCACTTTGCTCCACTTGGGAGCCGTTATTCTCATCAAACTCCATGTTACATGTCTCCTCAATAAGTCCCGTGGACTTATTGAGGACACGGTAAGAATGGGAGTTTGTAGCATAACGAACAAATATGCCCTCATGAGCTCTAGCCTCAAATTTAGACAAACAAACACCTTTCTTGAGAATGAAACACTTACACCAGAACACCCGGAAGTACTTGAGGTTGGGCTTGTTACCGGTGAGTATCTCATATGGAGTCTTGATCAAGCCTTTGCGGAGGTGGAGCCGATTGGATTCATGACACGCGGTGTTGATGGCTTCGGCCCAAAAGTTGTATGGAGACTTGAACTCCGCCATCATGGTTCTTTCCGCATCCATCAACGTCCGGTTCTTCCTCTCCGCTACACCATTTTGTTGTGGGGTGTAGGGTGCGGAATATTGATGCTTGATCCCCTCATCACTAAGAAACTCATCCAAGGTGTAGTTCTTGAACTCGGTGCCATTGTCACTTCTTATTGTCAAGATCTTTGCATTGTGTGGACGTTGAGCTTCATTTGCAAAGTCAATGATGGTTTGTTGGGTCTCGCTCTTCCTCTTGAAGAAGTATACCCAAGTGTATCTTGAATAATCATCCACAATCACCAAACAATACTTTCTACCCCCTAGACTATCAAAGGATGGAGGCCCAAAAAGATCCATGTGGAGGATCTCCAAAGGCCTCTTCGAGTAAATGATAGTCGTGGGAGGGTGAGCCTTCTCATGTAGCTTTCCTTCGATACAAGCACTGCAAGCACGATCTTTAGCAAAACTAACATTTGTTAGTCCACGGACATGGTCCCCCTTGAGAAGACTTTGCAAAGATCTCATATTTACATGGGCTAAACGGCGATGCCAAAGCCATCCTGCGTCAACTTTAGCCATTAGGCATGTCACGGTCTTAGTGGGTCACTCTGAAAAGTTAATCACATAGAGACCATTCTCGACATGCCCAACAAAGGCTACTTTAAGAGTCTTGCTCCATAAGAGGGCCACAATATCAACATCAAAGAAAGTGGCAAAGCCCATGAGTGCAAGTTGATGAACGGAAAGTAAAGTGTATGCAAGGGACTCAACAAGCATGACCTTCTCGATCGTTAGATCATCAGAAATGACAACCTTGCCAAGTCCCAATACCTTAGAGGACGAGGTATCACCCCACTCGACATTGGTGGGCATAGATGGAATCTTGTGAATGTCCACCACCAAGTCCTTGCTTCCGGCCATATGATTAGTGGCTCCACTATCAAGCAACCATGATCCCCCACCAGAAGCAAACACCTACAAGAAATCAATGCTTGGTTTTAGGTACCCATTTTGTAATGGGTCCTTTGATGTTAGTAACAAGGGTCTTAGGAACCCAAATAGACCATTCAATGTACTCATAAGAAGAACCAACAAATTTGGCATAAACACATCCATCACTAGCACGACATAGCACATAAGAAGGGTTAAAGCCGCCGGCTTTGTTGAGAGGGGTAGCATTGCTCTTCTTAGCATCACTACCCATCACATTGTTCTTCTTCTCCTTCTTAGAAGCGTCCTCTCCCTCCTTCACAAAAGATTGCTTGAGAGGGGGAGGTCGTTTGGCCTTGTCATCCTTCTTCTTGTTCTTGGACTTGGGTGTGAACCCAATTCTTTCCTTGGCCACAACTTCCTTTTGATTGCTCAAAAGGTCATTGAGGTTCTTCTCACCTTGTATGCACGACACAAGGCCTTTCTGAAGTTGCTTCTTCAACTTTGCATTCTCCTTAACAAGATGCACATGCTCACAACATGGGTTAGTAGCATTTGCATTATCAATTAAGACCATATGAGGAAAGGTGGCTTTCTCCTTGGTTAGCTTTACTTGGAGTTGATCATGAGACTCTTTGAGGCTAGCATGAGCACCCTTCAAGACCTTGTGAGCCTTGTCAAGTAAATCAAACTCCTCTTTGAGTCTAGCATGATCAACCCCAAGCTTGGCCTTCTCGGAGTTTAGCACACGAGATACAACAAGAGCATGATCAAGATCTTTCTTTAATTTAGCGTGGTCATCGTTGTATGACTCCTCAAGAGCCAAACGAAGACCTCGCTCTTCCTTAAGAGCATTGGAAAGATCCGAAATCTCATCGGCATAGTCACGCCTATGCCCCTCCATCTAAGAGATGGTATCTTCGTGAGCCTCGATCATGTCATTGGCTTCACCAAGTTGTTCCAAGAGAGCAACGAAGTGCTTCTTGGATTTACCCTTGAGCTTACTCATAAAAGACTCAAATTCATTCTCCTCCACATTGGACCCCTCATGTTCATCAATGCAATTCGTCAAAGAAGGATTGTTAATGATAGTAGTTTTGATGTTGGGGGTTACCTTGTTGGTGGCTTTAGCCATGAGGCACTTGGCGGTGAAGTTCTCATTGGGTGAGTCGAAGAGAGACACCCATGGAGTTGTAGAAATGGCAATGGAGGCCACGGCAACTGACTCACCGTATTCATCATCATCCTCATTATACTCTTCTTGTGCCACCAACCCCTTGGGAGGAGTCTTCTTGGTGAAGTTGCTCTTGTTGGGGAAAGACTTGGCCTTAACTTTTCGGATGAGCTTGCCACCATTGTCTTCCCTTTTCTCATAAGGACATTTTGCAACAAAGTGGCTCACATTGCCACAATTATAGCAAGTCCTCACTCGCTGCTTGACCTTTGTGCCACTTGAGTTGTTCTTGTTGAAGTTGGGCCTTGTGTTCTTCTTGCTCCAAAATTTCCTTGAAGCAAGAGCCATGTGTTCATGATAAGCATACTTTGTATCTTCAGGATTGCTCTCCTCTTCTCCCTCTTCTTCTTCGTCCACACTAACCTTGGCCTTCAAGGCAAGGTTGGGCTTCTTTGCTCTTTGAGAGCGTAACACCGCATTGTCGGCGGTCTTGTCCAAGATGCTCATAGCCACAAACTCATCCAACACTTCACTTGAGGACAAGGTGTGGAAGTCCGGCCTTTGACAAATGACGGAGGACATGGCCTTGTGGTAAGGAATCATGGCCTTGAGGAACTTGCGCTTGGTCCAATTGTCATCTGTATCCTTGCTCCCATGATCTCAGAGTGAGACCGCAAGAGTAGTTAATCTTCGATAAAGCTCACGAGGTTCTTCGTCTTCTTTCATTGCAAACTCATCGGCTTCATCTTGCACCACTTCATAGCTGGAGCGTTGAATTCTTGCGCTTCCGCGGTAGAGAGACACAACATGGCGCCATGCATCCTTGGCCATGGTGAAGGGTCGGAGATGAGCAAGATCTTCAGGTGGAATTGCATCTTGGATGATGAAGAGAGCATTCTCATTGAATTGATTATCCGCGGCTTCTCTAGGGGTGAAGTTGCTTCGGTCATGCGGATAAAAACCTTCTTCAATGATTCTCCAAAGGTTAGTATTAACATGGTTCAAATGACGCTTAAAGAGATAAACCCAAGAATCAATGTCCTCATTTTTCACAACCTTAGGGGGAGGACCGGCATGATTCAAATGAGTGGAAGGAATCGGTCCACCATAACTAAGTGGAGGTTCCACATGGGAAAAGATGTTGTTGCCAATTTTACCACTAGAAGAAGGAGCCTTTTCACTAGTAGCTTCCCCCTTGTCGGAGTTAGCATCCGTCACCTTGTTAGTGGGATCACCCACTTTCAACGGTGCGGTAGATAGTTTAAGCCCTTCTAAGAATTTATTAAACATGCTTTCAACCTCGGTCATCATGGAGGTTTTCAATGTGTCCAAAGCCACATTGAATTCCTCACGAGAGACCGCGATTCCCCCATAGGCCGTAGATGAGACCGGATTCACACTGGAGTGCTCCTGCACACCGTCTATGGTGTCAACCATACTCTTCGGACGGCAAGGTCCTTAATAAAGAGACCAGGATATGATACCAATTGAAAGGATCGATATAGTTGACTAGAGGGGGGTGAATAGTCAACTAACAATTTTTAGCTTTTCTTTACCAATTTAAACTTTGCATCAAAGTAGGTTGTCTAGATATGCAACTAGGTGAGCAACCTATATGATGCAACTAGGTGAGCAACCTATATGATGCAACAAGAACAAGTACACAAGCAAGCAAGGGATATAACAAAAATAAGCTTGCACAAGTAAAGGCACAAGACAACCAAGAGTGGAGCCGGTGAAGACGAGGATGTGTTACCGAAGTTCCTTCCTTTTGAGGGGAAGTACGTCTCCGTTGGAGCGGTGTGGAGGCACAATGCTCCCCAACAAGCCACTAGGGCCACCGTATTCTCCTCACGCCCTCACACAATGCGAGATGCCGTGATTCCATTATTGGTGCCCTTGGAGGCGGTGACCAGACCTTTACGAACAAGGTTGTGGCTATCTCCACAACTTAATTGGAGGCTCCCAACGACACCACAAAGCTTCACCACAATGGAATATGGCTCCGCGGTGACCTCAACCGTCTAGGGTGCTCAAACACCCAAGAGTAACAAGATCCGCAAGGGATGAGTGGGGGAAATCAAATTTCTCTTGGTGGAAGTGTAGATCTAGGCCTTCTCAACCAATCCCTAAAGAATCAACAAGTTTAATTGGCTAGGGAGAGATATCGGGCGAAAATGGAGCTTGGAGCAACAATGGAGTTTAGGGGTGGAAGAGGTAGTCAACTCGGAGAAGAAGACACCCCTTATATAGTGGAAGAACAAATCCAACCGTTATCCACCAACTCAGCCTGCGAAGCACGGTACTACCATGCCGGGGACGCGATACTACCGCAAGGGCACACGGCACTACCGCAGGGCCCCGCAGTACTACCGCCCGAGCAGCAGAAACCAGAACAGCCCAGATGCAATGAAGCAGAGGGCGGTAGAACCGCTGGCGCGGTACTACCGCTCCCCCTTGCGGTACTACCGCAAGGCATGGATGGTACAAATTTTGGGAAGGCATGGACAAATAAAAATACATCCGTGACAACTTCCGCTGAGTTGGGATCTATGCAAAAATCCGACACGGTAGTACTGCAAGCCAGGAGCGGTACTACCGCGCGTGGTGTGGATGTAAAAAATTACATCCACTCCTACTGTCGCGCAAGCTGCTGAGCCTGGCCAGAGCGCACAGTACTACCGCGCACCTGGCGCGGTACTACCGCGTAGGGCGCGATGTAAAAAATTACATCCGCCCCTACTACTGTAATAGCAGCAGCGCCTAGCCTGAGGCCACAGTACTACCTCTCCAAGGAAGCGGTACTACCGTGGGCACTTGCGGTACTACCGCACCAGAGGCCGGTACTACCGCAAGGGCCTGCGATACTACCGCTCCTAAGAGCAGTACTACCGCATGCCCCAGTTCAGCAAACACGACATTTTGCATAGACACGAAAAGACGGAGGATGCTCCAAAGTGCCAAAGGAAAGGCGGTGCAAAGGAGTAGATGTGTACGTGATGATTCCACCCAAACCTTTCCAAAGCGGACCCCCTCTTAATAATACGGCTTTCCTACGACTCAAATCCACCAAAAAGAAACATAGATAAACACCGTCTTCAATAGTCTTCGAGGGGCACCAAATTGTCTTGTGCCTAGTGGTGAAAAGTCTGAAACACTCAGTGCACACGATTAGTCCGCAAAAGCATTGTCATCAGTCACCAAAACGACTAAGGGATAAATATGCCCTTACAGGTGGGGCCCAAGTATTTTCCACGTCAACCGGGTGGTGCGAGCATTTGTGCAGAACACTTGCACCATCCATCGTGAGCGTTGGCAGCTTTGCCTCAACCAACTTGAGCGCAACTGGCTCTTCGAGGGTCTGGATGCAGAGGACAACGATCCGCCAAAGCAGCATGACAACGATGTCAAAGAGGCATTCGTCGCCACTTCCACCTCGTTCTCTCCGTCCACCAATGATGAGAAGATCAAACCTTCCCGCTAGGGACCATCCACCTTACATCCTACGGTGAGTAATAGATTAAAAAATTAGTTGCTTTCAGGATTCTTTCGCTATGCAAAGTGAAGGAAAGTCTGAAAGTTCTCACAGACACTAGGGTCTGGACATACAAGGACCATCACACAAAGACCTAGCCACCATCATCACCTAGAGTGCGGATCCATTTCTTGCTTGGCGTCGTCGTCATGCTATTGCTATCCACGACATTTAACCTCTAGTAACTATGCCTTCGTTTGAACTTCCAAGTCCACAGATCTCTGTGTTTGTTCTGAAGGAAATATGCCCTAGAGGCAATAATAAAGTTATTATTTATTTCCTCATATCATGATAAATGTTTATTATTCATGCTAGAATTGTATTAACCGGAAACATAATACATGTGTGAATACATAGACAAACAGAGTGTCACTAGTATGCCTCTACTTGACTAGCTCGTTAATCAAAGATGGTTATGTTTCCTAACCATGAACAAAGAGTTGTTATTTGATTAACGAGGTCACATCATTAGTTGAATGATCTGATTGACATGACCCATTCCATTAGCTTAGCACCCGATCATTTAGTATATTGCTATTGCTTTCTTCATGACTTATACATGTTCCTATGACTATGAGATTATGCAACTCCCGTTTGCCGGAGGAACACTTTGTGTGCTACCAAACGTCACAACGTAAATGGGTGATTATAAAGGAGCTCTACAGGTGTCTCCAATGGTAGATGTTGGGTTGGCGTATTTCGAGAATAGGATTTGTCACTCCGATTGTCGGAGAGGTATCTCTGGGCCCTCTCGGTAATGCACATCACATAAGCCTTGCAAGCATTGCAACTAATGAGTTAGTTGCGGGATGATGTATTACAGAACGAGTAAAGAGACTTGCCAGTAACGAGATTGAACTAGGTATTGGATACCGACGATCGAATCTCGGGCAAGTAACATACCGATGACAAAGGGAACAACGTATGTTGTTATGCGGTCTGACCGATAAAGATCTTCGTAGAATATGTGGGAGCCAATATGGGCATCCAGGTCCCGCTATTGGTTATTGACCGGAGACGTGTCTCGGTCATGTCTACATTGTTCTCGAACCGTAGGGTCCGCACGCTTAACGTTACGATGACAGTTATTATGAGTTTATGCATTTTGATGTACCGAAGTTAGTTCGGAGTCCCGGATGTGATCACGTACATGACGAGGAGTCTCGAAATGGTCGAGACATAAAGATTGATATATTGGAAGCCTATATTTGGACATCGGAAGTGTTCCGGGTGAAATCGGGATTTTACCGGAGTACCAGGAGGTTACCGGAACCCCCCGGGAGCCATATGGGCCTTAATGGGCTTTAGTGGAAAGGAGAAAGGGGCAGCCCAAGGTGGCCGCGCGCCTCCCCCCTCCCCTAGTCCTATTAGGACTAGGAGAGGTGGCCGGCCCCTCCTCTCTCTCTTTCCCCCTCGGGGAATCCTAGTCCAACTAGGATTGGGGGGGAGTCCTACTCCCGGTAGGAGTAGGACTCCTCCTGCGCCCTCCTCCTGGCCGGCGGCCCCCTCCCCCTTGGCTCCTTTATATACGGAGGCAGGGGCACCTCTAGACACACAAGTTGATCCTTGAGATCGTTCCTTAGCCGTGTGCGGTGCCCCCTGCCACCATATTCCACCTCGGTCATATCGTTGTAGTGCTTAGACGAAGCCCTGCGTCGGTAGAACATCAAGATCGTCACCACGCCGTCGTGCTGACGGAACTCCTCCCCGACGCTTTGCTGGATCGGAGCCCGGGGATCGTCATCGAGCTGTACGTGTGCTAAGAACTCGGAGGTGCCAGAGTAACGGTGCTTGGATCGGTTGGATCGTGAAGACGTACGACTATTTCCTCTACGTTGTGTCAACGCTTCCGCAGTCGGTCTGCGTGGGTACGTAGACAACACTCTCCCCTCTCGTTGATGTGCATCACCTTGATCTTGCGTGTGCGTAGGAAAACTGTTGAAATTACTACGAAACCCTACATGTTCCTCATTTCCAAAGGTACACTAGTAACTACTTTTTCCATGTATTAATTCTAGAAGTATGATTTTCTATGAACCACAATCTATATGTGCCTGATTAAATAGTATATATATACACTATTAGATGGAAGTCGGTATGTTCATCCCACCTCCTCCTCGGTCCCCACACATTGGTTGTTTATCTTCATGCCCTTTTGATTTTCTATAGATTTTGTTGGTAATCTGAACCGATGCCGTGTAGAACAGAAACTAACATACATAAATTAATTTTAAATAATTTCAACCAAATCGGTACTTTCCTTTCATGCCTTACTCATTCCCGCAAATCAAGTGATTTAGAATAATTTAAACCAAATTGATACTTTTATTCCTTGTACTACTCATTCCCACTCTCTATTTGCTTGCTATTTTGTTGAAAGTATGCCCTATAGGCTCTAATATTGCATTATTATATTTCCATGTTCATAATTAAGTGCTTAATTCTATGCTATAACTGTTATGATCCTGGAATATGCGAGTTAGTGGAAAACTCATATGCACGTGTAGAACGATAAATGGTAAAATAGGATTCCTAGTCTCGCCACTAAGACTGGATCAAGTGTTGTTAGTGATCATGTTTTCCGGATCTTAGGATATCGTTATGAGTGATGATAGTCCTAAAACATCATTGAGGACAGTAGAAGAACGATCATATTTAATCGACCCAAACTTATTTGTTATACTTTGAGTTGATATCATCGCAAGTCAAATGCAATAACACAGAGTGTTAACGTGTGTTTTAGTTCCTTAGACGATGAGAGTATCGTAGTCACTTCCTACCGTACGATGAGCTTTGGGGTTGCTCAAAAATCATCAGTAACTTGGTGATAATAACGACAACTTATAGGTTCATCATAAAGTTTGACAAGGGACTTGATAGCTCGAGAGTGGAATTTGCTCCTCCGATGATGGAGAGATATTCCTATGGTCCTCTCGATGTGACGGTATCCATCATCATCTAGCCAGACACAGGTGACAATGTCACGGGGATGCCGGAACACGACAATGAGAAAGAAGAACAAAACTGGCAATGAGGAAACCGGTATAGGGAGCACGTGTATGACTCAAGAGGATACCAATACATCTCACCTCAGGTTTTGTAAAGTATCGTGAAGCAAAGGGAACATCACATGATAATCAAAGGTTCGCTCGGATGTCATGCGTGTAATCATAGGGATCGATATGGACGTCCATGGTTCCGCTATCTATCATAAAACGAAGGGGTTCTGTTCATGTTTATGTTTTATTGAACCTACAGGGTCACAAACTTAAGGTAATCATGATCTGCTGAGTGTTAGTAGGATGAGAGTATCGAGGATTTATTTGTGACATAGTATCGACAATATTTGGAATAGTTCCAAGAGGAACCTGAAGCATTTCGGGGTCACCGGAAGGGTTTCGGAGTTTATCAGGCAATACCGGGTATTCCCGTTAAATAATATTGGTGGAAAATGTTTCCAGTGATGTTAAATTAATTATAGAAGGCTCTAGTAATTGTTAGGAGGCTTTTATATTTAATTTAATATCAACGGGCCTTTAAATGTCGAGTGGTGGAAGGAGAATTGGGCCACCTTGGCCCATGTAGGCGAGGCACCCCATTTTCCCAAGTGGAGAGACCAAATTGGACTAGGGGAGGGACTCCTCCCTCCCCTAGGCTGGCGCACCAAGGATCCTTCCCTCCTTGTGTGGCAGCCCCTCCTCCTTTCCAACCTCTATATACTATAGGCTTTGGGCTATTTTTGAACACACAAGTTTTGGAGCCTCCTCTAATTGCTCTAGTTCTAGTTCTAGTTGATCCTAGTTGATATAATTAAAGCTAGACCTAGTTCCTCTAATTATCATAATTAGAAGCCCGGTATGTTTCTAATCTCCTCTCTCTAATTCTCTGGCGATGATTAGCTCTGGACTACAAAGCATCGCCGGATCCTGAAGACTCTATGCTTGCAACCAAGTAGAGAGCTTGTGCTTTCGGTCTTTTGTTCTAGGGATCGTTTGTGGGTGGTTCACTGCTTCGTTCATCTACAGTTCGAGGGACTCCAAGTACGATCTACACCGACTCGTCTACTTCTGCTACACTTGGAGTCGATAGCGATCATGATCCAAACCTCATATGTATATTCATATTGTCCCTGGGCAATTTTTGTTTTTGTTTTCTACTACGTTTCCCAACAGTGGCATCATGAGCAGTTCTATGAGTAGATGCAGGTTTCGATCTAGATGACATGTGGATGGGAGGGTTCTATGTTCTTGCTATGCTTTCCATGAGTGTTGCTTCGGTTTTGTTCATTGATGACATGATGTAGCTTTGTACAAAGTTCTGGCAATCGACCGGCTCTGGCTATCGACGATCCACTAACGGTTATTTGCACTTTATCATAATCAAGAATGGTGAACCATCGCAAACACAAGAGGGTAATGAAGATGAACGATCTTCTAAGGGGTCATGCGTATTTGATGAAGTTTAGTGTGGGGCTAGAGATTTTAAAATAAGTCTCTTCCCTGACACACCCCGAAAGTTAATCTAGCAATCATAATTATTGCCTTGATTGTGCATGTAGGTAGCTAGTGTTATCCAGAAACCCTAGAAGCCACGTAACTGAAAATTTCCAAACCGATTAGATTACGTCTAACTTGGTTTTGCAGGATTGCATGTGATATGGTATAGCCTTCGTCATGATAATGAGTTTATGTATGAGATGGTTATATGTTGTGATGTTAAGTGGCCTGCGTGTCACGGCATGATGGCTGGAGCCATGGGATTGACACTTCAATGTAATAGTTGTAGAGATAGCCTACAAGTTACAGCCGATGGTGGCAATCTTACACGAAGGACCCCAACATGGAGAAAGTTGTACCAGGCAAAGGGAGGAGGGCTAAAAGTTTTTGTTCCACGGCAACGTTTTATGAAATTGGTGCCATTTTAACATTTTCAAAACGGCCACCACGGCAACAATTTCTGAAATTAGTGTCGCGGCAACGTTTTTCTGAAATCATCGCCATGGCAGCGTATTTGAAACGGCTGTCACAGCAACGATTTTTCTGCCGTCACAACAACGTTTCAACTGAAGATTCAAGAAGACCGTGAAGACATCCCGGTGCCCAGGGCCATACCATATCACGCTATTATGAATTACCCGAGATGTTTATCCCTTTGTTGTTTGCACCCTTTGATTATGCAGTAGTCAATTATTATGGTGATCTCTCACTGAAAATATCAAGTTAAAAGATGCTCTTCTGATACGTCTCCAACGTATCTATAATTTTTTATTGTTCCATGCTGTTATATTATCAATCATGGATGTTTTATTGTTAAAAACATGATGGTCAGGGGCGCACCACGCACCGGTTACATTGAGATGAGTCGGTTGTTGGGGAACGCAGTAATTTCAAAAAAAATCCTACGCACACGCAAGATCATGGTGATGCATAGCAACGAGAGGGGAGAGTATCATCTACATACCCTTGTAAACCATAAGCAGAAGCGTTAGCGCAACGCGGTTGATGTAGTCGTACGTCTTCACGATCCGACCGATCCAAGTACCGAACGCACGGCACCTCCGAGTTCTGCACACGTTCAGCTCGATGATCTCCCACGAACTCCGATCTAGCAGAGCTTCACGGGAGAGTTCTGTCAGCACGACGGCGTGTTGACGGTGATGATGTTGCTACCGATGCAGGGCTTCACCTAAGCACCGCTACGATATGATCAAGGTGGATTATGGTGGAGGGGGCACCGCACACAGCTTGGAACAATCAACTTGTGTGTCTAGAGGTGCCCCCCTGCCCCCGTATGTAAAGGAGCAAGGGGGAAGGCCGGCCGGCCCTCTATGGCGTGCCAGGAGGAGGAGTCCTCCTCCTAGTAGGAGTAGGACTCCCCTCTTTCCTACTCCTACTAGGAGGGGAAAGGAAGGGGGAGAGGGAGAAGGAAAGGGGGGCACTGCCCCCCCTCTCCTAGTCCAATTCGGACCAGAGGGGGAGGGGCGCACGGCCTGCCCTAGGCCAGCCCTCTCCCTCTCCACTAAGGCCCATTATTTCTCCCGGGGGGGTTCCGGTAACCCTCCGGCACTCCGGTTTTCTCCGAAATCACCCGGAACACTTTCGGTGTCTGAATATAGTCATCCAATATATCGATATTTACGTCTCGATCATTTCGAGACTCCTCGTCATGTCCGTGATCATATCCGGGACTCCCAACTACCTTCAGTACATCAAAACACAAGAACTCATAATACCGATCGTCACCGAACTTTAAGCATGCGGACCCTACGGGTTCGAGAACTATGTAGACATGACCGAGACACGTCTCCGGTCAATAACCAATAGCGGAACTTGGATGTTCATATTGGCTCCCACATATTCTACGAAGATCTTTATCGGTCAAACCGCATAACAACATATGTTGTTCCCTTTGTCATCGGTATGTTAATTGCCCGAGATTCAATCGTCGGTATCTTAATACCTAGTTCAATCTCGTTACCGGCAAGTCTCTTTACTCATTCTATAATGCATAATCCCGCAACTAACTTATTAGTTACAATACTTGCAAGGCTTATAGTGATGTGCATTATCGAGTGGGCCCAGAGATACCTCTCCGACAATCGGAGCAACAAATCATAATCTTGATCTATGTCAACTCAACAAGTACCATCGGAGACACCTGTAGAGCACCTTTATAATCACCCGGTTATGTTGTGATGTTTGGTAGCACACAAAGTGTTCCTCCGGTAATCGGGAGTTACATAATCTCATTGTCATAGGAACATGTATAAGTCATGAAGAAAGCAATAGTAGTAAACTGAAACGATCAAGTGCTAAGCTGACGAAATGGGTCAAATCGATCACATCATTCTCTAATGATGTGATATTGTTAATCAAATGACAACTCATGTCTATGGCTAGGAAACTTAACCATGTTTGATTCAACAAGCTAGTCAAGTAGAGGCATACTAGTGACACTCTGTTTGTCTATGTATTCACACATGTACTAAGTTTCTGGTTAATACAATTCTAGCATGAATAATAAACATTTTTCATGATATAAGGAAATAAATAATAACTTTATTATTGCCTCTAGGGCATATTTCCTTCAGTCTCCCAGCTGCACTAGAGTCAATAATCTAGTTCACATCTTTATGTGATTAGTTCACATCTCCATGTGACTAATACCCAAAGGGCTTACTAGAGTCAATAATCTAGTTCACATCGCTATGTGATTAACACCCAAAGATTGATCATGTTTTGCTTGTGAGAGAAGTTTAGTCTACGGGTCTGCAACATTCAGATCCGTATGTATTTCGCAAATTTCTATGTCTACAATGCTCTACATGGAGCTACTCTAGCTAATTACTCCCACTTTCAGTATGTATCCAGATCGAGACTTAGAGTCATCTAGATCGATGTAAAAATCTTGCATCGACGTAACTCTTTACGGCGAACTCTTTTATCACCTCCATAACCGAGAAATATTTCCTCAGTCCTCTAAGGATAATTTTTGACCACTGTCCAGTGATCTACTCCTAGATCACCATTATACCCTCTTGCCAAACTTATGGTGAGGTACACAATAGGTCTGGTACACAGCATGACATACTTTGTAGAACCAATGACTGAGGCATAGGGAATGACTTTTCATTCTCTATTTTCTGCTGTGGTCGGGTTTTGAGTCTTTACTCAACTTCAAACCTTGCAACACAGGTAAGAACTCCTTCTTTGGTTGTTCCATTTTGAACTACTTCAAAATCTTGTCAAGGTATGTACTCATTGAAAAAACTTATCAAGCGTCTTGATCTATCTCTATAGATCTTGATGCTCAATGTGGAAGCAGCTTCATCGAGGTCTTTCTTTGAAAAACTCTTTTCAAACACTCCTTTATGCTTTCCAGAAAATTCTACATTATTTCTTATCAACAATATGTCATTCACATATACTTATCAGACATGTTGTAGTGCTCCCACTCACTTTCTTGTAAATACAGGCTTCACCGCAAGTCTGTATAAAACCATATGCTTTGATCACTTTAATTATCAAAGCATATATTCCAACTCTGAGATGCTTGCACCAGTCCATAGATGGATTGCTAGAGCTTGCTCACTTTATTAGCACCTTTAGGATCGACAAAACCTTCTCGTTGCATCATATACAACTCTTCTATAAGAAATGCAGTTTTGACATCCATTTGCCAGATTTCATAAAATGTGGCAACTGCTCACATGATTCGGATAGACTTTTAAGCATCGCTATGAGTGAGAAAATCTCATCGTAGTCAACACCTTGAACTTGTCGAAAACATTTTGCGACAATTCGAGCTTTTTAGATAGTAACACTACTATCAGCGCCTGTCTTCCTCTTGAAGATCCATTTATTCTTAATGACTCAACGATCATCGGGCAAGTCAATCAAAGTCCATACTTTGTTCTCATACATGGATCCCATCTCAGATTTCATGGCCTCAAGCCATTTCGCGGAATCTAGGCTCATCATCGCTTCCTCATAGTTCGTAGGTTCGTCATGGTCAAGTAACATGACATCCAGAATAGGATTACCGTACCACTCTGGTGCGGATCTCACTCTGGTTGACCTATGAGGTTCGATAGTAACTTGATCTGAAGTTACATGATCATCATCATTAGCTTCCTCACTAATTGGTGTAGGAGTCACGGGAACATATTTCTGTGATGAACTACTTTCCAATAAGGGAGCAGGTACAGTTATCTCATCAAGTTCTACTTTCCTCCCACTCACTTCTTTCGAGAGAAACTCCTTCTCTAGAAAGGATCCATTCTTAGCAACAAATGTCTTACCTTCGGATCTGTGATAGAAGGTGTACCCAACTGTCTCCTTTGGGTATCCTATGAAGACACATTTCTCCGATTTGGGTTTGAGATTATCAGGATGAAACTTTTGCACATAAGTATCGCAACGCCAAACTTTAAGAAATGACAGCTTTGGATTCTTGCCAAACCATAGTTCATACAGTGTCATCTCAACGGATTTAGATCGTGCCCTATTTTACGTGAATGCAGCTGTCTCTAATGCTTAACCCCAAAACGATAGCGGTAAATTAGTAAGAGACATCATAGATTGTACCATATCTAATAAAGTACGGTTATGATGTTCGGACACACCATTACGCTATGGTGTTCCAGGTGGCGTGAGTTGCGAAACTATTCCAAATTGTTTCAAATGAAGACCAAACTCGTAACTCAAATATTCTCCTCCACGATCAGATCATAGAAACTTTATTTTCTTGTTACGATGATTTTCCACTTCACTCTGAAATTATTTGAACTTTTCAAATGTTTCAGATTTATGTTTCATCAAGAAGATATACCCATATCTTACTCAAATCATCTGTGAAGGTCAGAAAATAACTATACCTGCCGCGAGCCTCAACACTCATCGGACTGCATACATCAGTATGTATTATTTCCAACAAGTCTGTTGCTCGCTCCATTGTTCCGGATAAACAGTCTTAGTCATCTTGCCCATGAGGCATGGTTCGCAAGCATCAACTGATTCATAATCAAGTGATTCCAAAAGCCCATCAACATGGATTTTCTTCATGCACTTTACACCAATATGACCTAAACGGCAGTGCCACAAATAAGTTGCACTATCATTATTAACTTTGCATCTTTTGGCTTCAATATTATGAATATGTGTATCACTATGATCGAGATTCAATAAATCATTCACTTTGGGTGTCTGGCCATTGAAGGTTTTATTCATGTAAACAGAACAATAATTATTCTCTGACTTTAAATGAATAACCGTATTGCAATAAACATGATCAAATCATATTCATGCTTAATGAAAACACCAAATAACATTTATTTAGGTTCAACACTAATCCCGAAAGTATAGGGAGTGTGCGATGATGATCATATCAATCTTGGAACCACTTCCAACACACATCACCACTTCACCCTTAACTAGTCCCTGTTCATTCTACAACTCTCGTTTCGAGTTACTAATCTCAACAACTGAACTAGTATCAAATACTGAGGGGTTGCTATAAACACTAGTAAAGTACACATCAATAACATGTATATCAAATATACCTTTGTTCACTTTTTCATCCTTCTTATCCGCCAAATACTTGGGGCAGTTCTGCTTCCAGTGACCAGTCCCTTTGCAGTAGAAGCACTTAGTCTCAGGCTTAGGTCTAGACTTGGGCTTCTTCACTTGAGCAGCAACTTGCTTGTCGTTCTTCTTGAATTTCCCCTTCTTCCCTTTGCCCTTTTCTTGAAACTAGTGGTCTTGTCAACCATCAACACTTGATGCTTTTCTTGATTTCTACCTTCGTAGATTTCCGTATCACGAAGAGCTTGGGAATTGTTTCCGTTATCCCTTGCATATTATAGTTCATCATGAAGTTGTAGTAACTTGGTGATAGTTACTAGAGAATTCTGTCAATCACTATCTTATCTGGAAGATTAACTCCCACTTGATTCAAGTGATTGTAGCACTCAGACATTCTGAGCACATGCTCACTAGCTGAGCTATTCTCCTCCATTTTGTTGGCAAAGTACTTGTCAAAGGTCTCATACCTTTCGACATGGGCATGAGTCTGAAATACTAATTTCAACTCTTGGAACATCTTATATGCTCTGTGGCATTCAAAACATTTTTGAAGTCCCGGTTCTAGGCCGTAAAGCATGGTGGACTAAACTATCAAGTAGTCATCATACCGAGCTTTGCCAAACGTTCATAACGTCTGCATATGCTCCTGCAATAGGTCCGTCACCTAGTGGTGCATCAAGGACATAATTCTTCTGTGCAGCAATGAGGATAATCCTCAGATCACAGATCCAATCCGCATCATTGCTACTAACATCTTTCAACTTAGTTTTTCTCTAGGAACATATCAAAGTAAACGGGGAAGCTATGTGCGAGCTATTGATCTACAACATAGATATGCAAATACTATCAGGACTAAGTTCATGATAAATTTAAGTTCAATTAATCATATTACATAAGAACTCCCACTTAGATAGACATCCCTCTAGTCATTTAAATGATCACGTGATCCAAATCAACTAAACCATGTCCGATCATCACGTGAGATGGAGTATTTTTCAATGGTGAACATCATTATGTTGATCATATCTACTATATGATTCACGCTCGACCTTTCAGTCTCCAGTGTTCCGAGGCCATATCTGCATATGCTAGGCTCGTCAAGTTTAACCCGAGTATTCTGCATGTGCAAAACTAGCTTGCACCCGTTGTATGTGAACGTAGAGCTTATCACACCCGATCATCACGTGGTGTCTCGGCACGACGAACTTTCGCAACGGTGCATACTCAGGGAGAACACTTGTACCTTGAAATTTAGTGAGAGATCATCTTATAATGCTATCGGTGATCTAAGCAAAATAAGATGCATAAAAGATAAACATCACATGCAAGCAATATAAGTGATATGATATGGCCATCATCATCTTGTGCTTGTGATCTCCATCTCCGAAGCACCGTCATGATCACCATCGTCACCGGCGCGACACCTTGATCTCCATCGTAGCATTGTTGTCATCTGCCAACTATTGCTTCTACGACTATCGCTACCGCTTAGTGATAAAGTAAAGCAATTACAGGGCGATTGCATTGCATACAATAAAGCGACAACCATATGGCTCCTACCAGTTGCCGATAACTCGGTTACAAAACATGATCATCTCATACAACAAAATATAGCATCATGTCTTGACCATATCACATCACAAGATGCCCTGCAAAAACAAGTTAGACGTCCTCTACTTTGTTGTTGCAAGTTTTACGTGGCTGCTATGGGCTGAGCAAGAACCGCTCTTACCTACGCATCAAAACCACAACAATAGTTTGTCAAGTTAGTGTTGTTTTAACCTTCTCAAGGACCGGGCGTAGCCACACTTGGTTCAACTGAAGTTGGAGAAAGTGACACCCGCCAGCCACCTGTGTGCAAAGCACGTCGGTAGAACAAGTCTCACGTAAGCGTGCGCGTAATGTCGGTCCGGGCCACTTCATCCAACAATACCGCCGCTGGTAAGCAGTATGACTTGTATCGCCCACAACTCACTTGTGTTCTACTCATGAATATAACATCTACGCATAAACCAGGCTCGGATGCCACAGCTGGGGAACGCAGTAATTTCAAAAAAAATTCCTACGCACACGCAAGACCATGGTGATGCATAGCAACGAGAGGGGAGAGTATTGTCTACATACCCTTGTAAACCGTAAGCGGAACCATTAGCACAACGCGGTTGATGTAGTCGTACGTCTTCACAATCTGACCGATCCAAGTACCGAACACACGGCACCTCCGAGTTCTGCACACGTTCAGCCCGATGACGTCCCACGAACTCCGATCCAGCAGAGCTTCACGGGAGAGTTCCGTCAGCACGACGGCGTGTTGACGGTGATGATGTTGCTACCGACGCAGGGCTTCACCTAAGCACCGCTACGATATGATCGAGGTGGATTATGGTGGAGGGGGGCACCGCACATGGCTTGGAACAATCAACTTGTGTGTCTAGAGATGCCCCCATGCCCCTGTATATAAAGGAGCAAGGGGGAGGCCGGCCGACCCTCTATGGCGCGCCAGGAGGAGGAGTCCTCCTCCTAGTAGGAGTAGGACTCCCCTCTTTCCTACTCCTACTAGGAGGGGGAAAGGAAGGGGGAGGGAGAAGGAAAGGGGGGCACCGCCCCCCTCTCCTAGTCCAATTCGGACCAGAGGGGGAGGGGCGCCCGGCCTTCCCTAGGCTAGCCCTCTCTCTCTCTCCACTAAGGCCCATAAGGTCCATTATTACTCCCGGGGGGTTCCGGTAACACTCCGGCACTCCGGTTTTCTCCGAAATCACCCGGAACACTTTCGGTGTTCGAATATAGTCGTCCAATATATCGATATTTACGTATCGAACATTTCAAGACTCCTCGTCATGTCCGTGATCATATCCGAGACTCCGAACTACCTTGGTACATCAAAACACAAAAACTCATAATATGGATCGTCACCGAACTTTAAGCGTGCGGACCCTACAGGTTCAAGAACTATGTAGACATGACCGAGACACCTCTCCGGTCAATAACCAATAGAGTAACCTAGATGTTCATATTGGCTCCCACATATTCTACGAAGATCTTTATCGGTCAAACCGCATAACAGCATACGTTGTTCCCTTTGTCATCGGTATGTTAATTGCTCGAGATTCGATCATCGGTATCTTAATACCTAGTTCAATCTCGTTACCGGAAAGTCTCTTTACTCGTTCTGTAATGCATCATCCTGCAACTAACTTATTAGTTACAATGCTTGCAAGGCTTATAGTGATGTGCATTACCGAGTGGGCCCAGAGATACCTCTCCGACAATCAGAGTGACAAATCCTAATTTTGATCCATGTCAACTCAACAAGTACCATCGGAGACACCTGTAGAGCACCTTTATAATCACCCAGTTACGTTGTGACGTTTGGTAGCACACAGAGTGTTCCTCCGGTAATCGGGAGTTACATAATTTCATAGTCATAGGAACATGTATAAGTCATGAAGAAAGCAATAGCAGTAAACTAAAACGATCAAGTGCTAAGCTGACGAAATGGATCAAATCAATCACATCATTCTCTAATGATGTGATCCGGTAATCAAATGACAACTCATGTCTATGGCTAGGAAACTTAACCATCTTTGATTCAACGAGCTAGTCAAGTAGAGGCATGCTAGTGACACTCTGTTTGTCTATGTATTCACACATGTACTAAGTTTCCGGTTAATACAATTCTAGCATGAATAATAAACATTTATCATGATATAAGGAAATAAATAATAACTTTATTATTGCCTCTAAGGCATATTTCCTTCATCGGTCTAGGTTTGTTAGAGTATATGATTGTAATCTTTTCATCTTTATCTTATCTCTACTTTCCTTGAACCCCAAGATGTAATCTCAACAAACTTGTATGCTTGTCAGGGATATGCCCCTGCCTATATTAACACGAAACCATCGCCTCGAGAGAGGTACGACGTTCTCCGCTTCTTCACATGGTATATAGAGCCACCTCTATCCATCGCATCTAGAAAAACACCCATCGCCAGCCATGTCGTCCTCCTCCTCCAGCATCGTGCAGGCTTCCCTTGGGCAGGTTGCAGAAAAGCTCACCCGCACCAACTACGTCCTGTGGCATGCGCAGGTGGCACCGCAGCTGAGGGGGGCTGGCCTTTTCAGCTATGCCGATGGCACCATTGTAAGTGCATCTAGTGCCACCCCTAGTTGGTTTTGGAGTATTGACGGCAAACCTAGTTGAGGGACTAATGTGTTTGTGAGAATTGCAGGATAACACAGGTAGAAGTCCCTCATTGATTCGGTTTTCCTACCAGAGATGACCCCTAAAAATGTATGAAGACATTGAAGTCAAAGGTGGTATATGAAGATATTCACATTGAAGACTATGATAAGAGAAGACACCACATGAAGCCTATGGAGCTCGAAGACTTAGATCTTTCGTAGTTCTCTTTCTTCTGTGTTGAGTCATAGGAACCACCGTACTGTTAAGTGGGGTCCAAGAGAACCAGTCAGAATGACTGAAGTGATGCTTAAACAAAACCTATGTCTTCGAGTGAAGACTTTGAGAGCGAATCTTGTCCAAAGTCGGGCAAGTCAGCTTTGCTTGAAGCCCAAGTAAAGTTGCCGTGTGAGTTTAAAATCTGACCATTGGAACACGTGTCAATTCCTTAGTGACCCAGGGTCATTTCGGACAAATCAGGTTGGGTTTCCAAGTGGCTATAAATAGCCCACCCCCTACAACCATAAACGGTTGGCTGCTCAGATTCAGAGTACGGCTTTTGTCGTTTGAGAGCAACCCACCTCGAAGCCTTTGAGAGAGAATTCCTTGCGAGGATAAAGCCCTAACCACCCAGAGCCAAAGAGAATTAGGCATCACTTAAGTCTTCTTGTCTGTGTGATCTGAAGACTTATTACACTTGAGGACTGTGCATCCTCCAGCCGGTTAGGCATCGCGTTCTGAGCATCCAAGAGACATTGTGGATTGCCGGTGAACGAAGTCTATGAAGGTTTGGGAGTCTACCTTGAAGACTTACCAGAGTGATTGGGCGAGGTCTGTGTGACCTTAGCTCAAGGGGAATACGGTGAGGACTGGGTGTCCTGAGCTGCGTGTTCAGGACTGTGTGTCCTAAGGTTTAAATACCTAGCCGCCCTAACCAGACGTACAGTTGTCACAGTAACTGGAACTGGTCCAACAAATCATTGTCTTCAGTGAGTCACTGGTTTCATCTTCCCTTCCCTTTACTTACTGTTACTCCTTATGAAGTCATTGTATGTTCGCACTATCTTTTGTCTTCACTGAGTGACTGCGTGTTCTGTGTGGCTTCACAATATCTTCCTACCTGATCCTTACTACATTGTTGCTATTAGTCATTGTGCTTTCACTCTATTGAATACTTGACTATGGCTTGCCTAGTGTAGTCTACCTTCCACTGCAGGGTAATAGGTTTATTTCTATCGTTTGTCTTCATAACTTCCATGTTTTGAAGACTTTCATAAAAATCGCCTATTCACCCCCCCCTCTAGTCGATATAACGCACTTTCAATTGGTATCAGAGCAAGGTGCTCCCTTGTTCTGTGTGATTTGGTTTAACCACCTGGAGTTTTAGCTATGTCGACTGCAGGGATAATTAAAGTCTCCGCTGCGTGCCCCGTCTTCGATGGAACTGAATATCCCTACTGGAAGAATAAGATGCGCATGCATCTTGAAGCCATTGACGTCGACCTATGGTATGTCGTCAAGAACAGCGTTCCCAAGGCTGGAGAAGGTGTCACTGCTGCTGATGTCAAGAAGTTCGTTCAACTGGACACCACTGCCAAGAATATCATCTGTGGTCATCTGACCAAAGGACAGTATGGCCGTGTGAGTGCTTTGGAAACATCTAAGCTGGTCTGGGACTGGCTCTCGAAGGTCAATGAAGGCGTCTCAACCCATAGAGATCAGAGAATCAGTGTCCTTCGCAACCTCTTCAACCGCTTCAAGCGAAATGACAATGAGAATGTCCAGCTCACATTTGACCGACTCACTGACATCACAAATGAGCTTCAAGCCCTCGGCGCTACTGAGATCACCAAACATGAAGTCGTCAAGACACTACTGAGATCACTTGATAGTTCGTTTGACACCCTAGCCCTGATGATTCAAGAACGTCCTGATTTCAAGACACTCAATCCGTCTGACATACTTGAGAGGCTCAACACACATGAGTTTCAGCTTTCTGAGAAAAGAGATATCTATGGTCCAAACTATGGGCGAACTCGTGCCTTGAAGGCAAAAGCTGTCTCCTCATCTGAAGAAGAATCTGACAGCAGTTCGGATGATCCTGAAGACATTGGAAGGGAACTTGCTATGCTTGTGAAGAAGTTCCAAAAATTCACCAAGAAGAAAGGTTTCAGAAAGTCTTCCTGATCAAGCTCAAGGAATGATGAAGCTTCTGCTCACGACTACAAGAAGAAAACATGTCACAAGTGCAAGAAACCTGGCCACTTCATCTCTGAGTGTCCACAGTGGGACAATGAGAACAAAAAGAAGAAGAAGAGTAAGGAATATGACTCTGACGACAAGAATAAGAAGAAATACTTAAAGTCTTCTTCCAAGTCTTCCTCAAAGTCTTCATCACACAAGAAGAGCTCATCTGGCAAGGCACGTGCGTTTGTTGGCAAGGAAATGGATTCAGAGGAGGAGTCCGCTTCTGAGGAGGCGGAGGTGGAGTCTGAGGAGGAGTCCGATTCAGGCATCGCAAGTCTGGCTACAGCATACGTTGCCAAGTCCATCTTCAACACTGAAGACAATGACTTCATCACCGACACCGATGCAAATGACAAGGACTACTCCGCTTCTACCTACTGCTTCATGGCACGCGGTGCCAAGGGAAAGGTCTCCAGCAGAAAACCAAAATCGTCTGACGCTATTGCTGGGGACCTTAAACATCTTGTAGGGCGCAAGATCAAATGCCCGAATGGTCTTACTATGTACTTCGTTCCTGAATCGCTTGCTACTCTCCCTATTAGTCCTAATCTGGATCTAAGCTTTCATAACCCACTGGTTCGCCAAATGTTTTTGCTTCATAATGCTCTTCGTGAAGCCTATCCCCATAACTGCACTGTAGGGTACGACACCAGCGTCTTCAGAATGGATTATTGATAGTGGGTGTACAAATCACATGACTGGCAAAAGAAGCCTTCTTATGGACTCAACCTTACGTCCATCCGACAAGAGCCACATCACATTTGCTGACACTGGTAAAAGTAAGGTATTGGGTCTAGGTAGAGTTGCAATCTCAAGGGATCAACACATGGATAAAGTCATGCTTGTTGAATCCCTTGGCTTCAACTTAATGTCTGTCTCAATGCTTTGCGATTTAAACATGATCGTAATATTTGGAAAATATCGTTGCCTTGTTCTAATGGAATCTGACAAGTCTCTAGTATTTGAAGGGTATCGAAAAGATGATTTGTACGTGGTAGATTTCTCAGCAGGACCATAGCTTGCCGTATGTCTTCTAGCAAAAGCTTCAGAATGCTGGCTCTGGCATCGGAGGCTTGGGCATGCTGGCATGAGGAACCTCCACACCCTGGCAAAGAAGAAGCATGTCATAGGCATCGAGGGCGTCAAGTTCAAGAAAGATCACTTATGCGGTGCCTGTGAGGCAGGAAAGATGACGAGGGCCAAACATCCCTCGAAGACAATCATGACCACTACTCGACCCTTCGAACTGCTTCACATGGATCTTTTCGGTCCCACTCATTACTCAACTCTTACTACTACTGCTTGTCTCTATGGCTTTGTCATTGTTGATGATTATTCTAGATATACTTGGGTGCACATAATCCTTTACAAGACTGAAGTGCAGGATGTCTTCAGACGCTTCGCCAATCGAGCAATGAACAACTATGGCGCCAAGATAAAGCATATCAGAAGTGACAATGGCACTGAATTCAAGAACACTGGCCTTGATACATATGTTGATACCTTGGGCATCACACATGAATTCTCAGCCCCGTACATGCCACAGCAGAATGGGGTCGTCGAATGCAAGAACAGAACACTCATTGAGATCGCCAGAACGATGCTAGATGAATACAAGACTCCAAGAAAATTCTGGCCTGAAGCCATTGATACTGCATGCCATACAATCAATCGTGTTTATCTTCACAAGCTTCTGAACAAGACATCTTATGAGCTCCTTACTGGCAAGAAGCCAAATGTTAGTTACTTCAGAGTATTTGGCGCCAGGTGCTGGATCAAGGACCCACATCACACCTCAAAGTTTGCACCAAAAGCACATGAGGGTTTTATGCTTGGATATGGAAAGGATTCGCACTCCTACAGAGTCTTCAATCTCTTTCATTACAAAGTGGTAGAAACAGTGGATGTGCGGTTCGATGAGACCAACGGTTCACAAAGAGAGCAACTGCCAAATGTGCTAGATGAAGTTCCATCCAGTGAATCAATCAAGCTAATGGGAACTGGAGAAATTATACCTTCTAAAGCTCATCCTGAAGAAGAACTTATCATCTCAGCACCTGATCAACATGAAGACAATGCTCAGCCTGAGGACATTCCTTCTAACAACGACAATGATCAGCAAGAGCAAAATCTTCGCCCTGTACATCCTCGCGTTGCCAATGAAGTGCAGATTGAAAGAATAATTGATAGCATCAATGCACCCGGTCCACTCACTCGTTCAAGGGTAACTCAGCTAGCAAATTTCTGTGGGCACCTCGCATTCGTCTCAATAACAGAACCCAAGAAAGTTGAAGAAGCCTTCATGGAATCTGAATGGATTCAAGCTATGCAAGACGAGCTTCAACAGTTTGAGCTGAATAATGTATGGGAACTGGTCAAGCGTCCCGATCCTCGGAAGCACAACATAATAGGCACCAAATGGATATACCGCAACAAGCAAGATGAGCATTGTCAAGTGTGGCGACCCGACCCGAATGGATCAAGTCTACTGTGCTCGGGTGTCATCCCTGGATCAGTAATGCTGACACCACACAGTACATCGAAGGATTTATAGCAGAGTGGCAATCACACACTTATTACATCGTTGTCTCAAAGAGAACTTATTACAATAAATATGGCTTAAGGCCATCTAATAACGATAACAGCGGAAGACTTGGAAGATAAATGGGTCCATCAACTCCAGCGGCATCACTGAGTATAGAACCACGACCTAAAAGCACCTTACTCGTCGTCTGAAAAGTCTGCAACATGAGAAGTTGCAGCCTGAAAACGGGTCAGCACATGGAATATGCTGGCAATGTAACACATAGAGAGTAATGGAATGAAACAGCTATACTACATGCATATATGGCTGGTGGAAAGCTCTATGGTTACAGTTTTTGCGTAAAGCCAGTTTTTCCCTACTGCAAAGGAATAAATTTATTTAACTATCATGGTAGTTGTTAAACATCGAGAATGGTTGACAGCATTCCGATCCCAATTAAGTGAACAATTAAAACCCAACAACTTTAATTAGAAGTAACATGTTGAGATTCACATGATATTCAAGTACTAGATACTCAAGTTGTCCATAACCGGGGACACGGCTAATCATGATTAGTTTGTACACTCTGCAGAGGTTTGCGCACTTTTCCCCACATGACTCGATCGCCTCCGTTTGTTTTCTCGCACTACATGGTGTTTGAGAAACGGATGACCGAGACATAGTCTTTCAGAAGCGCTAGCACCTTACAATCGGGTAGACTGTACCACCTACAACCCCTACATCTGCTAGTCCACCCCGTAAGAGTTCGCACAACTTAGTCAACTACGCCAGAGCCCATAGTAGCATGTGGCTGCACACGGAAGTTTCTAGCATGAAAGATCTTATGATCCCTTTGAGCCTGGGTGGCGGTCCGAAAAAAAACAGGCAAGTCCTGATAGACATCAGGTGCCTCAATCCACCCAGATGTGTGTTTAAGTTGCCACCTTAGATAAACCATTAAAATTATCAACTCACATCTGTCATGGATATCACTCACCCAATCCACGTCTACTAGCATAGCATGGCATAATAAGCAAACGTAGAAGTAACTCCCAAAGGTTTCATAATAATACAGGTAATAGGTACTACCTCATCTACTTCCCATCCCACAGTTTAATTAGATCCTAATCATGCAGTGTGAGAGGATTGATCTAATGCAATAAAACTGGGTTGTAGAAAAGGTATGATCAAAGTGTTACTTGCCTTGCTGATGATCCGCGAGACCTAGGGAATCGAAGTAACAAGCGGCGCAATCCGGGTGATCTATCGCAGACAAACAACAAGCACACAATAAGTACTCATCTAATGCACAGGTAAAACTCGAACAAGAGAACGAACCAGAAAGTTCAACTTAAGAACTCCGGTTGCAAAGAAAGAACGAACCAAACAAAGAAACGGAAAAACAAACGGCGGAAGAAAACAACTCGGTTCTAGCAAGTTGAAACTAGGTCAAATTTTACCGAGGCAAAAACTTGTTCAAGTTGATTAGACGGAACGGCGGTTTCGAAACGAAACTCCAGGCATTTGAATCACCTGATTCCGATAAACGAGCGAGAAGAAAGACTGGAACGAAGATCGGATCTGAGATCACGATCGCGGAATAAATCCGACGAGAAGAAAAAGAAGAACGGTTAAACGAACGGACGTTCGTTAACCTAGAAGAATCCGGTGATCACGTTCGTTAGGACGAACGGTCCGGCGAACGGTCCAAAGGCAACTAAATCGGAAAAGAAAACGAATCCGATCTAGGGTTTCGGAGAAGAAAACCGAAACGAAAAACCGATCTAGAAAACGAATCAGAAGAGAAGAAAAGAATCGGAACGATTAGAAGAAAATGATCCAAGGAAAAGAGACGCGGGGCAACCTCCGGCGAGGTCTCCGGCGAGGGGCTCCAGCGGCATGGCGTAGGGCGGCGGCGGCGTGGGCAAGGTGCGGCGGCGGCGCTAGGGCACAAGGGCGGCGGCGCGGGCGTGGGGTGCGGTGGAGGGCTTGGGGCTTGGGGTTTGATTTGATGGGTTTAGAGGGGGGGTGCTTGGGTATTTATATTGGTGAGGGGAGGGGGTTTCTTGGGGTAGGGGACAAGGAATAGAGTAGGAATAGGAAAACGAAACAAAGGAAAGGGGAGGGGCTAACCCTAGCCGGACTCGGCTAGAGCAAGAGGCGGCGGCGGCTGGCGCCTGCCTTGCCTGGCGCACGGCGCGCAGGGAGGCTGGGGCGGTGGCCGGCTGGCTGGGCCTTTGGCCCGGCTGGCCCGGCGGGAGGCTCCTTTTTTTTTAACTGGTTTTCGCGCGCAGAAAACAAAAGAAAAAGAAAACTAAACGAACTCCAAAAATTCTAAAGTAAATTTTCCCCGACTCCTAAAAATGAGTCGAACAAAATGAACTTTACTCCGGACCTAAAATGCAATTTTTGAAAACGCGCATTTTTCCCTATCCAAATAAAATGCAAATAAAACTCCAGCAAAACCAAAATTGATCTATTCATTAAATCTTCATTTTTCCTAAATTTGGGAAAGTCATATTATTCCCTCTCTTATATTTTGATATCGGAAAATTATTGAAGATGAAATAAATAAATCAAATGATCCTTTTTTTTCCAAAATTTGAGAGAGCTCAAATATGAAAATAACGAAATCTCCAACTCTCTCCGAGGGTCCTTGAGTTGCGTGAAATTTCTACGATCAACCAAAATGCAAGAAAATATGATATGCATGATGATCTAGTGTATAACATTCCAAATTGCAAATTTGGGATGTTACATCAAGTTTTCAGAAACAAAGCTCGTCTCGTTGCTCAAGGATATACTCAAGTGGAAGGCATTGACTTCGATGAAACATTTGCTCCTGTGGCTAGACTTGAAGCCATACGCATACTGCTGGCCTATGCAAATCATCACAACATACTTCTTTATCAAATGGATGTGAAGAGCGCCTTCCTCAATGGCAAGATTGAAGAAGAAGTGTATGTTGCACAACCTCCTGGCTTTGAAGATCCAAAACATCCTGACATGGTATACAAGCTCAACAAGGCACTGTATGGCCTCAAACAAGCCCCTCGGGCCTGGTATGACACACTCAAATACTTCCTGAAGAGCAAAGGCTTCATACCTGGTTCTCTCGACCCCACTCTCTTCACGAAGACATATGATGGTGAACTGTTTGTGTGCCAAATATATGTGGATGACATTATCTTCGGTTGCACCAATCAGAAGTACAGTGAAGAGTTTGGATATATGATGCAAGAGCAATATCAAATGTCTATGATGGGAGAGTTGAAGTTCTTTCTCGGTCTTCAAATACGACAGCAACGCAACGGCATCTTCATATCTCAAGAGAAGTATCTCAAAGATTGCCTGAAGAAGTTCGGTATGCAAGACTGCAAAGGCTTCACGACGCCAATGCCAGCCAAGCATCATCTGGGTCCTGACGACAATGGTAAAGAGTTCGATCAAAAGGTATACCGCTCCATGATTGGTTCTTTACTTTATCTATGTGCATCTAGGCCAGATATTATGCTTAGTGTTTGCATGTGTGCTCAATTTCAAGCGGCACCAAAGGAGTCGCATCACTTAGCTGTGAAGCGAATTCTTCGATATTTGGCTCACACCCCAACTCTAGGCTTATGGTATCCAAAGGGCTCAGAGTTTGATCTGGTTGGATTCTCGGATGCTGATTATGTTGGTGACAAAGTTGATCGCAAGTCTACATCAGGCACATGTCACTTTCTGGGACGATCACTTGTATGTTGGTCTTCAAAGAAGCAGAACTGTGTATCTCTCTCCACTGCTGAATCTGAATACATTGCTGCTGGATCTTGCTGCGCTCAGCTTCTGTGGATGAAGCAAACGCTCAAAGACTATGGCATTCATCTGAAGCAAGTGCCACTCTACTGTGACAACGAAAGCGCCATCAAGATTGCCAACAACCCAGTTCAGCACTCGAAGACAAAGCACATTGAAATTCGTCATCACTTTCTCAGAGATCATATTGTGAAGGAAGATATTGATATCATACACGTCAACACTGAAGAGCAATTGGCAGATATCTTCACCAAGCCCTTGGATGAGAAGAGATTTTGCAAGTTACGGTGTGAGCTAAATATCCTGGAATCCTCAAATGTCCTGTGATCAGGCACACATCCTAACCCTTATGCATATTGATGACTTAGATGTGCAACACACAAAGTAAAGTATATCTTCAATCAATGAAGACATACATTCTAAGTGTGAATACATTAATGTGGAATTTGACTTTGGAGCGCCACGATAATTGTGCGCCGTGTCTGGGTCTAATACTTCCTATAAGGTGGGTAACGCCACCACCAAATGTTCTATTTTGAAGTGTTTCACTCATGGCGTTACCTTGCTATGTCTTCACATTTGGTTTGGCTTCAATCTCAACATGTCTTCATGATTATCTTCACTATGTTGATTATATATATATACTAGTGTTTTGTCCTCTACAGCATTCACTTATAGCTATGTCTTCTCGTTGAATCTTTTGAACTAAGTGAATGTGATCGGACCCTAACCTCTCTATGCTATCTATCTCAAACTCTATCTCTCCAAATCATATGCATTCTATTGAAACTGTCGAATGTCTTCTCTGCGTCCTTGTCAGCAGAAGATACAAAGACAAACCTTAAGTCCACTTTCAATGCTCATTCCTCCACATGAAACCCGGAGAAGTAGGAACGACCACCTGACAATCCAGGCGTGCGTGGGACGTGGAACAAACCCCAAAATTCTGCATAATGGCCACGTGTTCCTCAGATGCGAATCGCCAGGGGCACCTGTGTAATAATGCAGTGCCGCCCCTGTACCTATAAATACACACTTCACGGCGGTCATTATCTCTTCTTCCACTCTCGCACGAACCCTAGCGCCACCGCTAGCCCTCGACGACGCCGGCGACGAAGCTCTTCGTTGCCGCAACCTCTCCGACACCGTCTTCACGCCGACCGCGGACATCGTCCTCTCCACCGTCGCCGTAGGTGTCCTCCGTCGCCAAGTTAGGGCACGGAAGATCGAACTGCTCGGCCTCATCTTCCACTCCGTCTAGCAGTTCTTAGTGTGGTAAATAAAACTTCCTTTTTACGGCACCGTTGATCCTATGGCTTTGTCACTTTTTACCACAAGCAGCTTCTATTCACACAAGTTAGATCTCTCTCATGCTGCATCTCATAACATGCCTAGTATATTCACTTATGCTTCACAAAGTAGTTAGATTCCTCACTTGTACTAATCTCTAGATTCATACAAATCTGGAACCAACTCCTTATCTATGAGTGAATGTCTTCGCACGATGAGGTCAATGTCTTCTAAACTGATTTATATTCAAAATCTTCTGAGAATGCATATGACCTCTTCCCCTTCCCTCGCACCTTAATGCTGTCACAGGTACATGTCCGTGGGAGAATCCCTTGGTTCTCATAGTCTGCATTCATTTGCAGAATTCTTACAGCATCATATAAATTCTCCCGAAGCAAGTTCCTGTTTGTCCAGCAAGCGAAAATATTTGAAGCCTTTGAACGTGTTGAAGCCTTTCAGTTTAAAGTTCATGGCTTCAGAGAAATCAGCAAGGAAGGGTGGCAGAAAGCGTCGTGGAAAAACATCTAGAGATCTGCCAGATGACCTCTCAGAACTGTACAAGACAGATCCTGAAGAGGATTACAATCAGCGCAAGACCCGAATCCAATGGATTCAGAGATATTGGGCAGAACAATGGTTCAAATACCGATTTGTAACCCAGGAATATGCTGAGAAAAATGCCATCAAGAGACCGTGGGGAGACATCCTATACAAGAATCTTCAACCCAGGTCCAGAGATGAAGCCATTAAACAAGGCTTATATCCCTGCATGGTCCGTGGGCCACAGCCTGTTGATGCACACCCATCATCACTACTATGGTGTCGTGACGACATTCTGTTCAAGCGCAACTTCCAGTTTGCCCAGAACTCAGCGAAGCAAAACAAGAAGACATTGGGACTAGACTTCAACCCTGGTCCCTCAGCTCCAAGGGCTGATGGCACACGAGATGCAGAACCCAATGTCGTCGGTCCTTTCTACAACCTTGAAGGCCTCATCACCCATATCTTGGTTCAAGGGACTGCAGTGAATGAGCCTGCAGATGTCGCTGAATCAGATGAAGCGCCTGCAGCACCGAAGCCAAAGAAGCAGCCAAAAGCTTCAAAGCCTGCCTCTGCTCCAAAACTCTCACGAGCGAAGCCACTGGCAACTGCACCTCCTGAAGACAGTGTGCAGTCTGAAGATTTGTCACGCATCTCCAAGCCCCAGAAGGTCAAGATGCCTCTGCCACACACCGGCCAAGAGCTAACAGCTGCTGCCATTCTGCGCAATGATGCCATTGATCTGTCAAGTGATGAAGATCTTGCAGATGACGCTCTTGAGCAACTCATCAAGAGCAAAGAAGAAGCAGAAATCTTCAATGATCTGCCTCTCTTTGATGTAACAATCATCCACAACTTCATTGATGAATGGTTTGACACGCCAAACATCAGCTTCAAAGATCTGCAACTACCCATTGGCCTCAGTGTCGCCTTCCATGGCGCCATTGCTTCAGAGTTAGCTATCGCCCATCGCATTGTTGAACTGAAGCAAAAGATTGACTATGAAAAGGCTTAGTTCAAGAAGCATATAGCCAAGCTCAGCGTGCAAGAGGTGAAGAACTTCAAGATTATGCTGCACGAGCTCAAGGAAGCCTTTCTCAAGAAACGTGCAGAAGCTCAAGGTTCTCATGAGCGCATGAAGGTTCTGGCTGACAAATGTGTGCAGGCCTACAATGAGGCTGAGAAGCGAGACCCTTGGGCGTCCTGGCATCGACCCCGGGATGGCAGCAAAGAAGATGAAGAAGCCCGCTACGGCTGAACCTGACGCACCAAGGCAGGAAGCAGATCCCATTGTCTTCCCAACTAGAATGACTGGCTCGAAGCCAAAAAGCCAGTCAACCACTTCAGAGCTCAAGAAGACGAGGACTGCTGAGGCTGAAGCAAGGAAGAGAAAACATCCTGAAGCCTCTGCTACTGCCCCCGCCAAGAAGAAAAGAATGACCAAGAAGGAACGGGCTGCTCCCACAGAGCCCTTGATTGTTGAACCCATTTCCATGGTTCACCCTGACGCCGATCCACAAGAACGTCAACTGACTGTCCATGAGCCTGCTTTCACACAGGCTCATGAAGCTGAAGACTTTCCAACAGCTGATCCCATCGCTGCTAAAGACATTGGTCATCATGACCATGTTGAAGATGATGCAGCCCTTCCTCAGCTAGAACACCAACAGGTATCATCGCCTGTGCTAACGCACAGCGAACTCATCAGCATTGGTCGTCCACTGACGCCAATTGCACAGGATGCTTCATGGACGGATCGCCCACAAGAGAATGAAGACCTTGAGGCCCAGCCAACAGCAACTCCACAGGCGTCACCCGCATTGCGCAGGCTTCGCAAAGGTCCAAGGCCTCAAGTCTCTGCTGAAGACAATCCGGCTGCATCAGCCGCGGAAGAAGAAGTCCCACAAGTTGCCACTCCCCTGTCCCACCAAGAAGCAGTTCTCAAGGAGAACGTGATCGTGACCGATCCTCCTGCTCGTCAAGTGGAGGTTGAACATCTTGAGGCTGCCACCACCAACACCACTGAAGCCACTGACGCTGGCATGGCTGAAGCTAATGTGGAGCCCTCACCAACAAAAGCACCAGAAGTCAGTGAAGCCACCGATCCCGCCACTTCTGTTCCTGAGTCTGCTGCCGGTCCCCAGTTAGACTATCATGTTGAGCACAGGCCTCAGATACAGAAGCCAATCCCAAGATTGCCAAGGTTCCCAGGTCCTGCATCAGCACCTGGCTCCTTCAATATCAATGGCTTCAGAGCAGACAACGCATTCTTCAACAGCTCCAGGAACCCCTACTCCAGGGAAAGAATATCATCTGATCGGTTCTGGAGTTATCCGCAGCGAAGCTATTACTCATGCGTTCTTTACAACCAAGGTCGCATCTTCCCACACAAGCGCCTTGACATTGAAGCAATAGCTGGTCTGCCCTGTCTGGAAGAAGCTCTGGATTGCTTCAAAGAGGTTGGACTGCTGCAGTTCGTCACTGACCAAGAGCATTGGAATGAAGAGTTGCTGCTCCAATTCTATGCCACACTTCACATCCGCGGGTATAGCAGAGATCCGAAGACTTGGGTCCTGGAGTGGATGACAGGAAACGTTCATCACGAAGCCAAAGCCTTTGACATCATTGAGCTCACTGGTTTGCCCACTCCTGGCGATCTCTACGAGCATGGCTGTCAGCTTCATAGTGAAGCTATTGAGAGCATCTTTCAGAAGACTGAACCTAATATGAGTCAGATGCTCAGTATGATGAAGCCATTGCCCCAAGATGCTGCTTATCCCACGGAGTTCTTTGTTGAAGACCTAGAGTATCTGCCAAGGACTATTTATCACATCATAAGGCGAACTCTCTGGCCCATCAAAGGGCACTCTCCACATGCCAAGCTTGAAGGTGCAATGAAGACTTTGGTCTTCTATATTCTTCATGGAAAATGCTTCAATGCAACTTGCCGCATCAGGCTCTGATCTGTTTGACTTGAAGTTCTACGCCCCATGGGTCTTGCAGCTGATCAAACTTCACTCCACTATCTCATATCAGCCATCTGCTCGCAATCATCGGATTTTTCTGCCTGATGTGGATATGTCGATTGAAGCCATCTATCCTGAGCCTGCCAAGGAACCTCTCAGTCTTCAGAATGCAGAGCATCAAAGTTTCACTCAGAACGTTGAAGGCGTGGAAGCCGTAACTCGTGTGTATCCTTTGGCTGGCACTACACGTGCACCGCATCCTGCTCTCACTGAAGCCACTGACAGTACAACTGCTCCATGACCCAAGAAGCGCACTAGTGTTCTCAACGACCGAGTGCTTCTTGTGGCTCTTCATCAGAAACAGGATAGGCATCATGACTGGCTGAAGTGTCAGATGCAACGCCTCTTGGTGGATGTTAATCGCATTCGCAATCTTGCCACCAAGAATGCTTTTGTTGCCCACGAAACCTCTCGCCGCACATAGAAAGGGCTAACGCTGATGTGTTCTGAAGATGATCTTCAAGAGGATGGCTTCACTGAACGATTCAAGTTTGACTCCACACCTCCTCGAAGGGCAGTGCTGCGACGAACTCCATCCCTTGAAGACTCTGAGTTATCTTCCTCTGCTGCAACTGTGAATGCCAGAGTGATCAAGGATGAAGACGATGCTACTTCACCGCCATCTCCTTCAGCATACTTCGACTCTGCTCCAAGCTCTTCAGCACCGCCAAACACCACCAATGACCCTGCTGCTTCACCTACTCCTCATGGGAACGAGTAGATGTTCTATGTCTTCAAACCTTTTTGGTCCTTACTGACAAAAGGGGGAGAAGCATATGAGGTTGATAGTCTTCAAGCGGGTCCATATGGGCGGGTGCTTTATATTTTGCTTCGTGCTTACAACTCTCGTTTTGCTACATTTGGTTCTTTGAGTTGTAACACTTAAACTCGATGGTCGTCTGCTACTTATCTGCCACCTTGTGTTGCGATGATAAATTCCGCACTTAGATCATTCTCCAGACGTCCATTTTCCATTATGCATGTCATTATCTTGATATACTTTCACATGCATAGTGGATTGTCATCATAAGTTGAAGTGGATCTCCACAAGTACAACCTGCCATGTGCATTTGCATTCCAAAAGCAAATTACTTATATGCACATCTTCAGGGGGAGCCCTTGCAACTTATGAAGACAATTCCTTATCCTTTACAATTTCACAGATTATATTCCCCGTTGAAAACTTCAACTAGTTTGTGATCAATCACCAAAAGGGGGGAGATTGTAAGTGCATCTAGTGCCACCCCTTGTTGGTTTTGGAGTATTGACGACAAACCTAGTTGAGGGACTAATTGTGTTTGTGAGAATTGCAGGATAACACAGGTAGAAGTCCCTCATTGATTCGGTTTTCCTACCAGAGATGACCCCTAAAAATGTATGAAGACATTGAAGTCAAAGGTGGTATATGAAGATATTCACATTGAAGACTATGACAAGAGAAGACACCACATGAAGCCTATGGAGCTCGAAGACTTAGATCTTTCGTAGTTCCCTTTCTTCTGTGTTGAGTCATAGGAACCACGTACTGTTAAGTGGGGTCCAAGAGAACCAGTCAGAATGACTGAAGTGATGCTTAAACAAAACCTATGTCTTCGAGTGAAGACTTTGAGAGCGAATCTTGTCCAGAGTCGGGCAAGTCAGCTTTGCTTGAAGCCCAAGTAAAGTTGCCGTGTGAGTTTGAAATCTGATCGTTGGAACACGTGTCAGTTCCTTAGTGACCCAGGGTCATTTCGGAAAAATCAGGTCGAGTTGCCAAGTGGCTATAAATAGCCCACCCCCTACAACCATAAACGGTTGGCTGCTCAGATTCAGAGTACGGCTTTTGTCGTTTGAGAGCAACCCACCTCGAAGCCTTTGAGAGAGAATTCCTTGCGAGGATAAAGCCCTAACCACCCAGAGCCAAAGAGAATTAGGCATCATTTAAGTCTTCTTGTCTGTGTGATCTGAAGACTTATTACACTTGAGGACTGTGCATCCTCCAGCCGGTTAGGCGTCGCGTTCTGAGCATCCAAGAGACATTGTGGATTGCCGGTGAACGAAGTCTGTGAAGTTTTGGGAGTCTACCTTGAAGACTTACCAGAGTGATTGGGCGAGGTTTGTGTGACCTTAGCTCAAGGGGAATACGGTGAGGACTGGGTGTCCTGAGCTGCGTGTTCAGGACTGGGTGTCCGGGACTGTGTGTCCTAAGGTTTAAATACCTAGCCGCCCTAACCAGACGTACAGTTGTCACAGCAACTAGAACTGGTCCAACAAATCATTGTCTTCAGCGAGTCACTGGTTTCATCTTCCCTTCCCTTTACTTACTGTTACTCCTTGTGAAGTCATTGTATGTTCGCACTATCTTTTGTCTTCACTGAGTGACTACGTGTTCTGTGTGGCTTCACAATATCTTCCTACCTGATCCTTACTACATTGCTGCTATTAGTCATTGTGCTTTCACTCAATTGAATACTTGACTATGGCTTGCCTAGTGTAGTCTACCTTCCGCTGCAGGGTAATAGGTTTATTTCTATCGTTTGTCTTCATAACTTCCACGTTTTGAAGACTTTCATAAAAATCGCCTATTCACCCCCCCTATAGTCGATATAACGCACTTTCAACCATGCCGGAACCTGTCAAGATCCTCACCACGAAGGACAAAGACGGGAAAGAAGAGCAGATTCCGAACCCTCTCCATCCAATCTGGTTCAGAGAAGGGCAGGAGGTACTCAGAAACTTGCTTAATACCCTCACCAAAGAGGTTCTCGTGCAGGTTACCTCCATCGCCACGCCGCACGAGCTCTGGGCAGCTCTTGCCCACATGTTCTCGTTGCAATCTCAAGCCCGCGTCAACAACATCCGAGTTGCTCTCTCCACGGTGCTGAAGGGGACGCAATATGTTGCTGCCTACTTCGCCCACATGAGGGCACTCGCAAATGAGCTTGCGTCCGCTGGAAATCCCATCGATGATGATGAGCTCATCTCCTACATCACCGCTGGCCTCGACATGGAGTACTAGCCCCTCGTCCCCGCCAACGACGCCCGCACCAACACCATCAGCCTCGATGATCTCTACGCTCAGATGAGCAACTTCGATCAGCGCCTCGCCCTCTACAACAACACCTCGGGCGTGGGCTTCAAGTCTTCTGCAAACGTGGTTGCTCGTGGCGGCCGCGGTGGCAACGGCGGCTCCTCATGCTGCCGCGGACCACCGCGCGGCAAGGGAAAGTTGCCAGCATGAGGAAATAGCAGCGGCGGCAACTCCTCTTGGGGTGGCAGCGGCGGCAGCGAGCGGTCCTTCAACAACAACAAGGGCCGCCTCGGTGGCAGACCTCACGCCAGCCCGACGCGCCGCGATGCCAAATCTGCGGCAAGCTAGGCCATACTGCACGTGATTGCTGGTATCGCTATGAAGACGACGGCGAGTCATCTGAAGATGAGAAGGTTGCAGGCGCGGCAGATGGATCCTACGGCATCGACACGAACTGGTATGTGGACAGTGGCGCAACTGACCACATCACCAGCGAGCTAGAAAAGGTGACAGTTCGTGAGAAGTATTGCGGGCAGGATCAAGTTCACACTGCCAACGGAGAAGGTATGAGCATTAGACACCTTGGTCATTCAGTGCTTAAAACTCCCCATAGAAATATCTGTCTAAGAATTTTTTTGCATGTTCCTAGTGCTTCGAAAAATCTCCTTTCAGTTCATCGCATTGCCATTGACAACCATGTATTCCTTGAGTTTCATCCATTTTTCTTTTTGATCAAGGATTAGGTCACGAAGAAAACCCTGTATCGAGGTAGATGCGTTCGAGGGCTTTACCCGTTGATTCCGGAGCTTAGGAGATTGAATAAACAAGCCTATGGTGTCACCAAAGTCTCTTCAACACGGTGGCATGATAGATTAGGACATGCATCTTTTTCCTTAGTGGAACATTTGCTTAAAAAGTATAAGCTCCCGTTTGTTGGTGAGCGTGATCGTGAGACAATTTGTGATTCATGTCAGTGTGCTAAGAGTCATCAGTTACCTTACCATGTGTCTATAAGCATTTCTACTAAACCTCTTGAGCTCATATTTTCCGATGTTTGGGGTCCTACCCCTACTTCAGTTGGTAGACACACCTATTACGTAAGTTTTATCGATGACTACAGCAAGTACACCTGGATCTATCTCATCAAAAAGAAATCTGATGTGTTTCAAGTTTTCGACAACTTTCAAGCACTAGTAGAAAGAAAGTTTGATTGCAAAATCTTAGCACTCCAATCTGATTAGGGAGGGGAGTACAGAAATCTCAACTCCTTTTTCAAAAGATCGGCATATCACACCATGTGTCATGCCCCCATGCTCACCAGCAAACTGGCTCAGTCGAGCGCAAGCATAGGCTTATAGTTGAGGTCGGTTTGGCCTTGCTTGCTGCTGCATCTATGCCCTTGAAATTCTGGGATGAGGCTTTTCTCACCGCAGTCCACCTCATAAACATGTTGCCTAGCAGGGTCATCAACAATGAATCTCTAGTAGAACGTCTCCTTCACACAAAACCCGACTACACATCGTTACGAGTGTTTGGGTGTGCGTGTTGGCCAAATCTTCGGCCATACAACAATCGTAAACTCATGTTCCGGTCAAAACAATGTGTTTTCTTGGGTTACAGTCCACAACATAAGGGTGTGAAGTGTCTTGATGTATCCACTGGACGCGTCTATATCTCCCATGACGTTGTGTTCGATGAAACTGTTTTCCATTTTGCACAACTTCACCCAAACGTCGGAGCCCTTCTCCAAAAGGAGATTCTTCTTCAACCTTCGCACCTCACTGGTCGTGACAATGGGGATGCTTTAAACACTGATGATCAATTGTTGTCTAATCCTCTTACTAACGATGACCTTGAGTCTTGTGATGCAACAGAAAAAAACTACGCAGAAAATGATGAAGAAATCAGCCAAAATCGTCATTTTATGCTCCCTGGACAAAACAACAGCAGCACCGAAGCAGATTCGCCTCGCAATCCAGGCGCATCCTCCTCGAGATCCACCCTGCGCCAGTCTGCCACGCTATCCCCCACGGTATCAGTGCCGACCGCGTCAGGGCGATCCGTCCCGAGCCCCGCGCCGCTTCACGACAGCAACGGCTCGGTGGACCGCCAGGCGACCACTCCGCGCCAACCCGCCAGCGCCACGCGGCGTCCTCACCAGCCGCCCGTGCCTGACCCCGTGCCTGGCCCTGCACCCGGTCGGTTCGGTGCCGACACTCGCTACTACACGCGGCGCCAATCATGACGGGATGAGGGCGCAGACTCCCATGCGGATCCTGCCGCAGATCCTGTCCCGGCGGCGCCATCATTGGAAAATCATGAGCTGGTCACCGATGCGGGATCTTCTGCGGCGCTTTCCCCTTCTGCGTCACGCGCGCCGGCCACAAAAGATCTGGCCTGCGCGTCCTCACCCAGCAGGCTTGCAGCTGCTCCTGGCGCTGGATCTTCTGTGCACGCCTCTTCGCCACCTCGCACTCGGCTTCAGAGGGGAGTAACTCGACCCAAAAATTACAAATCTTTAGCAAAATTTGGACTTGCTAGTGTCTCACATGAACCAGATATACCACACACTGTTGCAGAAGCCTTAGGCAATCCAAAGTGGCAGAAGGCTATGAAAGATGAGTACATGGTGCTTCACAAAAACAAAACCTGGCACTTAGTTCCAGCACATCAAGGTAAAGGTAAAAATGTGATAGATTGCAAATGGGTCTTCAGAATTAAAAAGGAATCTGATGGCACCATAGACCGTTATAAGGCTAGACTAGTTGCAAAAGGTTTCAAGCAAAGGTATGGTTTAGAATATGAGGATGTGTTTAGTCCTGTTGTAAAGGCTGCTACTATTCGTCTTGTTTTGTCTATTGTCGTATCCAGAGGATGGAGTCTATGCCGGCTAGATGTACATAACGCATTCCTTCATGGTGTTCTGGAAGAGGAAGTGTTCATGAAACAACCTCCTGGGTTTGAAAACAGACAAAAACTTCTTCACATATGCAAGCTTGACAAGGCTTTGTATGGACTAAAGCAAGATCCTAGAGCATGGTATTCTCGGTTGAGTTCAAAGCTTCAAGAACTTGGGTTTGCCCCCTCCAAGTCTGACACCTCATTGTTTATTTTCAACAAGTCAAATATATCTATATTTGTACTCATATATGTTGATGATATTATTGTCACAAGCTCATCTGATGAAGCTATTTCAGCATTGCTCAAGGATTTGAACTCTGAGTTTGCTCCTAAGGATCTAGGAGACTTGCACTACTTTCTTGGCATTAAAGTAAATAGGAATGGAGATGAGCTTCATTTATCCCAAGAGAAGTATGCAACAGATCTTGTAACAAGAGCAGGGTTGCAAGGTTGCAAGCCAGCCCCAACACCTCTGTCCAGCTCCGAAAAATTATCCTTAACAGAAGGAAAACTCTTGAATCAAGAGGACAGCACCAGATATAGAAGTATGGTTGGTGCACTGTAATATTTAACTCTGACTAGGCCTGATATTTCCTTTGTTGTGAACAAAGTATGTTAGTTCCTTCATGCACCCGCTACAGTACATTTGACAGCTGCAAAATGCATACTTAGATATATCAAGAACACTTTCAGTGTTGGACTCACCTTCACCAAGTCACCATCAACACTTGTCAGTGCTTTTTCTGATTCTGATTGGGCAGGTTGCCTCGATGACAGACGCTCAATAGGCAGTTTTGCAGTGTTCTTTGGTCCAAATTTAATCTCATGGTGTGCTAAGAAACAAGCTACTGTGTCTAGATCTAGCACAGAAGCAGAATATAAAGCACTAGCAAATGTACTGCAGAAATTATATAGGTTCAGTCATTGCTGAAAGAGCTTGGGATATATTGTAAACAAGCCCCATGCTTATGGTGTGACAATTTGGGTGCCACTTATCTTTCTGCTAACCCAATATTTCATGCAAGAACAAAACACATCGAAATAGACTTTCATTTTGTTAGAGAAAGAGTTGCAGAAAAGAAGCTGGACATTCGGTTCATTCGATCTCAAGATCAAGTTGCAGATGGCTTCACTAAAGCCTTGTCTACTAGAAGTTTTGAAGAATTTAAGCGTAATCTCAACTTGTCCAAGTTGTGATTATGGGAGGGTGTTAAACAACACGATGGTCAGGGGCGCACCACACACCGGTTACGTTGAGATGAGTCAGTCTAGGTTTGTTAGAGTATATGATTGTAATCTTTTCATCTTTATCTTATCTCTACTTTCCTTGAACCCCAAGATGTAATCTCAACAAACTTTTATGCTTATCAGGGATATGCCCTTGCCTATATTAACACGAAACCGTCGCCTCGAGAGAGGTACGACGTTCTCCGCTTCTTCACATTTATAATCATTTTATAGTCATTTTATATCATTTTTGGTACTAACCTATTGACATAGTGCCAAGTGTCAGTTGCTGTTTTTTTCATGTTTTACATCGCAGAAAATCAATACAAAATGAATACAAAAACATAATCATTACTCTTCAAAATATATGATCTAAGATAGCGCCAAATATCCGAACCACTGGAAAAATCTTCAATAAGCCAAATCGTGTATCCACATATCTCTAACTCCACTTGTTTAGTATCAGTATCATGTCATTACTTTCTACTACTTATACTCTTATAGACTTGCATGTGTAGGGTGCTTGATATTGATAGAAAAGCCTGAAATTGCCAACAAAATTATATTTGGGAAAAGTGTCCTTCTTTCGCTTAGTTGTCTATCACACCCCCCCCCCTCTAGACATACTTATCGATCTTACAAAATCACCCACTAGTGTACATTAAAACATGAAGCTCATGAAACTTTCCACTTTAGAATGCATAAATTAGTGCTGCTTTGAAGCGCTTTAAAGGTATACTAAAAACATAATGGTGTTGCTCCTTCTCTCAAACACCTTTTTCTTTCGTTCTCTTTTTGTGTTTTATTCATTTTCTCAAATTTCCCTTTTCTTTTTGTGACACCTCCATTGTGCGTGTTTTAATTGATCGTTCTTTGGTAAAAGCAACACCTTACAGTTATGAACGATACATTTTTGTTTTGACTAGTTATACTGAATGCAATCATAACTCAATCTCTGGACATGAAAGAAATTCTATATGAATGCTCTGGCGGCGTACTAGTATTACATGATCTAGCATCGCACGTGATAGTGATGATCAAATGACTATGTGTATCAAATATCTTGAAGCTAGCTATATGATCAAGTAAAGGAGATGACAATAAAGAAAAAAATATGTAGTCGTGTAATGTAATAGAATTAATGACTTGAAAATGTCATGATAGGTAGGTATGTTAGACAGTTTCATGAAGATGTTTGTACTTATGGGCACATGATTTGGATATATCAATGAAGTGTGCACCATGTATCAATATAAGAGAGGGCAACGCTTGATGTCTAAGAGGGGTATCAATTATGAAAGACAAATTGGAAGTCAAAAACTTTTGAACTTTCAGTAATCATAAGAAAATCTAAATGCTACACAAGAGCATTGTGGCAAAGTTACAGAGCTATGAATCACGTACCCCAATGGGGAAGGTTGGTAGGGGTTAACTATCGTGCCGCCCCGGCCAAACCAAAGTCGTTGGACTATTAGTATTCACCATGATACCATTCTAAAGCTCCTTGAGCATGTACTACCCTTGGCCTTCCACACTTGAATCTTCCTTACTCCTTTGCTATGGCGACAGTCCCTCGATCATTGGTATTAGTCAATAATGATCATGATTCGAACCATACGCCTTGTCATCTTCCCCTTAGAAACATTACATGGGGATCCAAGTACTTGCATTCACACCTAGTACATAACATAAATTTGAGAGACAACATCATATTTTATGAATTTAGCAATTATACAATCAACAACGCAACATTATACAATCCATGGAAATCGCATTATTTGAGATTGACAGTAAGTTCACAAATAACATTACAATGCATATTCAATTCCACCACAACCATGTGGCACAAGTTTGTGCTAGCTATGAAGTGTGAACCCATAAAACTAAACACTAAACTCTACCACTGCATATGCCTATGCAACTCACATATTGTGCGCCAATCGGCAAGTATGGAGATAAGACCAAATGGTAGGCAAAGGAGAAGGCTTACTGATGGTGGGGAGGGAAGAAGACCATAGGCGTCACAATGAGCATCAGAGTGGTGGGCAGGACCATGGGGAGCGGCAACATTGGTCAAGTTCAACACTGAGGTTGGGGCTTGTGGAAATGGTCATTGGAGGTTTCTATCCTTTGATCTTGAGGAGATGAACGCCAGCCTCTAGGTGAGCATGGCAGGAGCAATGATGTAGCATGGGAGTGGCGGTAGGGGAGCGACCGAGTGTGGTGAGGGGAAGATGCTTGTGGCAGAGCATTGGGAGAGGCGGAGCAACTGTCGACCGAGTGTAGTAAGGTATGACGCCAATGATAGGAAATATGGACTGGGGTGCGATGAGCGAGTAGCTCACTACAAGGGATGCATTAGGAGGGGATCGGACAAAGGTGGGTTAAAGAGGGGCCAGGTGTTAGATTATACTAGATAATATCCCGCATGTTGTTGCGGAAATATTTTGTAACATATCTCAATGTGATTCATTGGATGAAACATATATAAAAGGATAAAACTGAAACTACATATAATTTATTATGTTTGATCACTATATGGTTGTAAAATATTTATTAAATATAAATAAAATAATATAATAGAAATTCGCATGTTGAGATAGGTCTTTTTTCATGCAGGTTTCATGATGAAGTGGCATGCTTGCATGTTGCGAGACATATGTTAAGAAGTGTGGGTTTTTTCTCGTGCATGTTGTGCGATGATGTGGCGTGCTTGCATGTTAGAAGAAATAGTTAGTGGGGGCTAGCTATTTAGATATAGAAGATTAGAGTTGCCTAGTTACAAAGGGATAAATTGGGCCTTGATGGACACTAGTGGAGGGATGTTGGGGCGTGGGGGATATGGCCTAGTTACAAGGGAGTAAATTGGGCCTTGATGGGTTTCTTAAGACAAATTTAAAGCCTTGAAAGATATTTGGACTACAAATTTAGACCCAAGCCCACCCTGAAGCGATAAAATCAGGACGAGTCGCTCGGCTAGGCAAACCATTGTTCGATTTAGTATAAGCTACCAAGATCTAGTGCGGGTTATAGAAAGGTGTAATTCCTATTTTCACTCATTGTGACAAGATGTGAGGCAAATGCACACACCAAGCGACCTGAGTGAGCGAATGGGTTGACCAATCAACGTTACTTTGTGAAGGTTATGTGTGTAGTTTCCCCGATTTTAGGAAGGTTCCATGAGCTTCTCATCAATTTTTTTGTTTTACTATTCTTTTCTCTACCGGTTTTCTTTTTGGATTTTTATTTTCATGTTCACTTCTTATTATTTTATTTTATTTTTTCATTTCTTTTCAAATATATGCTCATAAATTTTTGACAATATTAGAAATTTTAGAAAATGTTTATGCATTTTTCCAAAACTGTTAAGTCCAAAAAAATGTTTCATTAGCATGCTCATGTTATTTTATAAAAAGAATAAAAAAATTAGATATATTTTTAGGATTTATAAAATAAATATTCAAAAAAAAATCATTTTTCAATAAGTTCACTTAAAAAATATACTCCCTCCATTCCAAATAACATGTTGTGGCTTTAGTTCAAATTTGAAATAAAATGAACTAAAACCATGACAAGTATTTTGAAATGGAGAGATTACTAATTTTCCCGTGTTTATGAAATATAAAAGCAAAAACAACAGTTGAAAAGTTGCAAAACAAAAAAAAACAAAGAAACACCACTACAACCGGTACGCACGACCGAACCACCTGTGACACAAACTAACTGGCCCATCTGAGTCGCTCGGCACGTTTGTCGAGAATTTGGAAATATGAGATCCCAAAGAAGGATCAATAGGCAGATGAAACACTATTTAGTGCTTATAGCGCCACTTATAGTAGTAATCATACGCAACACTCACACAACAAATCGTCGTTAGTTCTAATAGGCTGGCCAATGTTTTTCTTTTATTTGCTCATTAGTTTTAGGTGATTCTTCTTGGCTATTTGTGCCTTTTTTCTCAATTTCATGAACATTTCTAAATCTGCAAAAACAATCCAAATTCAAGAACGTTTTCAAAATTTGTGAAAAATATATATATTCATGAACAGTTTTCCAAATTCAAGATCTTTTTTCAAATCCACACACTTTTTCCAAATCCATGAGCATTTTTTAAATTTGCGAACTGTTTGCAATTTCAAGACTTTTTTGTACTTCGTGAAATTTTTTCGAAATTGTGATCTTTTTTTTTCAAATTCATGAACTTTTTTGGGGTTCGTGAACTTGTAAAATCCGTAAATGCTTTGCAAATTCACGAACTTATCAAATCCGTGAACGTGTTTCCAATCCGTGAACGTTTTTTTTCCAATTCGTGATTTTTTTCAAAATCCTGAACTTTTTTCAAATCAGCAAACAATTTTCAAATGTGCAATCATTTATCCAAATTTGCAAACGTTCAATTTCGAAAAAAAAATAGTTCATGAACTTTTTTAAATTCTTTAAAAAAATTCGAATTTATCAACATTTCAAAATTCATGAACTTTCAAATCCGAGAAGTTTTTTCAATTCGTGAATATTTTTTTTCCAAATTCCTAAACTTTTTCAAATCGATGAACGTTTTCAAATGCATGCCATTTTATTCAAAGTCATCAAAAAATTAAAATTCATGAACTTTATTCAAATCAATGAATAATTTCTAATTCTTGAAAAAATATTTTTGAGGATCGTTTTGTTCAAATTCAACAATATATTTTTTCCAAATTCATGATTTTTTTGTGTTCACGGTTATTTTTCAAATTCATGAACTGTTTAAAGACATGCAACATTTTTTGAACCTATTCTTTTTTAATCTATAGAAAACCAGAAGTCTATTTTTTCCAGAACGAATGGATGTTGGTCACTTTTACTGTTTTGTGTATTGTGCAACTGAACAATAGAGCCGCTGTAAAAAAAAGTTAGGAGGTCGAGCTTAGCAGCACCTGCGAGAGCTATCTCTCGCTTAAAGCGATGTAGGTGCGTCTATATAAGCTAGCCCATTAGTGTAGGGTCGCTGCTCTCGCTCTCTCCACCATTAGTGTAGGGTCGCTACTGCCGCTTCTTCTCGCAGTAGGTTTGCTCCTGTTTTCTATTAGTCTTTTCGCTTTCCATTTTTGTTCTTTGATTATTTTTTATACCGGTTTTCTTTGGTTTTTCTTTTTCTTCATTATAATTTTAGTTTTTCACCATTTTTTGTTTTCTTTCTTAGTTTCTATAGATTTGTTTCCTTTCCTTTTCCTTGCTATCCTATTTTTCTTTATTTTTCTTCTTCTTTTGTTCCTTCCTTAGTTTCCACGAGTTTTCTTTCTTTTTCTTTTGTTATCTTTATTTTTTTTATGGTTGTCTTCATTTTCTCATGGGGTTTCATGGTTTTCTATAGGTTTTTCATTTTTATTTGTTTCTGACATGCTTTTCTTCCGTTTCTTCGGTTTTTATCGCTTTTTCTTCATTTTCTTGTCAACCCATGTCTACATTCTTTATACACATTTTTGCATTTTACGTATACATCAAGAACATTTTTGTATACTTGTTTAATTATTTTCAAATACGTGAGTGTCATTACTTTTAGAAATGTTTGATGACTATTTCTGTCATACTGATTGTACATTTTAGGTATATATATCAGGAACATGTTTTTATTACATGTTTAATATTTTTGAATACAAGATTAACTTTCTTTGTACATGATCCACATTTTAAATATTTATGTTGAAAAAAATAATAGACGTCCTACATTTTTTGTATACATCATGAACATTTTGTTCTGCAGCTTTAACATTTTATCAAATAGATGATTAACATTTTTTAATATATTTTTTATGACTCCTTTTTTGACACACATGGTTCATTTTTGGTATATCTCAGAAACATGTCAATACATTTTTGTATATGATCAAGATTTCTATACATGATCAATATTTTTTAAATTTAAGTTTTTATGTTCAAAATTTTTAATACACGCTATACTTTTTTTATATACATTGGGGACATTTTTTTTGTACACCTTTAGCATTTTAAAAATAGATGATTAAATTTTTATAATTTTTTTGTGTTTGATGACTACTTTTTTCATGCACATTGTACACTTTCCGTATATATCTGTAATATTTCGCATGTTTAACTTTTTCTAATTATATGATTATATTTTTTGATACATGATCAACTTTTTTGAAACGCTTGATTAACATTTATTAAATACATGATCAACTTTTTTCACACACATTTTTCTATACACATTTAACATTTTTTATATGCTAGATTAACATTTGTGTAATGCTAGATTAACATTTTTCAAATGTTTTATGTAGAGTGCTTTTTGTAATGCATATATATTTATTTGGAAGTATAAACAAAACTAAAAAGAAAGCAAAAATAAAAATAAAAAAGTGAAGAAACAAGATAAAAAACGAGGTTGTGGCCTCCCGCAAGATGGGTCGGCCCATCTGGCCTCGCCTTCACGCGAGGTAGTGAGACATAGGGGTGTCCAAGCGACCGAGTTGTGCGCTATTTGGGCTGTGGCCCGCCTTAGCGTCGCACAACGCTAGCGGGTTTGGTGGCACACGGGAGGGATGGCTAGGTGTAGACCTCGCTGCCTGGTGACGAATGCCGGGGCGGTGGCCCCATGCGGTGGAGATCGGTGAGGCCAAGGTCGTCCTCGGCTGCATGGCGTGGAGGTACCCATGGCTAAGGCGGGGCGACTCCGGCGGTCCGGCGGCTTCGACCCCAATTCCTGTTTGGTATAGAGACAGTGAAGAGTGTGCTTGGGATCCTTCCTAACGGCTCTTCCGGCATGGCGTGGTGGGCTGGCAGCCCTCTCTCCATGTTCCAATGGTGGCGCCCTTCGGCAATGGCCGGAGCGTCAGGGTCCGCCACGATGGCAGCGGCGGTGGATGGTCGCCGAATCTCAACGGCCAGATCTGGGGCTTTGAAGGTGGTCTCGCAGATGCACAATTGTCGATCGGAGGCTCACGCGGCAGATCCGGGTGAAGATCTTGTCTTCGGAAGCTAGCCAGAGCCGGTGATGGTGACGCAATGCCGTTGTTTCCTTCTTGAAGGCATTATCAAGGTGAAGCTCACAACTCCTCCCGCTACCTCCTGGGGAAACCCAAGATCGGTCGATCGGATGATGGCAACACTCTTGTTAGTGCCGTCTCCCCATTTGGGGCATCAGTCTTGAAGGGGTTCATCGGCTAGTGGGACCGGTGGACGATTACCACGGTGGAGCGGCGTGACATCTGATGCGCCGACATGAACAGGTCACGAAGCCATGGGGCAGCTGGTTTTCTACGTTGGTCGCGTGTTGATGGATGCATATAGGAGGGTGGCGCTGCCTGGTGTCGTGGTGGCGTCGACGGCAGTTGGGCCTGGCATGGCATATGCATCGATCTCTCCTGAAGATGGGACAACGGAAGATGGCGACGACAAATTCTTCGGTGTGCCGTGTGCTGAGGGTTTGTTACACCGGTTGATGCTTTATACTCGTCGGGCAGCCTGGGGTGGCCACCAGATTAGATGGTGTATATCGATGCGCTAGGGCACTCCATGAGACTTGTAGGTGTAGCGATTGAGGTCGCTAGAAAGGTGACTTTGGGTTGATCCATGTATCTACTTTGTCGCACTCTTCTGAAAAATTAATAAAGATGATTGTATGCATCGCTCCATGCAAAGACCGGGGATAATCCTCCTTTTCAAAAAATAGCCTATTTCAAATAAAATATGGTCATTTTGTGCTTTTCTAAGCATCCAGACGGGCTTTGGGTGAGAAAGTGGAGCTTGAGCCCAGCCCGGATGCCGAGCTTTCGGGCTCCGGCCCAAGGGCGAATCTACGTGCGTGTCTGTGGGGGCGAATGCCCCCACTCGTTTTGTCAGCCCACTTATACTAGGCCCAACATATGCAGCGTTGCCCCCAGTCAGCCCAAAGGATTTGCCCTCACTCTTTTCTTTTTCTGTTGTATGTTTAAAGCCTGTGTATGAGAAATAAATAAGTTATTAGCCCGGCAGCCCATCCAAAGAAAATATGAGCGGGCCTTATGCATACGATCGTGGTTCTCAATTGGCTAATCGCTAGCGCTAGAATAGAAACACACGATTTCACATCTTGGGATCGGGAGTTCCACACGCGTTTGTGCCCTGTGCCGCGTGACCGCCTTGACGAGCCGAAGCCGCCGCGCCGCCGCCTGCAGCGCTACGCTGCACATACGCAACGCCCATCCGGCGATCAACCTTGATCCGCACTGCGCCCGCCCGCCGGCCGGCTTGCCATCCCTATGGAAGATGTTCTATTGATCAATCATTCAATCAAGGTAAGCCCTAGTAAATTTAGTTATTTTTCTTTTTTTGACAAAGTTGGTTTAGTTATCTTGTTATTCTATTCTGATTTCCATGTAAGGAAGCAAAATGTATCAAATATCCACGTGTATAAATTATAGTGTACAAATTGGTAATTAGATTTCGATTGATTGAATCTAGCTTCACCTAATAATTGCATATAAATAAGTTTGAGCGCGTGGAGCAGAATAAAATCCATAGCAATATTCTGCCTTCATGTATTTCATTCAATTTATGTAACGTTCAACTATTTGATATTGACAGGCAAGCTAATGGAGCGATTTTTTGCAATATCCATAACTGGTAGTATGCCTGAAATAGTCGATCTGAACAAGCTTACTCGTGATTCATCTAAAAGGAAGATACTTGCAGGTTTTAATATCAACCACCATGAGGAGATTAGGAAAAATCGTCGCGGGATGAAACAAAAGGAGGTAATGTGTTTACATTTTCTTTCTATTTAAACACGTATATTTTTTCTCACAGCTTGAAGGCTAGAAATCAGGGACGTAGCAACGAAAAGGAACTACATATTCATATTTCTCACGGTATTGTGCCTTAAGTGGTTAATTTACTTTTACTTTGGCAATCAACTTGTCATAATTATTTGTGTAATGACATTATCTTATAAGGAAATATTTGATTTTGATTCTTACATACTATATGTATGCTTGTGTGGTTAATTTTTTAGATGATCTAGCCATTACTTTGTATACACGTTTTTGGAAAAAAAAAATGGTGTACATCTTTGCCCCCTCTTGGTTTTCATCCTGGCTCCGCCCCTGCTCCGGCCTCCGGGCCGGGCTGCCCATGCACAGGTCTAGGAGCTCTTGTGCAGACTTATAGCTAGGAGAAAATTCTTTATTTGACACTATCTTAAAATCTGCTTCCTTATTTGATACTGAAAAAAAATTTCTTTCCTATTTAATACAAGTTCTAAATTTTATTCCCTATATAACATTTTCGTCCATTTTGAGTCTAAATGACATCTGAAAAGGCTCTTTTGCCCCTCATGTGGTATGTGTGTAGGGAATAATAGCGCACACACGCATCATCAGTGTGAGAGCAGAAACACACACGCAGCAACACATACACATGCACCAACACACACGCAACAACACACATGCACACGCACACACACGCACGCATCACAGACACACATACACACACGCAGCAGCAGCAGTAGCACACACGCAGGCAGCACATAGGCACGCAACAACACACACACGCGCACGTACACACGCAGTAGCAAACACACACGCAGCAGCACACATGCAGCAGCAGCACACATGTGCGCGTGCACCCACACACGCAACAACACACATGCGCACGCACACACATACCGCATGAGAGGCAAACTCGTCTTTTCAGGTATCATTTAGGCTCAAAATGGACGAAAGTATCGTATAGAAAATAAAATTTAGTACTAGTGTCAAATAGGGAAAAAAATCAGTATCAAATAAGAAACCAGATTTTAAAACAGTGTCAAATAAAAAAATTTCTCTATAGATACACGTTTTGTCAAGTATAAACATAGTGGAACTACATGACTCAAAACCAATCGTTTAAGGGTTAATTAGCAAGACATGTGGGTCCAACCAAACCCAGCCGCTAAAACAACCAGAGAATAGCGTTGCAGGTTTGCACCAAGCAAATGTTTATCCTAGGCTCACGGGCCCATTCATAACAGATAACACGTCTCTTTTGATGCGTGCAAACTTGGATGCGATGCGTATCATGCGTCGGTGCGGTCCACCTGAGCACGCCCCGAGGAGAAGCGAACATCAGCCTGCCATGGTGTGTGTTTAGAGTCTTCCACCTCTGTGCGCGCGCGAGATGCCCCCATTGCCGAGCAAGCCGACATGAATCCTCCTTGGGCCTTGCCGCCTTCTCGCTCTTCTCCAGCTCTGCGCTTCATTGTTTAACCTGCTGCCGTGGGAACAGAGCTTGGCGCAGGCGCTGAGGGCTGGGAGATGCAGAGTTGTTTGTGGAGTACTATACAAAATTCAAATATTACTCGCCCTGCATCCCCTGCCTCTGCTGCATTTCTTGTTGGGTCATTGCTTGCAGCAAGCAAATTGGCAGGAGCGCGTCATACAAAACGGGGTCGCCGGGAAGGGCGTTCAAGCACTGTTTTACCCTAGCTCAAGTTATCAACGGTTGGGTTGGGCTTGGGCCATTGAACATCTCCTATGCTTCTACGTCGGATCCGGTTTAATACGAATTTGGCAGGTTTGAATAAAGTTAATCAGTTTTGTTGGACGCCAATCGCCTGAATTTAGAATTTGGGTCAGTTTGATTCGATGGAGAGGAAAACAACAGCCGCATAGCACCGAAGCCGCCGGCAATAAGTTTGATCCTGTCTATCTTAGGGTGCAGGAGAAGGTGCAGTCTTCTTGTCTACGATATGATACACGGGGTGCTGGGGTGGGGGGTGGAGGGACACCTTTGTCTAACTTAGGGGTGCATGCTCGCCGAAAATTCAGATGGTTCATCGGTTTAGAGGATGGCCGAATGTGGCGGCAAGCACGGCGGTGTGGGGGAGGGCGAGGGGTGGGGCGGTGAGGCGGTTGAACGAGCGCCGCTAGCCGCGGGCGACGGAGGCAGACAGTTCAGCCGGCGGTTGTGGGCGGTTCAGATCAAGATCGTGGGGAGGAACCCGATGAACAATTATTTTCAAAAGGTAAAAGAAGAAGATCTGACCGTTCCTCTTTCATCCAACGTCTAGGAATAAATTGACTGGCCCAAAGACAAATTCAGTCGCCTGACACCTAGTCGTTTCCAAAGTTAATACCGTCCTACAGACGGATTCTTGGAGAGATACTCCTTCGTATCTAAAGAAGCAAAACTATGAATTGGAAGAGGAATACAAGGAAAACTTTTGGGAGGGAACTACCCCATATCTGTGCTTTTTAGACAAATATTCTAAGCGCACTTTCAATGATGCACCGTCATTTAACCGTGGGGTTGCGCCATTGGATATCTACACTATGTTGGATCCTAAGACGGATTTTGCATACAACTTCTAAATTTAACGCCATTTTGTAGACAAATTCTTATTTTTTTTGCGAGAAAACTTTCGATATATCCATCAACTATCAAGGTAGTACAAAGAACACCAGAAGTAAAAATTACATCCAAGTCCGTAGACCACCTAGCAATGACTGCAAGCACTGTAGTGAGCCGAAGGCGCGCCGCCATCATCACACCTCCCTCATTGGATCCGGACAAACATTGTTGTAGTAGACAGTCGGAAAGTCGTTGTGCTAAGACCCGTATGACCAGTGCACCAGAATAGCAATTGTTGCCGATGAAGAGAAGAATAGATCGGAGGATCCAACCTGCAGACACATAGACGCCGATCAAATCCCACGAGAGACGCTAGAAGCGCCACCAGGGTGGGTTGGGCGGGGATAACCTTATTCCATCTTCAAAGTCGTCGCCGTCTCGTCTTCCTGATCATGGCACAAACTGTAACAAAACTCAGAAAAACCTAAAAACGGAGCCCTCCCGCCGGCAAGGACCGGGATCTATCATGCCTCCATTGTCCTAGGACCATAGGAGACAAGGCAAACCGGTGGCGGTGCTGGCAAGAGGAACAGAAAGCCTAGTGGTGCGCCTTGGGCTTGCACGAGCGAAAGGGTACGTGAATGCGACTTGGTGTTTGATACGTCTCCAACGTATCTATAATTTTTGATTGTTTCATAATGTTATATTATCATTTTTGAATGTTTTACAATTATTTTGTAGTATTTTTATATCATTTTTTGTACTAACCTATTGGCATAGTGCCCAGTGCCAGTTGTTGTTTTCTACTTGTTTTTTACATTGCAGGAAATCAATGTCAAACGGAGTCCGAATGCAAAGAAACTTTTTGTGGAATTTTTATGGACTAGAAAACGCCCAATGGGCCGGAGAAGCACCTTGGGGGGCGCGCCCTGGTGGGTTGTGCCCACCTCGGTGGCCTCCTGCGCCGCCTATTTGCTCTATAAATACCCCAATATTCCAGAAACCCTACGAGAGTCGACGAAAATTAATTCCAGTCGCCGCAAGTTCCAGATCCAATCTAGATACCATCACAGAGGGGTTCATCATGTCCATTGGTGCCTCTCCGATGATGCGTGAGTAGTTCATTGTAGACCTACGGGTCCGTAGTTAGTAGCTAAATGACTTCCTCTCTTTTTGACTCTCAATACAATGGTCTCTTGAAGATCCATATGATGTAACTCTTTTTGCGGTGTGTTTGTTGGGATCCGATGAACTTTGACTTTATGATCAGATATATCTTTTTATCCATGAAATTTATTTGAGTCTTCTTTGACCTCTTATGTGCATGATTGCTTATAGTCTCGTATTTCTTCTCTGATATTTGGCTTTTGTTTGGCCAACTTGATCTATTTATCTATCATTGGAAGATGTGCTTTGTGATGGGTTCGATCTTACGGTGCTTGATCCCAGTGACAGAAGGGGAACCGACACGTATGTATCGTTGCTATTAAGGATAACAAGATGGGGTCTATTTCTATATAAATAGATCTTGTCTACATCATGTCATTGTTCTTATTGCATTACTCCATTTCTCCATAAACTTAATACACTATATGCATACTGGATAGCGGTCGATGTATAGAGTAATAATAGTAGATGTAGGCAAGAGCCGGTCTACTAATCTTGGACGTAATGCCTTTATAAAGATCATTGCCAGGATATCGTCAGATTATTTGAAGTTCTATTAATTTCCCAACAGTAATTCGTTTATCCACCGTTTGCTATTTTTCTCGAGAGAAGCCACTAGTGAAATCTACAGCCCCCGGGTCTCTTCTTTCTTATATTTGCCTTTGCGATCTATTTTTATTTGCTTTTATTTTCAGATCTATTAATCCAAAAATACCTCGCTGCAATTTTTATTTATTTATTTATTTTATCTCGCATTTCCGCGAGATCTATTTATCCAATCTACTATGATTTTACCCATCTTTTTACCCGTGGGGGATTGACAACCCCTCTCTTACGTCGGGTTGCAAGTATTTGTTCTTTTTGTGCAGGAGCTGTTTACGTAGTGTTGCATGGTTCTCCGACTGGTTCGATAACCTTGGTCTCATCACTGAGGGAAATACCTACCATTGTTGTGCTGCATCATCCATTCCTCTTTGGGAAAATATCGACGTAGTTCAAGCAAACATCAGTGTTCTTTATACTTTGTAGACAATTTCTTGGGAAGACCCTCCAAATGTAATGACATGTGTGATATGGTTCCACTCAAACTATCTATAGGGAATATCTGGTGGAAACCAATCAAAACAACGTGGAAACTGTGTTTTGAAGTTTCAATGTTTTCTCAAAGAAATTCAATATGTCAAAGAGATGTATTTCTCTAGACATGTAAAATTGCAGTTTCAAATACAAATTCTCATAATTTATCGGGTACAAAAAAATAAATTCAGCAACGAATGGTGTTGAACAGTCAATGTTACTATTCATCGCTAAATTTGTTCTTCTCATGCCTCGTAAATGAATTTGTGCTTAAACTTGGAATTTCATATGATAATAGAAGGCCACTCTTTTAACATAAACTTTTAAATGAGTTTGCATTGTAACTTGGTTTTCACGTATTCTTTCAACCATCTAGGTTTGAGTTCCTCGTTACCTTAGATCTGGTTTCGAGCATAGTAATAGTCTTTTCCCTAAAGACCCTAGAATTTATTGAATCCGGGAAGTGATTAAGCTTGGAAGGAATTTCTGCAAGTCTTTTTTTATCATAAATTGTTTTTATTCCTCGAAAGGACAAATATCGTATAGGTTATAACAGTAAAGGAAAAGGCCAAAGCTAAGTTTCCATCTGAAGTTGTGTCCATGTGCTTGAGATTATAATAAGATAGATCAACAATGCATCGATAAATCTTAATACATATATTTTGCAAAACAAATAATTGGGAGACACGTCCTTGTGACAGCATGACCGACCGCCGCCGTGTCGAGGATTCAATTATCCAACCTTGGTCGTATCTGATTCACGGGGATACCTCGGTTATTAAGGATAAACCATACCAGCGCATTAGGGTTTGATGACTGCATCATTGCCTTCCACGGAGACTTGGTTCCGGCTACCTTACTGACCTTACCGACACTGGCTTTCATAACAAGCTTCCACTTCTCTCTAACCTTTTGAAGGAAATATGCCCTAGAGCCAACAATAAAGTTGTTATTTATATTTCCTTATATCATGATAAATGTTTATTATTCATGCTAGAACTGTATTAACCGGAAACTTGATACATGTGTGGATACATAGACAAAACATAGTGTCCCTAGTAAGCCTCTACTAGACTAGCTCGTTAATCAAAGATGGTTAAGTTTCCTGACCATAGACATGTGTTGTCATTTGATGAACGGGATCACATCATTAGATAATGATGTGATGGACAAGACCCATCCGTTATCTTAGAATAATGATCGTTTAGTTTTATTGCTATTGCTTCCTTCATGACTTATACATGTTCCCCTGACTATGAGATTATGCAACTCCCGAATACCGTAGGAACACCTTGTGTGCTATCAAACGTCACAAAGAAACTGGGTGATTATAAATATGCTCTACACGTGTCTCTGAAGGTGTTTGTTGGGTTGGCATAGATCGAGATTAGGATTTGTCACTTCGTGTGTCGGAGAGGTATCTCTGGGCCCTCTCGGTAATGCTCATCACTATAAGCCTTGCAAACAATGTGACTAATGAATTAGTTGCGAGATGATTCATTAAGGAACAAGTAAAGAGACTTGCCGGTAACAAGATTGAACTAGGTATGATGATACCGATGATCGAATCTCGGGCAAGTAACATACCGGTGACAAAGGGAATAACGTATGCTGTTATGCGGTTTGACTGATAAAGATCTTCATAGAATATGTAGGAGCCAATATGAGCATCCAGATTTCGCTATTGGTTATTGACCGGAGATGTGTCTCGGTCATGTCTACATAGTTCTCAAACCCGTAGGGTCCGCACGCTTAACATTAGATGACAATTTATATTATGAGTTATGTGATTTGATGACCGAAGATTGTTCGGAGTCCCGGATGAGATCATGGATATGACGAGGAGTCTCGAAATGGTCGAGAGGTAAATATTCATGTATTGGAAGGTTACATTCGGACACCAAAATGGTTTCGAGAAGTTTCGGAGTACCGGGGGTTACCGGACCCCCCCCCCCCCCCGAAGTTAATGGGCCTTCTTGGGCCTTAGTGGAAAGGAGAAGAGGGCTGCAAGGGAGGCCGCACCCCCCATGGCCAGTCCGAATTGGACTAGGGAGGGGGCGCCGCCCCCCTCTTTCCTTCTCCCCTCTTCCTCCTTCCCTCCTTCTCCTAGTTGGAATAGGAAAAGGGGGGGCGATCCTACTTGGACCGGGAGTCCAAGTAGGACTCCCCCCTTGGCGCGCCCCCTCTAGGGCCGGCCTCCTCTCCCCCTCCTTTATATATGTGGGAGGGGGGCACCCCAAAGGGACACCAAGTCTTCTCTTAGCCGTGTGCGGTGCCCCCCTCCATAGTTACACACCTCGGTCATAACGTCGTAGTGCTTAGGCGAATCCCTGCGCCGGTAACTTCATCATCACCGTCGCCACACCATCGTGCTGACGGAACTGTCCCTTGTCCTCAACCGGGTCAAGAGCTCGAGGGACGTCATCGAGCTGAACATGGGCTGAACACGGAGGTGTCGTACGTTCGGTGCTTGGATCAGTTGAATCGCGAAGACGTTCGACTACATCAAACGTGTTACTAACTGCTTCCGCTTTCGGTCTACGAGGGTACATGGACACACTCTCCCCTCTTGTTGCTATGCATCACCAAGATAGATCTTGCGTGATCGTAGGAATTTTTTTGAAATACTATGTTCCCCAACAATGACATCTGAGCTAGGTCTATGCGTAGATGTTATATGCACGAGTAGAACACAAAGAGTTGTGGGCGATAATAGAATACTGCTTACCAACAACATCTTACTTTGATTCGGCGATATTGTTGGATGAAGCGGCCCAGACCGACATTACATGACCGCGTTCATGAGACCGGTTATACCGACGTGCTTTGCACACACGTGGCTGGCGGTTGTCTGTTTCTCCAACTTTAGTTGAATCGAGTTTGACTATGCCTGGTCCTTGTTGAAGGTTAAAATAGCACACTTGACGAAAAATCGTTGTGGTTTTGATGTGTAGGTAAGAACGGTTCTTGCTAGAAGCCCGTAGCAACCACGTAAAACTTGCAACAACAAAGTAGAGGATGTATAACTTGTTTTTGCAGGGCATGTTGTGATGTGATATGGTCAAGACATGATGAGATATAAATTGTTGTATGAGATGATCATGTTTTGTAAAAGTTGTCGGCAACTGGCAGGAGCCTTATGGTTGTCGCTTTATTGTATGAAATGCAATCGCCATGTAATTGCTTTACTTTATCACTAAACGATAGCGATAGTCGTAGAAGCAATAGTTGGCGAGACAACAACGATGCTACGATGGAGATCAAGGTGTCAAGCCGGTGACGATGGTGATCATGATGGTGCTTTGGAGATGGTGATCAAAGGCACAAGATGATGATGGCCATATCATATCACTTATTTTTTGATTGCATGTGATGTTTATCCTTTATGCATCTTATTTTGCTTAGTACGATGGTAGCATTATAAGATAATCCCTCACTAAATTTCAAGGTACAAGTGTTCTCCCTGAGTATGCACCATTGCTACAGTTCGTCGTGCCGAGACACCATGTGATGATCGGGTGTGATAAGCTCTACGTTCACATACAACGGGTGCAAGCCAGTTTTGCACGTTCAGAACACTCGGGTTAAACTTGACGAGCCTAGCATATGCAGATATGGTGTGGCGACCCGACCCGAATGGATCAAGTCTACTGTGCTCCGGTGTCATCTCTGGATCAGTAATGCTGACACCACACAGTACATCAAAAGATTTATAGCAGAGTGGCAATCACACACTTATTACATCGTTGTCTCAAAGAGAACTTATTACAATAAATATGGCTTAAGGCCATCTAATAACGATAACAGCGGAAGACTCGGAAGATAAATGGGTCCATCAACTCCAACGGCATCACTGAGTATAGAACCACGACCTAACAGCACCTTACTCGTCGTCTGAAAAGTCTGCAACATGAAAGTTGCAGCCCGAAAACGGGTCAGCACATGGAATATACTGGCAATGTAACACATAGAGAGTAATGGAATGAAAAAGCTATACTATATGCATATATGGCTGGTGGAAAGCTCTATGGTTACAGTTTTGCGTAAAGCCAGTTTTTCCCTACTGCAAAGGAATAAATTTATTTAACTATCATGGTAGTTGTTAAACATCGAGAATGGTTGACAGCATTCCGATCCCAATTAAGTGAACAATTAAAACCCAACAACATTAATTAGAAGTAACATGATGAGATTCACATGATATTCAAGTACTAGATACTCAAGATGTCCATAACCGAGGACACGGCTAATCATGATTAGTTTGTACACTCTGTAGAGGTTTGCGCACTTTTCCCCACAAGACTCGATCGCCTCCGTTTGGTTTCTCGCACTACAAGGTGTTTGAGAAACGGATGACCGAGACACAGTCTTTCAGAAGCGCTAGCACCTTACATGTGGGTAGACTGGTACACCTACTTTCCCCTACATCTGCTAGTCTACCCGTAAGAGTTCGCACAACTTAGTCAACTATGCCAGAGCCCATAATGGCTTGTGGCTGCACACGGAAGTTACTAGCATGAATGATCTTATGATCCCTTTGAGCCTGGGTGGCGGTCCGAAAAAAAATAGGCAAGTCCTGATAGACATCAGGTGCCTCAATCCACCCAGATGTGTGTTTAAGTTGCCACCTTAGGTAAACCATTAAATTATCAATCTCACATCTGTCATGGATATCACTCACCCAATCCACGTCTACTAGCATAGCATGGCATAATAAGCAAACATAGAAGTAACTCCCAAAGGTTTCATAATAAACAGGTAATAGGTACTACCTCATCTACTTCCCATCCCACAATTTAATTAGATCCTAATCATGCAATGTGAGAGGATTGATCTAATGCAATAAAACATGGGTTGTAGAAAAGGTATGATCAAAGTGTTACTTGCCTTGCTGATGATCCGCGAGACCTAGGGTTTCGAAGTAACAGGCGGCGCAATCCGGGTAACCTATCGCAGACAAACAACAAGCATACAATAAGTACTCGTCTAATGCACAGGTAAAACTCGATCAAGAGATCGAACCAGAAAGTTCAACTTAAGAACTCCGGTTGCAAGGAAAGAACGAACCGAACAAAGAAACGGAAAACAAACGGCGAAAGAAAACAACTCGGTTCTAGCAAGTTGAAACTAGGTCAAATTTTACCGTAGCAAAAACTTGTTTAAGTTGATTAGTCAGAACGGCGGTTTCGAAACGAAACTCCAGGCACTTGAATCACCTAATTCCGATAAACGAGCGAGAAGAAAGACTAGAACGAGGATCGGATCTGAGATCACGATCGCGGAATAAATCCGACGAAAAGAAAGAGACGAACGATTAAACGAACGGACGTTCGTTAACCGGGAATAATCGGTGATCACGTTCTTTGAGACGAACGGTCCGAAAGAAGAACGAAAACTGATCTAGGGTTTTCGGAAAAGAAACCGAAAAGAAAAACCGGAAAGAAAAAGAAAGAGAAGAACCGGAACGGTTTTCTAGAAGAAAAACCGAACCGAGGAAAAGAAGAGGCGGCGCGGCTACCTCGGGAGGCGGGGCTCCGGGCAGCGGCTTAGGGCGGCGGCGGCGGCGGCTTAAGGCGGCGGTGGCGGCTATAGGCGGCGGCGGCGCTAGGAGGCGGCGGCGGCGGCTATAGGCGGCGGCTTGGGGTGGAGAGGGGGGGGGTTTGGGGGGTATTTATATAGGATGGGGGGGTTTGCTTGGGGGAGGGGGCAAGCAAAAGGAGGGGGGGTTAGAGTCCTACTAGGACTCGGCCTAGGGCGGCGCAAGGCAGGCGGCGGGGATGGCGGCTGCGCCTGGCGCACGGGGTGGCTGGGCCGGCCGGCTGGGCCAAGGGCCCAGGCGGGCGCTGCGGTTTTTTTAAACGGTTACGCGCGCAGAAAAACAAAAGAAAAGAAAACTAAACGAACTCCGAAAAATCTAAAGTAAATTTTCCCCGACTCCTAAAAATGAGTCGAACAAAACGAACTTTACTCCGGACCTAGAATGCAATTTTTTGAAAACACGCATTTTCCCTATCCAAACAAAATGCAAATAAACACCGGAAAACAAAATTTTGATTTATTCATTAAATCTTCATTTCTCCTAAATTTTGGGAAAGTCATATTATTCCCCTCTCTCATATTTTGATATTGGAAAAATAATTGAAGATGAAATAAATAAATCAAATGATCCTCTTTTCCAAAATTTGAGAGAACTCAAATATGAAAATAACGAAATCTCCAACTCTCTCCGTGGGTCCTTGAGTTGCGTGAAATTTCTAGGATCAACCAAAATGCATGAAATATGATATGCATGATGATCTACTGTATAACATTCCAAATTGAAAATTTGGGATGTTACAAACCTACCCCCCTTAAGATGAATCTCGCCCTCGAGATTCGGGTTGGCTAGAAAATAGGTGAGGGTTGTCCTTGAGCAAATCTTCTTCTCTCTCCCAGGTGGCTTCATCCTCTGAATGGTGGTTCCACTGAACTTTGCAAAACTTGATAACCTTGCTGCGAGTAACTCTGCTGGCAAACTCGAGAATCTTGACTGGCTTCTCCTCATATGTTAAGTCGTCCTTCAACTGAATCGCTTCGAGTGGCACGGTATCTCTTAGCGGTACCTCTGCCATCTCGGCGTGACATTTCTTCAGCTGGGAAACATGGAATACATCATGAACTCCTGACAGTCCCTCTGGTAATTCCAACTTATAAGCGACTTCTCCCATACGTTGCAAGATCTTATATGGTCCAACGAAACGCGGTGCTAATTTTTCCCTTAACTCCAAAGCGCTTAACTCCTCGAAGTGGGGATACTCGGAGATAAACTCTGTCTCTGGTTTCGTAGACTGTCTCCTTGCGTTTAGAATCTGCGTAGCTCTTCTTCCTGGACTGGGCTACCTTGAGCCTATCGCGAATCAACTTAACTTTCCGTTCAGACTCCTTAATCAAATCTGGTCCAAAGAATTGACGGTCTCCAACTTCGTCCCATGACAACGGTGTCCTGCACCTCCTTCCGTATAAAGCTTCGAAAGGTGCCATCTTCAAACTGGTTTGGTAACTGTTGTTATAAGAAAACTCCGCATACGGCAAGTTATCGTCCCAGCTAGATCCATAATCTAGTGCACAAGCTCTCAACATATCTTCCAAAATTTGATTGACTCTCTCGGTCTGTCCATCTGTCTGCGGATGAAAAGCTGTGCTGAACTCTAGTATGGTTCCTAAAGTTTCATGCAACCGATTCCAAAATTTTGAGGTAAATTGAGTTCCTCTATCTGATACAATACTCCTCGGAACTCCATGCAAACAAATAATCCTAGTCATGTATATCTTTGCCAACTTAGCACTGGTGTAAGTGGTCTTAACTGGAATGAAATGTGCTACCTTTGTCAAACGATCAACTACTACCCATATCGAGTCATAGCCTGCTTTCGTCCTGGGTAGTCCTGTGATAAAATCCATGCCTATCTTATCCCACTTCCATTCGGGTATCGGCAATGGTTGTAACAATCCTGCTGGCTTCTGATGCTCTGCCTTTACTCTCTGACATACGTCACAAACTGCTACATATGCTGCAATATCCTTCTTCATTCCGGTCCACCAGAATGTTTCCTTCAAATCCAAATACATCTTGGTATTCCATGGGTGAATCGAATACGGTGAATCATGTGCCTCTTGCAGAATCAACTTCCTGATCTCCGGGTCATTTGGCACATAAACACAGTCCTCAAACCATAGGGTATCGTGCTCATCCTCACGAAATCCCTTTGCTTTTCCTTCGCTCAATTTCTCTTTTATAGCAGCAATCTCCTTGTCAGATTTCTGAGCTTCTCTGATTTTATCCATCAATGTTGACTGAATCTCCAATGCTGCTACATAGCCTCTCGGAACTATTTCCAAACATAGCTCACGAAGGTTTTCTGCTAACTCCTTAGGTATTTCCCCCGTCATTAGAGTATTGACATGGCTCTTACGGCTCAACGCGTCAGCTACTACATTAGCTTTTCCGGGATGGTAATGCAATCTCATGTCATAATCCTTGATGAGCTCCAACCATCTCCTTTGTCGGAGGTTCAACTCCTTCTGAGTGAAAATGTACTTCAAACTCTTGTGATCCGTGTACACCTCACAATGATTTCCAATGAGGAAATGTCTCCACGTCTTCAATGCATGCACTACGGCTGCTAACTCCAAATCATGCGTGGCATAATTCAACTCATGAGGCTTCAGTTGTCGTGAAGCATATGAAACAACTCTTCCTTCCTGCATAAGCACTGCTCCAAGTCCTCGACGTGAAGCGTCGCAATACACCTCATAATCCTTGGTCTGATCTGGCAAAATCAATACTGGTGAGGTGACCAAACGTTTCTTCAACTCCTGGAAACTAGCCTCACACTCCTCAGTCCATTTGAACTTAGTATCCTTCTTCAACAACTCCGTCATAGGCTTCGCAATCTTTGAGAAATTCTCAATGAATCTCCGGTAGTATCCTGCGAGTCCAAGAAAACTCCGGATCTCTCCAACTGTTGTTGGTGCTTCCCATTCGGTTACGGTCTCAACCTTAGTGGGGTCAACTGCTATACCTTCTCTGGATATAACGTGTCCGAGGAATCCAACTTCCTTCAACCAAAACTCACATTTGCTGAATTTGGCGTATAACTGATGTTCCCTTAGTTTCTCCAAAACCAAATGCAAATGTTCCTTATGCTCCTCTTCATTCTTTGAATAAACCAGGATGTCATCGATGAACACTACGACGAACTTATCCAAAAACTCCATAAACACTTTGTTCATTAGGTTCATGAAATAGGCAGGTGCGTTAGTCAGTCCAAATGACATAACGGTATACTCATACAGTCCATATCTTGTGGTGAATGCTGTCTTAGGTATGTCCTGCTCTCGAATCTTTAATTGATGGTACCCTGATCGCAAATCGATCTTGGAAAACACTTTAGCTCCTTGCAATCGATCAAACAGATCATTGATCATTGGCAGTGGGTACTTATTCTTGATGGTTACTTCATTCAATCCTCGATAATCAACAACCATCCTTAATGATCCATCCTTCTTTTCCACTAGAAGTATGGGTGATCCCCAAGGCGAAGAACTTGGGCGAATGTAACCTTTATCCAATAACTCCTTAATCTGATTCTTAATTTCCACCAAATCCTTTGCTGGCATCCAGTACGGTCGCTTCGATATTGGGCCTGTACTTGGCAATAACTCAATCAAGAACTCAATGTCTCTATCCGGTGGCATGCCTGGCAATTCCTCAGGAAATACATCAGGAAAATCCTTCACCACTGGTACTTCCTCTTGCACAACTCTTGTTAGGCAGTTTACTTGTGTCCTGTTTGGCACATACCGGGATACATACTTGATCCTTCTTCCTTCTGGTGTGGTAAGCAGAATTGTCTTACTGGCGCAATCGATGTTTCCTCCATACATCAACAGCCAATCCATACCAAGAATCACATCCAGACCTTGGGACTCCAGAATAATTAAATCCGTTGGGAAAACATGCCTTCCTATACTTAATGGCACTTGGAAACATCCTTGTCTGGCCATGTACTCTGCTCCTGGCGAGCTTACTAGCATAGGCGTTTTAAGAATCCTAGTGGGCAGGCTATACTTTTCCACAAATCCCCTTGATATGTATGAATGCGATGCACCAGTATCAAAAAGAACGAGTGTAGTAAATGACTTAACCAGAAACTTACCGATTACTGCATCAGGCTGATCTTCAACCTCCTCCACATTAACGTGGTTCACCCGTCCCCTGTTGAAAGGGTTCGGCTTCTTCCCAGAGCTTCCATTGACATTTCCATTCTGGCCTTCAGGACATTCATTGGCATAATGTCCGGTCTTGGAACACTTGAAACAAGTGACTTGACTCAGATCTCTCTTGGTTGCGGCCGATGGGGTGGTCTGGTTCTAGCCGTTGCTTCCTCCATTCCCATTACCATTCTTGTGGCCATTATGGTTGTGCGAGCTACCTCCTCCATGGGTGTGCTGAAACTGAAATCCCGGTTTAGGGGCAAAACGGGGCTTCTGCTGGGCTCTAGAGTTATACTTCCCTTGTCCATACTTCCTCTTACGGTTCTCAATCTGCTGTTGCTTCCCTTCAATCATGATGGCACGGTCTACCAACTCCTGTTAGTTGTTGAAACTTGCTACCATCAACTGCATGCTTAGTTCATCATTCAGTCCTTCCAGAAACTTCTCCTGCTTAGCTGCATCCGTAGCAACGTCATCTGGGGCATAACGTGCTAACTTGTTGAAGTCGTCAACTGTGATGGCCTGGCTTATTAGGGATGATAGACTACTCATATCAATAAGGAATTCCTTCTTTTCCGGGATCCCATTCGGACAGAACTCCAAAGTTAAGCGTGCTCAGCTTGGAGTAGTGTCAGGATGGGTGACCGACCGGGAAGTTGCTCCCGGGTGCGCATGAGTGAGGACAAAGTGCGCAGAAAAGACTAGTATTGATCTGTGGGGACAGTCTAGATCCCACCAGGAGTAATGACCACCGGTGGGTGTGTCCGGGGTGTTACATCAACGTACTGGCCAACTGTCCTTCCTCCTTGGCGTAAGTTGCGAAATTCACGCTTCTTTATGGCCATAGCTCCTGCTGAAACATGGGCAGTGCGGAAAGCTTGCTGAAACTGATCCCATGTGACAGTGTCAACTGGGTAAGTGGCTGTGAAATTCTCCCACCATGCTGCCGCGGGTCCGTCAAGCTGATGTGCGGCAAACTTCACTTTCTCACCATCTGTGCATCCTGTAGTGGTCAACTCCCTTCCTATCTTGCGGAGCCAATCGTCTGCTGTGCGTGGTCATGTTGTTCATGACGTTTGTGACCCGTCGTGGCACCCGACATGGCACATGTACCGGACTGGAAGCACAGACGTTTGTGCCAAGAGGGAACGTTCCTGTGGCCCGACGAGGACGTCGGTTCCTCTGAGTGGGGTGTATGTGATGGCCTGGCTTGTTAGGGATGATAGACTACTCATATCAATAAGGAATTCCTTCTTTTCCGGGATCCCATTCGGACAGAACTCCAAAGTTAAGCGTGCTCAGCTTGGAGTAGTGTCAGGATGGGTGACCGACCGGGAAATTGCTCCTGGGTGCGCATGAGTGAGGACAAAGTGCGCAGAAAAGACTAGTATTGATCTGTGGGGACAGTCTAGATCCCACCAGGAGTAATGACCACCGGTGGGTGTGTCCGGGGTGTTACATCAACGTACTGGCCAACTGTCCTTCCTCCTTGGCGTAAGTTGTGAAATTCATGCTTCTTTATGGCCATAGCTCCTGCTGAAACATGGGCAGTGCGGAAAGCTTGCTGAAACTGATCCCATGTGACAGTGTCAACTGGGTAAGTGGCTGTGAAATTCTCCCACCATGCTGCCGCGGGTCCGTCAAGCTGATGTGCGGCAAACTTCACTTTCTCACCATCTGTGCATCCTGTAGTGGTCAACTCCCTTCCTATCTTGCGGAGCCAATCGTCTGCTACTATTGGCTCAGTGCTACTGGAAAACACCGGCGGATTCAGCCTAAGGAAACGGGCTAAGTGGTCAACAGGTGGTGGTGGTGGTGGGTTGTTGTTGCTGTTCTGCTGGTTCTGGACTAACATCTGCATCAATTGATTCTGCTGCTGGGTCAACTGAGTGAGCTTCGGTGGGAATCCATTGTCACGTCTCGGAGGCATCCGAGGGTTTAGAAGAGACGAGATTTAGGAATAGAGTGAGGTCTAAAGAGAAAAACACTACCCCAATGCACATGAGCAAATGCACACAAAATCACTTCATTCAATCAAACAAGGGCTTACAAACGGTCTAACTATCGCAAAAGTGCTCGAACTATTGTGTTTACATGGGGGAATACTACTACTATCTGGTGGTCATCTAGAAATTTGAACCGGTGGAAGACTCCATGATATCTGCTCCAGCTTCGTCTTCAAAGTCGGGTTCACTTGGATCCGAATCGGTGTCGTCGATGATGATGTAGTTGTCCGGACATGCGACGCACATGTCTTCCTTCCTGGATGCTAACTTCCCCTTGAGTTCTTCAATCTCCTGCTTAAGATCGCCATTGTGCCTTGCTAGAGCTACGATTTCGTCCATGTAGTCCTTGCGTGTAGCCTTCAGTTCTCCTTCTAGCTCGATGATCCTTGCCTTCGCATTCTTCAACTCTATCATGTCATTGCACATCTGGTTCTCATGGCGTCGAACGTGCTGGTTTAACTCATGGATGAAAGATGCAATGGATCTATCCTTCTTGGTGCTGACTAACTCCCATTGTTCATCTCGGCGTCCGCAAATCTGGTAGATAGTGTCTTTGAGGTCTTCTTGGTAAACTTCTCCAATGCGTCCTATGGTGATATGAGCTGCCATGCTCCTTCCTAGACTCCAGGTTGGTGCATTGAAAACGCTATCTATGGGCTTCGTGATTGGCGCGAATGTTCTTCCCGGAACGTGAGCTTGAATCTTCCAGCGCTCCTCTTCGGGCAGAGTGGCGTTGAAGGTTCCCGTGAAGCTTGGTAATCCAATGTTCAGGTACTTGGTAACTTCCTTCAAGTGAAATCCAAAAGGTGTGCCTTCATCCGGTTGAGCGTACTTAATCTTCGCGTTCGTCATCCTAAAAGAGTAGAAAAGATGAGAAGTTAGAAAATGAGAAGAGAATGGTAATCTATGGCTTTAACTTAGTGGTCGTGTCCTACAGTCAGCATGTGCTCTGATACCATCTCTGTGGCGACCCGACCCGAATGGATAAAGTCTACTGTGCTCGGGTGTCATCCCTGGATCAGTAATGCTGACACCACACAGTACATCGAAGGATTTATAGCAGAGTGGCAATCACACACTTATTACATCGTTGTCTCAAAGAGAACTTATTACAATAAATATGGCTTAAGGCCATCTAATAACGATAACAGCGGAAGACTCGGAAAATAAATGGGTCCATCAACTCCAACGGCATCACTGAGTATAGAACCACGACCTAACAGCACCTTACTCGTCGTCTGAAAAGTCTGCAACATGAAAGTTGCAGCCCGAAAACGGGTCGGCACATGGAATATGCTGGCAATGTAACACATAGAGAGTAATGGAATGAAACAGCTATACTATATGCATATATGGCTGGTGGAAAGCTCTATGGTTACAGTTTTGCGTAAAGCCAGCTTTTCCCTACTGCAAAGGAATAAATTTATTTAACTATCATGGTAGTTGTTAAACATCGAGAATGGTTGACAGCATTCCGATCCCAATTAAGTGAACAATTAAAACCCAACAACATTAATTAGAAGTAACATGATGAGATTCACATGATATTCAAGTACTAGATACTCAAGATGTCCATAACCGAGGACACGGCTAATCATGATTAGTTTGTACACTCTGTAGAGGTTTGCGCACTTTTCCCCACAAGACTCGATCGCCTCCGTTTGGTTTCTCGCACTACAAGGTGTTTGAGAAACGGATGACCGAGACACAGTCTTTCAGAAGCGCTAGCACCTTACATGTGGGTAGACCGGTACACCTACTTTCCCCTACACCTGCTAGTCTACCCGTAAGAGTTCGCACAACTTAGTCAACTATGCCAGAGCCCATAATGGCTTGTGGCTGCACACGGAAGTTACTAGCATGAATGATCTTATGATCCCTTTGAGCCTGGGTGGCGGTCCGAAAAAAAACAGGCAAGTCCTGATAGACATCAGGTGCCTCAATCCACCCAGATGTGTGTTTAAGTTGCCACCTTAGGTAAACCATTAAATTATCAATCTCACATCTGTCATGGATATCACTCACCCAATCCACGTCTACTAGCATAGCACGGCATAATAAGAAAACGTAGAAGTAACTCCCAAAGGTTTCATAATAAACAGGTAATAGGTACTACCTCATCTACTTCCCATCCCACAATTTAATTAGATCCTAATCATGCAATGTGAGAGGATTGATCTAATGCAATAAAACATGGGTTGTAGAAAAGGTATGATCAAAGTGTTACTTGCCTTGCTGATGATCCGCGAGACCTAGGGTTTCGAAGTAACAGGCGGCGCAATCCGGGTAACCTATCGCAGACAAACAACAAGCATACAATAAGTACTCGTCTAATGCACAGGTAAAACTCGATCAAGAGATCGAACCAGAAAGTTCAACTTAAGAACTCCGGTTGCAAAGAAAGAACGAACCGAACAAAGAAACGGAAAACAAACGGCGAAAGAAAACAACTCGGTTCTAGCAAGTTGAAACTAGGTCAAATTTTACCGTAGCAAAAACTTGTTTAAGTTGATTAGTCGGAACGGCGGTTTTGAAACGAAACTCCAGGCGCTTGAATCACCTGATTCCGATAAACGAGCGAGAAGAAAGACTAGAACGAGGATCGGATCTGAGATCACGATCGCGGAATAAATCCGACGAAAAGAAAGAGACGAACGATTAAACGAACGGACGTTCGTTAACCGGGAATAATCGGTGATCACGTTCGTTGAGACGAACGGTCCGAAAGAAGAACGAAAACCGATCTAGGGTTTTCGGAAAAGAAACCGAAAAGAAAAACCAGAAAGAAAAAGAAAGAGAAGAACCGGAACGGTTTTCTAGAAGAAAAATCGAACCAAGGAAAAGAAGAGGCGGCGCGGCTACCTCGGGAGGCGGGGCTCCGAGCGGCGGCTTAGGGCGGCGGCGGCGGCGGCTATAGGCGGCGGCTTGGGGTGGAGAGGGGGGGGGGGGTTTGGGGGGTATTTATATAGGATGGGGGGGTTTGCTTGGGGGAGGGGCAAGCAAAAGGAGGGGGGTTAGAGTCCTACTAGGACTCGGCCTAGGGCGGCGCAAGGCAGGCGGCGGGGCTGGCGGCTGCGCCTGGCGCACGGGGCGGCTGGGCCCTTGGCCCAGGCGGGCGCTGCGGTTTTTTTTAAACGGTTACGCGCGCAGAAAAACAAAAGAAAAGAAAACTAAACGAACTCCAAAAAATCTAAAGTAAATTTTCCCCGACTCCTAAAAATGAGTTGAACAAAATGAACTTTACTCCGGACCTAGAATGCAATTTTTTGAAAACACGCATTTTTCCCTATCCAAACAAAATGCAAATAAACACCGGAAAACAAAATTTTGATTTATTCATTAAATCTTCATTTCTCCTAAATTTTGGGAAAGTCATATTATTCCCCTCTCTCATATTTTGATATTGGAAAAATAATTGAAGATGAAATAAATAAATCAAATGATCCTCTTTTCCAAAATTTGAGAGAACTCAAATATGAAAATAACAAAATCTCCAACTCTCTCCGTGGGTCCTTGAGTTGCGTGAAATTTCTAGGATCAACCAAAATGCATGAAATATGATATGCATGATGATCTACTGTATAACATTCCAAATTGAAAATTTGGGATGTTACATATGGCCTCGGAACACTGAGACCGAAAGGTTGAACGTGAATCATATAGTAGATATTATCAACATAGTGATTTTCACCATTGAAAACTATTCCATCTCACGTGATGATCGGACATGGTTTAGTTGAAATGAATCACGTGATCATTTAGATGACTAGAGGGATGTCTACCCTAGTGGGAGTTCTTAAGTAATATGATTAATTGAACTTTCATTTATCATGAACTTAGTACCTGATAGTATTTTGCATGTCTATGTTGTTGTAGATCAATGGCTCGTGCTACCGTTCCCTTGAATTTTAATGCGTCCCTAGAGAAAGCTAAGTTGAAAGATGATGGTAGCAACTACACGGACTGGGTCCGTAACTTGAGGATTACCCCCATTGCTGCACAGAAGAATTACGTCCTGGAAGCACCGCTAGGTGCAAGACCCGCTGCAGGAGCAACCCCAGACGTTATGAACGTCTGGCAGAGCAAAGCTGATGACTACTTGATAGTTCAATGTGCCATGCTTTACGACTTAGAATCGGGTCTTCAAAGACGTTTTGAACGTCATGGAGCATATGAGATGTTCCAGGAGTTGAAGTTAATATTTCAAGCAAATGCCCGAATTGAGAGATGTGAAGTCTCCAATAAGTTCTACAGCTGCAAGATGGAGGAGAATAGTTCTGTCAGTGAACATATACTCAGAATGTCTGGGTACCACAACCACATGACTCAACTGGGAGTTAATCTTCCTGATGATAGTGTCATTGACAGAGTTCTTCAATCACTGCCACCAAGCTACAAAAGCTTCACGATGAACTATAATATGCAAGGGATGGATAAGACAATTCCTGAGCTATTCGCGATGCTAAAGGCCGCGGAGGTAGAAATCAAGAAAAAGCATCAAGTGTTGATGGTTAACAAGACCACTAGTTTCAGGAAAAAGGGCAAAGGGAAGAATGTGAACTTCAAGAAGAACAGTAAGCAAGTTGCTGCTCAAGTGAAGATGCCCAAGTCTGGACCTCAGCCTGAGACTGAGTGCTTCTACTGCAAAGGAACTGGTCATTGGAAGCGGAAGTGCCACAAGTATTTGGCGGATAAGAAGGATGACAAAGTGAAAGGTATATGTGATATACATGTTATTGATGTGTACCTTACTAATGCTCGTAGTAGCGCCTGGGTATTTGATACTGGTTCTGTTTCCCATATCTGCAACTCAAAACAGGGGCTACAGATTAAGCGAAGATTGGCTAAGGACGAGGTGACGATGCGCGTGGGAAATGGTTCCAAAGTCGATGTGATCGCTGTCGGCATGCTACCTCTACATATACCGTCGGGATTAGTTTTAGACCTAAATAATTGTTATTTGGTGCCAGCGTTGAGCATGAACATTATATCTGGATCTTGTTTGATGCGAGACGGTTATTCATTTAAATCAGAGAATAATGGTTGTTCTATTTATATGAGTAATATCTTTTATGGTCATGCACCCTTGATGAATGGTCTATTTTTGTTGAATCTCGATTGTAGTGATACACATATTCATAATATTGAAGCCAAAAGATGCAAGGTTAATAATGATAGTGCAACTTTTTTGTGGCATTGCCATTTAGGTCATATTGGTGTAAAGCGCATGAAGAAACTCCATGCTGATGGGCTTTTGGAATCACTTGATTATGAATCACTTGATGCTTGCGAACCATGCCTCATGGGTAAGATGACTAAGACTCCATTCTCCGGAACAATGGAGCGAGCAACTGATTTATTGGAAATAATACATACTGATGTATGCGGTCCAATGAGTGTTGAGGCTCGTAGAGGGTATCGTTATTTTCTGACCTTCACAGATGATTTGAGCGGATATGGGTATATCTACTTGATGAAACATAAGTCTGAAACATTTGAAAAGCTCAAAGAATTTCAGAGTGAAGTGGAAAATCATCGTAACAAGAAAAATAAAGTTTCTACGATCTGATCGTGGAGGTGAATATTTGAATTATGAGTTTGGTCTCCATTTGAAACAATTTGGAATAGTTTCGCAACTCACGCCACCTGGAACACCATAGTGTAATGGTGTGTCCGAACGTCGTAATCGTATTTTATTAGATATGGTGCGATCTATGATGTCTCTTGCTGATTTACCGCTATCGTTTTGGGGTTATGCTTTAGAGATGGTTGCATTCACGTTAAATAGGGCACCATCTAAATCCGTTGAGATGATAGAACTCTGGTTTGGCAAGAAACCTAAGTTGTCATTTCTTAAAGTTTGGGGCTGTGTTGCTTATGTGAAAAAGCTTCTACCTGGTAAGCTCGAACCCAAATCGGAGAAATGTGTCTTCATAGGATACCCAAAGGAGACTATTGGGTGCACCTTCTATCAGAGATCCGAAGGCAAGATATTTGTTGCTAAGAATGGATCCTTTCTAGATAAGGAGTTTCTCTCGAAAGAAGTGAGTGGGAGGAAAGTAGAACTTGATGAGGTAATTGTACCTACTCCCTTATTGGAAAGTAGTTCATCACAAAAATTAGTTCCAGTGATTCCTTCACCAATTAGTGAGGAAGCTAATGATGAAGATCATGAAACTTCGGATCAAGTTACTACTGAACCTCGTAGGTCAACCAGAGTACAATCTGCACCAGAGTGGTACAGTAATCCTATTCAGGAAGTCATGTTACTTGACCATGATGAACCTACGAACTATGAGGAAGCGATGATGAGGCCAGATTTCGCGAAATAGCATGAGGCCATGAAATCTGAGATGGGATCCATGTATGAGAACAAAGTATGGACTTTGGTTGGCTTGCCCGATGATCGGCAAGCAATAGAGAATAAATGGATCTTCAAGAAGAAGACTGACGCTGACGGTAATGTTACTGTCTACAAAGCTCGACTTGTTGCGAAAGGTTTTCGACAAGTTCAAGGAGTTGACTACGATGAGACATTCTCACCCATAGCGATGCTTAAGTCTGTTTGAATCATGTTAGCAATTGCCGCATTTTATGATTGTGAAATTTGGAAAATGGATGTCAAAACTGCATTCCTTAATGGATATCTTAAAGAAGAGTTGTATATGATGCAACCAGAAGATTTCTCAATCCTAAAGGTGTTAACAAAGTGTGCAAACTCCAGTGATCCATCTATGGACTGGTGCAAGCATCTCGGAGTTGGAATATACGCTTTGATGAGTTGATCAAAGCATATAGTTTTATGCAGACTTGTGGAGAAGCCTGTATTTACAAGAAAGTGAGTGGGAGCACTACAGCCTTTCTGATAGGTATATGTGAATGACATATTGTTGATTGGAAATGATGTAGATTTTTTCTAGAAAGCATAAAGGAGTGTTTGAAAGAAGTTTTTTCAAAGAAAGACCTCGGTAAAGCTACTTACATATTGGGCATCAAGATCTATAAAGATTGATCGAGACGCTTGATAAGACTCTCGATGAGTACATACCTTGATAAGATTTTGAAGGAGTTCAAAATGGATCGGTCAAAGAAGGAGTTCTTGCCTGAGTTGTAAGGTATGACGTTGAGTAAGACTCAAAACCCGACCACGGCAGAAGATAGAGAGAGAATGAAAGTCATTCCCTATGCCTCAGCCATAGGTTCTATAAAGTATGTCATGATGTATACCAGACCAATTGTGTACCTTGCCATGAGTTTGGCAAAGGGATACAATATTGATCCAGGAGTAGATCACTGGCCAGCGGTCAAAATTATCCTTAGAGGACTAAGGAAATATTTCTCGGTTATGGAGGTGATAAAGAGTTCATTGTAAAGAGTTATGTCGATGCAAGCTTTAAACACTGATCTGGATGACTCTGAATATCAATCTGGATACATATTAAAAGTGGGTGCAATTAGCTAGAGTAGCTCCATCCAGAGCATTGTAGACATACAAATTTGTAAAATACATACGGATCTGAATGTGGTAGACCCGTTGACTAAACTTCTCTCACAAGCAAAACATGGTCACACCTTAGTACTCTTTGGGTGCTAATCACATGGTGATGTGAACTAGATTATAGAATCTAGTAGACCCTTTGGGTGTTGGTCACATGGTGATGTGTACTATTGGTGTTAAATCACATGGCGACGTGAACTAGATTATTGACTCTAGTGCAAGTGGGAGACTGAAGGAGATATGCCCTAGAGGCAATAATAAAGTTGTTATTTATATTTCCTTATATCATGATAAATGTTTATTATTCATACTAGAATTGTATTAACCGGAAACTTGATACGTGTGTGGATACATAGACAAAACATAGTGTCCCTAGTAAGCCTCTACTAGACTAGCTCGTTAATCAAAGATGGTTAAGTTTCCTGACCATACACATGTGTTGTCATTTGATGAACGGGATCACATCATTAGAAAATGATGTGATGGACAAGACCCATCCGTTAGCTTAGCATAATGATCGTTTAGTTTTATTGCTGTTGCTTTCTTCATGACTTATACATGTTCCTCTGACTATGAGATTACGCAACTTCCGAATACCGAAGGAACACCTTGTGTTCTATCAAACGTCACAACGTAACTGGGTGATTATAAAGATGCTCTATAGCTGTCTCCGAAGGTGTTTGTTGGGTTGGTATAGATTGAGATTAGGATTTGTCACTCCGTGTATCGGAGAGGTATCTCTGGGCCCTCTCGGTAATGCTCATCACTATAAGCCTTGCAAGAAATGTGACTAATGAGTTAGTTGCAGGATGATGCATTAAGGAATGAGTAAAGAGACTTGCCGGTAACGAGATTGAACTAGGTATGATGATACCGACGATCGAATCTCGGGCAAGTAACATACCGCTGACAAAGGGAATAACGTATGTTGTTATGCGGTTTGATCGATAAAGATCTTCGTAGAATATGTAGGAGCCAATATGAGCATCCAGGTTCCGCTATTGGTTATTGACCAGAGATGTGTCTCCGTCATGTCTACATAGTTCTCGAACCTGTAGGGTCCGCACGCTTAACCGTTCGATGACGATTTATATTATGAGTTATGTGATTTGATGACCGAAGATTGTTCGGAGTCCCGAATGAGATCAGGGACATGACGAGGAGTCTCGAAACGATCGAGAGGTAAAGACTCATATATTGGAAGGTTACATTCGGACACCGGAATGGTTTCAGGAAGTTTCGGAGTACCGGGGGTTTCCAGACCCCCCCCCCGGGGGGGGGGATTTAATGGGCCTTCTTGGGCCTTTGTGGAAAGGAGAGGAGGGCCACAAGGAGGCTGCCCCCCCATGGCCAGTCCTAATTGGACTAGGGAGGGGGCGGCACCCCCCCTCTGTCCTTCTCCCCTCTTCCTCCTTCCCTCCTTCTCCTAGTTGGAATAGGAAAGCACTACAAAAAATACACTTCCATGATGATACGTGTTTGTCACAGTAGGTCGCTTTTTTTGTCATGCATGTACATCCATGACAAATTTATGACAGAATCAAGATAGTCATACCTGTGATGTCGTAGAAGTGTTCCATGACATTACCAAAATTATCATCACGGAAGTGTCCACTTCCATGATGATAAATCACGCGTCACAGAAGTGCTTTCGTCAAGGGTGACCGACACGTGGCATCCACCGTAACGGAACGTCGTTAAGCTATCAGGTCGGGTTTTGGATCCGATAACCCGTTAACAGCCCCGACCAATGGGGATTTTCCACGTGTAAAATCATCATTGGCTAGAGGAAACACGTGTTGGCTCATCTTCGGGATAGATGTCATCCACTCACTGGACAGAAGGCGCCTATGATACGTCGACACGTGGCACGACCCAACAAGTTTAAATGGGCCGGCCCAACTAAAGGCCCACAAGATTTTGCGGACCATAATGGGCCGGCCCAGCTAAAGGCCCACGAGATTTTGCGGTCCATAATGGGCTGTCCCAGCTAAAGGCCCACAAGATTTCGTGGGCCATAATGGGCCGGCCCAGGTAAAGGCCCATAAGATTTTCTTGTGCCATAATAGGCCGGCCCAGGTAAAGGCCCACAGTGACTCTAGCCCATAATGAACAGTAATTTTCTTTATACCCGTTAATGTCCTGTGATTTACATGGGCCGTTTCCAGCCCGTGTTAGCTTTCGGCCTATTGATGGCCCATACGTTCTTGGGCTCCTTTTCGGCCCTCGATTACTTCCGGCCCGTTACTGGCATGTTCCCCTAATGGGCCAAATTTGGCCCATGGCAAGAGTCGGCCCGTTACTGGCTTGTTCCACTAATGGGCCAAATTCAGCCCATGGCAAGAGTCAGCCCGTTACTGGCCTGTTACCCTAATGGGCCAAATTCGGCCCATGGCAAGAGTCGGCCCGTTTCTGGCCTGTTAACCCGTTGCGCCGTTTCCAGCCCGTCCTATATTCTGGCCCATTAACGACCCGTTATGCTTGTGACAAAATTAAGCCTTTGCTGTCCTACGGCCTGTTAACGGCTTGTTACCGTGCTGGGCCGATACCAATTACGCCCGACTATGGCCCATGTAGACCCATTTATCCGACGGCCCGAGGCCCACCGATTACAGGCCCATTTATCGACGGCCCGTAGGAGACCCATGGATCCTACGGCCCGTATATGGCCCATGGTAGTTGTGGCCACTAGCAAACCAGGGAAAAAGAAGACTAGGAAATAAATAAGGCCGAAACTAACGCTAGGCTATTAAGGCGATTGCACAGATTACATCCACTCGGCATCAAAGATCGCCACCAGTGCAAATATAGGGAACACCCTACACTATACAAAAATGGCTTGCTGTTTTCTTCAGGCGGTGGCTGCACGTTAAGAATAAATTTTGTATCGCACCAAAACAAATTACAACTATATAACAAAAGGAAGGTTGGCATAAAACTTAACAGTCTAGCAGATAAATGCACCACCAGAAGTTCAGAAGCTCAGTTCATTTGACCTGACTGTTACGTTTTCATGCTGTATTGTCCGATGGAGCACCATAACCCTCGCCTTCATTTCCCCTAGGCTCCTAAACAACATAGCAAATGTCTGATAGTCTAGTTTCAAAACCATGCATATCTTGACGACATTGAGCAATGTTTCTCCTTGTTTCACAAAGGGTCTCTGTTAGGGAATGGACTTGTGTCTGGAGCGCAGATACAACATTGCTTTGAGCTTGCATATCTTGATCATGAGGCGGTTTGGACGATATTGCCTTAACAACCAACCCAGTATTACGCAGGAACGTGCTTTTGGCACTGTTAGTGGACAGGTACTGACCCACTGCAGCAAGAGCTGACATTGCGGTTATAGTTTCCTCGCCACCTTCAGAAGGTGGCGGTTCCACCATTTTTTCCATAGCTCGCTGAAAAGTCAAGGTTTTACATTAGTAGTACCAGAACCGAAGATATTAAGGAGGCATCAAAACCAAACAAAATAGCTTTGGTCTATACACAGAACTTATTCTGGTGAACCCATGTAAAATATTAGTTGTATTTTATTGCAAAGTACATAATAAAACCAGGTTCCAAACATATGACCATGTACCATCACTAATGTATTGTCTATTTCTTCACATTGTATTGAGGGCTAAGGATAAAGAGACAAAGTTTATAATATGGTAAGCATAGTATGACGTCATTCATATCACAAAACAACTGAGAACAGACAAACAGGCAATTGTAACGTTGTGTGGGCAAGTCCAGCACGGAACTAGATTACGGGTCAAGATCAAAGGAACATCACTCCTCTCTTTTAAACCTTGTAAGGTGCAATGATACGCTAAGACAATTGTGTATAAAATTGAAAAGAGTAATAGACATTGGCTGCAAACCATGCAGTTCAAGGCACAAGTCAGAGTAAGTAGTAGTTAAAAGGCATGAGGATTAAGGACTTACAACAGCGGCTTTGACTGGTGTAGTCGTGCCCTTCTTCTTGCTGGTGTGACAGTCCTTGAAGATTTCCACAACATTTGGTTTAGGTACTTTTTGGTCCTTGCGGGCTTTCCTCTGCATTTGGAACAAGTCAATATAGATCTGATAATATGGTACAACGAAAAGAGTGAAACATCAGCTAATTACAAGAGCCTCGCAGTGTGCAATATAGCTACGAGATCCTGTCGTCTGTTGGAATTTCACTTTCGTACGGTTGGCCTTGTTCTTTGAACAGTTCACCTACAAGAAGATAGATTTGTGTGGCACATGCGTAAATAGGACTTCAACATGTGATCTGATGACATATATATAATGTACGTGATACTTCGGATCGGACCAGTGTTTAATGAGGCCTCTCTAGTCTTCATCAGATATATTTTCCACTGGAGATGTTTGGGCAAGTTCACTGTTAGCCTTGCCTTCAAAGTGAGTTTTCCTCAAGTTATACCGATACTATCGCAGAGCAGACTTGAAAACATGGGTGCAAGCTTGTCTGGTTGCATCATCTTGGCTATCCAACTTGAACCTCATCTGTTGAAAATTATGGGAGTCTCATTATCAGCAACCTAGAAAGTATTGGACAGAGCAAGACGATATTACTAGTTTCCATACATAACCATACTTACAGATAAATGGTCGAGGAAGATGTTGAACTGGGTTTCGTATTTGTCATTCCTGTACTGAATCCATGTTGGAAGGATACGTACATGACACCTAATAGCAACCGCTGCCTCTGATACTAACTTGGCTGACTCTGTAGCATCATGTGGCCTTTTTAAACCTGCCTCAAAACGGATCTCCATTCTTCCTCCTCTAGATTTAGTTAACCTATCGAGCATTATCCCTGATGTTTGTTTCCTCTTGCGCCTAGGTGCTAGTACAACAACAAACATAGGAAGTGTTAGTGTACATCAAACTGTGAGACTACATATAAAGAAGCATGCAACTGTAACTTGACTCCAGCAAGTACCTTCTTGTTGTTGAAGCTCACAAGGTTCATCTGATATTGCCAACTCGTCTTGTGTCAAGAGTGCTTGGGAAGTAGTGTCAGGTGGCAAGGGAGCTTGGGAACTTGCCGCTAGCTCAGTTGACGCATGAGTACGTCGTGCAGCTAGTAGTACTGTGGTAGGTGTTGCAAGAACTAGGGCTGTCTCTGCTTGTTTGGTGGCAGCTATTTGTTTCTGTTTGTCTTTTTTTGCAACTCGTGTTGCATGGGATGTCGTGTTTGTAGAATTTTCTGCTGGACTTTGACCTTCTATTGCACCATCAGTACCAGCAGAATCTGCAGGATTCATCCGCTTCTCATTCCCTGCCATTTTGTGTTTCTTCCTCTTTCTCTGTGCCATGTTAAGTCAAGCCGACAAGAAAAACGAATAACAATTTAGTTCTTCAGAACAAATTGATGCGTGATGTAGACGAACTGAACTTTGATGTTAGACAACCACATGACAGGAGGATGTAATATGTATGAAAAACAGGACAGAAGAGATAACCAGAACTATGATGTGTAAACTAAGAAGAAGAAATTTCACCAAATTAGAAGCAATGCAATGGAAGGTAGACACCATATGAAAGATGCTACAAATATCGCTCTGCCAAGTTAACAGTATCTCATCATAAATGGCGTTTAAACAAATGTGAAGCAGTACAAGAAATAAATCATATGCAAGATGCAAACAACATCACACTACCATGTTAGAGGTCTCTCGTCATTAGTGCCATTGCATATTCACAGCATTGCATATTCACAGCTCATGATGTGTAAACTAAGGAGAAGGCATTTCAACAAATTAGAAGCAATGAAAGCTAGACACCATATGAAAGATGCAACGAATATCACTCTACCAAGTTAAAACTATCTCATCATAAGTGCCATTTCAACAAATTAGTAATACAAGCTAGAAAAGAATGTGAGATGTAACCTATATCACACTCCGAAGTCAATTGTGTCTTATGATAAGTGATTGTTGCAGGTTACACAACAGTAGTAATTTGATGTAAGAACATGGTGTGATAGAAAGATATTGTATGTTCTAGAAACAGGAACACGTGTCTTATTCAAGTATAAGTGTAAAGTAAGCAGATGGAATTCAACAAAATTAGAAGCAATACAAGCTAGACATCACACATAACATGCAACCACATATAACAGTGCCAAGTTAGAGGGAGCACCGGTGATGCTGCACTAGGGGAGACGTGCTCATCATAAACACAGCTTTGTTGAGTGTCTATGCATGTGTTGTCTTGGAAATCATCTTGGGGGTGTGGAGGAGTAAAAACTGTAGAGGCCCTCCGTTCGGAAGGAGCACCTTTATCCACTGCCTTGCTAACTTCCTTCCGCTTTATTGATTTTGAATTGTCAAGTAAAACCGACAAGAAAAAGCAATAAAATTCTCTCTTCAGAACTCATTCATGCATGATACTGACAATCACTACTTTGATGTAAGGCAAACACATGATACCAGGATGGAATATGTACGAAAAACAAGATGGCATGGCATGTTCACAACTGTTTGTGTAAACTAAGCAGAAACCATTCCAGCAAATAAGAAGCAATGCAAGCTAAACACCACATGAAAGATGCAACCAATATGACTCTGCCAAGTTAAAAGCGTCCCATCATAAATGGAATTTCAACAAATTAGAAGCAGTGCATGCTATAAATCATATGAAAGATGCAACTAATATCGCAGGTGTCTCGTCATGTTGATTGATGCGGGATACAAAAAAACAATAGTTTTATGTAAGGACATGCTTAATAGACAGATGTACTATGTACTAAATACAGGAAGGCATGTCACATTAACAGGTATAATGTATAAGCTAAGCAGACTAGCACATGCAGTTTAACCAAATTGGAAGAATTACAATCTAGACACCATATGCAACATGCAACCACATATCACGCTGCCAAGTTAGAGAAAGCACCTGCGATGCTAGTGTAGGGGAAATGCTGTAATCAACTACAGAGCTACGTTCACTATCTTCATCTAGCATTTATGTTTCTTGAGAATCATGTCGGGAGGCTGACGCTGCATTCTTTAATTGAGGAGTAGCCCCCTTGCCTGCCTTCCTCGTCATAAGTGATTGATGAGGGATACACAAGAACATTAGTTTGATGTAAGAACATGGTTAATACACAGATGTACTAGTATGTACCAAAAACAGAAAGGCATGTCATATTCAAAGGTATAATGTGTAAGCTAAGCAGATGAAATTTAACCAAATTGGAAGCAATACAAGCTAGACATCCGGCTGGAGTGGTGAGCATGATCATCTAGGACCTGAGAGCCAGGTGGAAGGCGGAATGCTTCGCCACCATCGCAGCTTTTTAGTTGGCTTCCAGGTGATGCCTATCTTTGCTGGGCTTGTCACTGGCTCGGCCAGTGCCCTGACTAGCTATTTGTCTTCTGGTGCTCACGGGATGGTGGTTCATGTAAAAAATATCTTTCCTTATCTTACCGACTTCGGCCTTTCAAATACAAGCTAGACACCATATGGAACATGCAACCACATATGACACCGCGAAGTTAAAGCAAGCACCTGGGATGGTGGTTCATTGCGAGCGAGGTCATCAACTTCAGAGCTACGTTCCCCGTCTCCATCTGCTGACACTACACCCTTTAAAGCGTTGAAACGTGTCTTGCCTAGCCGCACACCAAACTGGAGCGACTTCTCTCTTTTCTTTTTGGCTTCTCTCATGGCAGCAGAGTCTGAAATACCCTTGCATAAAAACACAACAGTGAGAGTAAGGGTGAAGTGTGTGCAGAACTAGTGCACTGTAAAAGTAGCAGATAGCAGGTGGCTGAAAAAAAAATGACAAGAGACATATGATATCTCTACAACATTGCATGGCAAACAAAATTAGATTCTACTCTGTATGATTTTGTAATATATGAGCACAGGAAATGCAGGTACTCCTCCAGCACACCACATGTGGTCATATCTAAGATAACAGTCGACTGAAAATAAATAGGTCAGTCGATTTTTTTTAATGAACCGTCTGATCTATAAGGAACGGGCAGATGGCCTTCGTCTACCTCCCGCCAGTCACTGTTGACGATCTTTCTCGAACCGCCAGCGACCACCGGCCCAGACCCCTTCCTCCGCCGCCCCGCCCTCCCATCGACCTCACACCACCGCCGTGCTTGGCAGTGCCCCCAGGCCATCCCTTTAATCCCGGCCGACCTCCAGATCGGGCGCCAGTAGCTCTAGGCCGCACACGCCCCTAAGATAAACACCAAGGCGCTGCTTCCCCAGCGTAATAGGCGTACTAGCGCCTGTTACGCCGGGGAATGCTTCCGTTAATTGGGAATCAAGTGGCCAGAAATTGAAATTCAGGGGGGCGACGGACCTCTAGCTAAGGTGAAATAGTATATGAGGAGAAACCTTGTGCATCGCGAGTTACTAGGAACATCTAGTATCAAGAAGAAGCGGCCAACTAGTGTCTTCTGTGGGATGAATACCGTGCAAGCAGAGACGTAAGATTTGCACGAATAAGGGAAGAGGAGTACCTTTTTCGGTTGCCGGTGTGGTCACCTCCACAAGTTGCGTCGATTTTCTTCTTTTTACCGGGGAAACCGATGTTCTGGAGAGTGCAGGCTTGGACGAACCCATGGCCAAATTGTTGACTGTGTTGCCATGGCCGTATGTCGGCGAAGGGGAAGCAGATCCGAGGCGGCGAAGGACGGCGTAGCAGGAACAACTCCGGTGCGGTGGAGGGTGGCGAAGTTGGAGCGGCAGCGGTGAGGCGCACGACGGCGTGGTTGAACTGGCTCGGGTACGGACGGCTCGGCCTCGGCTTCAATTACTAGCCGTGGAGGGCGTTGCGGTTGAGGTTGCGGTGGACGACGACGTCGGGGTATCGGCCCCGGCGTGATGGAGGAGGGCGGCGGTTGATGGGTGGGATGGGGTGGCGGACGGAGGACGCCGGGGTTTCGCGGCTGGTGGAGAGGTAGTTTTGGCGCCCACGGAGTACGAATGGGGAATCGGACGGGTGGGGGGGGGGAACCATGTTTCGGTCTGGGACGCACTTGTTTTTGGCTTTTTTGAACAGAAATGGGACGCGCTTGTTTGAAATTTGAGGAAAGTACAAACTTTGCCCCCTCTTAAATTTCGGACCTACTGCGGGTTGGGGGTAGGATGGTAATCCCAGGTGTCCCAAATAGTGGGCGGGAGCAATTTCGGCCGCGCGCATGTGTGCTTAGGCGGCCATTGTGTATGAATGTTTTTCGGATGCGGTTGTGTGGCGTCTAGATGAAGCTAAAAACCTACCCTGGTTTAGACCTTTGGACGTCGGGCCGGTAGGTTTCACGGGTCGGAGTTATTAGAAAAGTAATTTCCTTGTACTACCAAACATTGGTCTCACGCGGTTTTGGGTGAGTAGAGGCTCTTTTGGCGCTTCGTTCGAAATTTCGAAACACAAGCATTCACGTTTAGAGTACTCTTGAACTATGAGGATTGACCTAAATATACAACGTTATATTTGACCTTGTATTTTTGAAAACCTCATTAAATTATCCGCTTCTTTTTGAAATTTTGACACTTGAAAATCCTATCACTACGATTATTTTGGAATGGAGGAGCTAAATTTGAATCTATTTTGTACACGACTACATATGCTATTATGTACAAAATCAGAGCAAAGATTGGTGCCCCCATAATTTAGGTATGGTTTACAAATGCCATGATATCAAATTCAAATAATTGAATGGACTTCACGTTGAATTCGATTTTTTAAACCACCTTAATTTGAATTCAAATGTATGCTAGTTCATAGGTAGTAGCTATTTATAATGTCCATTGTGTAACTTTCGTATGTATAATGTGCTTTACACACAACATGAACTATACTCACGTTTATATTCGATTGCTAAAGCGATGCATTGTCTGGAGTTCAAAATACTAACTATGTGGATCAATTGTGTCGAATGATAACATAGACATGCTCAAATTCGATAGAATCTAGATGTCTGATGGATCAATGACCTCCTTACGCGAATTGCAAATATCATGATCCCATCCTAATATTTGGATACAATTTATATCTTTAATCAATGTGTAGAGCAGTCTTTTACGTGTAGTTTCACTCTCCATAGGTGGTCTCTCACACATGCTCACACACTCTCTCCCGAGGTGTCTTTCTTGCACACATGCTCTAGATATAATCCTCCCTCCCTCTCGTAACCATTTACAACTGTTTTCACTAACCTTTATCACAAGCACTCTTCCTCTCGCAAACATACACACGCACAATCCTCATCGACCCTTTCTATGTACATGGACCTGCCTACGTGTCTCATGTACGCACATTATCTTTACGCCTATCTCTCACGCATTGTCTCACACCTCTCTTCCTAATCGACGAGTGTGATTCTAGTAGAGCATTCTATAGGATGCCCCTTAAAGTTAGGTTGGATGAATAGTAATATCAGAGATAAAGGGGTTACCTTAGTCCGAGAACCTAGGGTTACAAATCCTAGCCGGCTTTGTCAGTGGACACAGAGTCCTTCACAATTCTCCTATCTTTGTCTTGTACGACTAGTCATCCATGGGTCTTCCTAAATGCATCACGGGCCGACTAATGTGGCGCAGGACGAAACAGAACGAAGGGCCTCACCTCGACCCACCGGACCTCACGCAGTGACACACCCTCTGCCCCCACGTCTAATTATCTTCTCACACCCACACATACCAACACAAACACCACACACACAGAAAATTTCTCCTGGTGCCTCTATTCCCTCCCCCTTGCATATACACACTCAAGGGAATGGAATCTCTTGTCGTGATGTCATATTCGTCTCTCTCTCTAGACCACTCTCATTTCTCGTGCTACCTCTCCCACGCCCCCTCGGCCCCTCTATCCATGCCTCTCTCGAATACGTAATACACACACATACCTCTCTAGGCCCCGCCAAATGCATCAACTACACATTCACACATGTTACATCACGTACCCCATTGATCTAAAAAGCCCTCTCTTCACATTTATTTCACATACAACATTCCTTTTGAATAAAGTGTGGCCAAAAAATTATTTTAGAGTTTCTACATATATACAACATTACAAAGTTATATGGAGGAGTACGAACGCTAATTTGCATTGCATGGTGCCCACAATGATATTTATTCCGCACTGTGAATTTGTATATTTTATACTATATACAAAGTTAGTCATAATAAAGAGAAACAAAGAGCATCTCTCTCTCCATCGCATACCCCCCTGTACACCCCTTTCACGTATGCACACAAAACTATCTCCAGGTCCTCTAAAAGTAAGCCCCCAGAAAATTCACGCATGTTTCATCTTTCTCTCGCGATATATGCAATGACGATCATTGTATTTGAAGCGAAAGCATGATACGTACATTGGACTTCAGAATCCACTCATTACGGTCACCATTTATGTTTAGTGGTTATTATGCAGTCACGGGCTCACCATACAACTCTGTATTTGCTCATGACATGACTAGTTGACCAGTTAAACGCTCCACGTGGCACCTCTAGTGTTGCATCACATTATCTCACTACCACGTGCCCACCTGTCGACTTGTATCTACTCTACATCTACACTCTTATAAAATACATAAAATACACTCTTATAAAAACAGAGTTGGTGATGATGGTGTGCCTGCCATCCTGCAATATAGGCCGTCCGATTTATATCTGACGGATAGGAAAGAAACTATGGCAATTTTGCAAAAAGGTACCCACACACCTCTCCACATTTGCAAATAAGGCCTTCCCTCGTTCATCCTTTTCTCTCACAAGATAAACAAGTCATACAAATGCATCTTGATGTTACATGCAACGCACGGGCATCTTGCTAGTAAGAATGAAAACAAACGACAAAAAAATATTTGGACGGTGGTTCGAAGTCATGACGCGGGCATAGCGGACAAGGTGGCCTTGTATTGGTATTGTTGGGGACAATCTCGTTGCCGCTGCTGCACGGCTGGAGGCCATTCCAATTGAAGGTGACTCATCGCAGGCAGTAGAGACGCGACGGGTCAAGGAGCTTCTGAGGACAGCTTTGGTCCAACAGGAAGCGTACTCGTACAGCTGTGACCGGATCTACTCGACCCCCTGTCCAAGCCGGAGCTATAGCAGACATATGGATCAACCGGCAGTGTCGAGTAATGAACGACGCGGAGCACCCCATGGCAACAACCCGGCGGGTGGTGTTGATAACGCTCAGGAAGTGGTAGACCGGGCCCGAACGTGCAGGGAGGCCGAGTTAGCCACACAGCATCAGGCTCGGCAGCTCACGCTGGTTCGTCCAACTATCTCGATCGAACCTGGTGTTACTTCTAGTTCTTCGCGGGTGCCTTGCCTTGTCCCCGCTTTACGCAATGTGCGTCTGCCCAAGGATTTCAAAGGCCCGCGCAAGGTACCAAATTACACGGCGGATCAACCTCTAGAGACATGGGTGGAGAGCTATGAGATGGCCATGGAGATGCTTGATGTGGATGACGCGGCGTGTGCGAAATACTTCACCATGATGCTTGAAGGAACGGCCCATACTTGGTTAAAAAGCTTGCCGGCTAATTCTATCAGTTCATGGGCCCAATTACGAGCCCGGTTTATCAGCAATTTCAAGGATACATGTAAACAGCCTATGTCGATAGTGGATTTAGCTGCCTGCGTCCAGGAGGAAGGAGAATCAACGACTCATTGGGTGCGCCGGGTTTCACAAGTGTTGCACTCATCAGACCGTATCAACGCTGACACCGCAGTATTAACCCTAGAAGGCAACTGCCAGTTTGGGCCCCTAAAGCTGAAGTTGGGACGAATGAAGCGTCATTACACTGACATGGGGACCCTCATGGCCGCTTTGGTGAAATATGCTGATTCTGATAGTACCAAGGATCCCGAATCTGATGATGACAAGACAGGGAAGGGAAAGAGGAACAGCAACTCCAAAGGTCAGCAGCATCAATGGACAGGCAATGGTGGTGGAGGCAAGCGTAAAGCGGATGGTAACATGGACTTTGTGGCTAATCCAACACGCAGGACAATGGCCAGTGATGCAAGGGTAAACCGCAAAATCGCAATGGGGCACCCAACCCTAACCCGGACCGCCTAAACTATCTGCTAAGCCAGCCCTGTCCAAGACATGGGACGAAGGAGGCGCCAGCAAACCACCTTTGGAAGGATTGCTTCATTACGCAGGAGTTCAAGAATTCTAATGCTTTCCGGTATGATCACGGCTCCGGCGGTGGCTCAGGATCCGGGCCGGGTTACGGTGGAGGAAATTCTGGTTCAGGATTTAATGGTAATCCGGGCGGACATAATGGTCAAAATAGTCAGAACAACCAGGGTGGTTACAACCAACAGCAGCAACAGTCAGGTTAATAGAGCAACCCAAAGCAGTTGAGTACTGGGCAGTACCATGTCTTCACCACTAGCTTGGACAAGCGAGACCAGAAGGTTCAGAGGCGGGCGGTCAATTATGTTGAACCGGCCATACCCCGTTATCTACGTTGGTCTGAACAGCCAATCATATGGAGCAGAGAGGATCACCCTCCCCAGGTTGATAATCCGGGTCAGTTGGCTTTGGTGGTGGCACCTCAGGTGGGAGGTTACAAGTTCACCAAGGTGCTCATGGATGGAGGGAGCAGCATTAATATCTTGTACTATGAGACCTTCCGTCGTATGGGACTAACAGATAAAAATCTCAAACCGTCTAATATGGTGTTCCATGGTGTAGTACCTGGCAGATCAGCATATCCTGTTGGTAAGATAGCTCTGGAAGTGGCCTTTGGGGATGATCATGATTCCAGGTCGGAGACATTGACGTTTGAAGTGGTGAAAATCCAAAGTCCATATCACGCCCTGTTTGGGCGACCGGCCTACGCCAAGTTTATGGCACGACCCTGTTATGTGTATTTGCAGCTCAAGATGCCGGGTCACAAGGGGACAATAACGGTTCACGAAAGCCGCAAAATCGCTTTGGAGTGCGAGGAAGGAGATGCGGCCTATGCAGAGTCGGTTTGTGCCACTGAGGATTTGAAGTATTATAAGGACAATGTTGATCCGGCGGACATGACTCCATTAAAGAAGCCAACTACGAAGCATGATCCGGCCCTGAAGTTCAAATCGGCAGCAGAAACTAAGCTTGTTGACTTCGTACCTGGCGATTCGTCCAAGCAATTCAGCATCAGTGCCAACTTGGATCCGAAATAGGAAAGCGCGCTCATCGAGTTCATCCGTGAGAATCGGGACATTTTTGCATGGAAGCCCTCTGACATGCTAGGTGTATCGAGGCAACTCGCTGAGCACACCCTTAATGTGGATCCTAAATACAAACCGGTGAAACAGTTCCTCCGCCGGTTTAACGAAGAAAGACGCAAGGCGATTGGAGAAGAGGTAGCCAGGCTCTTAGCAGCTGGCTTTATTGTTGAAGTTTTTCACCCTGAGTGGCTTGCCAATCCAGTGCTAGTCCTTAAGAAAAACGGCACCTGGCGCATGTGTGTGGATTACACAGATCTTAATAAGGCTTGTCCAGCGGATCCTTTTGCCCTCCCCCGTATTGATCAAATTATTGATGCTACGGCGGGTTGTGAGCATTTAAGTTTTTTGGATGCATATTCTGGCTATCATCAGATCAAAATGGCAGTTAAGGACCAGGAGAAGACGGCATATATAACTCCTTTTGGAGCCTTCTGCTATGTGTCTATGCCCTTCGGGCTCAAGAGTGCCCAGGCAACTTATCAACGGTGTGTACAAAATTGTCTTCACAAGCAGATTGGCCGTAATGTACATGCTTACGTGGATGATATCGTGGTTAAGTACAGGGAGAAGGAGACTCTGATTGCTGATTTGAGGGAAACCTTTGATAACCTGAGGAGATACAAGATGATGCTTAATCCGGACAAGTGTGTCTTTGGTGTACCGACGGGCAAGTTATTGGGTTTTCTGGTGTCCAACAGGGGAATTGAGGCTAATCCAGAGAAGATCACAACCATCACCTCCCTGGCTAAACCAAAGTGTATCAATGATGTTCAACGCCTGGCAGGCCAGATTGCCGCGTTAAGCCGGTTTATCAGTCGTCTTGGTGAGAAGGCAATCCCTTTGTATCAGATGTTCAAGAAGACGGATCAGTTTGTCTGGAGTTCCGCTGCTGATGAAGCATTTGAGGACTTAAAGCGGCAATTGGCCAATCCGCCTGTGCTCGCCGCTCCCGTTGACAAGGAGTCGTTACTGCTATATGTTGCTGCTAATGCTCGGGTGGTCAGCGTGGCTATTGTGGTAGAGCGAAAGGAGGCAGGTAAGGAGCATCCGGTTCAATGTCCAGTCTATTATATCAGCGAGGTACTCATTGAGTCCAAGCAAAGGTATCCGCATTGGCAGAAGCTGGTGTATGGAGTTTTTATGGCAACCCGGAAGCTTAAACAATACTTCCAAGGGCATCCAATTACGGTGGTTAGTTCTGATCCTTTGGGGGATATCATCCAGAACCGGGAAGCAACTGGCCGGATTGCCAAGTGGGCTATAGAGCTTGGGCCACACGATTTGAAGTATGTGCCTCGGACGGCGGCTAAGTCTCAAGCACTTGTTGATTTTATCAATGATTGGACGGAAATGCAAGCGCCTGAAGAAAAGCCGGATCACACATATTGGACCATCCATTTTGACGGATCCAGGCAATTGGAAGGCTCGGGGGCTGGAGTCGTATTAACTTCCCCATGAGGTGATAAGTTTTGTTATGTTCTCCGCTTAATGTTCCCTTGCACTAACAATGCAGCTGAGTATGAAGCCTTGCTCCATGGTCTCCGGATGGCTAAGGAGATGAATCTAAGTCGAGTTAAGTGCTTCGGTGACTCGGACCTCGTGGCTCAGCAAGTGTCTGCCACTTGGGACTCCAAGGACCCACTTATGGCAGCATATCGTCGTGAGGTGGATATTGTTGCAGGTCATTTCAAAGGCTATCAGGTGGACCATGTGGACCGGCGGAAAAATGAAGCGGCGAACGCCTTAAGCCGGCTGGGCTCTCAGCGCAAACCGGTTCCGCCCAATGTTTTTCTGGATGTGCTGCACAACCCGTCAGTCAAGATCCCTGGTGAAGCGGATTTGGCTATTCCTGATCCGGAGGCTCAATTGGTGGCAGCTCTTCATGTTATTCCGGATTGGACGCTTCCTTACCTGGCGTACAAGAACCGGGGCGAGTTACCAGAGGATGAGACTCTGGCCCGACAGATAATCCGGCGATCCAAGTCCATGACTATTATCAATGGCAAGTTGCATCATTGCAGTGTGTCAGGAGCATTTCAATGCTGTGTGTCTCCTGAAGAAGGCCGTGAAATTTTGCGTGAGATCCACGAAGGAGATTGTGGTCACCACGCCGGTTCAAAATCTCTGGTGGCTAAAGCGTTCCGCCATGGCTTCTATTGGTTAACTGCTCATGCTGATGCGGAGGATCTGGTCAGACGATGTGATGGTTGCCAAAAGTTTTCAAGACGTGCTCATGTACCGGCTCAAGAATTGAGAATGATTCCAATTACTTGGCCATTTGCGACTTGGGGGCTGGATATGGTTGGGCCTTTCAAAAGGTCCAAAGATAAGAAGACCCACCTCCTGGTGGTGGTTGACAAGTTTACAAAGTGGGTGGAGGAAGAACCTGTTAGCAAGTGTGATGCGGCCACAGCTGTTCAGTTCATTAAAAAAGTGATTTTCCGGTTTGGCTTTCCACACAATATCATCACATATAATGGTACCAATTTGTCCAAAGGTGCCATGAAGGAGTTCTGCGAACGGGAGCACATCCGGCTCGACGTTTCATCAGTGGCACACCCACAGTCCAATGGTCAAGCAGAAAGAGCTAATCAAGAGATCTTGAGAGGCATCAAGCCTCGGCTTATGGTTCCTTTGCAGAGAACGTCGGGTTGTTGGGTAGAAGAATTACCATCTGTGTTATGGAGCATCAATACAACACCCAACAGATCAACAGGATACACACCGTTCTTCATGGTTTATGGAGCGGAGGTGGTTCTCCCCAATGATATCCGTCATGATTCACCTCGTGTGACGGCTTATATTGAAGCGGACAACGAGACAACACGGCAAGATGCTTTGGACCGGTTGGATGAAGAGCGTGACATAGCAGCCGCTCGATCGGCGATTTACCAACAGGATCTTCGTCATTATCACAGTCGCCGAGTCAGAACCAGAACCTTTCAGGAAGGGGATTTGGTGCTTCGGCTCATCCAAGATCAGACTGATATGCATAAGCTATCCCCACCTTGGGAGGGGCCTTTCGTGGTCAGCAAGAATCTGCACAACGGGTCATACTATCTGATCGATATTCGAGAGCATAAGGACTCACGTACATCAGAGGAGGAGACCAACAGGCCGTGGAACATAGCTCATCTTCGGCCTTACTATACCTGAGCCATTGGCTCTACTTATTTACATATTACAACGATGTATATATTATGATTAAATATAATAAACCGGAACCTCAGCTAAAGCGGGGTATCTGTTCTTTTACATCATGTGTGGTTACACGGAGTTGTTCTAAAGCAGGCCTCCGGTTTACCCCTTGAGTTAGCTTTTTAAAAGCATCATGTTATATCACTTGGGGGTTTGGTCGTGTCCGAACCAATACCATACCTCTTGATAGGCGAGAGCCACCAGATCACTTGGGGACTTGGTCATGTCTGAACCAGTCATGCCTCTTGATCGGCCTAAGGCCACAGAATCACTTGGGGGCTTGGTCGAACCCGAACCATTGCCATGCCACTTGATCGGCATAAATGCCACGGTTTCATTTGGGGACCTGGCTGACTAGAACCACAGTTACACCTAACGGGAGCTTGGTCGTGTTCGGCCATGGTAACGCCATCTGATCAGCTCAAATAAACCCTTTTTGCAAACGGTTTTGTCATTGCATTTGCTTCACACTTTTCTTTGAAAGATACTTCTTTCTTTTTTGCATTTTTTAACCGACAAAGTTTTCAACCGGTTCATACTGTCAATTGACGGAACACGGTTCAGTTCAATCCGGAGACTATTTGCCCAGTTTGATCTTTTTTGTTAACATCCTCTTATGGAGTAACACGGTGTTTATTATAACCCGGTACGGTTTACATGGTAAACCGGCTATATATATATATATATATATATATATATATATATATATATATATATATATATATATATATATATATATATATATATATATATATATATATATATATATATATATATGGGAGCTGCTATCTCCTCCAACAGTGTGGGTTTACAAAACTCCACTTCAAGATTGGCCGAGCCAACTTCACGCTCAACGATGGCAGGTATTATGTATCTCAAAAAATTTGGTCATATACTTAAAAAAATCGGATGTTTTGTTTTCATGTATGCAGACATCATATTCCGCCTGACGGTACAACCGCAGTGGCACTTGAAGAATTTTTTATTGCAGAAAGTACTTTGGAAAGTTCATCACCAAAGGAAGAGCAAATTATGCACGAAGGCATATCAACATCAAAAGTATCAGCTAGCCTATTACAAGGCAACACGGTGCCCATAATAAGATCATTGTTTTTTGCAAAGGAGAAGCGGTTTTAAACTGGCTTCCGGTTCAAGCTTGGTCACCAGCCTGGCCTGATGGTTGAGGGTCATCCTGCGCCGCTTCAGCTTCAGTTTCTCTACCCAGCGGCTGGAAATCAACAGTTGTCCAGTCGATTCCCATTAATGCTTGAAAAACAGCTTCATCATGGATCAGCAAGGACGGGTCAATATCGGGAGCGTAAGTATGCTTACGGATTGGAGGGATAAGATTTTCCGATTCATGGATTGGTGCAGCTATTCGCTTGTTCTGATTGTCATATTGGGCTTGATAATGAGACAAGTCTGCTTCTTCAGCCAATTGACAAGCTAGCGGACGCACCTCCCGGTTTATTGCTCGCAGATCCACTTCACCAAACTCTGACCCGTCTTCCTTCAAGCTGGGATAGCCCTGAGCCGCTTCAATAGGATCAAAATCCGGCACCCAGGCTTTTGCCCGGATTAAGGCATTGATTGCACTGGTTTGAGCAGCTGATTTTTTCAGCTCTTCAACCCGGGCAGGAAGCACCGATAGTTTCATCAGAGTGTCTTGAATCAAAGTGGGCGCCGGTTTGTTGTGGGATGCAGTACAGATGATCCGCTGGGCACTAGTGTACAGTTGTTCAACCAATGTATAGGCGGCTTTCAATTTCTTCCGCACATCTGACCCCAAGTGACCAATGCGTGTCCCTGAAATATCATAAAGGGTTAATAAACTGGCAGCTCTGTAAGAAGGCAGAGTCAATTCAGAAGTCAAACCGGCTTACCAAAGATAGCAGTGGTCATGGCATGCACATGCCGCTTTATGCTGGTCAGTTCATCCACCACCGGTTTTAGTGCAGCCTCGGCATCCTCTGCTTGTTTGATTAAAGCGAACTTTTCAGTGGCCCAATCCGCCCGCTTCTTCTTGAACCTCTCCTTAAGCTGTTCCATGGCGCTTAAAGCGCTGGCTAATTCCTCTTTTGCTTTGGAGGTTTCATCTTGTTGGGTTTTCAGGTTTTCTTGGAGATCGGCGACTTGGCTTTCTTTCGTCTTCAGCTCAACCTGCATACAGACAGTTATATGCTTCAACAAAACGGTACAAGGATTGAAGTACCAACCACATAACAAGTTATGCACTTGGCACTTGGGGGCTAATGCATATTCGATCTTCATCTTTCAATTGTTTACAAAGTCCCAAGATCAATACAAGTATTCAACTTGACACTTGGGGGCTAATGGCTATTTGCTCGTATATATTCTGATGCGGCAATCTCAATTACTTAAAGTACCGGTTTAACTACGCTAAGTTGAACCGGCCCTTGGGGGCTACATCAGCGAATTTCAAAGCATTAAGATTTATATTAGTAAGTCCGGTTTGAAAGAAGATTACAAACCGGCCCTTGGGGGCTAGGAGAGTCAGCAAGAATTGAAGCATACAAGCATGAAAGAGCATATGGAAGTTACCTCATATTTATCCTTCATCATATTAACCAGACCGACTTCATAGTCACGACTGGTATACAGCTGGTTCAGGTAGCTGGAATGGATATCTTGGGCATTCAGAGCAGCGTAAGTCGCCAGATCAGCATTCCATTTGCCTTTACCAAAGGCAGCAAATTCTTCCTTGGCAGAATGTTTGGACAAAGCAACAGGATTGCTTGGCTCGGTATGGCCAGTGCCAGTAATGACAACCTCATCGTCCTGGGTATCACCGGTTTGCACTGGGGCTGTTGTCTTGTCAGTAGGCTTTGCTAGACCGGTGGATTTCTCAATCCGGATGGAGCTTCTGGACTGATGGACAGGACCTGAGGCATCCATAGGTCTTTCTTCAGCAATAAGATCGCCGTCTTGCTGCGGTGGATCATTGGGTATATCCTCAGGAATAGCCGCTTCAAGATCTGGTGTCTTGCCCGGTTCAAGGACGACATCTTCTTCGGCCGCTTTGTCCAGGCGAGCCTTCTTGCTTGGCCTAGGTTTGGCCCTGAAAGGAATAACAAAATCAAATACAGCATATGTTCTAAGGCGATGTGCTGCAAATATTATGATAAGTATAGCTTACCCAAGCACCGTTTTGAGCGGTGGCAGCTGGGTAGCCGATGACTCGCCAGAAGATGAGTGGGAAGTAACCTGGTAATCAGAGTCAGATGGATTAAGAGGTTGACGAAAGCAGCCCGCTTTAGGACAAGCACTGACAAGCAAATTAGAGACCTCTGAACGGCGTTTCCGAACCAGACTGTTCAGTAAACCGGCGGAGGTAACTACCTGGACGCTGTGCCGGCTTGTGCGACGAGCTTCGTGCTGTTGGGTCTTCATAAGAAATTTGGGATCCAAATAAGCAAGAGGATGAGAAAAATTTAACTTTCCGGTTTGCCTGACGGATTTTTAGTGAAGGCAAAGGTTCTGAATCGGAAGAGAGAATAATTACCTCTGCAGTATCAGCGTGGCTGGCTTCGTCATCATCCTGACAAATATCATCATCAATAAGATGCATGAAAAATAAGCCAAGTGAGTCAAGTTCTACCTCAAGGTCCGGATTATCCACATCATCATCAGGGGCCGGATTAGAGGATGCAGTGGTTCTTTTCCTGTGGGCAGTCTTCTTCACAGCTTTAGTCTTTTGCCGGGTTGCTCTTTCCGGTTTGTCTGGTTTTTCTGGTTTCTCCTGTGGCAGTTTCTTACTCCAAAACGGATCATTGCCCTGATTACACAGACACTGATATTAAACAATGATCAGATATATCAATAACAGATTCAGCAAAAAGAAAAATAAAAGTCTTACAGCTGGCGGTTTGTTGGTGGCACAGAAGGGAAGCAGGCCGTTTTTAGCACAGATGTGTTCCGGTTCATTCAGCATCTTATTCACAGCCTCTGTGATTTCTTCATCGGTGAGCTGGATTTTGGAATGTCGCAGTGGGTCATCAACACTGCCAGTATACTCGCACATCAAACCGGAGCGCTGACTAAGGGGCAGTATGCTCCATGATATCCAACAGCGAGCGAGATCAACCCCTGTTAAACCGTTGGCCATAAAGGCTCTGAGCTTTGACAGTTGAGGAGCATATTTGCTTCTCTCATGGGCAGTCAATCTTTGCGGAAAGGGGTGTGTATTGCTGAGCCGCTCCGGACGAAAGCCAGGCAAGGGATTCTCACCAGCAGGGGAGGTGTCTTTGCAATAGAACCATGTCTGATTCCACTCTTTGGGGTGGCTGTGCAGTTTGGCGTGAGGGTATGTGACCTCCTTCCTTTTTTGGATCGCCACGCCACCCAACTCCGTATTGGAGCCGTCAGTAAACTCAGTACGGCGGTTTAGATGGAAAAGGTCTCTAAACAATTCCACTGTGGACTCCTCTTGAAAGAACGCCTCACAGAGCACTTGGAAGTGACACATATTTGTAACAGAGTTGGGGCCAGTGTCTTGTGGATGGAGTTGGAAATCGGCTAAAACATCCCGGTAAAATTTAGAACCGGGCGGTTTAAAGCCCCGGGCTAAGTGATCTAAAAAAACAACAACCTCTCCTTCTTGAGGTGTAGGAGGGCATTCTTTGCCAGGAGCCCTCCAATGGATGGTATCTTTGCTGCCTAAAGCGCCGATCAGGACTAAATCGTCCAGCTGAGCCTCTGTGACACGAGAAGGAACCCAATTGCACTCATATACTTGCTTGGCCATGATGAAATCTACAAGGTAGAAGATCCCGGTTCAAAAATGCATTGATCAAGGTACATTGGTATGTGCAATGTTAAACCGGAGACAGATCTATCTAAACCGGAGTTTTATGAAGCAACAACATCTGGCGGTTCAACAAGGGGACTAATGGTATATGCCGATTTGGCAAATTTTTCTACAAGGTTAAACCGCCTGATCTAAGCATTGAAACAGCTGAGATTGCGGATGGATAAGTATGCAGAAATAGATTTCACAAGATTTCTCTATAGCGTTGGATCTGAAGCAAGTTCAGAAAAGATATAAATATTCAGAGGTTCAAAAGGAGCAATACCGAATCAATGAGAAAAACGTACATATGGATCTATGGTTTTGAGATGCGTAAGTGAAGGCGAAGGTTAAACAACTACCATTGCACGGCATAAAGATTTGCGGATTCATCTAAAGATCTATCGTATGAGCAAGAGGCAGACGATGAACACTGAAGAACTGTGAAACCCTAGAGCAGATCTGCGGGGGAAAGGATAGAAGATTTACTGGAGCTGAGGAAGACGCAGAAGGTTGCCGCGATGCTCTGGTGCGCCCAGGTTGATGCAGTGGCCAAGGTTGAGGTAGAGGTCGACGGCGGCGGCAGAGCTCTGAGGCTGGCGACGCGAGGAAGATGAGGAAGAAAGGCACGAAGGGGAGAAAAGGAAATGACCCTTCGGTCCTATTTATAAGGCAAAAGGACGTATGTCAGGCGCGACAATCAAGGGGCCATGAAACGGAGTTGTCGCCTCGATTTCCGCAGATCTATTAAAACAAGGAAGCGTAATGGATAGCTTCGTTATGACAGTTGACGTCACTCCGGTTTACAGCAATCAGAGAAGATGACATCATGGCGGTTTACCAATGTATGAGAAGATGTTGAAGATGAAGTTTTTGTTAAAGGATTGACATGAACACGTCCAAATCAATCTGGGGCCTAATGTTGGGGATATTACTGCTGGGCGTAAACCGGCCCATCTGGGCCGGGTCAACTTCATCAGTAGTTCAAGAGTGCTAAAGCCCAGGAAAGACAGATGAGGGCTTAAGGCCCGTAGTCGGTTTAAGATTTGTAGCTGTAAACCGGTATTTGTATATAAACTTGTATCATAAGTTAGGAATAAGGAGAGACCAACCCGGATACGAATATCGACCGGTGTTGGGACTTGGTGAACCGACGGGCGTCACCCGTGTATATAAGGGGACGACCCGACGGCGGTTCAAGGACAACAGACAACAACTCGAGACATAGGCGAAGCTTGTTTGCTCCCTAGTCATCAAAACCCCATCAATTCCATCACAACTAGACGTAGGCTTTTACCTTCATCGAAGGGGCCAAACTAGTATAAACTCTCTTGCGTCCCTGTGTCCGCTTTAACCCCTTCAAGCTAACCCGTTGCGATGGCTCCACGACTAAGTCCTTTCTCTAGGACATCTGCCGTGACAAAACCACGACAGGTATGCTGAGCCGTCTGTTTTAACACACAGGAGCTGGTGTGGTGATTATACACACACGCAGGCATGCACACGAACTGCATCCACGCAACACTCACACAAACACATGCACCCGCGCATGCACGCAACACTCACACGTACACACGCAGCCACGCACGCACGCATGCAACACTCACACGCACACACGCACGCATGCATGCACACACCAATACACCTCACGACCAACACACACTCTCACACTCAAGTGCTCAACCTACACGTGCATGCGCACACATCAGGCCCTGACAGACACATACACAACCAGGTGATTCCCGCGCACGGGTTGGAGCCTTGTCGCACCTTTTGCCTATGCGAACTAACAGGTGGGACCCACAACGAACATGGTCAATTTAACTAGTCAACATGGCGCCACGCAGACTATTTGGCCGGTCAACAGAGTGCAATCCGATGCTGAGCTGTGAGCAAGTGACCGTATAATCACCGCAAAATGTATATAGTGACCGTAATCAGTTTATTCTGAAGTTCAGTGACTGTATTACGTTTTTCTCTCTGTAGGCCCTCCAAAACTACATCTCTACACATTATCGCATGTTACATCTAACAACTATGCAATACATCACTACTACTACATTCTAACACAATAAATCATATGTGTTTTTAGTTTTACTAGATATCATATTGTTACTTATAATTATTCAGTTTGCATACATTAAAATTTTCTTTGAAATGTACGGCCAGTATCATCTACCGCACGGGAAAAATCCCGCCCTTTCCTGTTTAATCGGGTTTGTATCGATGGATCGTGCGAAACAGCAAAACTATAGTACTATATAGTACAAGTGACAGTTCACTGGGCCGTCGTGTCGTCTACTCCTCCGCCGTAAGAGTGGAGCACTCGCTTTCATAAATCTTCTAGTCCCTTTCGCCGACCTGTGGGACATCAAGCTACCAGGTCCACGTGCCATACCGGAATATAGTGCAGAGCAGCCGGGGTGAAGCACCCCAGTCATGGCGCTGGCATAGTAATGAGCAATGAGGCGTCAAATCACAAAGCTGCACCTTTCCCGCAATTAAGTTGGAGGGACGAAGCAACCATCATTTCACTCGTTGCTGAATCCGCTTCTCCCTCATCTTCTTCAACTTAACCATGTGTTGCTTCTGCCGTTGTTCTGCCTCATGTGAGACGCGGATCGGCATGGTAAAGCACTGACACGTGGGACCGCATGTTAGCAAACCGCCATGACAACGTCCTCCGAAAATAAGAAGCCTAATCCTAGACTTACAAAGGGCTACGTAGCTGCTACGTATACTTTCCATCTAATCTATATATGCCCCCCCTGATTTTCAGGTGGGGTGGGCCTAATCCTCTCCTTTAATCCAATCAAATAGTCCCACATCACATCAGTTCGTAACTTTACGTAAACCATTACGTGGATGTAGCATTGCTCAAATAAGAAACCTCCCCCGCCATCCGCGCGGCAAAATCACCTCCTTTTTACTAATCTCGATTCTATAATTTTTTAGATCAATATAATTGAGATTTGTATAGATAGCACACAGGAGCAAAACCAAGTGGTACGGTTAAGGGCATCCACAATGTGTAGCCAAATGTGAAAATAGCTTTTGGCATCGTGGGAACCATTGTGGACGGTGTTGCCAAAGCCAAAAAGATGGAACCGAAGCTCCCTGATTGATTGATTGAAGCGATAGAAAAATGCAACGTCTCTCCTCTTTCTCCCATGCTTGGACGCATGTAGTACAGTATAGAGCACAGAGTCTACTCCCCTGTCCCTTCTATCACAAATCACAAAGTAGTGAGGCGTCAAATCACAAAAGCACGGACGAAGCAACCATCATTTCACTCTTCGCTGACTCCGCTTCTCCATCGTCTTCTTCGAGAAGCCATCTCACCACATTAGTTATAGTAGTACTAGTAAAGGACTTCCTGGATGCAAATAAGGCAGTTGTCTCGGCTTGCAGGCGGCACTTGCGAACGACTTACCGTGGTCTCCCACAATGGTGTTCTCCGTCGAACGCACTTCGCCAAACCACCAAAAAAAATCGTCGACGTCACCGCAATGGGGAAGGAAGTCAAATATAGTTACTACCTCCATTTTTTTGTACACAAGGCCAGTATATCAAAATTACAATTTGCAAAGGGCCACTAACACTAATCGAGGCAAAATTGATGGGGTTAGCAACCAAGGACATTAATATCCCCTGCATGCATGCAAAAGTGAGAAGGTTGGTTTGCATGGCGCTACATTAATCAAGCGATGAGGAGTGAGATGGTTAGCTCTTTGGTCTTTGGAGAGAAAAATACGCATTAATTGACACGTGAAACGAGGATTTGTATCGATTAAATCCCGCGAAGGAAAACCCAGTCTTTCTTTTTTAACACTAGTACTCCTAGTACGTACGTACTTATCCTGTTTGGGTCTAGGCCTTGCATTGCCAAACTTCGCCACACATTTTTTCCAAGCTTGCCTAAAGTTTTCAAAATGAGAAGGAGGTACACTTGCGCACGGCTATCACGGTCGCACCGCACCCTCACACGGTCGCTCCTGCACGCCGCGATCGCACCGCACCCTCACACGGTCGGTCCTGCACGCCGCAAACCCAACCAAGGGAACGCACCCTCACTGACACGTGTTGTCACATGTGAACACACCAAACTCAGCCATCCTATCGCTGACATATAATTTTTGTTCATAGAGTATGTTTATCCAACCGCATGTTGGGGAGTATCCATACGGCCCGTGCGGTGGTCTGTTGAGGAAGAAGAAGAGGTGAGGAAGAAGGAAAGAAGGGTTAGGAGACATAGGATATTCATCCAACCGCCTGAAATGGTAGACTGACCCAAGTCAGGCGACTTGCATAACAAATATATGTTTTTACACAGCAAAAGATCCATAAAAACAACAACATAAAGAAAAACTATCACTGCTCACGGAAAGAGACGACCTCGTCGTCTTTGGCTGCCAGCGCGAACCAGCCATCGCTGCCGACGTGTATCTCCGCACCGTGGTTGTCCTCGGCCTCCAGCTACTCGTTCAAGCGGAGCGTGCGGGCGCTCTGCACAGACGAGAGCACAGCCCGGTTCAAGTTGAGGACGTCCGGTTCTACCAGCAGGAGGGCCTCGATGGTAGCGGCATCCGCGCGCTCCGCGTCGAGTCGAGCCCCCGCCGCCCGGTTCAAGTCCAGGACGTCCGGTTCCGCCTGCAGGAGGGCGTCGATGAGAGCGGCATCCGTGCGCTCTGTGTCGAGTCGAGCCTCTGCCGCCCGGTTCAAGTCCAGGACGTCCGGTTCCGCTTGCAGGAGGGCCTCGATGGCAGCGGCATCCACGCGCTCCGCCTCAAGTTGAGCCTCCGCCACCCGGTTCACATCCACGACATCCGGTTCCACCTGCAGGAGAGCCTCGATGGCAACGGCATGTGCGCGCTCTGCGTCGAGTTGAGCCTCTGCCTCCCGGTCCTCCTTTAGTATCGCCATGTTGAACCGCTGGTCCGCCTGCACAATGGGGGACTCAGACGCCGGCACGAAGTCGACGTCCGTCGTCTCATACCCATCGGGGGCCTTCTACGCCACGACCTCCGCCATGAACATTGGATCGGCTTCCTCCTCCTCGTAGCTTGGCTCCAGAGAACTCGGGGATTGGCCCGCCGCAAAGCGAGCTTGGGAACGGAGGTCTGTGGCGCCGACCGCCGCCGCGATTTCTGCGCGGCGCTCCGGCGTCAGCATCTTGTAGTAAGTGATCTTGCGGCGCACCATGGCTTTTCGGCGAACTAGGGGACGCTTGATGTGGGCTAGGGGATCGAAAGGTGGGGGAATGGGCTGGAGATTTGGTGTGGTTTTAGGGCAGTGGCTGGCGTAGGCCAAGCAGCAAAGGTTCTGATGTGAATAGTGGTTCCGGTGATGACCGGTCAATCGGTTTTGATTGTACATCGCTCTTGTCGTGTTCGCGTTGCAGCTCGGCATGCTGAACCCTCCACGTCGCTCACCGAATGGAACACGCTTCGTCTTGCGTTTTCGCTCGCTTGTGGGACCGCAGTTGAGAGCAAACCGACGTCCCTCCCCCTCCCCCGCCCGCATCATTTATTATACCACCACTCCCTCCATTTTATGCGGAGTAAATAAAAACAGAGGGAGTATACTATGGATGAGGATCCCCTGACGTGACCGAACCCATTGAGTAACTGACATGTGGGGCCTAGCAAGCATGGGGTCCGCCAGTAAGTGACCGAAAGGGAGGGTAAGGCAGGGATACCTACGTCAGAGGATCCACTTCCACTATACTACTTTGACCAAATGTTAGAGTAATAATATATGACATGCAATTTACACAAATGTTAGAGTAATAATATATGACATGCAACTTACACAAAGCATACATGGTCTAATGCGTTTTTCGAGGCTAACTTGCACCAAATGTTAGAGTAATAATATATGACATGTAACTTACACAAAGCATATGGTCAAATTCCTATGTGAAAGGAGTTTCCAATGATATAATTTTCACATTATACATCTCATATACTATTAATCTTGTCAATAGTCAAATTGGAAACCATCTCGAGTACAAATCTAGGAGTACGCACAAATCTAACAATATTGATTGGGCGTAGTTGAATGTTGATACTTTTTTGATCAAAGTAGATATACTTTGACTACACATAAAACTTATATGTAGACTAGAAAGGATAGGAGGGAGTATATTGTACGTTCAAAAATGAAACGAACATTGAATACCCTTTATATATGATTTGCGGATGCTATGATCACCGGTTCAAAATTTTGAATCCGCCTTAGGTATCACGTGCCCCCACTCGTTCCCTCTCGATTTCATCTCGGGATCCGGAGATCTATTGAAAGAGGACTAGGGTGGGTACATGCGAATGATACTCGGCGGAATGTTCAAATGAGGCATGCGGGAGGATGGACTCGACTGGAGGGCGACATGATCGATGGAGAAGAGGGTTGGAGAGGAATGAGAAATAAGCAAACGCCACATGATTATACTTGAACAGCTCAAATAAACAATAAGTTGTCTCGCTTGGCCTACATAGTGAAAGGCCTAATGCGCAACGCGGAGCACTGACGCTCGAATATGGCCGGGAAAACAGGGAAACAGACATGTGGGGCACACCCGTCGGGACGACGTAGCGCAGACTAGTCCAATGGAGGAGCTGGCCCATGACCTCCTCCCCACCGACAACCGTTCATGTGGGTCATTGGGGCCAACAACGGGGCGCAGCTCCAGCACCGCCTCTGGACACGGCGACCGCGGTGAGCGACACGCTCATATCGTCGCTAGACACGGTCGGTTTTAGTTTGCCGAGGGTGGCGTTAGTGCTGTGGCACGACCAACGGTATGTTTGGTTTGTGCCCAAGGTTGCCCCATCAAAGCATTGGGTAGCCAAAATTTTGGTTGAGGTATTGGTTGCCCATGATTTGGCCGACATTGGCAAGAAAAATGAACTTGAGTTGGCTAGAGTTCATTGGCATGCCAAAGAAATGGCAACCATCCAACAAAGACCAATCTTTGGGTCATGACCAAAATTTTGGTTGAGGTATTGGTTGCCCATGATTTGGCCGACATTGGCAAGAAAAATGAACTAGAGTTGGCTAGAGTTCATGGGCATGCCAAAAAATGGCAGCCATCCAAACAAAGACCAATCTTTTGGTCATGACCAAAATTTTGGCAAGGTGCACTTTGGCCACAATCCAAACACACCCCAACACCCGGCTCATCGAGGATGCATGGGGCGCTGCGACGCGTCCGCGGAGTGGTGTACTGCGGCTGGACCTGAGACCATACCGGGTCGTCTTGCTTTTCCAATGACATGCGGGGATCGCATGTGCGCAAAGGGCATCTCCAACGTTGCCACGACAGCTGACTACCCTGGCACACCAAAACCCTCGTCCCTCGCGCCGTCGCGCGGTGCGTTCCCAGCCGGCGCCAGCTGCCCGCATTCATGCCGTCTGTTCGTATGTCGTCATTAAGAGGCTCGGTGCCCGCGGAACCAACTCCAGCAACTTAATGACGCACCCGGATGCTTGGCCTCACCGGAATGCGCTACTTAAAGCGGCAACGCCCAGCTAACCTCCACACCATAACGCATTGTCCTCCTACCTGGAACCACATCCGCCATGACCGCAAGCGCGAACGCTCTGCGGGAGACCTTGTCTTCGGGGATGGAGCTCGAGGTCGCCGCCCTCGCTCAAGTCGCTGCACAAGCGGTGGCCACGCTGGCGGCCGACGACGGGAGCACCGTCAGCCACGCGTCCTACTTGCCACCGTCCAACGTCTGGCACCGCCGAGGTCGGGGACTCCTCCGAGGATGAGTAGGGCATGGGAGGCGGCAGGGCATGGTGTGCCAACTGGCCGGTCCATCTCTCGTGTTCTACTTTTCCTCGCCGGAGACCGCACCTTCACTTCACGGGTCTTGAACCCCGCCCCCGTACATGGAGATCACAGATGGAGAACGTCGGTCGCCACCGTAGAATAGGTTTAGGGTCGGGTTTCTTTTATTTTTTTATCCTATAAAAGTTCGAAATGTAATGAAAATCTGCCGTGTTTGCATTAATCTCGGCCGGTGTATATGAACTTTCACAATAATATACATATTGTAGGAGTACTAGCAAGATGCCCGTGCGTTGCCCGGAAGATCAAGATCTTGTGGGAGAAAAGGATGAACGAGGGAAAGCCTTATCTGCAAATGTGGAGAGGAGTGCGGGTAAATTGTCATAGTTTCCTTCCTATCTGTTAGATATAGATCAGACGGCCTATATTGCAGGATCGGACACATCTTTCTACATCTACGGGAACCTACGAAAGGGTTAATGTAAATTGCCTCTCTCTCCTCCCCTGATTTTCATGGTGGTGGGCCCCTCCCTCCCCCCAATCTACAATCAACAGCTCACACGTTTCACATTACGTTAATTACGTAACTGGGATTACGTAGGTGTAGCATTACTCGTCCTAAAAAGCCCAACTAAGCCAACCTCCCAGCATATCGCGCGGGAAAAGACCCGGCCGCGCCGTTTTAGTCGGGATTACCGGATTACTAGTAGTAGTATTGATGGATCGCGCGAAGCAAAAGGTTTTTTTAGGGGGCGAAGCACCTAGTTTAAAAGGAAAAAATGTGGTACACTCACATCACTCCTGTCGCGGTCGCATTGCACCCCACACACGTTCGGTCCTGCACATGGCTCACGCAAACGGAACGCGCTTCGGCTTGCCTCTTCACTGACACGTGGGACTGCACCTGGAGAAACCGACCATGCGCCAAACTCCCCCGCCCACCGCGCGAAAATCCTCCCCCCCCCCACACACACACCCAAAAATTCCCCCCAAATCCGATTCAACCGCCCTTCGGCCAACTAGCCAATAATATTCCCCAAACCCCCCTTCCCCTGTCCCCCTCCACTCCATTCACTCCACCAAAGCCGCCCTCCCCACCATGTCGATACGTCGGCACCGCGATTCGGTGATCCTCTCGCTCCCACAGTACGCTCTCGTAGACTGCCGTCCTCTAGCCGCGCCGCCACCTCTGGCTACGTTCTTGTGGAGGCGCACGGCGGTTAGCGCCGCCACCGCTGGCGACGTTCGTGTGGAGACGCGCGGCAGTCAGCTTCTCCTATGGTACGCACATTCTAGACTGAGGCCCCGTTAATGTAGGTGTAGCGCTAAATTTAGCTGATAGACGATGTTAATATCACTGTTTGCCGAAGTAGTTTACTGTCAATATGCTCTGCTTAAGAAGCTTCCTTGCCCTGTTCTACACTCAATCTGCTTAGCTGAGATGGCATGCCAAGGCCGATTAGTTGCTAAAATATCCTGCCATATATTTATTGTGACGTAGATTGCCATGGTCTAGTAGCCAATCTGTTAGCTGAAATAGCTCTACACCGTTTTATACTCGATCTTTGTTGCTGCGATGGCCTTCGATAGTTCGATGGCTGTGTGCTCGGCCTCATTGATTGCTGAAACAGCCTGCCATAATTTGGCACTCAAATATGTTTGCTGAATTAGCTTTACATACATTTCGTTACTTAGATCTGCTCGTCCAAATATCTTGCCATAGCTTTAGACATCGACCTAGGTATTTTTTTCTGGACTTCATAAAAAAGCATATATATTTTTCCTGTAATATCTAGTAGAAGAACTAATTTGTATGTCTAACAGATGGACAGGACTTGGATAACTTCTGCTCGAAGATTCTCTGCTGCATATGTCGAGGGGGTTGAAAACTTCATGAACTTTATCAGAGCTGAGTACGGTGGTCTGAAATCAGATGTGCTCTGCCCGTGTAGCAGTTGTATGAATTCAGTTACAAGACCCTAGCCAACTGTGCAAAATCATCTACACTTGTATGGGATGTCGGTCACATATACTAGGTGGGTTCATCATGGTGAAGCTGTGAACGTCAATGTTATTGACTACGTGGAAGCAGCAGATCACCATCTTGATTTGCCTGATGCTTAGGTGGAAGAGGAGGAGGAGGTGGTGGTGGCGGAGCCAGTGAGTTTGACCAACATTGAAACAGTGCTACGAAATGCTCGTGCATTCCGTGAACTTTCACCTGTAGAAGAAAAATGGTGGGCCCGCATGTTGGAACAATGCAACGTTGCTGTCACCCCAGGAAATAAGCTGTCAGTATTCTCAACTATGGTCACCTTTCTTCAGGTGAAGACATCTGAGCGGATGACCAACAAATCATTCGATGCGATGTTGGCTGCTTTCCGCGAATCTTTCCCAGATGCGTCTGAGCTGCCACACACCTACAGTAAAATGAAGAATTTCCTTCGTGCAGTTGGAATTGGATATGCTATGATCCATGTTTGTAAGAATAATTGTGTTCTATTCTGGAAGGATTATGCCAACTTAAGTGAATGCCCGAAATGCAAATCATCAAGATGGAAAGATGGTGATGCTGTGAAGAGGATTCCTCATAATGTTCTGAGACATTTTCCAATTACACCAAGATTGCAGAGGTTGTTTCGTGATGCTGAAACAAGAGAGGATGTACTGTGGCATTCTAGGAACCAGGAGTACATATATCAGAATGTAATGAGCCATCCATCTCATGGTAGTGAGTGGAAAAGCTTCAATGATAAACACAAAGAGTTTGCTGCTGACCCGAGAAACATTAGACTTGGCTTAGCTTCAGATGGATTTAACCCATTTGGCAACCAGAGCGCCACATATAGCATGTGGCCAGTGCTTGTTATCCCTTACAACATGCCTCCAAATGTCTGCACCAAAGAATCAAACTACATGATGGCCTTACTCATCCCAGGTCCAAAAAGTCCTGGAAAGGATTTTGATTTGTTCATGGAGCCTCTTGTGGAGGAACTTCAACAGCTATGGAAGGGTGTTCTCACTCGAGACCTATATAGCAGCCCACCGGCTAATTTCTTTCTACGTGCTGTTATAATTTGGTGCATCCATGATTATCCGGCTTTGGGCACTATGTCAGGGCGAACGACACATGGTTACAATGCATGTGTTCGCTGTGACAGGAATCCACTGTCATACGCAATACTTAGCAAGATCTGTTACATTGGACACCGTTGTTTCCTTGCCAAGCACAAGCCGCATCCTAGAAAATACCGAAGACATGTGTTCAATGCAAAGCATGAAAACCGTGATGCGCCAAAGAGGCTCACCGCCGATGAGTTGCAAGTGGAATTAGAGAAGGTTAGGCATATTACACCAGGAAACCATCCTGGTAATGGTAGCGGGAAAAGGAAGCGTGGTAGGGTAGAAGAGAGATTATTGTTTACCCACAGGTCCACTTTGTGGGACTTGGAGTATTGGAAAGATTTGGATCTAAGGCATAATCTTGATGTGATGCACATCGAGAAAAATATATGTGACAGCATTATCGGCACACTTCTTAATATTGAAGGCAAGACGAAAGATACCTTAAAATCTAGGATATATTTGACACACCTGGGTATCGGAAAGGATTTGCAGGTGCAAGATGAAGGTAAACCACAGGATATGGCATAATCTTGATGTGATGCACATCGAGAAAAATATATGTGACAGCATTATCGGCACACTTCTTAATACTGAAGGCAAGACGAAAGATACCTTAAAATCTAGGATTGATTTGACACACCTGGGTATCAGAAAGGATTTGCAGGTGCAAGATGAAGGTAAACCACGGGATATGGCACCAGCTGTGTACGTCTTGGACAAGGTAAAAAGAAAAGAATTCTGCGAGGTCCTGTCACGTGTGAGATTCCCACATGGATTTGCTTCCAACCCTGAAAGGAGAGTCAGTGCAGATGGAAACAAGGTACAAGGGTTGAAAACGCATGACTGCCACGTCCTACTTCAAAGGGTTTTACCTGTTATCCTTAGAGGATTGGGCCGCCCTGACTTATACAGAGCAGTTGCAGAGTTGGGACAATTCTTCAGGGAACTCTGCAGTAGGAATATCAGGATAGATGCTTTGGAGCATCTTAGAGACAAGATAGCAACTATCCTATGCGACCTTGAGAAGATATATCCTCCAGCCTTCTTTGATGTGATGGTGCATTTGGCTGTTCATCTACCTGATGAGGCACTACTTAGAGGTACAGTACAGTATGGCTGGATGTACCCTATTGAAAGGCGCTAGGCACTTTCAAGGGCTATGTTAGGAACAGAGCTAGATCCGAGGGTTCCATTGCAGAGGCCTACATTGCTACAGAAGCATTGACATTCTGCTCAAAATACATTGAAACAACTGATCAGCTTAGCAAAGAGGTGGGTGAAGACAATCCTGGGCTCAATGTTTTCGATTATTCTGTTCGAGTTATAGGGAAGAGTCGACAAGAGGACAAACCTAAAGATTTGGACAAAATGGTTTGGTATGTGTTGAATAACTGTCCTGAGATACTACCTTATATCAAGTGCAGTACTGCAGATTATACATCGTAATCTACTAAACTTGCAGCACATTCTTATATATTTAGATGTTTGACGTGATCACTATGTTGTGCAGCATCTACAAAGAGGAGTTACTGCCGCAAAATCCAAGAAACATTGACAAACTGGCTATGGCAGGATTTGCCAAATGGTTCAAGAACCATGTAAGCTTTTGAAGTGCACTGTCAGTTTTTTTAATATATTGAGTACATAAGATGATCAGCTTGTCTATTTTCTAACCATAGGTTAAGAAGATGCGGGAGGATGGGCAGGCAGTTGATGATGCCCTTTACTCACTAGCAATGGGTCCTGATACTCGGGTAAGACATTATGAATCTTGCGTTGTTGGAGATGTGCGCTACAACACCCTTGCACGAGACGAAGGCAGGAAGACACAAAACAGTGCCATCATGAGCACGGATACATATGACAAAGAGACAACTGAAATGTATGCTAACATAACAGACATTATTCAGTTCCAGTATATCTCCAGTTTCGAGGATCATCGGTGTGTGGTTCTGTTGTGCTGTCGTTGGTATAACCTGTTTTCCAGGATCGCAAAACCCAGAGCTGACGATTATTTCAAATCCATCAATGTCAAGGCGGCGTACCAGACCAATGAGCCTTTTATTTTGGCAAATCAAGCAACACAAATATTTTTCTTGGAAGACACATTTGCACATAGCGATGAGTGGAGAGTATTGCAAAGGTTTAAGCAGAGGAATTCGTTTAATGAAGGTGCACAACAAGATGATGCTTACACTGCTCCTGATATACAAGATAACACAGATGTTCCTAATATCTTTGAGAACCATCACGTCAATGATGCCGGCGAAAAGATTGCCTGTCGTGCTGTGGACATACAAGAGTTGATCAAGAAGAAGCCAACGTTCAAGGACGTTGAGGACGAAGAAGAATATGACACCATGGGGAATTACGATTCAGACTGATACACATGGCGAAGATGTTGACGCTGCTGCTACAGATGATGATTACATTGCTTTTGTCGTATTTGCCTGTCAGAAGACGTTTTTATCTACTATGTGAAATTGTGTTTGCTATGACAACTGAAACCTGATGAACATGTTGTTTAGTATTTTGCTGTGTGAACATCACATGTTATGTATGCTGATTTGTGTTTGGTGATTGTATGACAACTAAACCATGATGACATTGTTTGTTTATTTGTACTCATATTTGGCTATGAAACTTGAATTTGATGACATAGTTTGATGTTGGACCGCAATTTGCTTGACGTCTTCGAATGAGAACAAAGCTGACCCGACAGGGCCTCCGCTATTTATTTATTTATATGAGCAAAAGGGGATACCCCCTGATTTCCGTTAATAGAAATCATTAGATGTTCACAACACTATGTCCAGCCTGCTACACAGGTTTCATTCATTACTAGTTTCAGCAAAGTGCTCATGTCGTAGCCACTGAATACATCACGAGTGCTACATACACTGCAAATAAAGTGACAATCATCCTACAAAGCACATTGATTTTGCCCATTATCTTCACAAGCTCTTTCATCTCCTCATTGTTGTCAAGGCCGTTCAGCAGCTGTTGCTTGGCCATGATCAGAGGAACTGCATCTTTAAGCTTCTGCTCTGCATCTTCCTCTTCTGCCGTTCCTTCAGTTACTTGTCCAACACCCCAACCTGCTGGTATTGGGATTCCTTGGCTAACCAAATAATCAGCGTAGTTGCATTCCCCCACATCAGCAACTTCCCAGAAATACAAATCACACGAATCTTCCTTTTTCTGCATGAATCAAATTGGTAGATCATCAACCAAACTATTAAAAAATCAGCAACTGAAAGCAGCAGAACAACACTTAAACATATTATTACCCCATGATTCGGGCATTTGTAGAAGACTCGGCCAGGGTTGCGGAATGTGGTTGAGACGCGACGGATGACTCTGCGTGATTTGCAGCAGTGGCACTACACCAACGGCAGCGGGTTGCGATGAGCAATCGGCTGCGGTGCACGTGCCGGCAACTGTGTGATGAAACCCACAGGCGATGGTACGGGTTGCGACTTGGCGCATATCTAATTGTTGCCTGCTGAAGAGCAGGTGGACGAGCAGCCAGCGGACATGGTTACTGTGGCCAGAGCTTCTGATGCTAGGCAGAGTAAGTAGAGAAGAGGAGAAGCGAACGTTGGATATGTCAGTTTCATTACTTGCAGAGTAGCATAGCACCATATATAGTCATAGTCTAGGTTTGGATTCGAACCAGCTACAGGAGCATGTCTTTCTTTTTTCTAAAACTCGGCAACGTCTCATTACTGGTACACTAGCTTGTTCTGTACGCCTTCCCAAGTCTTTGATTTTCTTTCCCTTTTTTGCGAGGAAGGAAGGAGGACAAAATTGAGAGTTCCTGGGACTCGAACCCAAGACCTCTCAGTTGAAAACCAAGGGTGCTAGTCACTTATGTGGCGAACGTTCCCTATGAGGAGGACGGCAGACGAACGCATTTTCCTCACAGTTTTCTTCCTATATATAAAAAAGTATGCTACTTGGTGTCCACTTAGTCAACAAAACGATTGTGCCAACCTTGACCGTTGGATTGACATTCAACGTCTGTCGCGTTTCTTCAGTCTCTTCTTCCTCAAGCCGCCAAAGCCAAACCAGCACCGGCGGGACCGCCTGCTCCCGCCTCCCACGGCTGGCTGTGATCTGCCCCGGCTCCTGTTCGTTCCCGTACGAGGCCTCACCATTGTCCTCTGGCTTGGTTCGCTCGCTGCGGTGCCGCCCTCCGGTGTTGTCAACATGGTCAACAACCGAGAGGAATAAGGAGATGACTGTACATGGTGAGGATGACAGTAGGGACCCAGTAGCGCGCGCAGTAATTTTGTTTTTTCGGGACGGAGAAGGGTATCAACTGGGTTGTGCGGGACCCGTGGCCCGTCTAGCCCAGGATTTTATTTCATATGTTTAGCACATGGCCAGCCTAGTTTGTTTTTTTCCTTTCTGAAAATTGCTAGCCAGCTATTTTGTTTTTTGCAGAATAACCAATGTAGGCCTACTTGCTTTTCTACGCTCTGCTGGGCCAGAAATCTTTCAAGACGAGGAGGGATGCATTTTGCCCAGAAAATGGGCTATAAGTAATAAGAAATGGGCTATAAGTAATAATAAATGGGCTGTAAAATGAAAAAATACAGCAAACAGACAATTAGTTCCAAAATATTGTTTTCTTTCAGATTTTGATATTTTAAATTTCATTGTTTTTGTGCAGGTAAAATTTCATTGAATTAATTTGAATCTGGCTAGAAATTTCGGGTTGTATGCTGTTTGGGACAGATTTGGAGGCTGACTTGTGGGTCTACTAGGTTGACGTGTACTTTGGCTTTGTCAACTTAGTTCACAAATGATTCTAGCAGCAGTGACCGTTGGATGTTAATCCAACGGCCGTGCTGCTTCTTCAATATCTGATCTTCTTGCTTGAGCCGCCCAAACCAGCTCCGGTGGGACTGCCTGCTCCCGCCTCCCGTGGTCAGCTGTGCTACCGCACAGGCCACACCGCCCCACCCTACTTCATTGCTGGCCAGGCAATTCCTCTACTCACCCACACCCCCTGTTATTTTCCGACGACGGCAGCCGGACCAATAAACCCTCGTACTCCCCACCGCGTGGGCAACCATTGCCGAGTCTTCCCCGGCTCCGTGTCGTTCCCTTCCTAGGCCTCGCCGTCGTTCACCGCCATGGTGCTCTCGGCGCGGCCTGGTCAACTTGGTCAACGAACAACATCCATCGGCCGTGGACTGTACGCGCAAAATAATGATTCCTCCACCTGACAGATGGGACCCACCGGAAGGGCCTCTGTATTTCACGAAAAAAACGTTCCCCTCGCTGACATGTCGGACCCACCAGCTATATCTTCGCACGCAAGGAAGTGCCTCCTTATTACGCACAAAAAAATGAATACCCCCTGCTAGCTAGGACCCACCATAGTGGGAGGATGACTTGTGGGCCAACAAAGTTGACGGGGACGGAGGGCTTTGTCAACTTAGTCAATATTGTAGCTCCAGTGACCGTACGATGTCCATCCAACGGCCGTAGTGCTTCTTCAACCTCTGGTCTTCTTGCTCCAGCCGCCCAAAGCAGCGCCGGTCGTGCCGCATGCTCCTGCCTCCCGTGGCCGGCTGTGCTACCGTGGAGGCCTCACCGTCCCCTACTATTCCCACCGCTGGCCAGGCCCTGCGGCGACGGCAGCCTCACACCGCAGCCTAACGGGTGAACCCTCGTACTCCTCTCCGCGCGGGCTTCCACCGCCGTGTCTTCCCCGGCTCCGCGTCATCCCCTTCCTAGGCCTCACCGTCGTCCACCGCCGTGGTGCTCTCCGCGCGGCGTGGTCAACGTGGTCAAGGAACGACTTCCATCGGAAGAGTACTGTACGTGGAGAGGCTGACAGCTGGGTCCACGGCCACAGCCCAGTTTTTTTGTGATTTGCCAAGTAAGTCGCTTTGTCAGGCCTGTTGGGCTGCAAATATTTCAAGACGAGGAGAGCTTTCATTCGACTGGCCGAGAAAATGGCCCATCAGTAATGAGAAATGGATTGTACATTTTTAAAACACATCAAACCGGCAATTAGTTTCAAATATCTTTTTTTCATTTCAAGATTTTAAATTACATTAATTTTTATGCGTGGATAATTTGTTGGATTTTATATTGATATACATTTATTTTAAAATCAGTTTGAATGTGAGTCGAAATTTTGAGATTAAAAATAGTTCGGACCGCACCGAAATATGCAAAATTTTGTATAATTTTTTAACCGTGGCCACAATTTGGGCTGTAATGCTAACAAAAAGAATATGGGCTCCAAAAAAACCTTAAGAATTAGCAAATGGGCTGAAAATTATTAGAAATAATGGCAGATGGGTTGTATGCTATTTTCCACAGATTTGAGGCTTTCCTAAAAAAAGGTTGACGCACAAGCAGTGGCTGTTGGATGTCCATTGTAACGCCCGGATAGTCATGCTATAGTAATCTCACGTTAATGGTGCCACGTCACCTCTGTCACTGTAGTTAATCTCGGGTTAATTCGAAACCGTTTCAAAATTCAAATTCAAATTAATGTCAACAATAAAAGTTTTCAAAAGTTATAACAAAATTGTTCGGGTAGTGCCTAATATCACTTAGGTAGTTATAGTGAAGAGAACTCCTTTTAGAAAATGCCTAAATACTTTTAAATGAATTAAAACAGAAAAGAAAATAAATAAAAGAAATAAGAAAATAGAAAGAAAAAAACAAGAAAAGGAAAAAGCCCCCTGGCCAACTGGGCCAGGAGGCCCAGCTCGCCGACCCACTTGGCCCAGCCGGCCCCCCCCATTCTCTCCATATCCCCCCCCCCCGCAAACCCTAACCCCACGACCCCACTCACCACTCCCACTCCCCTCCCCGATTGGATCGGGATCGGGCGACCCGACCCCGTCGCCGCCATCGCGACCACCTCGTCCGTCGCCGTCCGAAGCCACTCGCCCTCGTCTACCTCCACCTCGCGGACGCCACCTCCCCCCCGGAAGCCACCGCGTCGAGCCCCGCATCACCCCTGCACCCCTCGCCGCCGCCCGGATCGAACCACGCCGTCCCCATCATCCTCCTCGCCGGACCACCTCCCCGGAGCACCGCCGCCTCGACCTCGCTCGCCCTCGTCCTCCTCCCCGAGCCCGCTTACGCAGATCTGCAGGGCCCGGTGAGCCGCCGTCCTTCCCCCTTTCTCCTCTTTGCCCGGCGCAGTTCGCCGCGCGTGACACGGCTGCGCGCCCGACTCCGCGCCTGCCTGACCCGACCTCCTCCTCTCTGTGCTCCGGCCGCACATGAGCGTGTGTCGCGCCCCCTACTGGTCGCGCTCCTCCGCGACGCCCACAGACGTGTCCACGCGTCGGACCGCATCGACCCCATCCGAGACCGTGCGCCTCGCTCCCCTTTCTCCTGCTTCCGCCGCTTGCTCGCCCACAACCGCGTCGGATCCCTTCGCCAGAAACGGCCGGCCGGCGAGCCCCGTCGTGGCCACGCCTTGGCCGTCCCCTGCCGCTGCTCTCCCTCCGCCCCTGCTGCCGACAGCTGGATGCCGCCGCGCCGCTCCCTCCTCGCCCCGTGGTGGTCCGGTCGCACCCCTCCGCGGCCCCGGCGTCCTCCTCCGGTGGTCGCCCGCTTCGCCACGGCCCCGCCCCGCCGTGGCCTCGCCGGCACCCGCGCCTGCAAACTGCCCCGGGCCTCCTCGCCCCAGCGATCTGGGTGAACGCCCAGTCGGGCGCCGCAACGCCCGACCCACCCCGTAACCCGCTACGGCCCCTATGCCACTGACAATAGGGGCCCACCCCTGGAACGTTTAAAAATGAATGAATGAGTAATAAAAACAACAATAATAATAATTAACTAATTGATTAATTAAATACTTAATTAAAGAAACAATTAACTTAATTAATTTGGATTAATTAAACTAATCAACTAATTAAACTGTTAATTAATTAATTAATTAGTCAATGACAGTGGGGCCCACCCATAATTAATTCTAATTAGATTAACTAAATTTGGATAATTAACATGTGTCTTTGACTAGTGGGACCCACTAGTCAGGTTGACCAGTCAACCCCCGTTGACTGCTGACATCAGCATGACATCATGCTGATGTCATAAATCCATTTTCGAATTAACTTAAGTAATTAATTAAATTCCAGAAATTAATAAAATCTTTAGAAAATCATATCTTTTTATCCGTAACTCGGATTAAATTATTTTCAACATGAAAGTTGCTCACAACTACGAGACGAATCCGGATACGCAGCCCATTCGTCCGCCACGCATCCCTAACATAGCAAACACACAACTTTCCCCCTCCGGCTCCTGTGTCCGAAAACACAAAACACCGGGAATACCTTCCCGGATGTTTTTCCCCCTTCACCGGTACCACCTCGTACTGCGTTAGGGCACACCTAGCATCACGCTTTGTCATGTCATGCATCGTCATGCATTTGTTTGCATTATATTTATTGTTTCTTCCCGCTCTTCCCTCGCTAGACACCGAGACCGACGCCGCTGCTACCCAGTACGACTACGGTGTTGACGACCACTCTCTCTTGCCAGAGCAACCAGGCAAGCCCCCCCCCTTGATCACCAGATATCGCCTACTCTCCTCTATACTGCTTGCATTAGAGTAGTGTAGCATGTTACTGCTTTCCGTTAATCCTATCCTGATGCATAGCCTGTCATTGTTGCTACAACTGTTGATACCTTACCTGCAATCCTAAATGCTTAGTATAGGATGCTAGTTTATCATCAATGGCCATACATTCTTGTCCGTCTGCCATGCTATAATATCGGGCCGTGATCACTCGGGAGTTGATCACGGGTATATACCTATACTTTATACATGATACATGTGATGACTAAAGTCGGGTTGGCTCGAGGAGTACCCGCGAGTGATTCACGGATTGGGGGCTAAAAGGACCTTAGTCCCGACGGCCCTCTGGGTGGATCGACAGGGCAGGTTGAGACCACCTAGAAGAGAGGTGGGCCTGGCCCTGGTCGGTGTTCGCGGTATCTTCAAGATAACACGTTTAACGAGATCTTGGTATTTGATCTGAGTCTGGCTACTGGCCTACGCACTAACCATCTACGCGGGGACAGTTATGGGCACTCGACGTTGTGGTATCAGCCGAAGCCTTCGTGACGTCAGCGACTGAGTGGCGCGCGCCGGATTGGACTGGAACGCCTGCTAGGCTAGGTCTGCTTCCGGCCGCGTTCGCAACGTGTAGGTGTGCAATGGGCGATGGGCCCAGACCCCTGCGCCATAGGATTTAGACCGGCATGCTGACCTCTCTGTTGTGCCTAGGTAGGGCTGCGACGTGTTGATCTTCCGAGGCTGGGCATGACCCAGGAAAGTGTGTCCGGCCAAATGGGTTCGAGCGTGTTGGGTTATGTGGTAGACCCCTGCAGGGAAGATAATCTATTCGAATAGTCGTGATCTTCGGTAACAGGACGACTTGGAGTTGTACCTTGACCTTATGACAACTAGAACTAGATACTTAATAAAACACACCCTTCCAAGTGCCAGATACAACTGGTGATCGCTCTCTAACAGGGCGACGAGGGGAGGATCATCGGTTAGGATTATGCTATGCGATGCTACTTGGTGAACTTACCATCTACTCTCTTCTCCTGCTGCAAGATGGAGGTTACTAGAAGCGTAGTCTTCGACAGGACTAGCTATCCCCCTCTTATTTCGGCATTCTGCAGTTCAGCCCACATATGATATCCTTATTCCATTTGATACCAATGCATACATATGTAGTGTAGCTCCTTGCTTGCGAGTACTTTGGATGAGTACTCACGGTTGCTTCGCTCCCTCTTTTTCCCCTTTCTTTACTCAGCTGATGGGACCAGACGATGGAGCCCAGGAGCCAGACGCCACTGTCGATGACGACTACTACTACTCGGGAGGTGCCTACTACTACGTGCAGCCCGCTGACGACGACCAGGAGTAGTTTAGGTGGATCCCAGGTAGGAGGCATGCGCCTCTTTCGATCTGTATCCCAGTTTGTGCTAGCCTTCTTAAGGAAAACTTGTTTAACTTATGTCTGTACTCAAATATTGTTGCTTCCGCTGACTCGTCTATGACCGAGCTCTTGTATTCGAGCCCTCGAGGCCCCTGGCTTGTAATATGATGCTTGTATGACTTATTTTATTTGTAGAGTTGTGTTGTGATATCCTCGCGTGAGTCCCTAATCTTGATCGTACACGTTTGCGTGTATGATTAGTGTATGATTGAATCGGGGGCGTCACATCCATCCAACGGCCGTCGTGCTTCTTCAATCTCTGCTCTTCCTGCTCCAGCCGCTCAAACAAGCGCCGGCGGGACTGCCTGCTCCCTCCTCCCCGTGGCCGGCTGTGCTGCCGCGCAGGCCTCACCACCCCACCGTACTCCCATCGCTGGCCGAGCCATCCCTCTACTCACCCACACCTGCTGTTATTCTCCAGTGACGGCAGACGAACCAGTAAACCCTCGTACAGTCGTACTCCCCTCCGCGTGGGAAACAGCTGCCGAGTCTTCCCTGCCTCCGTGTCGTTCCCTTCCTAGGCCTCGCCTTCATCCACCGCCTTGGTGCTCTCGGCGCGGCCTGGTCAATGTGGTCAACGACCGACATGCATCTGAAGTGGACTGTACGTGGAGAGGCTGACACCTGGGTCCACGGTCGCATGCAAGGAAATGCCTCCTTATTACGCGCAAAATAATGATTCCTCCACCTGACATCAGGGACCCACCGAAAGGGCCTCTGTATTTTGCGAAAAAACGTTACCGCCGCTGACAGCTCGGACCCACCAGCTATATCTTCGCACGCAAGGAAGTGTCTCCTTATTACGCACAAAAAAAGAATACCCCCCTGTTAGCTGGGACACAGTATAGTGGCAGGCTGACTTGTGGGCCTACTAAGTTGACGAGGACGGAGGGCTTTGTCAACTTAGTCAATATGCACGATTCTAGCTCCAGTGACCGTACGATGTCCATCCAACGTCTGTAGTGCTTCTTCAACCTCTGGTCTTCTTGCTCCAGCCGCCCAAACCAGCGCCGGTCGTGCCTCGTGCTCCTGCCTCCCGTGGCCGGCTACGATGCGGAAGAGGCCTTACCACACCCTACTACTCCCACCGCTGGCCAGGCCATCCCTCTACTCACCCACACCCCCTGTTACTCTACGACGACGGCAACCTCACACCGCAGCGAACCAGTGCCCTCGTACTCCTCTACGCGTGGGCATCCACTGCCGCGTCTTCCCTGGCTACGCGTCATCCCCTTCCTAGGCCTCGCCGTCGTCCACCGCCCTGGTGCTCTCGACGCGGCGTGGTCAACATGGTCAAGGAACGGCATCCATCGGACGTGGACTGTACGTGGAGAGGCTGACAGCCGGGTCCACGGCCGCAGCAAGGAAGTGCCTCCTTATTACGTGCAAAATAATTATTCCTCCACCTGACAGCGGGGACCCACCGAACGGGCCACCATATTTCGCCCCCCCTGACTGCTGGGACCCACCAACTACATCTTCGCAGGCAAGGAAGTGCCTGACAGTCGGGACCCACCTGGTCGAAGCGTACGTAGTGTTGTCATTCTGGTCGCGAACGTGTACGTACTCACGTGTCGATGTAGAGGCGCGCACGTGTCGTAGTAGAGGCGCACACGTAGCATGTACACGTACGTACAGCGGCCAGGGTGCAAGAAAGAAAAGACGACCACGTATGTGTACATACGGGTGGGGTCTCGAACGCCTACTCGCGCATACGTATGGCGAGGGCTCGTGTACATGGCTGGGTCGGAATGGAGAAACAGCATCGTCGTCGTGTTCATGGGGAGGCAACGGAATGCATCGTGTTCATGGGGAGGCAACGGAATGTGTCGTGTTCATGGGGAGGCAACAGAATGCGTCGTGTTCATGGGGAGGCAACGGAATGCGCCGTGTTCATCGGGAGGCAACGGAACGCGTGGGAGCCAACCGGCTGGGTCGGAACGGAATGCTCGTGTTCATCGGGAGGGCTTGGACGGAACAGGCGATGGAAACGAGGCCTGGCGTACCGCACAATGGAGGAAACGGACCTCCTACGTTCGGAACGGGGTCCTGTTGATTGGGAGGGGTCTGGCGTACCGCAAAACGGAGGAAACGGACCTCCTACGGTCGAAACGGGGGTCCTGTTCATCGGGAGGGGTGTGGCGTACCGCGAAACGGAGGAAACGGACTTGTGTTGGAGCGCTATGATGTCTACTACACAACCTTCTTCTTGTAGACATTGTTGGGCCTCCAAATGCAGAGGTTTGTAGGACAGTAGAAAATTTCCCTCAAGTGGATGACCTAAGGTTTATCAATCCGTAGGAGGCGTAGGATGAAGATGGTCTCTCTCAAGCAACCCTGCAACCAGATAACAAAGAGTCTCTTGTGTCCCCAACACACCCAATACAATGGTAAATTGTATAGGTGCACTAGTTCGGCGAAGAGATGGTGATACAAGTGGTATATGGATGGTAGATAAAGGTTTTTGTAATCTGAAAATAGAAAAACAGCAAGGTAATGAATGATAAAAGTGAGCGTAAACGGTATTGCAATGATAGGAAATAAGGCCTAGGGTTCATACTTTCGCTAGTGTAAGTTCCCTCAACAATACTAACATAATTGGATCACATAACTATCCCTCAACATGCAACAAAGAGTCACTCCAAAGTCACTAATAGCGGAGAACGAACAAAGAGATTATGGTAGGGTACGAAACCACCTCAAAGTTATTCTTTCCAATCAATCCGTTGGGCTATTCCTATAAGTGTCACAAACAGCCCTAGATTCGTACTAGAATAACACCTTAAGACACAAATCAACCAAAACCCTAATGTCACCTAGATACTCCATTGTCACCTCAAGTATCCGTGGGTATGATTATACGATATGCGTCACACAATCTCAGATTCATCTATTCAACCAACACAAAGGACCTCAAAGAGTGCCCAAAGTTCCTACCGGAGAATCACGACGAAAATGTGTGCCAACCCCTATGCATAGGTTCATGGGCGGAACCCGCAAGTTGATCACCAAAACATACATCAAGTGAATCGCGTGATATCCCATTGTCACCACAGATATCCACGGCAAGACATACATCAAGTGTTCTCAAATCTTTAAAGACTCAATCCGATAAGATTACTTCAAAGGGGAAACTCAATTCATTACAAGAGAGAAGAGGGGGAGGAGAAACATAAGATCCAACTATAATAGCAAAGCTCGCGATACATCAAGATCGTGCCAAATCAAGAACACGAGAGAGAGATCAAACACATAGCTACTGGTACATACCCTCAGCCCCGAGGGAGAACTACTCCCTCCTTGTCATGGAGAGCACCGGGATGATGAAGATGGCCACCGGAGAAGGATTCCCCCTCCGGCAGGGTGCCGGAACGGGTCTAGATTGGTTTTCGGTGGCTACAGAGGCTTCTGGCGGCGGAACTCCCGATCTATTGTGCGTTCTGAAAGTTTTAGGGTATATGGAGTTATATAGGCAGAAGAAGCACGTCAGGGGAGCCATGAGGGCCCCACGAGGCAGGGGGGCGCGCCCCCTACCCTCGTGAGCTCCTCATTCCTTCCTTGACGTGGGGTACAAGTCCATCAGGTGGCTTTCGTTCCAAAAATAACTTCTCTAGTTGATTTCGTTCCGTTTCGACTCCGTCTGATATTCCTTTTCTTCAAAACACTGAAATAGGCATAAAACAACAAATCTGGGCTGGGCCTCTGGTTAATAGGTTAGTCCCAAAAATAATATAAAAGTGGATAATAAAGCCCAATATTGCCCAAAACAGTAGATAATATAGCATGGAGCAATCAAAAATTATAGATACGTTGGAGACGTATCAAGCATCCCCAAGCTTAATTCCTGCTCGTCCTCGAGTAGGTAAATGATAAAAAAGATAATTTTTGATGTGGAATGCTAGTTCGCATAATTTCAATGTAATTCTTCTTAATTGTGGTATGAATATTCAGATCCATAAGATTCAAGACAAAAGTTCATATTGACATAAAAATAATAATACTTCAAGCATACTAACTAAGCAATTATGTCTTCTCAAAATAACATGGCCAAAGAAAGTTCATCCCTACAAAATCATATAGTTTAGTCATGCTCCATTTTCGTCACACAAGAATGCTCTCATCATGCACAACCCCGATGACAAGCCAAGCAATTGTTTCATACTTTAGTAATCTCAAACTCATAAACTTTCACGCAATACATGAGCGCGAGCCATGGATATTGCACTATGGGTGGAATAGAATATAATGAGGGGGGTTATGTGGAGAAGACAAAAAGGAGAAAGTCTCACATCAACGAGGCTAATCAATGGGCTATGGAGATTCCCATCGATTGATGTTAATGCAAGGAGTAGGGATTGCCATGCAACGGATGCACTAGAGCTATAAATGTATGTAAGCTCAACAAAAGAAACTAGTGGGTGTGCATCCAACTTGCTTGCTCACGAAGACCTAGGGCACTTGAGGAGGCCCATTATTAGAATATACAAGCCAAGTTCTATAATGAAAAATTTCCACTAGTATATGAAAGTGACAGAACTAGAGACTCTCTATCATAAAGATCATGGTGCTACTTTGAAGCACAAGTGTGAAAAAGGATAGTAGCATTGTCCCTTTTATTTTATTTTTTATTTTTATTTGGCCTTTCTTTTTTTTTGGCCTTCCCTTTTTTATTTGGCCTTTTTTTATTGGGACAATGCTCTATTGAATGATGATCATCACACTTCTATTTATTTACAACTCAATGATTACAACTCGATACTAGAACAAAGTATGACTCTATATGAATGCCTCCGGCGGTGTACCGGGATTGCGATGAATCAAGAGCGACATGTATGAAAAATTATAAACGGTGGCTTTGCCACAAATACCATGTCAACTACATGATCATGCTAAGCAATATGAAAATGATGAATGTGTCATGATGAACGGAATGGTGGAAAGTTGCATGGAAATATATCTCGGAATGGCTATGGAAATGCCATAATAGGTAGGTATGGTGGCTGTTTTGAGGAAGATATAAGGAGGTTTATGTGTGACAGAGCGTATCATATCACGGGGTTTGGATGCACCGGCGAAGTTTGCACCAACTCTCAATGTGAGAAAGGGCAATGCACGGTACCGAAGAGGCTAGCAAGGATGGAAGGGTGAGAGTGCGTATAATCCATGGACTCAACATTAGTCATAAAGAACTCACATACTTATTGCAAAAATCTACAAGTCATCAAAAACCTCGGCACTACGTGCATGCTCCTAGGGCGATAGATTGGTAGGAAAAGACCATCGCTCGTCCCCGACCGCCACTCATAAGGAGGACAATCAAATAACACCTCATGTTTCAAATTTGTTACACAACGTTTACCATACGTGCATGCTACGGGATTTTCAAACTTCAACACAAGCATTTCTCAATTTCACAACTACTCAACTAGCACGACTCTGATATTATTACCTCCATATCTCAAAACAATCATCAAGCATCAAACTTCTCTTAGTATTCAACACACTCATAAGAGAATTTTGTTATTCTTGAATACCTAGCATATTAGGATTTTAAGCAAATTACCATGCTATTTAAGACTCTCAAAATAATCTAAGTGAAGCATGAGAGTTCATCTATTTCTTCAAAATAAAACTACCACCATGCTCTAAAAGGTATATGTGAAGCACTAGAGCCAACGACAAACTACTCCGAAAGATATAAGTGAAGATCAATGAGTAGTCGAATAATTATGCAACTATGTGAAGACTCTCTAACATTTAATAATTTCAGATCTTGGTATTTTATTCAAACAGCAAGCAAAACTAAATAAAATAAAATGACGCTCCAAGCAAAACACATATCATGTGGTAAATAAAAATATAGCTCCAAGTAAAGTTACCGATGAACGAAGACGAAAGAGGGGATGCCTTCCGGGGCATCCCCAAGATTAGGCTTTTGGTTGTCCTTGAATATTACCTTGTGGTGCCTTGGGAATCCCCAAGCTTAGGATCTTTCCACTCCTTATTCCGTAGTCCATCGAATCCTTACCCAAAACTTGAAAACTTCACAACACAAAACTTAACAGAAAACTCGTAAGCTCCGTTAGTTTAAGAAAATAAATCACCACTTCAAGGTACTGTAATGAACTCATTCTTTATTTATATTGGTGTTTAAACCTACTGTATTCAAACTTCTCTATGGTTTATAAACTATTTTACTAGCCATAGATTCATCAAAATAAGCAAACAACACATGAGAAACAGAATCTGTCAAAAACAGAACAGTCTGTAGTAATCTGGATCAAACGTATACTTCTGGAACTCATAAAATTCTCAAATAAATTGCTGTACCTAAGGAATTTATCGATTAAGCATCTGCACAAAGAATTAACTAAATAGCACTCTCCAAATAAAAATGGCAGCAATTCTCGTGAGTGCTAAAGTTTCTGTTTTTTACAGCATGATCAACAAGACTTTCCCCAAGTCTTCCCAAAGGTTCTACTTGGCACAAACACTAATTAAAAGCATAAAACCACATCTAAAAAGAGGCTAGATGAATTATTTATTACTAAACAGGAACAAAAATCAAGGAACAAAAATAAAGTTGGGTTGCCTCCCAACAAGCGCTATCGTTTAACGCCCCTGGCTAGGCATGATGATTTCAACGATGCTCACATAAAAGATAAGAATTGAAACATAAAGAGAGAATCATGAAGAATATTACTAGCACATTTAATTCTAACATGCTACCTATGCATAGGGATTTTGTGAGCAAACAACTTGTGGGAACAAGAATCAACTTGCATAGGAAGGTAAAACAAGCATAACTTCAAAATTTTAAGCACATAGAGAGGAAACTTGATATTATTGCAATTCCTACAAGCATATGTTCCTCCCTCATAATTTTCAGTAGCATCATGAATGAATTCAACAATATAACCAGCACCTAAAGCATTCTTTTCATGATCTACAAGCATAGAAAATTTACTACTCTCCACATAATCAAATTTCTTCTCATGAATAATAGTGGGAGCAAACTCAACAAAATAATTATCATGTGAAGCATAATCCAATTGAAAACTAAAATCATGATGACAAGTTTCATGGATATCATTATTCTTTATAGCATACAAGTCATCACAATAATCATCATAGATAGCAACTTTGTTCTCATAATCAATTGGAACCTCTTCCGAAATAGTGGATTCATCACAAAATAAAGTCATGACCTCTCCAAATCCACTTTCATCAATATAATCGTCATAAATAGGAGGCATGCTTTTGTCATAATAAATTTGCTCATCAAAACTTGGGGGACAAAAAATATCATTTTCATCAAACATAGCTTCCCCAAGCTTATGGCTTTGCATATCATTAGCATCATGGATATTCAAGAAATTCATACTAACAACATTGCAATAATGCTCATCATTCAAATATTTAGTGCCAAACATTTTAAAGATCTCTTCTTCTAGCACTTGAGCACAATTATCCTTTCCATCATACTCACGAAAGATATTAAAAAGATGAAGCGTATGAGACAAACTCAATTCCATTTTTTTGTAGTTTTCTTTTATAAACTAAACTAGTGATAAAATAAGAAACTAAAAGACTCGATTGCAAGTTCTAAAGATATACCTTCAAGCGCTAACCTCCCCGGCAACGGCGCCAGAAAAGAGCTTGATGTCTACTACACAACCTTCTTCTTGTAGACGTAGTTGGGCCTCCAAGTGCAGAGGTTTGTAGGATAGTAGCAAATTTCCCTTAAGTGGATGACCTAAGGTTTATCAATCCGTAGGAGGCGTAGGATGAAGATGATCTCTCTCAAGCAACCCTGCAACCAGATAACAAAGAGTCTCTTGTGTCCCCAACACACCCAATACAATGGTAAATTGTATAGGTGCACTAGTTCGGCGAAGAGATGGTGATACAAGTGGTATATGGATGGTAGATAAAGGTTTTTGTAATCTGAAAATATAAAAACAGCAAGGTAACGAATGATAAAAGTGAGCGTAAACGGTATTGCAATGATAGGAAATAAGGCCTAGGGTTCATACTTTCGCTAGTGTAAGTTCCCTCAACAATACTAACATAATTGGATCACATAACTATCCCTCAACATGCAACAAAGAGTCACTCCAAAGTCACTAATAGCGGAGAACGAACAAAGAGATTATGGTAGGGTACGAAACCACCTCAAAGTTATTCTTTCCAATCAATCCGTTGGGCTATTCCTATAAGTGTCACAAACAGCCCTAGAGTTCGTACTAGAATAACACCTTAAGACACAAATCAACCAAAACCCTAATGTCACCTAGATACTCCATTGTCACCTCAAGTATCCGTGGGTATGATTATACGATATGTGTCACACAATCTCAGATTCATCTATTCAACCAACACAAAGGACCTCAAAGAGTGCCCAAAGTTCCTACCGGAGAATCACGATGAAAACGTGTGCCAACCCCTATGCATAGGTTCATGGGCGGAACCCGCAAGTTGATCACCAAAACATACATCAAGTGAATCGCGTGATATCCCATTGTCACCACAGATATCCACGGCAAGACATACATCAAGTGTTCTCAAATCTTTAAAGACTCAATCTGATAAGATTACTTCAAAGGGGAAACTCAATTCATTACAAGAGAGAAGAGGGGGAGGAGAAACATAAGATCCAACTATAATAGCAAAGCTCGCGATACATCAAGATCGTGCCAAATCAAGAACACGAGAGAGAGATCAAACACATAGCTACTGGTACATACCCTCAGCCCCGAGGGAGAACTACTCCCTCCTCGTCATGGAGAGCACCGGGATGATGAAGATGGCCACCGGAGAAGGATTCCCCCTCCGACAGGGTGCCGGAATGGGTCTAGATTGGTTTTCGGTGGCTACGGAGGCTTCTGGCGGCGGAACTCCCGATCTATTATGCGTTCTGGAAGTTTTAGGGTATATGGAGTTATATAGGCAGAAGAAGCACGTCAGGGGAGCCACGAGGGCCCCACGAGGTAGGGGGCGCGCCCCAGGGGGGTGGGCGCGCCCCCTACCCTCGTGAGCTCCTCATTCCTTCCTTGACGTGGGGTACAAGTCCATCAGGTGGCTTTCGTTCCAAAAATAACTTCTCTAGTTGATTTCGTTCCGTTTCGACTCCGTCTGATATTCCTTTTCTTCAAAACACTGAAATAGGCACAAAACAACAAATCTGGGCTGGGCCTCCGGTTAATAGGTTAGTCCCAAAAATAATATAAAAGTGGATAATAAAGCCCAATATTTCCCAAAACAGTAGATAATATAGCATGGAGCAATCAAAAATTATAGATACGTTGGAGACGTATCACGCTACGGTCGAAACAGGGGTCCTGTTCATCGGGAGGGGTGTGGCGTACCGCAAAACGGGACTCCATGGGATACTGTTCATCTCCACCGTCGACCCCCTCCAGCCTCCACGAGCTACTGTTCATCCATCGTCGACCTCCTCTAGCCTCCACCTGCGACTGTTCATCCACGGGCTCCTGTTCATCCAGCCTCCACCGCGCGCTACTCCACCGGCTACTGTTCAACCAGCCCTCTCCACAGGCTCCTGTTCAACTACCCCTCCACGGGCTACTGTTCATCCTGCCCTCCACCGTCTACTATTCATCCTGCCCTCCACGGGGTGGTCCTGTTCATCCAGCCCTCCATGGGGTCCTGTTCATCCAGCCCCAACCGGCTCGATCGATCGGGGTCCTGTTCATCCAGAGGCAACACCACGGGGTCCTGTTCATCCACCCCCACCGGGAACTGTTCATCCAAACCCCCCCGCAATGCTCACTGTTCATCCAGAGGCAGCATCGATCGGCTTCAGTTAGCAGCAGTAGCGAAGGAATCGCTCGATCGGGTTCGGTTAACAGCCATCGATCGATCGCTCGGGTTCAGTAACGCGTAGCCTGCAGTGCAATCGCTCGGGTTTAGTTAGAGCCCAATGCCTCGCTCGGGTTCAGTTAGAGCCAACGCCTCGCACACACACGCGTACGTGTACGAGAGAAACGCGCATCGCTCGGCCCCCGACCTCCCACCGTAACCGGGACCTCCCTGAAAATTTCCTCCCCCTCGCTTCTACCATGGTTTTTTCTGTCATGGACGGCCCAAAGAATGTCATGCAGCTGCGTCTCCGGCCCGCCCAGGACGAAAAGCCCATTTTCTGTCATGATTTTTTGTCATAGAAGTAGGAGCCCACCACATCTATGATGATACCGGGTTTTGTCACAATTATCGTCATAGAAGTGTCATATGTATGACAGAAAAAATTTCTGTTCGGCCCAAAATGTCACGGATGTGTCTCTTTTTTGTAGTGAAGGGGGGGGGTGAATCCTACTTGGACCGGGAGTCCAAGTAGGACTCCCCCCTTGGCGCCCCCCTCTAGGGCCGGCCTCCACTTCCCCCCTCCTTTATATACGTGGGAGGGGGGAACCCCAAAGGGACACCAAGTCTTCTCTTAGCCGTGTGCGGTACCACCTCCATAGTTACACACCTCGATCATATCGTCGTAGTGCTTAGGTGAAGCCCTGCGCCGGTAACTTCATCATCACCGTCGCCACGCCGTCGTGCTAACGAAACTCTCCCCCATCCTCAAATAGATCAAGAGCTTGAGGGACATCATCAAGTTGAACGTGTGCTGAACACGGAGGTGCTGTACGTTCGGTGTTTGGATTGGTTGAGTCGCGAAGATGTTCGGCTACATCAACCGCGTTACTAAACGCTTCCGCTTTCGGTCTACAAGGGTACGTGGATACACTCTCCCCTCTCGTTGCCATGCATCACCTAGATAGATCTTGCGCGATAGTAGGAATTTTTTTTTGAAATATTGTGTTCCCCAACACCTTTACCTCTCCTTGTTCTGATCTTTAGTGTGCCGGATACTAGCGAGTCCTAGGGTCGAGGTAGATACAAGAGATGAATAGTTGCACAAAAAATAAGTTAAATAATATTGACAATCCCTTCTTACGCGTACATGGGGTTGTGAGGAAATGCCTCGGCCCTTAGCCCAAGGGGATTACTTGCACATCACGATTGAATCATAACCAGATGCATTGAAGAAATAGTTACTTGAAGATGAATGATTGGAAGTCTTACAATGCTGATGATCACAATGAAATGTTGATTACAAGTAATTGATCTAATGGAGAAGGGGGCTATGGATGAATGTTTTATGGAGCTGCGATGGTGGATGATGACAGCGTTATGGGAAAAGGTCTGCTACTCCCTCACCGCCCTCTCCTTTATATGATGTAAACAGACAAAAATAAGGTTTGGGGGCTTCTCTGTTTTGAATTTGACCCAGGCCCCTTCGCAAAACTTGCTTTGGATAATGTCACGGAGGAGGTGGTGAATGGTACGAGCACCTGTGGTTGTACCACACACCATCTTCTATTCTCTTGCCTCTAGTGTGCCTCAAATTGTATAGAAATAATTGTCTCCTCCATATTATCCCAAATGTGACTTGATTTTCTAGCTAAAAACTTTCATTTTTGCAAGGAGAAAAATGAACAAGAAGATTTTAAAAACATTTATAGGTCATTAGTGGGTGGGGCAAAGGAATCATCTCAGAAATATCTGAAAATGTCCAGCTTAAATGTGGGTATAAGTGAGTGTAAAACCACTCATCGGTCCCATCTATGTGTATCTCTAGCTCATCCCCAATGCCAAACTCCCCAAAACAACAGTTCTGGATATTGAGGGACAGTGAATTAGTAGATCCCCAAAATTTTACTCCTAATCATTTTGGCCTACTAATTATCACCTCCTCCTTCATGTAAAATATTGCTTCGACTACATTTCAAACCATGACACTAAGAAATTCGCATATTTCTCCTATAAAGGATGATGGAGCATTCGCCTTCTTGGGCTCGTCGAGGGATAAGAGAGCCTACCAATCGTACATTGCCAGTTGGCTTGCGACAAGAGGCTCTCGGGGGCGAGGTGAGTCGTCTGATCTGCCCAGACGGCTCGCACCCGAGCGACCCAGCCAGCTGGTCGATGATGGGTGCATCGATGGCGAATGATCGCTACAGTTGGCACGCGTCCATGACGGGTGAACCGAGGGCGCACAATTCCCACAATTGGGTGAAGAGAGCTTCCCAGACATCCATTGGCAGGTGGCTTGCGGCGGTAGGTGTTGGGGAATGTAGTATTTCAAAATTTTCCTATGATCACGCAAGATCTATCTAGGAGAAGCATAGCAACGAGCGGGGAGAGTGTGTCCACGAACCCTCGTAGACCGAAAGCGGAAGCGTTTAGTAATGCGGTTGGTGTAGTCGAACGTCTTCGCGATCCAACCGATCAAGTACCGAACGCACGACACCTCCGCGATCTGCACACGTTCAGCTCGGTGACGTCCCTCGAACTCTAGATCCTGCTGAGGCCGAGGGAGAGTTTCGTCAGCATGATGGCGTGTTAACGGTGATGACAAAGTTGCCGACGTAGGGCTTCGCCTAAGCACTACGACAATATGACCGAGGTGGAAATCTGGGGGGGCACCGCACACGGCTAAGATCAACTTGTGTGTTTATGGGGTGCCCCCTTCCCCGTATATAAAGGAGTGGAGGAGGGGGCCGGACGGCCTCATAGGGCGCGCCCCAAGGGGGGAATCCTACTCCTACTAGGAGTAGGTTTCCCCCTTTCCTAGTCCAACTAGGAAGGGAAGGAAAAGGAAGAGGGAGAGAAAGGAAAGGGGGGCCGGCCCCCTCCCCAATTCGGATTGGGCTTGGGGGGGGGCGTGCCCCTCCTCTTGGCCGCCTCCTCCTCTCTTCCACTAAAGCCCATGTAGGCCCATTGACACCCCGGGGGGTTTCAGTAACCCCCCGGGGGTTTCAGTAACCCCCCGGTACTCCGGAAAATGCCCGAACCTATCCGAAACCTTTCCGGTGTCCAAACATAACCTTCCAATATATCAATCTTCATGTCTCGACCATTTCTAGACTCATCGTCATGTCCGTGATCACATCCGGGACTCCGAACAACTTTTGGTACATCAAATCACATAACTCACAATACATATCGCCATCGAACGTTAAGCATGCGGACCCTACGGGTTCGAGAACTATGTAGACATGACCGAGACTCATCTTCGGTCAATAACCAATAGCGGAACTTGGATGCTCATATTGGTTCCTACATATTCTACGAAGATCATTATCGGTAAAACCACACAACAACATATGTTGTTCCCTGTGTCATCTGTATGTTACTTGCCCGAGATTCGATCGTTGGTATCATCATACCTAGTTCAATCTTGTTACCGGCAACTCTCTTTAATCGTTCCGTAGTGCATCATCCTGTAACTAACTCATTAGTCACATTGCTTGCAAGGCTTATAGTGATGTGCATTACCGAGAGGGCCCAGAGATACCTCTCCGACAATCGGAGTGACAAATCCTAATCTCGATTTATGCCAACTCAACAAACACCATCGGAGACACCTGTAGAGCATATTTATAATCACCCAGTTACGTTGTGACATTTGATAGCAGACTAAGTGTTCCTCCGGTATCCGGGAGTTGCATAATCTCATAGTCATAGGAACATGTATAAGTCATGAAGAAAGCAATAGCAATAAACTAAACGATCAAAGCGCTAAGCTAACGGATGGGTCATGTCAATCACATCATTCTCTAATGGTGTGATCCTGTTCAACAAATGACAAGTCATGTCTATGGCTAGGAAACTTAACCATCTTTTATTAACGAGCTAGTCAAGTAGAGACATACTAGTGACACTCTGTTTGTCTATGTATTCACACATGTACTAAGTTTCTGGTTAATACAATTCTAGCATGAATAATAAACATTTATCACGATATAAGGAAATATAAATAACAACTTTATTATTGCCTCTAGGGCATATTTCCTTCAGTCTCCCACTTGCACTAGAGTCAATAATCTAGATTACATTGTAATGATTCTAACACCCATGGAGTCTTGGTGCAGATCATCTTTTGCTCGTGAGAGAGGCTTAGTCAACGGTTCTGCAACATTCAGGTTCATATGTATCTTACAAATCTCTATGTCTCCCTCCTTGACTTGATCGCGGATGGAATTGAAGCGTCTCTTGATGTGCTTGGTTCCCTTGTGAAATCTGGATTCCTTTGCCAAGGCAATTGTGTCGGATTTCAGGTTCCGGCAAAACCCTCAAGGTTCGAACACTGGGGTGTGCTTGAAGATCTACCTACTCACACCCTCAACCTCCCCACGATCTCAAAGGCTAGCTCGACGAACTCGCAACACAAGAGACACAAGATTTATACTGGTTCGGGCCACCGTTGCGGTGTAATACCCTACTCCAGTGTGGTGTGGTGGATTGTCTCTCGGGCTGAGGTTGAATAGTACAAGGGGAAGAACAGCCTCCTGAGGAGAGGTGTTCTTGTGCTTGGTGAGTTTGTGTGGTTGAGGATGATCTAGTCCATGATTTGATTCGATTCGACCCGATCCGATCCCCTAGCTATGGTGGTGGCTAGCCCTATTTATAGAGGCCCTGGTCCTCTCCCCAAATATTGAGCGGGAAGGGAGCCAACAACGGCCAATTTGAAAGGGGACAACTAGTACAAGTTATCCTGACAGTCTTCGCCTGCCAAAGGCTCTGGTGGTGACACCGCCTTGGGCTCCACGGTGACATCCGTCTTGCCGTCCTACTGGTCTTGGTCTTGTTGCACCGATATGGAAACCTTTGCTTGACGCCTTGGTACTCTTCGTCTATGCTTGCCTCCTTAACACCGAAGAGGAAACAAGGACACTATGCGTGCTGGCGCCCGCCTGGCACCCGCCTGGTCTCGATCGTCATGGCTCACGTCATTGGAACCTCACGATATTTGCCTTGCCTTGATCTCTCCGCCCCTCATGAGCCAGCCTGGTGAGGCCGTTCCCGAGGAGGTCTTGTGTCGTCCGCCTCGCAAGGCTTGGCCCTCGCGAGCTGGCCTGGTGAGGCCGCTCTTGAGGAGGTCTTGCGTCGTACGCCTCACGAGGGTCTTGAATGCTTGTTGGTGAAGATGGGCCGTACGGGCCCGCTTGCAGAGCCACGCCATGGGCCGCAGGCAGGCAAGTCTAGGGACCCCCGTTCCCAGAACGCAGACAGTAGCCCCCGGGCCCAAGGCGCGCTCGGGCTTGGCTTCGAGGCGAAGCCAAAGGGCAAGTACGGAGCGCCGCGGGCCCCAATAGCATGCGTCCTTGGTCGACGCGTGGTGGTTGATTGGATGTGGGCGTCTCCGCTTCCCCACGTTGCCTCGGCAACTGTTCGACTTGATGAGTCCCTGCTGCATGCAAGGAAAAAACCATCATTATTACCTTAGATCATGGAGGCCGGCGGTTGGCCTCCCCTTGGCTATAAATGGGAGGTGGGGGCGGAGCCCCCATCACCCGTCTCTCCTCTGCCTCTCCCGCTTCTTCTCCCTCCTTGCTCCACTCCTTGCTGGTGCAGTCATGGCACCGATTCGGAGGTTCTCGGCCGCGGAGAAGGGCAAGGCTCCCTCAACGAGCCCGAGCTGCTCCCGCCGAAGAAGAGGAGGCCCCATCGTCACGACATGGTCGTGAGGCCGGTGGTGTCGTGACCGTGGTACGAAAGGCTGCCTCCTGGGTACCCGTTGCCCTTGTATGCTCATGCCGATGATTCCGGAGGGAGGAGCGATGAGCGCCATCGCCCGCGCCAGGGCCGTGGCCGCCGTGCCGCGGAGGCGCACATCGTTGCCCCAAGGGTCCACGCCGCGGACTCCTCGCGCGAGTTTGTGTTGTGGACGGCGATGCCCCCGAGCACTTGGATTCGCCTTCCGCAGTTCTTCACCGCCGAGATGCCGCCGAGGGGCCCTCTCGAGCTTTGGCTGCAGCATGCCGACTGCGACTCCCCGGCGACTGGAGTGGAAATTGAAGTCGTCGCCTCCAGGAGGATCTTCATGACTCGAGGGTGGGGCGAGATTGCCCGAGCCTACCATGCAGACGGCGCCCTTGCCATCCATTTCGAGTATGACGGCGCCTCCACGCTGTTCTTCAAGGTCTTCGACGAGGAAGGCCGCCGCTTGGAGTGCTGCCCTGAAGGAGGTCGCCAGGACAGCGCAGCGGCGGGTGTTGGGCCTGCCGCAGGCCTCGCCTGCAGCTCCTCCAGCGACAGCGGTGACTCCTGGTGGTCCAACGACTCTCCCGAGCTCGTGGAGTCTCCGGAGACGAGCGACGACAGCTACATGCCCCCGAGCTCTCGTCGGGCCCGGAGCAAGGTCGCCGCGTTTGGCCGCCGTCGCCGTTGATTTGGATGGGGTTGGCGCCGGCCCTTCATGGCCCACTGTTGATGATGGCGTCGGCGACGTCCGGTGCGTGTAGATAGAGCTCCTAGGGATTCCTTTCCTTTTGTTCCCTGCGAGGAATCAAAATAGACCCCGCGGGGGCGTGTAAAGCGTATGTAATGTCCTTTGTTCGTATCATCCTTATTATGAAAATTTTGCGAACGCACGTCCTCCCGAGGCTAGGTCTTCCCTTTCCAACCCCACAGCAGCTTGGTGCTCTACGCCGACAGGTCCCGGTCCCCAGGCAGGCTGCAGCTGTCGCTAGTATGTCAGGTCGTGATGCCGTGGTCAAGGCCAGGAGGTGAGCGGTCCGAGGTCCAGTAAGAGATCCTGAGGCGCGATGCTCAACAGGTCCCCTTTAGCGTGCAAGTAGCTACCTGAGGATCGGAAAGGGAGGCGACACTGCCGCAGCAGGGCAGCGAAAGGGTGAGGATCTTATGCCGTAGTGCTGGGTCGGTCCAGGTACAAGACTTATCTTGGCATTCTGGAGCTGGTTCCTTATGCCACACCAGACTTGGGCGTTGGCCGCTGCTGGGTAGCTAGGTTAGGCCCGTGCAAGCCTCCCCCTCTTCTCCATGCTCTCCTGAGTGCTCTGCGTCCTCAGGTCCTGGCCCTCGAGCGAGCTCAGCCGCCGGTGGTATGCTAGGTCGCGATGTCGTGGTCAAGGCCAGGGGGTGAGGGCTGGAGAGCCAGTAAGAGCTCCTGAGTCGCGATGCTCAGGAGCCCCCCTTTTAACGCGCAAGCGAGTCGCATGGGAGAAGAGAGAGGGTTCACGGTACCGCCCGCTGTAGTCCTCAGGAAGTTCCTGCAAGTTAGCGCGAGGAAGGGCACAAATCGCCACAGTGATTGCTGGTCCGCCTGTGGTACGTGGGAGGGCACTCCCTACTGCGGAGAGCCCCCGGGGCGTGTACAACCTTGCCCTGACATGTGGCTTGCACGGCAGGGCTAGACAAGGTGTGTCTAGGCACGTGAGCCAGCACGGGACTCACGAGGCCCTACCTCAAGGCAGGTTGCGCCTGGTCTTGATTCTTGTTCGTTGTGGTGGTCCTGCGAGATGGTTAGGCAACCCGCGCCGAGTGAATTTCCTAAGGCTATCGTGTGAGAAGGCCAAGCACCAACGGCCCCAGGAGGCGATGTGAATGGGACTAGCCCGCCAGACAGAGCTCAGCCGTTGGATTTATCGACGCTGCATGGGACGGGCCCGAGCATAGACGCCGTGCCTAGCCTTCTCATGAGAAGGATCCTAAAGAAAGACGATCGGCGCGCGGCTCCCATGGTGGGTGACAATCAAGCAGGTGATAACCATAGGTAGATTATGCATGGAAAGCAAACATGCCACTAGGTCAGGCCCGAGCGGCTTGGGATGATGTAGCCCGAAGGGCGCCCCCAGCAAGATAAGCTAAAGACATAAACAAGAAGGGATACATGCCACAGGGACGGACCCACGTGGCCTGGGAATGATGCAGCCCTGAGGGCGCTCCCAGCTAAACAAACTTGGAAAATGTCACCTGATTCTGTTGATGAAGGGGTGTTGAGGCAGCTGAAGGTACGCGGCAAAGGGGTTGCTCCTCACGAGCCACCGGGGCCCTAAGCCTCGGGAGGCCCTGGGGGTCCAGGTGGTTCCTTGAGGACCGTCGCCATCTCCGCCAGGACTGCATGATGCCTGTCCTCCTGACCCGCCATGGTGCTCCGCAAGTTGCGCTGGAAGGCAGCAGCCATGCTCGGCAGGCTGAATGGCATGCAAACGTAGCTGTGCAGTGGGCCCTCGCAACATCCAGCACGCGAAGGCCAGAAGCGCACCTGAGATGCGGCCCGGTTGAGCCCTGGGATGTCGATGCAGACGCACAGCTCACCACCCTTGCCGGGGTGGGGAGCAGCGCCAGGTGGGCGGTTGTCGCTGCGAATTGCTCTTGCCTCCTGCAGTTCCTGAGTGGTCTTGGTAATGAACTCCTGAGCGCTCGGCGCTCCTCGCCCTGTGTCCTCCTGAGGGAAACATGCTGCAAAGCACGCCTCCACGTGGTGCCCGAGCACCTCCCTCGTAATGTTGGCAAGGTCTGAGGCCCTCCAGAAAAGAGCCCTCGAGCCCTGCCCGAGGAGGGCACCGGGCGCGCCTTCCTATGCAACAGAGGGAGGCGCCCCAGGTGCGGGCGCTGATCCTGACATGGCGCCACTTGCGGCGCCGTTCTCCTGAGGCCCAACACGGAGTAACTGCTTCTTCTTCTTGGGGATGGCCTCAGGAGGGTACTCGCCCTTGCTGTTGGGGTCGTCGATTGTTGCAGCTTGGAAGGCACGCTCGAGGGAGCACACCGGGTCTCTTTCTTCGCAGGGGATGGTGATGATTCCGCTGCTTCCTGGCATCTTGAGGACGTTGTAGCCATGGTGGGTCACTGCCATGAACTTAGCCAAGGCTGGATACCCAAGGATGGCATTGTACGGCAGACGGATGTGGGCGACATCGAAGTCGATGAGCTCGGTGCGGTAGTTGTCTCGCTGTCCGAAGGTGACTAGGAGGCGGACCTGACCTATCGGGGTGGTGGAGCCGTCGGTCACTCTTGAGAAAGGCTTGGTGGGTTGAAGCTGATCGTAGGGCACTTGAAGGTTGTCGAACATCTCGAAGGACAGGACGTTAAGCCCTGCGCCGTCGTCGATGAGAGTCTTGGTGACTTGCACGTTGCTGATGACGAGTGAACAGACCATCGGGAGAGCACCGGCGGTGGCCACGCACTTGAGCTAGTCTGCTGAGCTGAAGGTAATAGCGCACTTGGACCACCTGAGCGGGCGTGTAGCTTCGAGCTTGGGAAGGACTGTGTTCACCTCGTGAGCAAACTGCTTGAAGATACGCTGTGAGGCTGGGGCTTGAGCTCCGCCCAAGATGCAAGCGATAGCACGTGGCTCCTGGAAGCCCCCAGCCCCCTCGTCTTGGTTGTGGTCGTTGACTGGACGGTAGCGTAGGAGCTTGCGTGCCATGAGCAGCGCGGCCTGCGCGTCCATGGGTGCACAACGAGCGTGAGATGACGAGCCGGCCGGAGTCAGCAACAGGGTGGCGGTGTGGCCGTCACGGCGCACGGAGGGATGCAGCGAAGAAGCTTGCTGCTCGTTTGCCGCCGGACCGGTGACGGCGTTGGTGGTGGGTGATGGAGAACGATGGGGAGGCCTGCCGACAGGAGCCGTCTGAGTGACGCGGGCGGCAAGGGCGGCCCGGCGCTCAGCGCGAGCTCATCGAGCATGGGCCATGAGCTTGGTGGGGTGACGAAGCATGGGTCGACGAAGAAGAAGGCTTCGGCGCACCCCTACCTGGCGCGCCAAATGTCAGATTTCGGGTTCCGGCAAAACCCTCAAGGTTCAAACACTGGGGTGTGGTACGTCTCCAACGTATCTATAATTTTTTCTTGTTCGATGCTATTATATTATTTGTTTTAGATGTTAATGGGCTTTATTTGACACTTTTATATTATTTTTGGGACTAACCTATTAACCGGGGGCCCATCCCAAATTGCTGTTTTTTGCCTATTTCAGTGTTTCGTAGAAAAGGAATATCAAACGGAGTCCAAACAGAATGAAACCTTCGGGAACGTGATTTTTGGAACAAACGTGATCCAGAAGACTTGGAGTGGACGTCAAGAAACGAACGAGGCGGCCACGATGAAGGGGGCGCGCCTACCACCCCTAGGCGCGCCCTCCCCCCTTGTGGGCCCCTCGTGGCTCAACCGACCTACTTCTTCCTCCTATATATGTTCACATACCCCGAAAACATAAGAGAGCACCACGAAACCCTATTTCCACCGCCGCAACCTTCTGTACCCAAGAGATCCCATCTTGGGGACTTTTCCGGAGATCTGCCGGAGGGGGCATTGATCTCGGAGGGCCTCTACATCAACTCCATGGCCCCTCCGATGATGTGTGAGTAGTTTACCTCAGACCTTCGGGTCTATAGCTAGTAGCTAGATGGCTTCTTCTCTCTCTTTGGATCTCAATACAAAGTTCTCCTCGGTTCTCTTGGAGATCTATTCGATGTAATCTTCTTTTGCGGTGTGTTTGTCGAGATCCGATGAATTGTGGGTTTATGATCAAGTCTATCTATGAACAATATTTGAATCTTCTCTGAATTCTTTTATGTATAATTGGTTTATCTTTGCAAGTCTCTTCGAATTATCAGTTTGGTTTGGCCTACTAGATTGATCTTTCTTGCAATGGGAGAAGTGCTTAGCTTTGGGTTCAATCTTGCGGTGCTCGATCCCAGTGACAGAAAGGGAGACGACACGTATTGTATTGTTGCCATCGAGGATAAAAATATGGGTTTGACATCATATTGCATGAGTTTATCCCTCTACATCATGTCATCTTGCTTAAGGCGTTACTCTGTTCTTATGAACTTAATACTCTAGATGCATGCTGGATAGCGGTCGATGTGTGGAGTAATAGTAGTAGATGCAGGCAGGAGTCAGTCTACTTGTCATGGACGTGATGCCTATATACATGATCATGCCTATATATTCTCATAATTATTCGCTTTTCTATCAATTGCTCGACAATAATTTGTTCACCCATCGTAATACTCATGCTATCTTGAGAGAAGCCACTAGTGAAACCTATGGCCCCCGGGTCTATTTTCCATCATACAAGTTTCTAATCTATTTTATTTTGCAATCTTTACTTTCAATCTATATCATAAAAATACCAAAAATATTTATCTTATTATTATCATCTCTATGAGATCTCACTCTTGCAAGTGGCCGTGAAGGGATTGACAACCCCTTTATCGCGTTGGTTGCGAGGTTCTTATTTGTTTGTGTAGGTACGAGGTGACTCGCGCGTGGTCTCCTACTGGATTGATACCTTGGTTCTCAAAAACCGAGGGAAATACTTACGCTGCTTTACTGCATCACCCTTTCATCTTCAAGGGAAAACCAACGCAGTGCTCAAGAGGTACCAAGAAGGATTTCTGGCGCCGTTTCCGGGGAGATCTACGCCAAGTCAAGACATACCAAGTACCCATCACAACTCTTATCCTTCGCATTACATTATTTGACATTTGCCTCTCGTTTTCCTCTCCCCCACTTCACCCTTGATGTTTTATTCGCCCTCTTGTCCTTTCGCCTTCTCTTTTCGTTTGCTTTTTCTTCGCTTGTTTGCTTGTGTGTTGGATTGCTTGCTTGTCATGATGGCTCAAAATAATACTAAATTGTGTGACTCTGCCAATACCAACAATAATGATTTTATTAGCACTCCGATTGCTCCTCTTGCCGATGCTGAATCTTGTGAGGTAACCCAATTTTATTTTTTATTCCTTGCTTTTTGCTCCTGTTTAGTAATAAATAATTTATATAGCCTCTGTTTTGGTTGTGTTTTTTGTGTTTAATTAGTGTTTGTGCCAAGTAGAACCGTTGGGAAGACTTGGGGAAAGTCTTTTTGATCTTGCTGTAAAAAGACAGAAACTTTAGCGCTCACGAGAATTGCTGCCATTTTTTACTGGGGAGTGTTATTTAGTTAATTCTTTTTGAATATGATTAATAGATAAATTCCTAACGTCCAGAAATTTATTTTAGAATTTTTGGGGTTCCAGAAGTATTCTAAACCTACAGATTACTACAGACTGTTCTGTTTTTGACAGATTCTGTTTTTCGTGTGTTGTTTGCTTATTTTGATGAATCTATGGCTAGTAATAAAGTTTATGAACCATATAAAAGTTGGAATACAGTAGGTTTAACACCATTATAAATAAATAATGAGTTCATTACAGTACCTTGAAGTGGTGGTTTGTTTTCTTTCACTAACGGAGCTCACGAAGATTTTCTTTTAAGTTTTGTGTTGTGAAGTTTTCAAGTTTTGGGTAAGAATTTGATGGATTATGGAACAAGGAGTGGCAATAGCCTAAGCTTGGGGATGCCCAAGGCACCCCAAGGTAAAATCCAAGGACAACCAAAAGCCTAAGCTTGGGGATGCCCCGGAAGGCATCCCCTCTTTCGTCTTCGTCCATCGGTAACTTTACTTGGAGCTATATTTTTATTCGTCACATGATAGGTGTTTTTCTTGGAGCCTCTTGTATGATTTGAGTTTTTGATTTTTAGTTTACCACAATCATCCTTGTTGTACACACATTTTGGGAGAGACACACATGAATTGGAATTTACTAGAATACTCTATGTGCTTCACTTATATCTTTTGAGTTGGATACTTTTTGCTCTAGTGCTTCGCTTATATCTTTTAGAGCACGGCGGTGGTTCTATTTTATAGAAATAATTGATATCTCATGCTTCACTTATATCATTTTGAGATTCCATTAGAACAGCATGGTAATTCACTTTGGTTATAAATTTTAAATGCTAAGAGAAGTTGGATGCTTGATAGATGGTTTTGAGATATAAAGGTGGTAATATTAGAAGTGTGCTAGTTGAGTAATTCTGAAATTGATGAATACTTGTGTTGAAGTTGGCAAGTCCCATAGCATGCATGTATGGTAAATGTTATGTGACAAATTTGAAGCATGGGGTGTTCTTTGATTGCTTTCCTTATGAGTGGCGGTCGGGGACGAGCGATGGTCTTTTCCTACTAATCTATCCCCCTAGGAGCATGCGCGTAGTGCTTGGTTTTGATGACTTGTAGTTTTTTGCAATAAGTATGTGAGTTCTTTATGACTAATGTTGAGTCCATGGATTATACGCACTCTCACCCTTCCATCATTGCTAGCCTCTTCGGAACCGTGCATTGCCCTTTCTCACCTTGAGAGTTGGTGTAAACTTCGTCGGTGCATCCAAACCCCGTGATATGATACGCTCTATCACACACAAGCCTCCTTATATCTTCCTCAAAATAGCCACCATACCTACCTATTATGGCATTTCCATAGCCATTCTGAGATATATTGCCATGCAACTTTCCACCGTTCCATTTATTATGACATGCATCATCATTGTCATATTGCTTTGCATGATCATGTAGTTGACATCGTATTTGTGGCAAAGCCACCATTCATAATTTTTTCATACATGTCACTCTTGATTCATCGCAATCCCAGTACACCACCAGAGGCATTCACATAGAGTCATATTTTGTTCTAAGTATCGAGTTGTAATTCTTGAGTTGTAAGAAAATAAAAGTGTGATGATCATCATTAGAGCATTGTCCCATGTGAGGAAAGGATGATGGAGATTATGATTCCCCCACAAGTCGGGATGAGACTCCGGACGAAAAATAAATAAAAAGATAAAAGAGGCCAAAAGAAAAAAAAGCCCAAATAAAAAAATTAATGAGAGAAAAAGAGAGAAGGGGCAATGTTACTATCCTTTTTCCACACTTGTGCTTCAAAGTAGCACCATGATCTTCATGATAGAGAGTCTCTTATTTTGTCACTTTCATATACTAGTGGGAATTTTTCATTATAGAACTTGGCTTGTATATTCCAATGATGGGCTTCCTCAAATGCCCTAGGTCTTCGTGAGCAAGCGAGTTGGATGCACACCCACTTAGTTTGTTTGATGAGCTTTCACATATTTATAGCTCTAGTGCATCCGTTGCATGGCAATCCCTACTCCTTGCATTGACATCAATTGGTGGGCATCTCCATAGCCCATTGATTAGCCGCGTCAATGTGAGACTTTATCCCTTTTTGTCTTCTCACACAACCTCAATCATCATATTCTATTCCACCCATAGTGCTATGTCCATGGCTCGCGCTCATATATTGCGTGAAAGTTGAAAGAGTTTGAAAAGGCTAAGTATGAAAAAATTGCTTGGCTTGTCATCGGGGTTGTGCATGATGAGAGCATTTTGTGTGACGAAAGTGAAGCATGGCCAAACTATATGACTTTGTAGGGATAAGTTTTCTTTGGCTATGGTATTTTGATAGGACATAATTGCGTGATTAGTATACTTGAAGTATTACTATTTTTATGTCAACAATAAACTTTCATCTTGAATCTTTCGGATCTGAACATTCATGCCACAATAGAGAAAAATACATTGAAGAATATTTAAGAAAAGCATTCCACATCAAAAATTCTGTTTTTATCATTTACCTACTCGAGGACGAGCAGGAATTAAGCTTGGGGATGCTTGATACGTCTCCAATGTATCTATAATTTTTTATTGTTCCATGCTATTATATTATCTGTTTTAGATGTTAATGGGCTTTATTTTACACTTCTATATTATTTTGGGGACTAACCTATTAACTGGAGGCCCAACCCAAATTGTTGTTTTTGCCTATTTTAGTGTTTCGTAGAAAAGGAATATCAAACGGAGTCCAAACGGAATGAAACCTTCAGGAACATTATTTTTGGAACAAACGTGATCCAGAGGACTTGGAGTGGATGTCAAGAAACGAACGAAGCGGCCACGAGGCAGGGGCATGCCTACCCCCTGGGCGCGCCCTCCCTCCTCGTGGGCCCCTCGTGGCTCAACCGACCTACTTCTTCCTCCTATATATGTTCACATACCCTGAAAACATCAGAAAGCACCACGAAACCCTATTTCCACCGCCGCAACCTTCTGTACCCAAGAGATCCCATCTTGGGGCCTTTTCTAGAGCTCCACCAGAGGGGGCATTGATCACGGAGGGCCTCTACATCAATTCCATGGCCCTTCCGATGATTTGTGAGTAGTTTACCTCAGACCTTCGGGTCCATAGCTAGTAGCTAGATGGCCTCTTCTCTCTCTTTGGATCTCAATACAAAGTTCTCCTCGATTCTCTTGGAGATCTATTCGATGTAATCTTCTTTTGCGGTGTGTTTGTCGAGATCCGGTGAATTGTGGGTTTATGATCAAGTCTATCTATGAACAATATTTGAATCTTCTTTGAATTCTTTTATGTATGATTGGTTTATCTTTGCAAGTCTCTTCGAATTATCAGTTTGGTTTGGCCTACTAGATTGATCTTTCTTACAATGGGAGAAGTGCTTAGCTTCGGGTTCAATCTTGCGGTGCTCGATCCTAGTGACAGAAAGGGAAACGACACGTATTGTATTGTTGCCATCGAGGATAAAAAGATGGGGTTGACATCATATTGCATGAGTTTATCCCTCTACATCATGTCATCTTGCTTAAGGCGTTACTCTGTTCTTATAAACTTAATACTCTAGATGCATGCTGGATAGCGGTCGATGTGTGGAGTAATAGTAGTAGATGCAGGCAGGAGTCGGTCTACTTGTCACAGACGTGATGCCTATATACATGATCATGCCTATATATTCTCATAATTATTCGTTTTCTATCAATTGCTCGACAGTAATTTGTTCACCCACCGTAATACTCATGCTATCTTGAGAGAAGCCACTAGTGAAACCTATGGCCCCGGGGTCTATTTTCCATCATACAAGTTTCTAATCTATTTTATTTTGCAATCTTTACTTTCAAACTATATCATAAAAATACCAAAAATATTTATCTTATTATTATCATCTCTATGAGATCTCACTCTTGCAAGTGGCCATGAAGGGATTGACAACCCCTTTATCGCATTGGTTGCGAGGTTCTTATTTGTTTGTGTAGGTACGAGGTGACTCGCGCGTGGTCTCCTACTGGATTGATACCTTGGTTCTCAAAAACTGAGGGAAATACTTACCCTGCTTTACTGCATCACCCTTTCCTCTTCAAGGGAAAACCAACGCAGTGCTCAGAGGTAGGAGGGTGCGCACGAAGATCTCCCCCTACCTACTCACGCCCTCAACCTTGCCACGATCTCAAAGGCTAGCTCGACAAACTCGCAACACAAGAGACACAAAATTTATACTGGTTCGGGCCACCATTGCGGTGTAATACCCTACTCCAGTGTGGTGTGGTGGATTACCTCTCGGGCTGAGGGTCAATAGTACAAGGGGAAGAACAGCCTCCAGAGGAGAGGTGTTCTTGTGCTTGGTGATTTTGTGTGGTTGAGGATGATCTAGTCTAGGATCCGATTCGATTCGATCCGATCCCCTAGCTATGGTGGTGGCTAGCCCTATTTATAGAGGCCCTGGTCCTCTCCCCAAATATTCAGCGGGAAGGGAGCCAACAATGGCCAATTTGAAAGGGGACAGCTAGTACAAGTTATCCTGACAGTCTTCGCCTGCCAAAGGCTCTGGTGGTGACACCGCCTTGGGCTCCACGGTGACCTCCGTCTTGCCGTCCTGTTGGTCTTGGTCTTGTTGCACCGATATGGAAACCTTTGCTTGATGCCTCGGTACTCTTCGTCTGCGCTTGCCTCCTTAACACCGAAGAGGAAACAAGGACACTGTGCGCGCTGGCGCCCGCCTGGCACCCGCCTGGTCTCGATCATCATGGCTCACATCATTGGAACCTCGCGAGATTTGCCTTGCTTTGATCTCTCTGCCCCTCGCGAGCCAGCCTGGTGAGGCCGCTCCCGAGGAGGTCTTGTGTCATCCGCCTCGCAAGGCTTGGCCCCTCGCGAGCCGGCCTGGTGAGGCCACTCCTGAGGAGGTCTTGCGTCGTCCGCCTCGCGAGGCTGGGCCCCTCGCGAGGGTCTTGAATGCTTGTTGGTGAAGATGGGTCGTACGGGCCCGCTTGCAGAGCCACGCCGTGGGCCGCAGGCAAGGAAGTCTGGGGACCCCCGTTCCCAGAACACCGACAAATTGCACCAGTATTGTCACAAAAGATTTTCATTGGACCCGATGCACTAGGTATGACACCTAGATCAGATATGAACTCCTTCATCTAGACTCCTTCATTTTCTACTTCTGAAGCAGCTATGTACTCCGCTTCACGCGTAGATCGCGCCACGGCGCTCTGCTTGGAACTGCACCAACTGACAACTCCACCATTTAATATAAATACGTATCCGGTTTGTGACTTAGAGTCATTCGGATCAGTGTCAAAACTTGCATCGACGTAACCGTTTACGACGAGCTCTTTGTCACCTCCATAAACTAGAAACATATCCTTAGTCCTTTTCAGGTATTTCAGGATGTTCTTGACCGCTGTCCAGTGATCCACTCCTGGATTATTTTGGTGCCTCCCTGCTAAACTAATAGCAAGGCACACATCAGGTCTAGTACACAACATTGCATACATGATAGAACCTATGGCTGAAGCATAGGGAATGCCTTTCATTTTCTCTCTATCTTCTGAAGTGGTCGGGCATTGAGTCTGACTCAACTTCACACCTTGTAACACAAGCAAGAACCCTTTCTTTGCTTGATCCATTTTGAACTTTCTCCAAAACTTTATCAAGGTATGTGCTTTGTGAAAGTCCAATTAAGCGTCTTGATCTATCTCTATAGATCTTGATGCCCAATATATAAGCAGCTTCACCGAGGTCTTTCATTGAAAAATTCTTATTCAAGTATCCTTTTATGCTACTCAGAAATTCAGTATTATTTCCAATCAACAATATGTCATCCACGTATAATATCAGAAATGCTACAGAGCTCCCACTCACTTTCTTGTAAATACGAGCTTCTCCTAAAGTCTATATAAAACCATATGCTTTGATCACACTATCAAAGCGTATATTCCAACTCCGAGATGCTTCCACCAGTCCATAAATGGATTGCTGGAGCTTACACACTTTGTTAGCACCTTTTGGATTGCATCATATACAACTCTTCTTTAAGATATCCATTAAGGAATGCAATTTTGACATCCATTTGCCAAATTTCATAATCATAAGATGCGGCAATTGCTAACATGATTCGGACGGACTTAAGCATCACTACAAGTGAGAAGGTCTCATCGTAGTCAACTCCTTGAGCTTGTTGAAAACCTTTCGCAACAAGTCGAGCTTTGTAGACAATAACATTACCGTCAGCGTCAGTCTTCTTATTGAAGATCCATTTATTCTCTATGGCTTGCCAATCATCGGGCAAGTCAACCAAAGTACACACTTTGTTCTCATACATGGATCCCATCTCAGATTTCATGGCCTCAAGCCATTTTGCAGAATATGGGCTCATCATCGCTTCCTCATAGTTTGTAGGTTCATCATGGTCAAGTAACATGACCTCGAGAATAGGATTACCGTACCACTCTGGTGTGGATATTATTCTGGTTGACCTATGAGGTTCGGTAGTAACTTGATTAGAAGTTTCATGATCATCATCATTAGCTTCCTCACTTAATGGTGTAGGAATCAGCGGAACTGATTTCTATGATGAACTACTTTCCAATAAGGGAGCAGGTACAATTACCTCATCAAGTTCTACTTTCCTCCCACTCACTTCTTTCAAGAGAAACTCCTTCTCTAGAAAGGATCCATTCTTAGCAACGAATATCTTGCATTCAGATCTGTGATAGAAGGTGTACCCAACAGTCTCCTTTGGGTATCCTATGAAGAAACATTTCTCCGATTTGGGTTCGAGCTTATCAGGTTGAAACTTTTTCACATAAGCATCGCAACCCCAAACTTAAAGAAACGACAACTTTGGTTTCTTGCCAAACCACAGTTCATATGGTGTCGTCTCAACGGATTTAGATGGTGCCCTATTTAACGTGAATGTAGCCGTCTCTAAAGCATAACCCCAAAACGATAGTGGTAAATCAGTAAGAGACATCATAGATTGCACCTTATCTAATAAAGTACGATTACGATGTTCGGACACACCATTACGCTGTGGTGTTCCGGGTGGCGTGAGTTGCGAAACTATTCCGTATTGTTTCAAATGAATACCAAACTTGTAACTCAAATATTCTCCTCCACGATCAGATCGTAAAAACTTTATTTTCTTGTTACGATAATTTTTTAGTTCACTCTGAAATTCTTTGAACTTTTCAAATGTTTCAGACTTATGTTTCATCAAGTAGATATACCCATATCTGCTTAAATCATTCATGAAGGTCAGAAAATAATGATACCCGCCGCGAGCATCAACACTCATCAGACCGCATACATCAGTGTGTACTATTTTCAACAAGTCTGTTGCTCACTCCATTGTTTCGGAGAATGGAGTCTTAGTCATCTTGCCCATGAGGCGTGGTTCGCAAGCATCAAGTGATTCATAATCAAGTGATTCCAAAATCCCATCAGCATGGAGTTTCTTCATGTGCTTTACACCAATGTGACCTAAACGGCAGTGCCACAAATAAGTTGCACTATCATTGTTAAACTTATATCTTTTGGCTTCAATACTATGAATATGTGTATCACTACTATCAAGATTTAGTAAAAATAGACCACCCATCAAGGGTGCATGACCATAAAAGATATTACTCATATAAGTAGAACAACCATTATTCTCTGATTTAAATGAATAATCATCTCGCATCAAACAAGATCCAGATATAATGTTCATGCTTAACGCTGGCACCAAATAACAATTCAGGTCTAAAACTAATCCCGAAGGTAGATGTAGAGGTAGCGTGTCGACGGCGATCACATCGACTTTGGAACCATTTCCCACGCGCATCGTCACCTCGTCCTTAGCCAATCTTCGCTTAATCCGCAGCCCCTGTTTCGAGTTGCAAATATTAGCAACAGAACTGGTATCAAATACTCAGGCACTACTGTGAGCATTAGTAAGGTACACATCAATAACATGTATATCAAATATACCTTTCACTTTGCCATCCTTTTTTTCTGCCAAATACTTGGGGCAGTTCCGCTTCCAGTGACCAGTCCCTTTATAGTAGAAGCACTCAGTTTTAGGCTTAGGTCCAGACTTGGGTTTCTTCACTTGAGCAGCAACTTGCTTGCCGTTGTTCTTGAAGTTCCCCTTCTTCCCTTTACCCTTTTTTCTTGAAACTAGTGGTCTTATTGACCATCAACACTTATGCTCCTTCTTGATTTCTACCCCGCGGCCTTTAGCATTGCGAAGAGCTCGGGAATTGTCTTATCCATCCCTTGCATATTATAGTTCATCACGAAGCTCTTGTAGCCTGGTGGTGGTGATTGAAGAACTCTGTCAATGACACTATCAATCAGAAGATTAACTCCCAGCTGAGTCAAGTGATTGTGGTACCCAGACATTCTGAGTATATGCTCACTGACAGAACTGTTCTCCTCCATTTTGCAACTGTAGAACTTATTGGAGACTTCATATCTCTCAATCCTGACATTTTCTTGAAATATTAACTTCAACTCCTGGAACATCTCATATGCTCCATGACGTTCAAAACGTCGTTGAAATCCCGATTCTAAGCCGTAAAGCATGGCACACTGAACTATCGAGTAGTCATCAGCTTTGCTCTGCCACGTGTTCATAACATCTGGATTTGCTCCTGCAGCGGGTCTTGCACCTAGCGGTGCTTCCAGGACGTAATTCTTCTGTGCAGCAATGAGGATAATCTTCAGGTTACGGACCCAGTCCGTGTAGTTGCTACCATCATCTTTCAACTTAGCTTTCTCTAGGAATGCATTAAAATTCAATGGAACAGTAGCACGGTCCATTTATCTACAACAACATAGACATGCAAAAATACTATCATGTACTAAGTTCATGATAAATTAAAGTTCAATTAATCATATTACTTAAGAACTCCCACTTAGATAGACATCCCTATAATCATCTAAGTGATCATGTGATACATATCAACTAAACCATGTCCGATCATCGCGTGAGATGGAGTAGTTTTCAATGGTGAACATCGCTATGTTGATCATATCTACTATATGATTCACACTCGACCTTTCAGTCTCAGTGTTCCGAGGCCATATCTGCATATGCTAGGCTCGTCAAGTTTAACCCGAGTATTCAGCGTGTGCAAAACTGTCTTGCACCCGTTGTATGTGAACGTAGAGCTTATCACACACGATCATCATGTGGTGTCTCGGCATGACGAACTGTAGCAACGGTGCATACTCAGGGAGAACACTTGTACCTTGAAATTTAGTGAGAGATCATCTTATAATGCTACTGATGTACTAAGCAAAATAAGATGCATAAAGGATAAACATCACATGCAATCAATATAAGTGATATGGTATGGTCATTATCATCTTATGCCTTTGATCTCCATCTCCAAAGCACCGTCATGATCACCATCGTCACCGGCTTGACACCTTGATCTCCATCGAAGAATCGTTGTCGTCTGGCCAACTATTGCTTCAATGACTATCGCTACCGCTTAGTGATAAAGTAAAGCAATTACATGGCGATTGCATTTCATACAATAAAGCGACAACCATATGGCTCCTGGCAGTTGCCGATAACTGTTACAAAACATGATCATCTCATACAACAATTTATATATCATCACGTCTTGACCATATCACATCATAGCAAGCCTTGCAAAAACAAGTTAGACGTCCTCTACTTTGTTGTTGCAATTTTTACGTGGCTACTACGGGCTTAGCAAGAACCGTTCTTACCTACGCATCAAAACCACAACGATTTTTCCTCAAGTTTGTTGTTTTAACCTTCAACAAGGACCGGTCGTAGTCACACTCGATTCAACTAAAGTTGGAGAAACAGACACCCACTAGCCACCTGTGTGCGAAGCACAGCGGTAGAACCTGTCTCATGAACGCGGTCATGTAATGTCGGTCTGGGCCGCTTCATCCAACAATACCGCCGAATCAAAACATGACATGCTGGTAAGCAGTATGACTATTATCGCCCACAACTCTTTGTGTTCTACTCGTGCATATAACATCTACGCATAGACCTAGCTCGGATGCCACTGTTGGGGAATGTAGTATTTCAAAATTTCCCTACGATCACGCAAGATCTATCTAGGAGAAGCATAGCAACGAGCGGGGAGAGTGTGTCCACGTACCCTCATAGACCGAAAGCGGAAGCGTTTAGTAACGCGGTTGATGTAGTCGAACGTCTTCGCGATCCAACCAATCAAGTACAATGCACGGCACCTCCGCGATCTGCACATGTTCAGCTCAGTGACGTCCCTCGAACTATAGATCTAGCTGAGGCCGAGGGAGAGTTTCATCAGCACGACGGCGTGTTGACGGTGATGAAGAAGTTACTGACGCAGGGCTTCGCCTAAGAACTACGACAATATGACCGAGGTGGAAATCTGTGGAGGGGGGCACCGCACACAGCTAAGATCAACTTGTGTGTCTATGGGGTGCCCCCCTCCCCAATATATAAAGGAGTGGAGGAGGGGGCCAGCCGGCCTCATAGGGCGCGCCCCAAGGGGGGGAATCCTACTCCTACTAGGAGTAGGTTTCCCCCTTTCCTAGTCCAACTAGGAGGGAAAGGAAAGGGAAGAGGGAGAGAAACGAAAGGGGGGTCGGCCCCCCTCCCCAATTCAGATTGGGCTTGGGAGGTGCGCCCCTCCTCTTTGCCGCCTCCTCCTCTCTTCCACTAAAGCCCATGTAGGCCCATTGACCCCCCCCCCCCGAGGGGTTCCGGTAACCCCCCGGTACTCCGGAAAATGGCGTGAACCTATCTGAAACCTTTCCGGTGTCCAAACACAACCTTCCAATATATCAATCTTCATGTCTCGACCATTTCGAGACTCCTCATCATGTCTGTGATCACATCTGGGACTCCGAACAACTTTACATCAAATCACATAACTCACAATACATATCGTCATCGAATGTTAAGCGTGCGGACCCTACGGATTCGAGAACTGTGTAGACATGACCCAGACTCATCTCCGGTCAATAACCAATAGCGGAACCTGGATGCTCATATTGGTTCCTACATATTCTACGAAGATCTTTATCGGTCAAACCGCACAACAACATACGTTGTTCCCTTTGTCATCGGTATGTTACTTGCCCGAGATTCGATCGTCGGTATCATCATACCTAGTTCAATCTCGTTACCGGCAAGTCTCTTTACTCGTTCCATAGTGCATCATCCCGTAACTAACTCATTAGTCACATTGCTTGCAAGGCTTATAGTGATGTGCATTATCGTGAGGGCCCAGAGATACCTCTCCAACAATCGGAGTGACAAATCCTAATCTCGATCTATGCCAACTCAACAAACACCATCGGAGACACCTGTAGAGCATCTTTATAGTCACCCAGTTACGTTGTGACATTTGATAGCACACTAAGTGTTCCTTCGTTATTCGGGAGTTGCATAAAATTCATAGTCATAGGAACATGTATAAGTCATGAAGAAAGCAATAGCAATAAACTAAACGATCAAAGTGCTAAGCTAACGGATGGGTCATGTCAATCACATCATTCTCTAATGATGTGATCTCGTTCATCAAATGACAACCCATGTCTATGGCTAGGAAACTTAACCATCTTTGATTAACGAGCTAGTCAAGTAGAGGCATACTAGCGACACTCTGTTTGTCTATGTATCCACACATGTACTAAGTTTCCGGTTAATACAATTCTAGCATGAATAATAAACATTTATCATGATATAAGGAAATATAAATAACAACTTTATTATTGCCTCTAGGGCATATTTCCTTCAGTAGGATCTTGGGCGCGAGGTGAGCCGTCCGATCTCCTTGGACGGCTCGCCCCCGGGCGACCCGGTTGGAAGGTCAATGACGGGTGGACCGAGAGCGTGTGATCGCTACAATCGACGTGTCTCGATGATAGGTGGACCGCGACCTTTATTGGGGCCATGTCGTGCGGCGGATTGTGCCGCGCCCATGCCCACAAGTGACAGCTTAGTTGGACCCGCATGTCGGCGTCTTCGCCTCCGCCGGGCTGGTTTGAGAGGACCTAGCATTGTCCATCCCCTCTTTCAGCACATCTGGAAAACATCTTGTAGATTGAGGCACAAGATCTTCCTATGGCTACTTCTCCATGACAGGATCAACACAAGAAACCTTCTCAACAGAAAGACCATGCATCTGGACAGTTATAATTGTGCTCTATGTTCAGATAACACTGAGGAAACTCCCCTCCATCTTTTCTAGAACTGCCCTTTTGCTCTTTGGTGTTGGGATATCATCATCCCATTAAAGCACAGAGGTATTTCAACATTTGATGACCTCCAATTGGCCATAATACAACTTCCACAAGATATGGCATTGGACATTATAACTATGGGATGTTGGGGTATTTGGTCCATAAGGAATGACAAGATCTTCAGATCAGTTGTACCACACATTCAGCGGTGGAAAATTTATCTTCAAGAAGGACTGTGGGCTGCTCAGATAAAAGCAAATCACTCCAAAGCAAAAAAGATTCGTAGTTGGGTTGATCAAAACATTTAATTAGTTTTTTCAATGTTTCATAAAACTGCCATAGGTTGATTCCTTTTGTTGTAAGAACGAATTGTACATATTTTACTTTGAATGAAAATATTGTAGAACTATTGTTCTATGGTTTCACTGCAAAAAAAATTTGTGCCTCGTCAGGACACTTGGTGCTACACACCTTTGGCATGTAAAAGTGCAGCCACACCACCATTAACCTAGTAAAAATGGAGTGGATTGAAAGTGGCACGCCACTAATTAAGATTGTGTATACGCATTTCTACACTAGTGTACAACTGTAATTTGTTCACCGCACCTGTGCAATGTTATTTTTGCAGAAATGCCACTAGTGAAGTTATGGATCCCTATCCATTATTCTTTATAATCACAACCTCGATCCTTTTTGCTAATGTTATTTACAATCTAAACTGGTTTACTTTTTGTTCTATAATCCAATTCCAAACATACGATACCCTTATCCTTGTAACCAACAAAACTAGTGAGATTGGCAACCTCACTAGACAAGTTGGATACCATGGAGGCATTGCCCTATAGTCGTCCTCCTCCGGCACCGCCCAGCAACCAGATCCCCAATGCTCGAGCCCGAACAGAGGTCGCGCAGATCTGGCTGTGTGGGCTACGATGCTAGGTTGGGCCATGGCAGCTCCGGGTGACCTCCTCCTGATGGTGCGCCCGCCACATGCTTATTGCAACGCCATGAGGCCCTCGCCCAAGCATGTGGAGGCGCCACCTCTGCACTATCTGCCTTCACGGCGTCCAACCGACGCCCACCCATCGCCCAATGCTACGGGAACGATGCCCCGCCGCTGCCGTCAATCGTGCGGACAAGTCTAGTGGTGCCGACCAACAACGGCGAGGGGAGGGTACACGACAAAAGGTCCTCGAAAAAGTTGATCGAGCATGCGACTAGGACGACGCAGGAGTCTCTTTTCGTCGGGTGAGATTCCCACACATTTAGGCAAACTTATATTTAGGCCAAAATAGAAATAAGGTAACTAAAACCACATTTTAAAGCGTAGAACCACAAGTGCACTACTAGGGAAAACCTTATACACAGAATCTTAGCAGCAACGCGGCATAAAAACAGGCGCTGCTGCTAAGTAGTAGCAGCGCGGCTACGGAAAGCTCGCTACTGGTGCAAACTTAGCAGTAGCGCTTGACGCTTAAACCGCGCTGCTACAAAAATCCACCGACAGTACACAACGACATAAGTTTACCAGTAGCGCGGCGCCAGGGAGCGCGCTTCTGCTAATGCCATAGTAGCAGCGCGCTTTTTTGTCACCTCGCTGCTGCTAATTTTGAAATTGTGCACAGGGTTGGCCCATTTAGCAGTAGCGCGTGACAGGAAAGCGCGCTGTTGCTACGCTCTTAGCAGCAGCGTGCTTTCTCTCCCGCGCTACTGCTAAGACGCAGCACCCACCACCTTTTCCACCTCCCCTCCCCATCTCCTCTCCTCCCTTTCCCCTACCTCCCACATCCTCCCTCTCTCACTCTTCTTCTTCCTCAATACTTCTCCCCCCATTACTCTCCCTCTTCTACCTACCTTTCTCTCTCTTCATTACTCCTAGCTATAACTACACCACCTCCATTAATTCATCTCCTTTCTCTTTTTCCTCCCCCCTCCACTAGTTGAAGTTGTCTCCTCCCAAATTAGCTAGCTAGGTAGATGTAGCATTTAGTTAAGTGACCTATTTGCCCCCTAACTAGATCTTTCTTTGTCAAGAAAAGCTTTGTGCACTTTTGACCTCCCTACATCATCATCTCCACCGTGTGCTCGATCTCGAGATAGAGGTGTGATTAATATTTCATGCTTTTGTAAAATGAAAATATATGTTCCTATTTTGTATACACACTTAATTAGCCATTATTATGCATGGGTCCAATGATGTAATATATATATATGTTCCTATTTTGTATACACACTTAGCCATTATTATGCAAGGGTCCAATGATGTAATGTATATGTTCCTATTATGCTGAGGAAAAGAAAAAAGGGAAACTGGTTATAGCAGTAGCGCTTTAGTGAAAAAGAGCTACAGCTAGTCAAGGTAGCAGTAGCGGTTTCTGCAGAAAATCGCTATAGCTGCTCCACTTAACCCAAAATTCTCCCTCTCCCTGCTTCATCCCGCCTCTTTTCCCCCAAATCCCCACTCTCTCTTCCCTGGCCCCGTCGCACCAGCGCGCTCGCCCCTGACCCCGCCGCCCCCGACCCCGCCGCGCCCGACCCCGGCGCGCTCGCCCCCGACCCCGCCGCCCCCGACCCAGGCGCGCTCGCCCCCGGCGCCGGCGCTTGCCCCCGACCCGTCGGCCCTCGCCTCCCTCCTCTGCTTCCTCCCCTCCCAACCTCGGTCGTCGTCGAGCCTGCCTCCTCGCCCTGCACCCTCTGTAAACCACCCCCCTCTATCTCTGCTAGCTAGGGTTAATTTACTTAGGTTTTAGTTATGTTAATTAGGTTATCTATTTAGTTATGAATTTAGATAGGTTGCAAAATTTGCTGAATTTATATGCAAATTTGAACTGGACATGTGATATGTGGATATGTCATGTTTTGGACATGTCATGTTTTGGTAAATGATCTGAGTTGCCTATGTTACACCGGAATGTTGATTCACTTCCATTCTGGTGAATTTCAGGCGCTTGATATGTCCATTTTTTAGCAAAGGTCATGCCGAAATTTCCCGTGAATAAAGGCATGATTTGTGCTACATAGTTGGCATATCGAGTGCTGGCACATAGATTTCTTTTTTATCTCATTTCTCATTTATTCATACTTTTAGAAATAAATGAGGACACTTAATCATAGGAAACATATCGAACAACGAAGAAACTGGGCCTTCTGACCAAGATGCAGACAGGATGGATTATGAGGGTGAACAAGACTACCTCGACTTTTTGACTGCTAAACAAGCCAGAGCACATAGCAGCCAAATGATGCATTCTGAAGAGCGTGTATCCATGAAAGGTGTGGCCATGTTCCATCTCACGGGCGAGCCGATGCTACCGCCGAAACCGCTGGAGGCACTATCAGGGGATCTCAGGAGACTGCACGACCATGTGCTGTCGACTGAGAAAAGCCTACTAGCCTCAAAGGATCCAGGATATCCGACATACGCGGCTCGTGTGCCTGAGGGGAAGTGCTACGTCGAGACACGGCCCGCGGAGGTGTTCTTCCTGCGGTTTAACCATATCTTTGAGATGTTTCTGACAAGGCGGCTCGATTTTACAATCGTCCGCCTTTTTGCGCTACATATGAGCTCTGTCATGAACAGTGAAGAAGTCTCGCAAATCTGTGTAGCGGATCCGTACTACATGCACGAGTCTTTCTTGAGTCTCGGTGACTTTGAGCGTGAAACTGCTAGGGACTACCTCCAAAACTTCATGGTACAGAATAAGGACCGGGAAATTGTCCTCGTGCCTTATCATCCAAAGTAAGTCAGTTTCGAACAACCCTTTCATACATTTCAATCATTCCTTCTCTCTCTATGGGGAATAATTTGAGGTGTCTTTTCCCCGTAGCAACGGGCGCTTCGTCCTTATCGTTCTTTATCCGCAAGTCTCCCACGCCGTGTATTTTGACCCTTCCAGAGACTACGAGAAAAAAGACTACACCCACATAATGAATATTCTAGATGATGCTCTCCAAGGCTTCAGCTTTAGAGGTGGCCACATGCAGATCAGGAAACAAAGGAACAAGAAGATGGGTTTCACGCATAAAACTAACTTCTCCTACATCCAAGTCCCAAAACCAAGCAAGAAGGATGGATTGTACATCCTCCATCTCATGATTCAGTTCAACACGGATCACCAAAAGCTTCGCATGAGAAGCAGAAATGATGATCATATCCACAAGTGGCTAGAATCTCATGGAGAAGCGGATTATAAACTTAGAGATGACTTCTTTCGCATCCAAAGCGACATTGCGACGATCATCATGAAAGAAGTCGTCGATGAGAAGGGGATGTTCCACCACGGCCCTATATCGCGAGTTGACGTCCGAACTCGCATAGGCATGCAACGTCTAGACCTCACGCTGTTCAAGAAGCTAGGGTCCATCCTCGATGATATGGAAGGATGGAACTTCTAGTGATTTATGATGCCGATGATGATGATATGTGTCGGTTGAACTTGTATACTATTTGTAGTGATGCAACTTTGTGATGTCCACGATCCCTGCCGAACTTGCGTAACGCTACTTTGTTAGTTTGCGTACAATGACCTGCATACCTCTTGTTAATTAATTTGCGTACTGTATGTTGCATCTAGTTGCTAACCCTTTCTTTTTCGGTGTTCTCTAGTATATTTTGTTGCATATATATGATTGTACATCCTCTTCATGAACATGCATCTCTAACAGGTACCTAGTTTCTTGATGGCGAGATGGAACTGCTATGTCGTGTACAAAGGGAAGGTTCTGGGGGTGTACAACGAGTGGCATGAGTGTCAGGCGCAAGTGAATGGGTTCTCGGACGCCAGCCATAAAGGATTCAAAAGCAGACAAGAAGGAGAAGCTAGTTACTTGAGGTTCACGCTAGCGCGAGAGAGGACTCGTAACCGCCATCTCATGTACTGCATAGTTCCGCTCTCACTCATAGTGATAGCTCTTCTCGCGTATACCTTTGTTTAGATGGATGACGTTGTAGTTGCAAGTATTCGAGACTTGCATGTATCGCTATTTTCGAGATGATGACAAGATACCACTTTGTGTTGGATGATGATTATGACGAGACTATTTGTATGTATATGCTATGATTACATTTGTGGTCTCGTAGGCATTTGTATGTGTATCATGATGACATTTGTGTGTGCTAAAGATTCTTCTATAAAGCCTGTTCAAATACAAAACAAATATGCCGAAAAAAACAAAGAACTATTAAAATTAGCAGTAGCGAGTGGAGAAAAGTTAGCAGCAGCGCGGTTGTAGCAGTAGCGCGCACAGGGGAAGCGCGCTATAGCTATTAGCAGCAGCGATGTTCCTTTAAGCGCGCTGCTGCAACACTTGTGTAGCAGTAGCGCGGGTGGACCAGCGCTACTGCTATACGTTAGCGGTAACGCCTTATTAGTAGCGCCGACCCCCGCGCTACTAAAAGGCTGAAAATCCGCGCTGCTGTTAGGCTTTTCTCTAGTAGTGGTGTTTTGAAGAACAGTTCGAGAGGGTTCTACTTGGAAATTGAGGAGGTAAGCCGGAATAGATGGTGGAAAGGCGAATGATGAACAAAAGGATATACTTGATCAACGAATTATTAGGCACTCGATAGAGGCGTTACCAACACAGTCTTATTCTCTCATCACTTACTAGAAACCAAAATAATCACGAAAGCCAACTAATCCTGGGAAAGATGCCGCATCACTCCCTAATCATCTCAAGTTTATCTGGCCCCAAAGGAAAAGCGGGAAAACGGAGCATCTTCTTCCTCCCTGATCACTCATGCTGATCCGCCAAAAAGCCCAGAAAACCTCTCTAAAGCCCTGCAGAAGGGCCCCATCTCCCCACACGCACAAGCGCTTTCCCAGACACTAGCCATTATCACCACCATCTCAGTCAGCCTCAGTCTCGTCCTCCCCTCACTTCCCGTTCCCCACTCTCCACTCCCCCAATGGAGGGCACTCACCTGCTGCTCTCCGTCCTCGTCCTCCTTGCAAGCCACTCGCTTGCCAATGTCAATGGCGACGCCGACGTCTCCAGCAGCGGCGGCAGGACGACGACCTACATCGTGTTCATGGACCCGGCGGCCATGCCGGCGGCGCACCCATCCCCGGCCCATTGGCACGCGGCGCACCTCCAGTCCCTGTCCATCGACCCGGCGCGCCACCTGCTCTACTCCTACTCCGTCGCCGCGCACGGTTTCGCGGCCGCGCTGCTCCCGCACCACCTGCCGCTCCTCCGCGACAGCCCGGGCGTGCTGCAGGTCGTGCCGGACACCGTGTTCCAGCTCCACACCACGCGCACCCCGGAGTTCTTGGGGCTGCTCTCCCCGGCGTACCAGCCGGCCATCCACAACTTGGACGCGGCCTCGCACGACGTGGTCATAGGGGTTCTTGACACCGGCGTCTGGCCGGAGTCGCCGAGCTTCGCGGGCGGAGACCTCCCGCCGCCACCCGCGCATTGGAAGGGCGTGTGCGAGGCCGGCGTGGACTTCCCGGCGAGCGCGTGCGGGAGGAAGCTCGTAGGCGCGCGGAGCTTCTCGCGGGGCTTCCGCGCCGCGAACGGCGGCCGCGGGGGGATGGGTGCGGGGAGGCGGTCGGCGCGGGACAGGGACGGCCACGGGACGCACACGGCGACGACTGCAGCGGGCGCGGCGGTGACCAACGCGAGCCTGTTCGGGTACGCCACAGGAACGGCACGCGGAATGGCGCCCGGGGCTCGCGTGGCGGCGTACAAGGTATGCTGGCCGGAGGGGTGCCTCGGCTCTGACATTCTAGCTGGCATTGACTCCGCCGTGGCCGACGGGGTGGGCGTGCTATCCCTGTCGCTCGGCGGCGGCGCGGCGCCGTACTACCGGGACACCGTGGCAGTAGGCGCCTTCGGTGCCGCGGCGGCCGGCGTGTTCGTGGCCTGCTCAGCAGGCAACTCCGGCCCGTCCGGCGCCACGGTCGCGAACTCCGCGCCGTGGGTGGCCACCGTCGGCGCGGGCACGCTGGACCGCGACTTCCCTGCCTACGTCACGCTCCCATCCGGCGCGCGTCTGGCCGGCGTGTCCCTCTACGCCCAATCCGGCCGCCCCGTCATGCTCCCTCTCGTCTACGGCGACAGCCGTGACAACGCAAGCAAGCTCTGTCTCTCGGGCACGCTCAACCCGGCGTCCGTGCGCGGTAAGATTGTGCTGTGCGACCGCGGCGTGAACGCGCGCGTGGAGAAGGGCGCCGTCGTCAAGGCCGCTGGCGGTGCCGGGATGGTGCTTGCGAACACGGCAGCGAGCGGCGAGGAGCTCGTGGCAGACAGCCACCTCCTCCCGGCCGTGGCGGTGGGCAAGTCGACCGGTGACAAGATACGGGACTACGCCCAGCGCGGTGGCCGGCCGATGGCAATGCTGAGCTTCGGCGGGACGGCCCTCGGCATCCGGCCGTCGCCCGTCGTGGCGGCGTTCAGCTCCCGCGGGCCCAACACCGTCGTGCCCGACATCCTGAAGCCGGACATGATCGGTCCGGGCGTGAACATCCTGGCCGGGTGGTCCGGCGTCAAAGGGCCGACCGGGCTCGCCAAGGACGGCCGCCGGACTCCCTTCAACATCATCTCCGGTGAGTGCACTGTTCAGATTCAGTTTCTGCTGATATTGTCATCATGTTTGGAATTACCACTCATTTTTTACGGCCTGCGCAAATTGACTATGAAGAAAAATGCTACCCACAATCAAATCCTTCAGACTAAAGTTCCAAAAAGGCGCCATTTCATTTCAACTTTCGCTGCTTGTTGGAGGAAACAGAAACAGCACTTGTTTTCACTGCCTTTTGTCAGACGCGCACATGTGATGCTCTAGACGACTAGACTAGACTAGATGTGAAACCTTTCAAAGCCAACACCACCAAAGAAAGTTACTTTCCCTTGTTACTTTTTGGTTTGAGTGGTTTCTAGCATTGCATGCTGGATCTCGTGACAAGATACCGGATTGCCTCCAAACCAAATATGAGTACAATAAATATTCAGCTCACTCCCTTTGTGTTTTACACTTTTACTGAACAATAGTGTGATTGTGATTCCTGCAGGGACATCGATGTCCTGCCCACACATCAGCGGACTGGCCGCGCTGCTCAAGGCGGCGCACCCAAACTGGAGCCCAGCGGCCATCAAGTCGGCGCTGATGACCACCACATACACCATGGACAACACGAACTCCTCGCTCCGGGACGCCGCCGGGAGCTCACCGGCGACCCCGTTCGGCTTCGGCGCAGGCCATGTCGACCCGCAGAAGGCACTCTCCCCGGGCCTCGTGTACGACATCTCCACCAGCGACTACGTCGCCTTCCTCTGCTCCCTGGACTACAGCGCGGCCCACATCCGGGTGATCACCAAGATGGCCAACGTCTCGTGCCCGCCGAGGTCCCGCCCCGGCGACCTCAACTACCCATCCTTCTCCGTCGTGTTCAGGAAGAAGCCGAGGCACGTGGTGAGGTACAGGAGGGAGCTGACCAACGTCGGCCCGGCCATGGCCGTCTACGACGTGAAGGTGAGCGGCCCCGCGTCCGCCGGCGTCACGGTGACGCCGGCGAGGCTCGTGTTCAAGAAGGTGGGGCAGAAGCAGAGGTACTATGTCACCTTCGAATCCAAGGCCGCCGGCCCGGGCCGCGCCAAGCCGGACTTCGGGTGGATATCATGGGCGAGCGACGAGCATGTCGTCCGCAGCCCGGTTGCCTACACATGGAAGATGTGAGGAGCAGGGCAGCAACTTCAGGCCCTGCTGGTGTTTGATTTAGTCGTGCTCAGGTTCAGGAGAAGATGAAATATAGCTAGATAGCTTTGATGTAGTTTGCTGGTCGCTTCGCAAAGAGAATCTGCGCGAAGCCCTCAGCTGCAAAACCTGGAGTTCTTCCTCGGTGCCGGTCGGTGACTCGCCGGACTTTGTTTTCCCTTACGGTTGTTAGTTGCCGGCGACAAGCTTGTGCGCCGTTAACGAGTGAGGTTTAAGTTTTATCCTTTTTCTAGTTCTGTGTTTGCAAGCGAGAAATAACCCTGAACCAAAGTGGCTCAGCCGTTTGATCCCAATTTGTCATCTGGTGTATTTCTATGCCCATCCTGGTGCTCCTGAATTAATGCAAAATGATGGAAAGATCGTTAGAATTTCTCTTGGGCAATATGCTTGTTTGGAACTGCTATGTTTGAACCAGCTTGTTCTTTTTTTTAGAAAAGGAGGATGACCCCGGGCTCACATCTGGGAGATGCATGCTGCCATTTTATTGATTATTCTCGAGGACCTTACAAAGTAGTACAACAATATGTCTGAATCCGCCATCTTGACAGCATCTGTGGCTACTCCAATCCATATGATGAAAGGACATCAATGCTACACCTACATAGCTATCTATACGTAATTAATGTAACAGCTGACGTGGCCTTTTTGTTAAAGGAAATCAGGGGAGGGGGGCCCACCCCGTTGAAATCAGGAGCGGTGGAAGGTTTAGTTAGGGAAGTTTCGTAAGATTACATAGGCTTTTACGTAGGTGTAGCATTTTTGATGAACGGGTGCGAGCTGGGCCAAATATCCAGATCTCTCACCTAAGCCTAACATCTAAAGCAGGAGGCCCCGATCGAGCCACATATCGGGTCTGATGCACAAATCGATCCGACGCACTGACATGTGTCGTCGCCGTCATCTTTCACTGGTCCATCTTCAGAGCAAATTGAGGTGCCAACCTTGGCAGGTGTCTCCGCCATCGGCGTCATCATGACGCCAAACGACGACCTCCACCTACGCGAGTCCATCTCCAAGCAACGGACGTAGATCCATGCTAGGGTAGGGCCGCACCACCGCCGTCTCCCACCACCCACAAGCGCCACCCAGCCCCAAGGTTCCCAAAGTGACGCCTTCAAGAAGGGAACGACGTCGTGAGCGCTGTCGCCGCCCAACAAAGTTAGGGCTTTCGCCCGAGAGACCTAGGGGAAGGGGAAGTGAGGGGATCAGTCCATACTGACGCTTCCAAGGAGGGGAACGGCGCCCTCAGGCGCCGCCGTCGACGCGGCCGGACATGGCCGACCAGGGATTTCGCCCGAACTAGATCCCCGCTGTCGGTGTCAAAACCGGCGGATCTCGGGTAGGGGGTCCCGAACTGTGCGTCTAGGCCGGATGGTAACAAGAGGCAAGGAACACGATGTTTTACCCAGGTTCGGACCCTCTTGATGGAGGTAAAACCCTACGTCCTGCTTGATTAATATTGATGATATGGGTAGTACAAGCGTAGATCTACCACGAGATTAAGGAGGCTAACCCTAGAAGCTAGCCTATGGTATGATTGTTGTATGATGAAGTTGTCCTACGGACTAAAACCCTCCAGTTTATATAGACACCGGAGAGGGTTAGGGTTACACAAAGTCGGTTACAATGGTAGGAGATCTTGAATATCCGCATCGCCAAGCTTGCCTTCCACGCCAAGGAAAGTCCCATCCGGACACGGGACGGAGTCTTCAATCTTGTATCTTCATAGTCCTGGAGTCCGGCTGAAGGTATAGTCCGGCTACCCGACCACCCCCTAATCCAGGACTCCCTCAGTAGCCCCTGAACCAGGCTTCAATGACGACGAGTCCGGCGCGTAGATTGTCTTCGGCATTGCAAGGCGGGTTCCTCCTCCAAATTCTTCATAAAAGTTTGTAAACACCAAGAGTAGTGTCCGGCTCTACAAAATAAGTTTCCACGTATTCCCACAGAGAGAATAATATTAACACAAATCTAATCTGCTGACATATTCCGCAGCGTGACATCACACTACGGCCAAGCCTTTATTCGAATCGTTTTCACTTTTCCACCTCAGCGTGTTTTGCGAGACGGTTTCCTTGGCACGTCTTGTCAAAGTAGAGATCGTGTCCCCCATTTACGGGATTCTCATCAATACGGACGTGGGTAACCCAACCGCGCCATTTATCACGGCGCTTGGGAGGCAAGCGAGTTTTACTAGGCTGGTGGGGACGCATAGTCGCATCCGCCCATATAAGGGGATAAGGATCCACCTTCTTACCTACGCCTTCTTCCTCCTTTGCCTATCCATCATTTGCGCACCCGAGCTCCAGCACCCAAGCCCGCACTTCCTACCTCAACCTTCTCCAACAATGTCCGGAGCGGGAGGCAAGTGGATGGTCTCCTCCGTCACGGAGGGCCATGTCAAAAGGTTAAGGAAGGCCGGATACCTGTCCAAAGACATCGCGCACCGGCTTCCTGAGGAGGGGCAGCTTCTCCCCACCCCAAGGCCCCATGAGAGGGTAGTATTTCTTCCCCACTTCCTCCGCGGACTGGGTTTTCCTCTCCACCCCTTTGTCCGCGGGCTCATGTTCTACTATGGCCTAGATTTCCACGATCTGGCCCCAAACTTCATCCTCAATATCTCGGCGTTTATCATCGTGTGCGAGGCTTTCCTCTGCATCCGTCCCCATTTCGGCCTCTGGCTCAAGACCTTCAACGTCAAGCCAAAGGTGGTGCGCGGCAACCAGGCGGAGTGCGGAGGTGCCATGGCGGGCAAAATAGCCAACGTCCTATGGCTCGAGGGCTCCTTTGTGGAGACCTTGAAGGGGTGGCAGTCAGGGTGGTTTTACATCACTGAGCCACGTGATCTGAAGTGGATCGCAGCCCCTGAATTCCGATCCGGACCCCCTACACGGCTCACGTCCTGGAAAGAGACGGGCTTGTCGTGGGGCGACGAAGAAGAGGTGACCGGACTGCAAAAATGCATCCAGTCCCTGGTGAACAAGCAGCTCAAGCTTGTCAACTTAGTCCAGGTCATGCTCGTCCGCCGAATCCTTCCGTGTCAAGAACGGGACTTCAATTTGTGGGAGTTCAACCCAGCGCAGCACCGAACTCTGAGCAGGCTCTTTGACACGACGTACGAAGATGTCTGGAGGGGGCTAACCAAAGGCGCCGAGGCTCCCACATCCGCCTCCGAAGACCGCGGATTCAGCTCGCAGCGTCCTGCTGGCGAGGTAAAATATTTTCATCTTTTACAGGATGTTAAGTTTTCTTCATAGTTTGACTCTATGCGGGATCTAAACTCCCTCACCTTTGACAGGATTGGCAGGCGAAGTCCGGACTGATTAACTGTCCGGCTCCCTTGCCCGAAGACCCAGCCCCTGCTCTCCTAGTGAAGCTGCTGGTTCCGGCACCTTATGTGCTGCCGGAGAAGAAGGCCAAGAAGAAGAAGGCCATGGGGACTCGAAAGAGTTCCCGGCATATGGTGGTGTCGGACTCGTCGTCCGACGAGTCCGAGACGCACTCCTCCCGTGAAGACGAGAAGGAGGAAGAAGAAACCTCTCCCCCTCCAGCGGGGGAAGGAAAGAAGAGGAAGGCCGCCCCAGTAGGGGAGGCCGAAGGGTCCAAGAAGAGGAAAACCCCTCCGCCGGACTACGCCCCCGACGCCGACGAGGACGAAGAGGAGTGGCTGGACAGGGCCAAGCGTCCGGCGAAATCGTAAGTGTTCGGATATCAGAGTAACTCATGATATTCCTTTTGTTGCGCAGCTTTCCCTAATGTCGAATATAATCATGCAGCCCGCCCAAGGACGGGCTCGATGAGTCGTCGAGCGGCTCCCTGGATTCATCGGACGTGAATTCAGTTCCGCCCGCTGCCTCCCCCTGTGCTGCAGATGATGCCGAAGTGGCGTCGCGACAAGCTCCGGGGCAAGAGGAGGTGGTCCAGGAGGAACCGCGAGGCGACCTCCCGGACTCCAGGAGTAAAGGGGACCATACCCCCCAGGGCTCCAAGTCCGGCTTTAAGCCAGACACCGTGCCGGAATCATCAACGGTTTTGGACCGCGACAGGCGAACTCCTGCCAAGAGGAGCAAGCCTATTGAGCCGGCGTCCTCCGTCCAACCGGAGGCGCCAGACAATCTGCTGGAGGTGCTTAAGGGCGCCTCCATCGACGAGGAGCACCGTACCATCATGAGTACGGTGGTCCAGAAGGTTCGGTCCGCCAAAAGCGGACTGACTGAAGCTTGTGCTAGCCTTCTAACAGGCTTCGAGGTAAGTAAAAAATATGTAAAAATATTACTGCATAGACAGTAGCCCCTGATGCTCTGTTTGGCGTTCGGAAAGAAAAGCCTAATAGAGGATCTATTAAATATCGCAGGAGTCTAACTAAAAAGGAGTCAATATACGTATGCAGGCTTCGCTGCTAGCCACCGCTGCACTGACTGCGGAGGTGGGTGCCCTGAAGCAGGGCCTCGAGCGAACCGAGCAAGAGCTCGGCCTTGCCAAACGGCAGCTCGAGGAGAAAGAAGGTAAGAGATACCTTATAGAAAAAATGCCTATAAGAAGACGCAATTGCAAAAAATGACAGGAGTACACTGCTTATTGTAGGGGCCACAACTAAGGTGGCGACCCTCAAGCAGGCGCTGTCCGAGGCCGAGAAGAAAGCGGCCACGGAGCGCACCGAGCGGGAGAAATTTGAGGCGCAGGTCGGCGAGGTGCAGCAAGAGCTTCAGGCTCTCATGAAAAAACATGAGAGTTTGGAGCTCGACTCAAAGACGCAAGCGTCCGAGCTTGCTGCGGCCCTTAAAACTGCCAAATCTGCCAAGGCCGAAGCCCAGAAGGCCCTCCAGGAATTGGATGCGGTGAAAAAGATAGCGGTGGGTAAGGCATTCTCTATGCAAAGCAGACATATAAAAGTAAACTACTTGTTACTTACCCGAATCCGGAGCTCTCCAGGGGCATTCGCAGATCTTCCCCGCAGCGTATCCGATGCCGTCGCATTCTACCGAGCCGAGGAAGGCAGCTCGACGGAGAAGGTGTTCTGGTCTCAGTACGCTGAGGCCGAACACCCTGTGCCCTTGAGCGACCAGCTAAAGCAGCTGGTCGAGCTCCACAAGGCGGCCGAACAAGCCCTGAAGGGCTTCATAGTTCGGCTGTGGCTTGGAGAGGCCCTGCCTGGGAGCTACTTCGGACTGATGTGGCGGCTGGTGAAGGCTTGTCCAAGGCTCGAGGTCATCAAGCGCTCCGTTTGCATCGAAGGTGCCCGTAGGGTCCTTGCCCATGCAAAGGTGCACTGGGGTAAGCTGGACGGTGAGAAGCTTGTGAGGGACGGGCCGCCGCCGGGGAAGGAGCATCGCAAGCCCGAGAACTATTACAAGGATGTTCTGGCTGGTGCCCGCCTTATGGCGGATGAATGTACCAAGGATATAATTTTTGAATGAACTCGCTCGTGTTATCCTGTGCGCTGAAAACTTGTTCATATGCGCTAAGCAATGCTTGTTGAATTTAAAATATTACTTTCTGTGCGGCCGTTTATCAAAAAATTGAGAGATGGCCAGTCGTCGGCTTCTGCCCCCATGCCACTAGTGCTGGGGTGTTCGGGATAAACCTGAGCGCTCTTTTTCCCATGATTGGGTCCGTCGAGGGAGGCGCTCAGCACAACGAACAAGGCAATCGGACTATAATGCTTGAACACTCTCACTTAGCCATAGAACTCTATAATTTTAAATTTCGGCGAAGCCTCTAGTATTCGGAAGACCCAGTTCGGGGCACTATCCACGCCTTGGCCGGACAAAGCCGGTTCCTCGCTCGAAGCGGCATAAGTCTTTAAGTACTTGAAAAACCTCTCGAACAGCGACTGGTCTCTCGCCTCATGATGACAGTCAGTTTTAGTTTTCTCTACTGAGGTGCTCAGCCCAGCTCAACTGGGGCACAATCGCAGTTGTTCTCCTAGTGCTACCTTAGCCGATATAGCGGAACGTAAGGCACTAAAACATAGGAGCCGGGCAAACCCAACTATTGACCCAAATCATGATTCGGAGCCGATGCATATACTGCTATAAGTTCGGGGTGCCACACTTGTGAAAGTGTACGGACTTCTCACGCCATATTGATGGGTACTGAAGCCCCTGGCATATTTTTGCCGTACCACAGTGTACGGATGCAACATGTTATTAATAAACACATATATAACAAGAGGATAATGCAAAAAAAAAGACAAAAAGCTATGCATTGTTTATAGAAAGGCTGCTATGAAAGCGGAACGATACAAATAGTGTGATAAGCAAAAGAAATTGGACTATTTAACACGTCCTGGCCAGGGGCAGGCCGCGGAATTGTATTAAAAAATAGGTATACTGCTCGCAATAGAGACCACCTGGGAGTTCCATAATGCGGCGTGGCTTGTCTGCTTTCTTGGATCTTGCATCGTTTGTGCGGCAGTTGAATTGCCGAACGGGTCATCCGAAGTATGGAGTCCTAAGAGTAAGAGAAAAAAAAGGAATTCGACAGCCACTGGTGCGGTTTAAGCCGTATTTCGGGCGTGCCGTGATAGTGCCCCTTCCCCTGTGCCCATGGTATTTCAAGAGAGTAGTTATCTACGCGAAGCACTGGTTTCGCTATATCGCGAGGGCTAGGGTTGGGGCCGCATTTCTACGCTAGCTTAGAACGTGCCAGGCGGTCTTGTTGTAGGGTACTCCGGGCGCGCTTGATAGTGTCCGGCTTTTTGAAGGCCGAACTGGAGAACTGCCTAGAGAGGCTGCTTTGTACTTCTGCTGCGAGCGCTGCCGTGTGCTTCTCCGTTCAGAGGGAGCGTTCAGTGTTCCCATTGACCGTGATTACTCCTCTAGGGCCTGGCATCTTGAGCTTGAGGTATGCATAGTGTGGTACCGCGTTGAATTTTGCGAATGCGGTTCGCCCGAGCAGTGCGTGATAGCCACTATGGAACGGGACTATGTCGAAGATTAACTCCTCGCTTCGGAAGTTATCCGGAGATCCGAAGACCACTTCCAGTGTGACTGAGCCTATACAGTTGGCTTCTACACCTGGTATGACGCCTTTAATGGTCGTTTTGGTGGGCTTGATCCTCGAGGGATCTATGCCCATTTTTCGCACTGTATCCTGGTAAAGCAGGTTCAGGCTGCTGCCGCCGTCCATGAGGACTCTTGTGAGATGAAATCCGTTAATGATTGGGTCTAGAACCAATGCGGCAAAGCCGCCGTGACGGATGCTAGTGGGGTGGTCCCTTCGATCAAAGGTGATCGGGCAGGAGGACCATGGGTTGAACTTTGGGGCGACTGGCTCTATCGCATATACGTCCCGTAACGCACGCTTCCGCTCCCTCTTGGGGATGTGGGTTGCGTATATCATGTTCACCGTCCGCACTTGCGGGGGAAATCCCTTTTTTCCACTGTTGTTCGGTGGCCTGGGCTCCTCCTCGTCGTCGCTATGCATCCCCTTGTCTTTGTTTTCGGCTCTTAACTTGCCTGCCTGCTTGAACACCCAACAGTCCCTGTTGGTGTGATTGGCTGGCTTTTTGGGGGTGCCATGTATCTGGCACAAGCGGTCGAGTATTCGGTCCAAACTGGACGGGCCCTGAGTATTTCTTTTGAATGGCTTTTTCCGTTGACCGGATTTGTAGCCTCGGAATCCGGCATTAACTGCCGTATCCTCGTTGCTGTCGCTATTAACGCGGCGCTTTTGTTTGTTCTGACGCGGCCTGTCGCTTTTGTCCTTGGTATTCGAATTACCAGGGTTCTTGGTTAAATTGTTGCTGCGAGCTAGCCAGCTGTCTTCTCCCGCGCAAAAGCGGGTCATGAGTGTCGTGAGGGCTGCCATAGATTTCGGCTTTTCCTGTCCCAGGTGCCGGGCAAGCCACTTGTCACAGATATTATGCTTGAAGGCCGCTAAGGCCTCTGCGTCCAGACAGTCGACTATCTGGTTTTTCTTTGTTAGGAACCGTGTCCAGAATTGCCTGGCCGATTCCTCTGGCTGCTGAATTATGTGGCTTAGGTCATCGGCGTCTGGTGGTCGCACATAAGTGCCCTGGAAGTTGTCAAGGAATGCGTCTTGCAGGTCCTTCCAAGAACCGATTGAGTCTACTGGCAAGCTGTTAAGCCAATGCCGGGCCGGTCCCTTAAGTTTGAGTGGGAGGTATTTGATGGCGTGTAGATTATCACCGCGGGCCATGTGGATATGAAGGAGATAATCCTCGATCCATACCACAGGATCTATTGTGCCATCGTACGATTCGATGTTTATGGGTTTGAAGCCCTCGGGGATTTTATGATCCATTACTTCATCTGTGAAGCAAAGTGGGTGTGCGGCGCCTCTGTATTGGGCTATATCACGACGCAGCTTGAAGGAGCTTTGTCTGTTGAGTTCGGCCCAGCCGGATTTATTGCATCCGGAGTGACGATCACCGTCACGTGCCGTGGGGCGCCTGCATGATCCATAGATCGATCTTGTTTGCCTTGCCTTGTCCTCCAGTATTTCGCGCAGGTCGGGCGCATTTTCCCGTGCCTTAGTATGCTTGACGCGATGTCGGGGCATGGCTTGAGTGGAGGGTCAAGAGGCCTCTCTGTCGTGGCCACGAGGTGGCCGGTCGGCCATGTCATGCGCTGGTGATGTAGGTGCTTCCTCCTCTAGTCGGGGTAGCAGCCTGCGCTTTGGGTAACTCTTGGAGGGGCGTTCGAGTTCATACTCTTCGGCTGCAAGGACTTCAGTTCATCTGTCAGCTAGCAAATCCTGATCAGCTCTAAGCTGTTGTTGCTTTTTCTTGAGGCTGCTTGCCGTGGCCATAAGCCTGCGTTTAAAACGCTCTTGTTCGGCGAGATCCTCTGGCACGACGAACTCGTCATCGTCGAGGCTTGCCTCGTCTTCGGAGGGAGGCGTATAATTATCGTCCTCAACCTCTTGGTCCGCCGCCCTCTCGTGAGGGCTGGCTTCTCTGTCCTCCTGTGCTGAATCTTGCTGGAGGGGGTGTTCTTCGGCGTTATCCGGAGTAGTATTATCTCCCGTGCCAGAATCACCATTTTTGCTTTGGCGGGATTTAGAGCGGCGCCGCTGACACCGGCGCTTGGGATGTTTCTTAGAGTTATCGTCCTCCGCTGTTCCATCGCCATCTCCATCCTTTGGAGTGTCCACCATATATATGTCATATGACGAGGTGGCCTTCCAGCGCCCTACAGGTGCTGGTTCTTGTTTGTCTCCTGCATCGTCGTCCATGCCATCGATGTCTTCGGAGTCGAAGTCAAGCATGTCGGTTAAGTCGTCGACAGTGGCTATGAAGTGGGTGGTGGGTGGGTTTTGAATTTCTTCATCGTCCGTATCCCAACCTTGCTGACCATAGTCCGGCCAGGGCTCTCCTGATAAAGAGAGAGACTTTAGAGAATTCAGGATGTCGCCGAAGGGCGAGTGCTGAAAGATGTCCGCGGCGGTGAACTCCATTATCGGCGCCCAATCGGATTCGATCGGCAGGGGCGCGGGGGGCTCGGAGTTTGGAGAGGAATCCGGCTCCTCGGAGTCACGGGCCATGCGGAGTGCGGGGCTGGAGTTCGGCTCGATCGCCTCTGAGATCGCAGCCCTTGAGGCAGCATCCAACCGCTGATCCTCGATCGGCGCAGTAGGCTCCGAATCAATGGTCGGAACCGATGCGTGTGCGGCCTCCAAGGCGCTGTTCGGCGGCAGAGCTATATCATGCCCATCGAGACAGTGCGGCGCGCTTGGCTGTGGCTCGAATCCGTCGAAGATCAAGTCCCCGCGGATGTCAGCCGTGTAGTTTAGGCTTCCAAACCTGACCTGATGGCCAGGGGCGTAGCTTTCGATCTGCTCAAGGTGGCCAAGCGAATTGGCCCGCAGTGCGAAGCCGCCGAAGACGAAGATCTGTCCGGGGAGAAAAGTCTCACCCTGGACTGCATCGTTGTTGATGATCGAAGGAGCCATCGGGCCTAAAAGCGACGACACAGAGGAACTCTCAATGAAAGCACCAATGTCAGTGTCAAAACCGGCGGATCTCGGGTAGGGGGTCCCGAACTGTGCGTCTAGGCCGGATGGTAACAGGAGGCAAGGAACACGATGTTTTACCCAGGTTTGGGCCCTCTTGATGGAGGTAAAACCCTACGTCCTGCTTGATTAATATTGATGATATGGGTAGTACAAGAGTAGATCTACCACGAGATCAAGGAGGCTAAACCCTAGAAGCTAGCCTATGGTATGATTGTTGTATGATGAAGTTGTCCTACAGACTAAAACCCTCCGGTTTATATAGACACCGGAGAGGGTTAGGGTTACACAAAGTCGGTTACAATGGTAGGAGATTTTGAATATCCGCATCACCAAGGAAAGTCCCATCCGGACACGGGACGAAGTCTTCAATCTTGTATCTTCATAGTCCTCGAGTCCGGCTGAAGGTATAGTCCGGCTACCCGAACACCCCCTAATCCAGGACTCCCTCACCCGCCACCAGCAGCGGCTCCTGTACAGAACCGGCGACCCAAGGAAGCGCGGCCCGACCAGGCTGGCCCGCATGCCGAACAGGAGAGGAGGGGAGGCGCCAGATCGCGCGCACCGGTCACCGCAGAAGCCGCCGCCGGCCGCCAACGAACACCGGATCCCGCCACCCGCGCGGCCGGGACGCCAGATCCACCGCCCGCACGGCTGCTAGCCGGCCGTGCCTTGCCAATAGAGTCGCCGCTCCATATCCGGGGTTCCCCATGCAGAGGCAGGGGAACTGAGGCCCCGCGGCCGCCATCCTTGGCGCCCCGGGGTTGCCCGGCGGCTGCCTCAGGCGGCGCCGAAGGGAAGAGGGGGGGGGGTGAGGAGGAGGGACGGCTAGGGTTGGGAGTGGAGTCCCCAAATTCAACCAGCTTGTTCTTGTTTACTACTCCCTTCATTCCAAAATATAGTGCGTCCGCGCTTCCCGAGGTTCAACTTTGACCATAAATTTAACCAACGAAACCAACTGCGGCGGGAGAAAAAATTATATAATTGAAAACTTCTTCCGAATACGAATTCACTGATATAATTTTTGCTCCCGCCGCAATCGTTCTTGATAGTTAAATTTACAGTCAAAGTTGAAGCACGTGAATAAAAAAAGCACTATATTATGGAATGGAGAAAGTATCTTTTCCTTTTTCGTCAGAATGGGCATTACATGCAGGCCAGCTCCACCGATGGTAGTGGTAAATCAGAAGCCATCAGCTGGTCCAAACAGAAGTCTCAGTTCTGGAATGAGATCAAGTAGAGTGTTCCATAAATCTGGTAGCCAAAAGCAAATCATTGCGGTGCGGAAGATTCTTCTCGGAATTTGATGTGTGTCGCTTTGAGCTCTGTTCGGCTAGCCTTTACAGTGGAAACTGAAGAAAAATGGCAAGGCTGGGCCTGAACCCAATCTAAGGCCAATTTCACCGCGCGACCCTAAACAGACGTCCGTTTTGTCCGGTTTTTGTCTTTTTGGGTAGGGATTTAGGGTCGTGTCCGGGCCTGTTCTGGGATGTGGTGGCCGTGCGTCCAGCGCGCGGCCGTATCCTTTTGCCCCATTCTATCCGCATCTATTAAAAAAAAAGGGACGTTTCAAATGCGAAGCCCCAGTTCACGACCCGAGTTCATCACACCGGCAACAAAGCCAGCGGCCTATACGACCATCGCCGGCAACACAGCCAGCGGCCGGCAACACAACCAGCCTCCAAAATGAATAGTTGTCCTCACCGGCAACACAGCCAGCGGCCGGCAACACAGCCAGCCTCCAAAATGAATGTTTTTTCGCCGGCACACTGCCAGCGCCCAGCAGGCGGGCGGCACCCATGCCAGCCTCCAAAAAGAACGGCCACGCCGATCGGACGACCTAGTTCAGGCCTTCGGCGTCGAGCATCTCCTTCTGCTTGGCCTCGAACCAGGCCCTCGTCTTGTCGCTCATCTTCGACAAGTCCACGCTCATGATCGCAAGGGCCACCTCCTTCGCTTTGATGGCGGCATTGGTGGCCTCGATGTCGAGCTGCCTCTGCCTGGCCTTGACGTTGTTGGCCTTGATGTCGAGCTGCCTTTGCCGGGCGGCCTCTTCCATGTCGAGCTGCCTTTGCCGGGCCGCCTCCTCCATGTCTATCTTCCTCTTCTTGGCCGCCTCCTCCATCTCAAACTTCTGTCGTTGGAGGTCTAGGTATTGCTTCATTTGCTCGTCCTTGCTTTGTCGCTTCTTCTCGTCCCTCACATCCTTATGTGACATCATGCCATGCAAAGTCTCATGCAAGGCCATGGATGAGGCGTCACGTATGCCGTCCACCTTTGAGTTGGTCTTGCCCCTCGGCCTCTTCAACGCCTCGCCATCCCCACCTCCGGCGAACTTGGCCGTCTTCTTGCCTCTCTTCCTTTAAAGTTCACGGTATTGATCCTTGAACTTAGGGCAATTGTTGATGATCGTCCAACAATGCGTAAGAGTGAATGGCTTGTCATTGTGCCGGGCCTTGAATGCCTCCAAAGATTGAAATGCCTACACCACATGATCAACAACAAGTGAACATGCAAACATATACACGGCCGAAGTCTCATGGCCGTAGCAAGGGCTAGAAAGAGAAGAGCATACCATGTCTCCAACGCCGAGACCACTCACGGGCCGTGCTTCAACGCTCTCAAGTGCGGCACAATACTTGTTGCACTCTTGTTGGATGAACAACCATCTTTTTTGAATCGAACCGATGCCATGGTTGCTTGTAATTTGGTAGGGCTCAAACATCTTCCTTTCATGGAATGCTTTGTGGACTCTCGTCCAAAAAACAATGCCCTTTTGTTGCGCGCCGGTCCTTGGATCTTGGCTAATCTCCATCCAACATTGGCAAATCAATTTGTCCTCATCTTGTGTATATGAACCGGTGCGAATGCTCTTCCGCTTCTTTTGTGCTTCCGCTCTTTGGGTGAGCTCGTCTATGAACAATGGAGCGCCACTAATATCAACATCATTGGCTTCATCTTCATCTTCACCTTCGACATAGATGTCATCGTCTTCATGCCACGAATCACCATGGTCGTAGTCAGCACGGTCGTCGGCCTCTTCATCGGGCACGGCCATCCTGACTTTGGGTCTCATTAGGGTCGTAGGCACGGCCATGCCCACCCTAGAAGATCACGTCCTCCATGTACTGGTTGTAGAAGGGGTCGTCCACCGTCGGCGTTGAGGTTGGCATTTCGTCAAACAACACGCGGGGGGGGGGGGGGGGCATGGTGCCCGTGAACGGTGCACGCGCCTGCTTTCTTTGCATCTCGACGGAAGGCCGCCCGCCGCTGCTGGACCCAGGCGTCACGTTGAGGTCGATGACGGCCGCGGGGCATGGTGTGGACGGCGCGAACAAGCCCACGTCCGGCGACGCCGAGAAACGGGTCTGGCCGTCGTGCCTGGGTGGAGGAAAGCCGGGCGACATGGGCGTGGCGTGCGACGTCGGTGACTGGCAGTGCGTAGGCCGGGCGACCGACGAGCCTGTGCTCGCCGGGCCGACGGCCGCTGCATGGAACCCCGCCAGACGGCCCATGCCAAGCATGAGGATGGCGTGCGCTTTGTTGACGAGGTCCTCCTTCTCGTCGGCAGCGGCCTTGCGCCGCGCGGCCTCCAGCTCCTCGCGCTGGGCGGCGAACTTGGCCGCGGCGGCATTCATCTTGACGGCCGCTCTCCGTTCCCTCCTCTTCGCCGATTCCGCGTCCAACTTGGCGATCTCCTCCGGCGTGTACTCCGACCGCGGCTTCCTTGGCGCCTTCTTCTTCACCTTTGCGGTCGGGTTGACGGCCAGGCCGCCGGAACTCGGCGGGGTGTCGGCCATGGACGGGGGAGAGAGGAGGGGGGAGGGACGTGGGAGGGTTTGGGAAAAATGGCGCCAAATGGCCGTCGGGGGGTTTTTGGTTTCTCCCACCGACAGACGGGCCAGGGAAGGACAAGCGCGCGCGTCCCGCCCGTCCGCGCGCTGTCCGTTTCACCCCAAAACTGGCGCAAGTTTGGGCCGGAGATGGGTCGAAAGCGGACACAAAGCGGACAAAAGTCCGTTTGCTCCCGCGCGCTGGGCCGCCTTTTTTGTCCCTTTTACCCCAAACAGACAGGGCCGGACAAGATAGGGTTGCGCGGTGGAGTTGGCCTAACCTTTTCTTTGTGCGGACATGCATATGAACTTGACTAGTGGCTGCTCAGCCTGGCGGTGCATTCATGAGCTGTGAAACACTACACTCTTGTCACACCCTTCATCAGGACTGAAGAGTGCAGACGGCGGAAGCACAGGAGCAAGCGCCGGAGCTATATCTCGCTTACAGCGAGATGGCTCCTCCTGCCTGAAGCTTTTCCTTACAGGCTACAGTATTGGGCTTTCTCATTTTCGCGCGTTCGTTCCCTACCTTGCTTGTGCTGGCTGCGCTCACTTTGTTTTTTTTATGTTTCCATTTTTCTTTTGTTTTTTTAGGTTTACTTCAGTTTTAATTGTTTCTTCCTCAGTTTTATTGGTTTGATTAGGTTTTTCTTTGGATTTTCTTTTTTCTTTTTATTTTTTTCTTTGGTTTTCTTTGTTTCTTTCTCAGTTTCATCCTTTCTATTGGTTTTTCTTTATCTATATATTTTTTTTATTTGTACATTTCTCGGTTTTCATTCTGTTCAACGATTTTCTTTGCTTTATTTTTTATTTTTCTTTCGTTTCCTTTGTTTCTTTTTTGTTTTCACTGCTTTTCTTTGTTTCTACTTTTGGTTTTCATCGAGTTTTTGCTTCGCTTTTAGTATAGAACCGGAACATTTTTTTTACAGGTTTAACATTTATTCATATACATGGATTTTTTTCCGTACACCTTGAACATTTTATCAAACTTATTTTTTTTTAAGAAAACTATTTATCATACACATTTTACATTTTTTATTTACTAGGAATAAACTATATACATGTCCTAAAATTTTGAAATCCATGATTAATATTTTTTAAACATATTTTTATGTCTACCTTTTAGCATACAGATTGTACATTTTTTTATACACATTTCATATTTTTTAAATACATGATTAACATTTCAAAAATATATAATTTTTTTGTCTAACTTTTTGCATAAACAATTATCAGTTTTATCAAGAACATTTTTTATACATGACTAATATTTTTTAAATACATGATTAACATTTTTTTCGCATATATGTATGTATTGATGTCTACTTCCTTACATACACATTTTACAGTTTTTTGGTATATACTAGGAAAAAAATGTATACAGGGTTGACATTTCTTAAATACATGATCATCATTTTTTAATATATATTTTTTGATGTCTACTTTTTCCATACACATTAGTCATTTTTTGTATAAGACAGGGAAAAACTATACATGGTTAAGATTTGTTAAATATTGTATTAACATTTCTTTTCATATATATGTTTTGATGTATAATTTTTTCTATACACATTTTCCAATTTTTGTGTACATTAGAGACATTTTTCAATACACGCTTAACATTTTCAAATGCGTGATTAACATTTTTCAACTATGTATGTACAGTGATTTTTATAATAGATATATTTTTTAGAATATTTTGAAATGTAAGCAAAAGTAACAAATAGAGGAAAAAAGGGGGGAAACTAAAAATCAAAAAGAAAAGAGCACTCAAGGCTTGTGGTCCTTGCTAGACCGACCCATTTAGGCGGCTGGTTGACGCGAGGCTGTGCTACGTCTCGCTATAAGCGAGACATAGTCGGGAGAGACTAACTCACGGTTATACCTTCGGGGGCCTTACCAGCGGACGCTCATGGGGGCGATGGAGCGTGCCGCGTGGTGCGCCCGGGCGCCAACACGTGACACGCGCTGCATGCACCATTGGTATTTCGTATTTCCTAAACTTTTGGGGGTTATTTTAGCTTTTTGAAAAAAAATCTTGGTTTTTCCTAGATTTTGACGGAAAGACAATGTTTTTTTTGTGAAGCCTGACTTTTTCATGAGATGCACAGTTGTGCTTTCCAAAAAAGAAAAAACACAATTGTGCTTCCCCAGAAAAAAGAAAAGCATAGTTGTGCTCCCCCCCCCCTCCCCAAAAAAAAGGACACCATGTGCTTCTACAAGAAGCATAGTTGTGCTTCTCAAAAAGAAAAAATGGCACAATTGTGCCCTCTTGGAAAAGGAGAAGCACAACCAATGCTTCCGCGAGAAGCACAACTATACTTCCCGAAAAGGCAAAAGCACAGTTGTGATTTTCAAAAAAAGTGAGAAAAAAGAACAGCCGTGCTTCAAGGTCTTTTTTATTTTATTTTATCCGGTTTGGGGTTTTCCCTTTTCTTATTTTAGTTTTCCTAGTTTTTAGTTTTCTAGTTTTTCTGGGAAAAATTTTGTCGATACCTGTTAATATGGGTCTAGTTTCAAATATCTCGATAGGAGGAATCCAACAGTGGAATGGTTCATGATTTGGATGCACTATTTAAGAGCTAAATGTTTTGAAAAACGAACCGACGCAAAGAAGAAAACTCTTAGGTTGCAATAAATGACGTTCATACAGTGCATCACTTGTCAGCAACAGAGAAGTGCCGGAAGTGACCTTTGCAAGTCGTATCACTTAAGTAGTGATCTTGGACATAGCCGCGCCAAGGAGCAAGCGTGAAAATATGAAAAAGAATTGTGCGTTCAGGTTGTTGTGGAGAAGACCGGCCCGTGACGCGACCCGTCAAGCGAGGTTGCCACTCTAGAGGTGTGCTATAGGAGAGAAGAGCTTATCTGATTGGTATTCTTTTCATGGCCAATCCTATTTGACATGTTGGTCACTGAATAGCGACCCAATGCGTACCCCCTCATGCGTTTGGTCCTCTGTTTGGGCTGGCCCATCTTAGGTTTCTTCCCCAGAGGTTTTGGGAAAGTCGTACAGCCTTCCTTGAACCGGTTTCTTCCTTTTGTTTTGTTTTAACTTCTTCTTTATTTTTTATTTTTTCCTTTTCTTTTACTTTTTTCCTTTCCTTTTTATTTATTTTTATATTTTCAAACATCTCTCAAATTCGTGAACAAATTGAAGTCGTGAATACTTTTTAAATTTAGAATTTTCCTTTTAAAATCGTGAACATCTCTCAAATCCGTAAATTTTAAAAATCATGAACATTGTTTGAATTCGTGATTTTTTACAAATTCACCAACAGTTTGTTTGTTTTGAAAAAATATTTTTTGAATGCATGAACATTTTTATAATTCATGAGCATTTTTTCAATTAGCTATAATATTTTAAACCGATTATTTGTCTTTAAAATTCGCAAATATTTTTGATATTTTTAAACAAGTTTAAAAAATTTATAATGTTTTTAAAATTTACGGATATTTTTAAAAATCCACCAGCATCTTTTGAAAACAAAAACTTTTTACCAAATCACAAACATTTTTGTATTTACGTAACCTTTTTCCCAAACTCGTGATCAGTTTTTGAATATGTGAACTTTTATTTTCAAAAGCAGATGCAATTTTTTGAATCCATGATCATTTGAAAATTTCCCAAACATTTTTCAAAGTCATGAATTTTTTGAATACATTAATATTTGTTCAAAATTCAATTTTTTGGAAATAATAACTTTTATGAAATATTGAATATTTTAAAGTATAAAAAATAAAATAAAAGTAAGAAAAAACGAAATGGAAAAAGGGGTGTCTCGCTCTGCGCATGGGTCGGGCCTAAAAGGCACACGTAGGAGCGGGCGTACATGTTTCACTTTTTTGCGGGCCACACTGCGCGAAATAGTGAAATCACTAGTTATGGGTTACCCCTTGCAATGGTCACTTCCAACCTTCTTAGACGTTGACACATGCCGCACTGCATGCGCGCAACTTTTCGCACCCTTAGAGTTTTTTTGTAGGAGCGTTTATCCAAAACGTTTTATCTCTTGAATTGTGTATCCAAATCTTGAACCATTTTCATAATTGGATTTCTCATACCAAAATCTTCAACTATATCCCATGTTAATAGGTTTCAATGAAACCTTTTTCACGAAAAAACCAGATAGTGAAAATAAAACTGGGAAAAATAAATAGAAAAAATCCAAAAAAACAAAAGAAAAAAACCATCAACAAAAAGAAAACAAATATGGAAAACAGAAGAAAAAACGGAGGCTCGAAGCATGGTTGCAACTTTTCACTTTCCCCCCCTTTTTAGAAGCACAAGCAAATATGTGCTTCTCGTGGGAGAACAAATTTTGCTTCTCAGAGAAGCAAATTTGTGCTTCCGTAAGAAGCAATTTTGTGCTTCTCGTGGAAGCACAATTTTTCTCCCCTGTTTGAGAAGCATAGTTCGCGGAAGCAAATATGTTCTTTTCGAGGAAACACATTTTTTTAGAAGCACAGTTGTGCTTAAAAAAAATCTACAAATCTTGGGAAAACTAGGCAAAAACCAAGAGACCGAAAAACCCTGAAAAAACATCTAAATCCTGAAAACATGTATAAAAAACAAAAATCTAGAGGGAGCGTCCAACACGAGACACGTGGGGACGGCTAGGCGCACAACTTGATGTGCTCCTAGGCCACAAAAGTGACCCCCCGTAAAAGGCAACCCTTAGTTAGTTGCTCAGGATCCGAGTGGGATGACAAAGAACAAGCTATCTTGGACGAACAAGTGGCGAAGAAGAAGAAGAAGAATGGATTGATCACCCACCCCACCTTCCGCTTTTAAGAGTTATCTTTCACACACACTTAATATGTTCTTTTATGAATCAACTCTCAGAAAGAGCGTAACTTTCATTGATACTAACAAACTACTACATATAGTAAACACATGCACATATATGATATGGTCTTTGAATCAAAGCTCTTGTAGATGTTGTTGTTATCACAACCACATTGACTTCCATTGCAAAAATACTTATAATAAGGTGATCAAATTTTATAACAACACTAAAATAAATGCCATCGAGGAAATTATACGGTACGTCAGTATGTGTTACACACAAGTGCATGTATATTATTTGTTGAGATCTAAGTTGTTCTAGCCCACAACAAAGATGCCATGATTGATTGGATATATGGTATGGTGGACTATGTAAACGAGTATTGCAGAGAACATCTTATCGACGATGAGGAGTCAGAAGATGAATATGAAGGAAAAGACGAGGAAGAAGCATAAGAGGAGTTCACGGAAGAAGAACAACGTCCCGCCTACTCTTACATGTGTAAAATCCTTGATATACCTGAACAAGAGTATGATGATAACTCTAGTTTGAATGAACTTGATGCTAATGAACTTGATGTACAGGAATGCCACCCTCTAAATGAGGATGATGATTACCATGAGTGGTTAAGCATATTGTTTGAGGTGTCTAGTGTTAGCACTAATGGCAAACTAGAGGAGAAGGACACTCTTGATTTATCTATACCAATGTCCAACTATGCTTCTTTAGACAATTTTCTTATGTAGGGAAACAGAACTATCCACTCTAAAGGGATAATTTTATGAAGTGTCCCACTACAATGAAAACCAAGGTATTATCTTTAAATTCATTTATAAACCTCTAACCATTGCTTTGAAGAAGTACAAGGAGGCATGTTTGCATAGCTCGGTGCATCAGTTCTTGCTTGAGAGTGAGGATCTCTTTGTTGGGAACGTAGCATGCAATTTCAAAAAAATCCTACGACCACGCAATCTATCTAGGAGATGCATACCAACGAGAGGGGGAGAGTGTGTCCACGCACCCTCATAGACCGAAAGCGGAAGCGTTATGTTAACGTGGTTGATGTAGTCGAACGTCTTCACGATCCATCCGATCCAAGTACCGAACGTACGGCACCTCCGTGTTCAGCACACGTTTAGCGCTCGATGACGTCCCTCGAGCTCTTGATCCAGTAGAGGGTCGAGGGAGAGTTCCGACAGAACAACGGCGTGGTGACGGTGATGGTGATGTGATCCGTGTAGGGCTTCGCCTAAGCACTACGACGCTATGACCGGAGGAGTAAACTATGGAGGGGGCACCGCACACGGCTAAGAGAAATCTTGGTGTGTCTTTGGGGTGCCCCACACCCCCGTATATAAAAGGGGGGAGGAGGAGGCTGGCGGCCAGGAGGGGCGTGCCAAGGGGGGAGTCCTACTTGGACTCCTAGTCCAAGTAGGATTCGGCCCCCCTTTTTCCTTTCTCCACCGGAGGGAACAGGAAGGAGAGGGAGAGGGAAAGGGAAGGGGGTGCCGCCCCCTCCTCCTTGTCCTATTCGGACTACCTAGGAGGGGGCGCGCGGCCACCCCCGTGGGCTTCCCTCGCTCTCCCTTAGGCCCATGTTGTCCCAACACTTCCCCGAGGGGTTCCGGTAACCCCTCGGTACTCCGGAAAAATACCCGAATCACTCGGAACCATTCCGATGTCCGAATTGAAGGAAATATGCCCTAGAGGCAATAATAAAGTTGTCCAAATTAAAGGAAATATGTCCCTAGTATGCCTCTACTAGAGTATCTCATTAATCAAAGATGGTTAAGTTTCCTGACCATAGACATGTGTTGTCATTTGATAAACGGGATCACATCATTAGAGAATAATGTGATGGACAGGACCCATCCGTTAGCTTAGCATAATGATCATTTAGTTTTATTGCTATTGCCTTTCATCATGACTTATACATGTTCCTCTAACTGAGATTATGCAACTCCCGAATATTGAAGGAACACCTTGTGTGCTATCAAACGTCACAACGTAACTGAGTGATTATAAAGATGCTCTACAGGTGTCTCTGATGGTGTTTGTTGAGTTGGCATAGATCAAGATTAGGATTTGTCACTCCGTGTGTCGGAGAGGTATCTCTAGGCCCTCTCGGTAATGCACATCACTATGAGCCTTGCAAGCAATGTGTCTAATGAGTTAGTCACGGGATGATGCTTTACGGAACGAGTAAAGAGACTTACCAGTAACAAGATTGAACTAGGTATGATGATACCGATGATCAAATCTCGGGCAAGTAACATACCGATGATAAAGGGAACAACGTATGTTGTTATGCGGTTTGACCGATAAAGATCTTCGTAGAATATGTAGGAGCCAATATGAGAATCTAGGTTCCACTATAGGTTATTGACCGGAGATGTGTCTCGGTCATGTCTACATAGTTCTCGAACCCGTAGGGTCCGCACGCTTAACGTTCAATGACGATTTGTATTATGAGTTATGTGATTTGATGACCGAAGTTTGTTCGGAGTCCCGGATGAGATCACGGACATGACGAGGAGTCTCGAGATGGTCGAGAGGTGAAGATTCATATATTGGAAGGTTATATTCGGACACCGGAATGGTTTCAGGAAGTATCGGATAAGTTTCGGAGTACCAGGGGTTACCGGACCCCCCTGGAAGTTAATGGGCCACACATGGGCCTTAGTGGAGGAGAGAGGGCCGGCCAGGGAGGTGGCACACCCCCCTTGCCAATCCGAATTGGACAAGGGGTGGGGGCGGTGCCCCCTTTCCCTCTCCTACTCCTCCTCTCTTTCCCTCTTTGCTATTCCGAAAAAGGAAAAAGGAGAGAGGAATCCTACTTGGACTAGGGAGTCCTAGTAGGACTCCCCACACCTGGCGCGCCCCCCTTGGGCCGGCCACCTCTCCTTCCCCCCTTTATATACGTGGGAGGGGCGCACCCCAAAGGCACACCAAGTCTTATCTTAGCCGTGTGCGGTGCCCCCCTCCACAGTTACACACATCATTCATATCGTCGTAGTGCTTAGGCAAAGCCCAGCGCCAGTAACTTCATCATCACCATCGCCATGCTGTCGTGCCGACGGAACTCTCCCGTGTCCTCAACTGGATCAAGAGATAGAGGGACATCATTGAGCTGAACGTGTGCTGAGCGCGGAGGTGTCGTACGGTCGGTGCATGGATCGGTTGAATCGCGAAGACGTTCGACTACATCAACCGCGTTACTAAACGCTTCCGCTTTCGGTCTACGAGGGTACGTGGACACACTCTCCCCACTTGTTGCTATGCATCTCCTAGATAGATCTTGCGTGATCGTAGGAATTTTTTTGAAATACTACGTTCCCCAACACAAATTTAACCTTCATATATATGAATCTTTATCTCTCGATCATTTTGAGACTCCTCGTCATGTCCTTGATCTCATCCGGGACTCCGAACAAACTTCGGTCACTAAAACACATAACTCATAATACAAATCGTCATCGAACGTTAAGCGTGCGGACCCTATGGGTTCAAGAACTATGTAGACATGACCAAGACACATCTCCGGTCAATAACCAATAGCGGAACCTGGATGCTCATATTGGCTCTGACATATTCTACGAAGATCTTTATCGGTCAAAACGCATAACAACATACGTTATTCCCTTTGTCATCGGTATGTTACTTGCCCGAGATTCGATCGTCGGTATCATCATACCTAGTTCAATCTTGTTACTGGCAAGTCTCTTCACTCATTCCGTAATGCATCATCCTGCATCTAACTCATTAGTCACATTGCTTGCAAGGCTTATAGTGATGTGCATTACCGAGAGGGCCTAGAGATACCTCTCCGATACATGGAGTGGCAAATCCTAATCTTGATATATGCCAACTCAACAAACACCTTCGGAGACACCTGTAGAGCATATTTATAATCACCCAGTTACGTTGTGACGTTTGGTAGCACACAAGGTGTTCCTCCAGTATTCGGGAGTTGCATAATCTCATAGTCAGAGGAATATGTATAAGTCATGAAGAAAGCAATAGCAATAAAACTAAACGATCATAATGCTAATCTAATGGATGGGTCTTGCCCATCACATCATTCTCTAATGATGTGATCCCGTTCACCAAATGACAACACATGTCTATGGTCAGGAAACTTAACCATCTTTGATTAACTAGCTAGTCAAGTAGAGGCATACTAGGGACACTGTGTTTGTGTATGTATTCACACATGTACTAAGTTTCCAGTTAATACAATTATAGCATGAATAATAAACATTTATCATGATATAAGGAAATATAAATAACAACTTTATTATTGCCTCTAGGGCATATTTCCTTCAGTCTCCCACTTGCACTAGAGTCAATAATCTAGATTACATAGTAATGATTGTAACACCCATGGAGTCTTGGTGCTGATCATGTTTTGCTCGTGAGAGAGGCTTAGTCAACGGGTCTACAACATTCAGATCCGTATGTATCTTGCAAATCTCTATCTCTCCCTCCTTGACTTGATCGCGGATGGAATTGAATCATCTCTTGATGTGTTTGGTTCTCTTGTAAAATCTGGATTCCTTCGCCAAGGCAATTGCTCCAGTATTGTCACAAAAGATTTTCATTAGACCCGATGCACTAGGTATTACACCTAGATCGGATATGAACCCCTTCATCTAGACTCCTTCATTTGCTGCTTCCGAAGCAACTATGTACTCCACTTCACTTGTAGATCCCGCCACGATGCTCTACTTGGAACTGCACCAACTTACAGCTCCACCATTCAATATAAATACATATCCGGTTTGTGACTTAGAGTCATCTGGATCAGTGTCAAAGCTTGCATCGACGTAACCATTTACGACAAGCTCTTTGTCACCTCCATAAACGAGAAACATATCCTTAGTCCTTTTTAGGTATTTCAGGATGTTCTTGACCGTTGTCCAGTGATCTACTCCTGGATTACTTTGGTACCTCCCTGCTAAACTTGCAGCAAGGCACACATTAGGTCTAGTACACATCATTGCATACATGATAGAACCTATGGCAGAGGCATAGGGAATGACTTCCATTTTATCTCTATCTTCTGCAGTGGTCGGGCATTGAGTCTGACTCAAGTTCACACCTTGTAACATAGGCAAGAACCCTTTCTTTGACTGATCCATTTTGAACTTCTTCAAAACTTTATCAAGGTATGTGCTTTGTGAAAGTCCAATTAAGTGTCTTGATCTATTTCTATAGATCTTGATGCCCAATATATAAGCAGCTTCACCGAGGTCTTTCATTGAAAAATTCTTATTCAAGTATCCTTTTATGTTGTCCAGAAATTTTGTATTATTCCTAATCAATAATATGTCATCCACATATAATATTAGAAATGCTACAGAGCTCCCACTCACTTTCTTGTAAATACAGGCTTCTCCAAAAGTTTGTATAAAACCATATGCTTTGATCACACTATCAAAGCGTATATTCCAACTCCGAGAGGCTTGCACCAGTCCATAAATAGATTGCTAGAGCTTGCACACTTTGTTAGCACCTTTGTGATCGACAAAACCTTTTGGTTGCATCATATACAACTCTTCTTTAAGATATCCATTAAGGAATGCAGTTTTGACATCCTTTTGCCAAATTTCATAATCATAAAATGCGACAATTGCTAACATGATTCAGACAGACTTAAGCATCTCTACGGGTGAGAAGGTCTCATCGTAGTCAACTCCTTGAACTTGTCGAAAACCTTTCGCAACAAGTCGAGCTTTGTAGACAGTAACATTAACGTCATCGTCAGTCTTCTTCTTGAAGATCCATTTATTCTCCATGGCTTGCCGATCATCGGGCAATTCAACCAAAGTCCATACTTTGTTCTCATACATGGATCCCATCTCAGATTTCATGGCTTCAAGCCATTTCGCGGAATCTGGGCTCATCATCGCTTCCTCATAGTTCGTAGGTTCGTCATGGTCAAGTAACATGACTTCCAGAATAGGATTACCATACCACTCTGGTGCGGATCGTACTCTGGTTGACCTACGAGGTTCGGTAGTAACTTGATCTGAAGTTTCATGATCATCAGCATTAGCTTCCTCACTAATTTGTGTAGGAATCACTGGAACTAATTTCTGTGATGAACTACTTTCCAATTTGGGAGAAGGTACAATTACCTTATCAAGTTCTACTTTCCTCCCACTCACTTCTTTTGAGAGAAACTCCTTCTCTAGAAAGGATCCATTCTTAGCAATGAATATCTTGCCTTCGGATCTATGATAGAAGGTGTACCCAACAGTTTCTTTTGGGTATCCTACGAAGACATATTTCTCCGATTTGGGTTCGAGCTTATCAGGTTGAAGCTCTTTCACATAAGCATCGCAGCCCCAAACTTTAAGAAACGACAGCTTAGGTTTCTTGCCAAACCACAGTTCATATGGTGTCGTCTCAACGGATTTAGATGGTGCCCTACTTAACATGAATGCAGCCGTCTCTAAAGCATAACCCCAAAACGATAGTGGTAAATCGGTAAGAGACATCATAGATCGCACCATATCTAATAAAATATGGTTACGACATTCGGACACACCATTACGCTATGGTGTTCCAGGTGGCGTGAGTTGTGAAACTATTCCATTTTGTTTCAAATGAAGACCAAACTCATAACTGAAATATTCTCCTTCACGATCATATCGTAGAAACTTTATTTTCTTGTTACGATGATTTTTCCACTTCACTCTGAAATTCTTTGAACTTTTCAAATGTTTCAGACTTATGTTTCATTAAGTAGATATACCCATATCTGCTTAAATCATCCATGAAGGTTAGAAAATAACGATACCCGCCGCGAGCCTCAACACTCATCGGACCACATACATCAGTATGTATTATTTCCAACAAGTCAGTTGCTCGCTCCATTGTTCCGGAGAACGGAGTCTTAGTCATCTTGCCCATGAGGCATGGTTTGCAAGCATCAAGTGATTCATAATCAAGTGATTCCAATAGCCCATCAACATGGAGTTTCTTCGTGCGCTTTACACCAATATGACCTAAACGGCAGTGCCACAAATAAGTTGTACTATCATTATTAACTTTGCATCTTTTGGCTTCAATATTATGAATATGTGTATCACTACAATCGAGATTCAACAAAAACAGACCACTCATCAAGGGTGCATGACCATAAAAGATATTACTCATATAAATAGAACAACCATTATTCTCTGATTTAAGTGAATAACCGTCTCGCATCGAACAAGATCCAGATATAATGTTCATGCTCAACGCTGGCACCAAATAACAATTATTTAGGTCTAAAACTAATCCCGATGGTAGATGTAGAGGTAGCGTGCCGACGACGATCACATCGACTTTGGAACCATTTCCCACGTGCATCGTCACCTCGTCCTTAGCCAATCTTCGTTTAATTCGTAGCCCCTATTTCGAGTTGCAAATATGAGCAACAGAACCAGTATCAAATACCCAGACGCTACTACGAGCATTAGTAAGGTACACATCAATAACATGTATATCGAATATACCTTTCACTTTGCCATCCTTCTTATCCGCCAAATACTTGGGGCAGTTCCGCTTCCAGTGACCAGTCCCTCTGCAGTAGAAGCACTCAGTTTCAGGCTTAGGTACAGACTTAGGCTTCTTCCCTTGAGCAGCAACTGGATTGCTGTTCTTCTTGAAGTTCCCCTTCTTCCCTTTGCCCTTTTTCTTGAAACTAGTGGTCTTGTTCACCGTCATACTTGATGCTCCTTCTTGATTTCTACCTCCGCAGCCTTTAGCATCGCGAAGAGCTCGGGAATTGTATTTTCCATCCCTTGCATATTATAGTTCATCACGAAGCCTTTATAGCTTGGTGGCAGTGATTGAAGAACTTTGTCAATGACACTATGATAGGTCCATTTTGCATCATGTTTTCTTACTGTTATTTATAATGTTTTTATCCATAATAATGCTTTTTGGAGTAATTCTAATGCCTTTTCTCTCATAATTTGCAAGGTACACACCAAGAGGGAGAATTCCGGCAGCTGGAAATCTCGACCTGAAAAAGCTACGTCAGGCTACCTATTCCGCACAACTCCAAATGAGCTGAAAATTCACGGGGATTTTTTATGGAATATATAAGAATTATTGGAGCAAATAACTACCAGAGGGGGGCACCAGGTGGGCACAACCCACCTGGGCGCGCCAGGGCCGCCTGGCGTGCCCTGGGGGGTTGTGGCCACCTCGGCCCACCTCCGGTGCCCATCTTTTGGTATATAAGTCCTTTTGACCTAGAAAAAAAATAAGAGGAGGACTTTTGGGATGAAGCGCCGCCGCCTCAAGGCGGAACTTGGGCAGGAGCACTTTTGCCCTCCGACGGAGCGATTTCGCCGGGGGAACTTCCCTCCCGGAGGGGGAAATCATCATCATCATCACCAACAACTCTCCCATCTTGGGGAGGGCAATCTCCATCAACATCTTCAATAGCACCATCTCCTCTCAAACCCTATCTCATCTCTTGTGTTCAATCTTGTTATCGGAACTATAGATTGGTACTTGTGGGTGACTAGTAGTGTTGATTACATCTTGTAGTTGATTACTATATGGTTTATTTGGTGGAAGTTTATATGTTCAGATCCAATATGCTATTTAATACCCCTCTGATCTTGAGCATGATTATTATTTGTGAGTAGTTACCTTTGTTCTTGAGGTCACGGGAGAAATCATGTTGCAAGTAATCATGTGAATTTGATATGTGTTCGATATTTTGATAGTATGTATTTGTGACTCCCTTAGTGGTGTCATGTGAACTTCGACTACATGACACTTCACCATATTTGGGCCTAAGGTAATGCATTGTGGAGTAGCAATTGGATGATGGGTTGCGAGACTGACAGAAGCTTAAACCCCAGTTTATGCACTATTCCGTAAGGGATCGATTGGATCCAAAAGTTTAATGCTATGGTTAGAATTTATTCTTAATACTTTTCTCATAGTTACGGATGCTTGCAGGAGGGTTAATCATAAGTAGGAGGTTTTATCAAGTAAGAACATCACCTAAGCACCGGTCCACCCACATATCAAATTATCAAAGTAGCGAACACGAATTAAACCAACATGATGAAAGTGACTAGATGAAATTCCCGTGTACCCTCAAGAACACTTTGCTTATCATAAGAGACCGTTTTGGCCTGTCCTTTGCCTCAAAAGGATTGGGCTACCTTGCTGCACTTTTTTTACTATTATCGTTACTTACTCGTTACAAATTATCTTGCTATCAAACTACTCCGCTACTTACAATTTCAACACTTGCATACATTACCTTACTGAAAACCACTTGTCATTTCCTTTTGCTCCCCGTTGGGTTCGACACTCTTACTTATCGAAAAGAGCTACAATTGATACCCTATACTTGTGGGTCATCAAGGCTATTTTCTGGCGCCGTTGCCGGGGAGTGAAGCGCCTTTGGTAAGTGGAATTCGGTAAGGAAACATTTATATAGTGTGCTGAAATTTATTGTCACTTGTTACTATTGAAAACAATCCTTTGAGGGGTTTGTTCAGGGTATCTTCACCTCGTCCAGAACCACAATTAGCTACCCCTCATCCTACTGCACCTACTGAAAATATTGAATATGAAATTCCTTCGGGTATGATAGAATAACTACTAGCTAATCCTTATGCAGGAGATGGAACCGAACATCCTGATATGCACTTGATATATGTGGAACAAATTTGTGGATTGTTTAAGCTTGCAGGTTTACCCGGGGATAAAGTTATGAAGAAGGTTTTCCATTTCTCTTTGAAGGGAAAAGCATTGGCATGGTATAGGCTATGCGATGATATTGGATCATGGAATTGGAATCGTTTGAAATTGGAGTTCCACCAAAAAAATTATCCTATGCATCTAGTTCATTATGGTCAGAATTATATATATATAACTTTTGGCATCGTGAAGGAGAAAGTATCGCTCTAGCTTGGGGGAGGCTTAAGTCAATGTTATATTCATGCCCCAATCATGAGCTCTCAAGAGAAATCATTATTCAGAATTTTTATGCTCGGCTTTCTCGTAATGATCAAACCATGCTTGATACTTCTTGTGTCGGTTCCTTTATGAAGAAGACTATTGAATTCCGATGGGATCTTTTGGAAAGAATTAAACGCAACTCTGAAGATTGGGAACTCTACAAAGGAAAAGAGTCAGGTATTAAACTTGTATATGATTGTGTTAAATCTTTTATGGATACCGATGCTTTTCAAAAGTTTAGCACTAAATATGGACTTGACTCTGAGATAGTAGCCTCCTTTTGTGAATCATTTGCTACTCATGTTGAACTCCCTAAAGAGAAGTGGTTTAAATATCACTCACCTATTAAAGAAGAAATTAAAGAATCAGTACCAGTTAAAGAAGAAACTATACTTTATAATGTTGATCCAGTTGTTCCTTCTGCTTATATTGAGAAACCACCTTTCCCTGTTAGGATAAAGGAACATGCTAAAGTCTCAACTATGGTTAACAAAAGCTATATTAGACACCTAAACCTGATGAACAAATTAAAGTTGAACCTAGTATTGATATGGTTAAAGATCTCTTAGAAGAAGATATGGATGGGCATGTTATTTACTTCTCTGAAGAAGCTGCTAGAATTGCCAAACCTGATAAGAAAGATAAACATAGACCCGTTGTTAGCATGCCTGTCATCTCAGTTAAAATAGGAGATCATTGTTATCATGGTTTATGTGACATGGGTGCTAGTGTGAGTGCTATTCCTTACACTTTATATTAAGAAATTACGAAAGATATAGCACCTGCAGAGTTAGAAGACATAGATGTTACTATTAAACTGGCTAACAGAGACACCATATCATCATTTGGGATTGTTAGAGATGTTCAAGTCTTGTGTGGGAAAATAAAAAACCCTATTGATTTTCTTGTTCTTGGTTCCCCACAAGATGACTTTTGTCCCATTATATTTGGTAGACCTTTCTTGAATACAGTTAATGCTAAGATAGACTGTAAGAAACAAACTGTTGGTGTTAGCTTTGGTGATGAGTCTCATGATTTTAATTTTTCCAAGTTTAGTAGAAATCTTCATGAAAAAGAATTGCCTAGTAAGAATGAATTAATTGGTCTTGCTTCTATTGTTGTACCACTGATATGTCTCCAACATATCTATAATTTTTGATTGTTCCATGATGTTATATTATCAATCTTGGATGTTTTATAATCATTTTATAGTCATTTTATATCATTTTTTGGTACTAACCTATTGACATAGTGCCAAGTGCCAGTTCCTGTTTTTTCCATGTTTTTTACATCACAAAAAATCAATATCAGATGGAGTCCAAATGCCACGAAACTTTACGAAGATTTTTTATGGACCATAAGGAACAAGTTGGGCCCTGGAAGCACTTGGGGGAGTTCCAAGGAGGGGACAACCCACCAGGGCGCGCCAGGAGGCCCAGGCGCGCCTTGGTGGGTAGTGCCCACCTTGGGTGCCCCCCGGACCGCCTCTTTGCTCTATAAATACCCAAATATTCCAGACACCCTAGGGGAGTCGACGAAATATTCATCTAGCCGCTGCAGAGTCCAGAACCACGAGATCCAATCTAGACACCATCTCGGATGTGGTTCACCACCTACATTGGTGCCTCTCCGATGATGTGTGAGTAGTTATTTGTAGACCTCCGGGTCCGTAGTTAGTGGCTATATGGCTTCATCTCTCTCTCTTGATTCTCAATACAATGGTCTCTTGGAGATCCATATGATGTAACTCCTTTTGCGGTGTGTTTGTTGGGATCTGATGAACTTTGAGTTTATGATCAGTCATATCTTTTCATATCCATGAAATTTATTTGAGTTTCTTTGATCCCTTATATGCATCATCTCTTATAGCCTTGTATTTCTTCTCTGATATTTGGGTTTTGTTTGGTCAACTTGATCTATTTATCTTGCAATGGGAAGAGGTGCCCGGTAGTGGGTTCGATCTTATGGTGCTTGATCCCAGTGATAGAAAAGGGAACCGACACGTATGTATCATTGCTACTAAGGATAAAAAGATGGGATCTATATCTACGCAATAGATAAATGGATCTTGTCTACGTCATGTCATCGTTCTTATTGCATTACTCCGTTTTTCCATGAACTTAATACACTAGATGCATGCTAGATAGCGGTCGATGTGTGGAGTAATAGTACTAGATGCAGGCAGGAGTCGATCTACTAATCTTGGACGTGATGCCTATGTAATGATCATTCTTTGGATATCATCATAATTATTTGAGGTTCTATCAATTGCCCAATAGTAATTTGTTTACCCATCATTTGCTATCTTTCTCGAGAGAAGCCACTAGTGAAACCTACGGCCCCCGGGTCTTCTTCCTCATATATTTTCTTGAGATCTACTTTTCCTTTGCATTTTTATTCAGATCTATTAAACCAAAAATAAAAAATACTTTGCTGCACTTTTATTTTATTTGTGATCTATTATTTCAATGTACTACAATTTATGGCATCGTTACCCGAAAGGGATTGACAACCCCTTTAACACGTCGGGTTGCGAGGTGTTGTTATTTGTGTGCATGTGCTGTTTATGTTGTGTTGCTTGGTTCTCCTACTAGTTCGATAACCTTGGTTTCTTCACTGAGGGAAATACCTACTGTCGTTGTGCTGCATCATCCCTTCCTCTTTGGGGAAATACCGACGTAGTCCTAGCAGACAGGAGCTTTTGTGCCAAAATAGTCAGAGAGCAATCAAAAGGAATTTCTGGCACCGTTGCCGGGGAAGATCTTCTTCATAACCAGGTTCCTAATCACAAATCTCATCTCCTCACAATTTACATTATTTGCTATTTTCCTCTCATTTTCCTCTCCCCCACTTCACAAAATGTGCCGTTTTATTCGCCTCTCTTTTCTCATTCACCGTTTTCTTGTCAGATCTATCCTTTGCTTGCAATCATGAGTGATTTCGGTATGGCGCCAACAGATGATGGCCTAACCTCTAAGATAGGACGTACGAGCAATCTGGATGCCAAAACTTTTATCTTGGGGCAAGGGAACATTATGGGAAAATACCGTATGCAAGAATTTTTCAATTGTGTGGGAAATTTGAGTCTTGATGATGCTCCTATACATAAAACTACTATATCTTATGCGGATGCTATTTCAGCACTAGTTCTGAAACTTGAAAGTAAATTTATTTGTACCCATCCTACCTTGCAAAGATTGTTTTTTGAGCTCCCTGTTAGAAATAATCCTAGAGCTAAAAAGTTGGCCACTCTCGTTCTTATGAATGAGTTTGACTACATAATATGGGAAGCTAGGGAAATCTTTGACTTTTATCGTATGAATCGTGAAAAACTTGTGATAGATGAAATTCTTTACAATAGGGACTATGCTTTAAGACATTTGATTGGGGAAAATAAAATCTTTGATGAGAATCTTAAAAAGGAAGTCCTGGTTCTAGATATAATCCAACAAGTTTTCAATAATGTTAATCAACATTACTCTTGGATTGTTGCGGGAAATCAAAAGGGGTATGATGAAAACCAACTTAGGATTGCTAAGGCCTCTATGGATAACATGTTTTATGTTGTGTTTACAAAGCCTCATGATGAAAATACCTCTAAGAAAGTCAAGAAGAAGGATGGAAAAACTTAGATCCTTGCTTTATGCCTAGCTAAGGGCATAAAACTACAGCGCTTGTTGGGAGGCAACCCAATGAATAAAATTTATTTTTGCATTTTGCTTCCTGTTATTGTGTGTTAGCACAATTATGCTACTGTTATGATTGTGTTTTTATGTTTTAATTAGCGTTTGTGCCAAGTAAAGCCTTTAGGATCTTCTTGGATGATAGTTGTTTGATCTTGCTGAAAAAACATAAACTTTTATTCCCACGAAATTAATTTTCATCTTTTACCAGAGAGCGATAAAATACCCACTCCACTTCCAGTAGATCAATATACTTATTTGTCAGGTCGTCCTAATTTTTTAGGACTTTTGGAGTTACATAAGTATTCGAAATAGTCAGATTGCTACAGACTATTCTGTTTTGACAGATTCTGTTTTCTTTGTGTTGTGTGCTTATTTTGATGGCTCTATGGTTTTCTTTGATGGGTTTTTGCCATAAAAAAGTTGGAATACAATAGATATAATACAAAAAAAATATGAATTGGTTTGATACAGTACTTATAGTAGTGGTTTATTATTCTTATACTAACGGATCTCGCGAAGGTTTGGTTGAGTTTTGTGTGATTGAAGTTTTCAAGTTTTGGGTTATCTTACGATGGATGAAGGAAGGATAGAAGAGCCTAAGCTTGGGGATGCCCCGGCATCCCAAGCTATTATCCAAGAATGAGCAACCAACTAAGCTTGGGGATGCCCCCGAGTGGCATCCCCGCTTTGTTCCAACAACTATCGGTATTTTACTCAAGACTATATTTTTATTCGTCACATGATATGTGTTTTTCTTGGAGCGTCTTGTATGATATGAGTCTTTGCTTGTTTTATTTTGTGTTTTAAGTCATCAATCCTTGCTGGACACACCTATTTGAGAGATCCAAAATTATGTCATGACTTGTTAGAATTGCTCTCTATGCTTCACTTAAATCTTTTATGAGCTAGGACTTGCTCTAGTGCTTCACTTATATCTTTTTGAGCATGGTGTGCTTTGTATTTTTGAAGAAATGCTCTCTTGCTTCACTTAGATTTATTTGAGAGTTAGTAAAATTTTGAAGAAAATCTCTCTTGCTTCACTTAAATTATTTTGAGAGAAATAAATTTGTCATGCTCATGATCTTCACTTATATTTGTTTGAGCTTATGAAAAGTAACACATGAAAATTAGTCTCAAAGTGATAGATATCCAAGAAGGATAAATAAAATAAAAATTTCATGAAGATCATTGGACAAAATAAACTTGATTCTTAGTAATCGTTTTGAGATATGATGATGTGATATGTGAGTTATGTTGATGAGTAATTATGCTCTAGTAGGAATATTGGTGCTAAGGTTTGTGATTCCCGAAGCATGCACGTATAGCCTCTCGTTATGCTATGATGTTGGAGCATGATTTATTTTTTATTGTCTTCCTTATGAGTGGCGTTCGGGGACGAGTGATGGTCTTTTCCTACCAATCTATCCCCCTAGGGGTATGCGTAGTAGTACTTTGCTTCGAGGGCTAATAAACTTTTGCAATAAGTGTTGGGTTTCGTAGTAATTTCAAAAATTTTCCTACGCACACGCAAGATCATGTGATGCATAGCAACGAGAGGGGAGAGTGTTGTCTACGTACCCAACGCAGACCGACTGCGGAAGCGCTGACACGACATAGAGGAAGTAGTCGTACGTCTTCACGATCCAACCGATCAAGCACCGAAACTACGGCACCTCCGAGTTCGAGCACATGTTCAGCTCGATGACGATCCCCAGACTCCGATCCAACAAAGTGTCGGGGAAGAGTTCCGTCAGCACGACGGCGTGGTGACGATCTTGATGAACTAGAGCAGCAGGGCTTCGCCTAAACTCCGCTATAGTATTATCGAGGAATATGGTGGCAGGGGGCACCGCACACGGCTAAGGAATAGATCACGTGGATCAACTTGTGTGTTCTAGGGTGCCTCTACATCAGTATATAAAGGACCAAAGGGGGGGGAAGGCTGGCCGGCCACAAGGGGTGCGCCAGGAGAGTCCTACTCCCTCTGGGAGTAGGATTCCCCCCCAATCCTAGTTGGAATAGGATTCGCGGAGGGGGAAAAGAGAGAGAGGGGGCCGGCCACCTCTCCTAGTCCTAATACGACTAGGGGAAGGGGGAGGCGCACAGCCCATGTAGGGCTGCCTCTTCTCTTTTCCACTAAGGCCCATCATGGCCCATTTAGCTCCCGGGGGGTTCCGGTAACCTTCCCGGTACTCCGGTAAAATCCCGATTTCACCCGGAACACTTCCGATATCCAAACATAGGCTTCCAATATATCAATCTTTACGTCTCGACCATTTCGAGACTCCTCGTCATGTCCGTGATCATATCCGGGATTCCGAACAACCTTCGGTACATCAAAATGCATAAACTCATAATATAACTGTCATCGTAACCTTAAGCGTGCGGACCCTACGGGTTCGAGAACAATGTAGACATGACCGAGACACGTCTCCGGTCAATAACCAATAGCGGGACCTGGATGCCCATATTGGCTCCTACATATTCTACGAAGATCTTTATCGGTCAGACCGCATAACAACATACGTTGTTCCCTTTGTCATCGGTATGTTACTTGCCCGAGATTCGATCGTCGGTATCCAATACCTAGTTCAATCTCGTTACTGGCAAGTCTCTTTACTCGTTCCGTAATACATCATCTCACAACTAACATATTAGTTGTAATGCTTGCAAGGCTTATGTGATGTGCATTACCGAGAGGGCCCAGAGATACCTCTCCGACAATCGGAGTGACAAATCCTAATCTTGAAATACGCCAGCCCAACATGTACCTTTGGAGACACCTGTAGTACTCCTTTATAATCACCCAGTTACGTTGTGACGTTTGGTAGTACCCAAAGTGTTCCTCCGGCAAACGGGAGTTGCATAATCTCATAGTTATAGGAACATGTATAAGTCATGAAGAAAGCAATAGCAACATACTAAACGATCGGGTGCTAAGCTAATGGAATGGGTCATGTCAATCAGATCATTCTCTTAATGATGTGATCCCGTTAATCAAGTAACAACTCATTGTTCATGGTTAGGAAACATAACCATCTTTGATTAACGAGCTAGTCAAGTAGAGGCATACTAGTGACACTTTGTTTGTCTATGTATTCACATATGTATTATGTTTCTGGTTAATACAATTATAGCATGAATAATAAACATTTATCATGATTATAAGGAAATAAATAATAACTTTATTATTGCCTCTAGGGCATATTTCCTTCAGTCTCCCACTTGCACTAGAGTCAATAATCTAGTTCACATCGCCATGTGATTCAACAGCAATAGTTCACATCACCATGTGATTAACACCCATAGTTCACATCGATATGTGATCAACACCCATAGTTCACATCGATATGTGATCAACACCCAAAGGGTTTTACTAGAGTCAGTAATCTAGTTCACATTGCTATGTGATTAACACCCAAAGAGTACTAAGGTGTGATCATGTTTTGCTTGTGAGATAATTTTAGTCAACGAGTCTGTCACATTCAGATCCGTAAGTATTTTGCAAATATTTATGTCAACAATGCTCTGCACGGAGCTACTCTAGCTAATTGCTCCCACTTTCAATATGTATCTAGATTGAGACTTAGAGTCATCCAGATCTGTGTCAAAACTTGCATCGACGTAACCTTTTACGACGAACCTTTTTGTTCACCTCCATAATTGAGAAATATTTCCTTATTCCACTAAGGATAATTTTGACCACTGTCCAGTGATCTACTCTTAGATCACTATTGTACTCCCTTGCTTAAAACAGTGTAGGATATACAATAGATCTGGTACACAGCATGGCATACTTTATAGAACCTATGGCTGAGGCATAGGGAATGACTTTCATTCTCTTTCTATCTTCTGCCATGGTCGGGCTTTGAGTCTTACTCAACTTCACACCTTGTAATACAGGCAAGAACTCTTTCTCTGACTGCTCCATTTTTGAACTACTTCAAAATCTTGTCAAGGTATGTACTTATTGAAAAAACTTATCAAGCGTCTTGATCTATCTCTATAGATCTTGATGCTCAATATGTAAGCAGCTTCACCGAAGTCTTTCTTTGAAAAAACTCCTTTCAAACACTCCTTTATGCTTTACAGAATAATTCTACATTATTTCCGATCAACAATATGTCATACACATATACTTATCAGAAATGCTGTAGTGCTCCCACTCACTTTCTTGTAAATACAGGCTTCACCCAAGTCTGTATAAAACTATATGCTTTGATCAACTTATCAAAACGTATATTCCAACTCCGAGATGCTTGCACCAGTCCTTAGATGGATCGCTGGAGCTTGCATATTTTGTTAGCACCTTTGGGATTGACAAAACCTTCTGGTTGTATCATATACAACTCTTCTTTAATAAATCCATTAAGGAATGCAGTTTTGTTTATCCATTTGCCAGTTTTCATAAACTGCGGCAATTGCTAACATGATTCGGACAGACTTAAGCATAGATACGAGTGAGAAGATCTCATCGTAGTCAATACCTTGAACTTGTCGAAAAACCTTTTGCGACAATTCTAGCTTTGTAGATAGTAACACTACTATCAGCGTCCATCTTCCTCTTGAAGATCCATTTATTTTCTATGGCTTCCCGATCATCGGGCAAGTCAACCAAAGTCTATACTTTGTTCTCATACATGGATCCCATCTCAGATATCATGGCCTCAAGCCATTTTGTAGAATCTGGGCTCATCATCGCTTCCTCATAGTTCGCAAGTTCGTCATGGTCTAGTAACATGACTTCCAGAACAGGATTACCGTACCACTCTGGTGCGGATCTCACTCTGGTTTACCTGCGAGATTCGGTAGTAACTTGATCTGAAGTTACATGATCATCATCATTAGATTCCTCACTAATTGGTGTAGTAGTCACAGGAACAGATTTCTGTGATGAACTACTTTCCAATAAGGGAGAAGGTACAATTACCTTATCAAGTTTTTTACTTTCCTCCCACTCACTTCTTTCGAGAGAAACTCCTTCTCTAGAAAGTTTATGAATTTAGCAACAAAAGTCTTGCCTTCGGATCTGTGATAGGTGTATCCAATAATTTCCTTTGGATATCCTATGAAGATTTACTTCTCCGATTTGGGTTCGAGCTTATCATGTTGAAACTTTTTCACATAAGCATCGCAGTCCCAAACTTTAAGAAATGACAACTTTGGTTTCTTGCCAAACCACAGTTCACATGGTGTCGTCTCAACGGATTTAGATGGTGCCATATTTAACGTGAATGTAGCTGTCTCTAATGCATAACCCCAAAACGATAGTGGTAGATCGGTAAGAGACATCATAGATTGCACTATATCCAATAAAGTACGGTTATGACGTTCGGACACACCATTATGCTGTGGTGTTCCATGTGGCATGAGTTTGCGAAACTATTCCACATTGTTTTAATTGAAGACCAAACTCGTAACTCAAATATTTTTCTCCGTGATCAGATCGTAGAAACTTTATTTTCTTGTCACGATGATTTTCCACTTCACTCTGAAATTCTTTGAACTTTTCAAATGTTTCAGACTTATGTTTCATCAAGTAGATATACCCATATCTGCTCAAATCATCTATGAAGTTCAGAAAATAACGATACTTGCCGTGAGCCTTAACACTCATCGGACCGCATACATCAGTATGTATTATTTCCAATAAGTCAGTTGCTCGCTCTGGAGAACGGAGTCTTAGTCATCTTGCCCATGAGGCATGGTTCGCAAGCATCAAGTGATTCATAATCAAGTGATTCCAAAATTCCATCAGCATGGAGTTTCTTCATGAGCTTTACACCAGTATGACCTAAACGGCAGTGCTACAAATAAGTTGCACTATCATTATTAACTTTGCATCTTTTAGTTTCAATATTATGAATATGTGTATCACTACGATCGAGATCCAATGAACTTGTTTCATTGGGTGTATGACCATCGAAGGTTTTATTCATGTAAACAGAACAACAATTATTCTCTTACTTTAATGAATAACCAAATTGCAATAAACATGATCAAATCATATTCATGCTCAACGCAAAAACCAAATAACACTTATTTAGGTTCAACACTAATCCCGAAAGTATAGGGGAGTGTGCGATGATGATCATATCAATCTTGGAACCACTTCCAACACACATCGTCACTTCTCCCTTAACTAGTCTCTGTTTATTCTACAACTCCCGTTTCGAGTTACTAATCTTAGCAACTGAACTAGTATCAAATACTGAGGGGTTGCTATAAACACTAGTAAAGTACACATCAATAACATGTATATCAAATATACTTATGTTCACTTTGCCATCCTTCTTATCTGCCAATCACTTGGGGTAGTTCCGCTTCCAGTGACCAGTCCCTTTGCAGTAGAAACACTTAGTCTCAGGCTTAGGACCAGACTTGGGCTTCTTCACTTGAGCAGCAACTTGCTTGCCGTTCTTCTTGAAGTTCCCCTTCTTCCCTTTGCCCTTTTATTGAAACTAGTGGTCTTCTCTACCATCAACACTTGATGCTCTTTCTTGATTTCTACCTTCGTCGATTTCAACATCACGAAGATCTTGGGAATCACTTTAGTCATCCCTTGCATATTATAGTTCATCACGAAGTTCTACTAACTTGGTGATGGTGACTAGAGAATTCTGTCAATCACTATTTTATCTGGAAGATTAACTCCCACTTGATTCAAGCGATTGTAGTACCCAGACAATCTGAGCACATGCTCACTAGTTGAGCGATTCTCCTCTATCTTTTAGCTATAGAACTTGTTGGATACTTCATATCTCTCAACTCGGGTATTTGCTTGAAATATTAACTTCAATTCCTGGAACATCTCATATGGTCCATGACGTTCAAAACGTCTTTGAAGTCCCGATTCTAAGCCGTTAAGCATGGTGCACTAAACTATCAAGTAGTCATCATATTGAGCTAGCCAAACGTTCATAACGTCTGCATCTGCTCCTGCAATAGGTCTGTCACCTAGCGGTGCATCAAGGACATAATTCTACTGTGCAGCAATGAGGATAAACCTTAGATCACGGATCCAATCCGCATCATTGCTACTAACATCTTTTCAACACAATTTTTCTCTAGGAACATATCAAAATAAACATATGAAAGCAACAACGCGAGCTATTGATCTACAACATAATTTGCAAAATACTACCAGGACTAAGTTCATGATAAATTTAAGTTTAGTTAATCAAATTAATTAAAGAACTCCCACTTAGATAGACATCCCTCTAATCTTCTAAGTGATTACGTGATCCAAATCAACTAAACCATAACCGATCATCACGTGAGATGGAGTAGTTTTCAATGGTGAACATCGTTATGTTGATCATATCTACTATATGATTCACGCTCGACCTTTCGGTCTCTGTGTTCCGAGGCCATATCTGCATATGCTAGGCTCGTCCAGTTTAACCTGAGTATTCTGCGTGTGCAAAATTGGCTTGCACCCGTTGTAGATGGACGTAGAGCTTATCACACCCGATCATCACGTGGTGTCTGGGCACGACGAACTTTGGCAACGGTGCATACTCAGGGAGAACACTTCTTGATAATTTAGTGAGAGATCATCTTATAATGCTACCGTCAATCAAAGCAAGATAAGATGCATAAAAAGATAAACATCACATGCAATCAATATAAGTGATATGATATGGCCATCATCATCTTGTGCTTGTGATCTCCATCTCCTGAGCACCGTCATGATCACCATCATCACCGGCGCGACACCTTGATCTCCATCGTAGCATCATTGTCGTCTCGCCAATCTTATGCTTCCACGACTATCGCTACCGCTTAGTGATAAAGTAAAGCATTACATCGCGATTGCATTGCATACAATAAAGCGACAACCATATGGCTCCTGCCAGTTGCCGATAACTCGGTTACAAAACATGATCATCTCATACAATAAAATTCATCATCATGCCTTGACCATATCACATCACAACATGCCCTGCAAAAACAAGTTAGACGTCCTCTACTTTGTTGTTGCAAGTTTTACATGGCTGCTACGGGCTTTAAGCAAGAACCAATCTCACCTACGCATCAAAACCACAACGATAGTTTGTCAAATAGACTCCGTTTTAACCTTCGCAAGGACCGGGCGTAGCCACACTTGGTTCAACTAAAGTTGGAGAGACAGTCGCCCGCAAGCCACCTATATGCAAAGCACGTCGGGGGAACCGGTCTCGCGTAAGCGTACGCGTAATGTTGGTCTGGGTCGTCTCAACCAACAATGCCGCCGAACCAAAGTATGACATGCTGGTAGGCAGTATGACTTATATCGCCCACAACTCACTTGTGTTCTACTCGTGCATATAACATCAACATAAATAACCTAGGCTCGGATGCCACTGTTGGGTTTCGTAGTAATTTCAAAAAATTTCCTACGCACACGCAAGATCATGTGATGCATAGCAACGAGAGGGGAGAGTGTTGTCTACGTACCCAACGCAGACCGACTGCGGAAGCGCTGACACGACATAGAGGAAGTAGTCGTACGTCTTCACGATCCAACCGATCAAGCACCGAAACTACGGCACCTCCGAGTTCGAGCACACGTTCAGCTCGATGACGATCCCCGGACTCCGATCCAGCAAAGTGTCGGGGAAGAGTTCCGTCAGCACGACGGCGTGGTGACGATCTTGATGAACTACAGCAGCAGGGCTTCGCCTAAACTCCGCTATAGTATTATCGAGGAATATGGTGGCAGGGGGCACCGCACACGGCTAAGGAATAGATCACGTGGATCAACTTGTGTGTTCTAGGGTGCCTCTACCTCAGTATATAAAGGACCAAAGGGGGGGGAAGGCTGGCCGGCCACAAGGGGTGCGCCAGGAGAGTCCTACTCCCTCTGGGAGTAGGATTCCCCCCCCCCCCAATCCTAGTTGGAATAGGATTCGCGGAGGGGGAAAAGAGAGAGAGAGGGGGCCGGCCACCTCTCCTAGTCCTAATAGGAATAGGGGAAGGGGGAGGCGCACAGCCCATGTAGGGCTGCCTCTTCTCTTTTCCACTAAGGACCATCATGGCCCATTTAGCTCCCCGGGGGTTCCGGTAACCTTCCCGGTACTCCGGTAAAATCCCGATTTCACCCGGAACACTTCCGATATCCAAACATAGGCTTCCAATATATCAATCTTTACGTCTCGACCATTTAGAGACTCCTCGTCATGTCCGTGATCATATCCGGGACTCCGAACAACCTCCGGTACATCAAAATGCATAAACTCATAGTATAACTGTCATCGTAACCTTAAGCGTGCGGACCCTACGGGTTCGAGAACAATGTAGACATGACCGAGACACGTCTCCGGTCAATAACCAATAGCGGGACCTGGATGCCCATATTGGCTCCTACATATTCTACGAAGATCTTTATCGGTCAGACCGCATAACAACATACGTTGTTCCCTTTGTCATCGGTATGTTACTTGCCCGAGATTCGATCGTCGGTATCCAATACCTAGTTCAATCTCGTTACTAGCAAGTCTCTTTACTCGTTCCGTAATACATCATCTCACAACTAACATATTAGTTGTAATGCTTGCAAGGCTTATGTGATGTGCATTACCGAGAGGGCCCAGAGATACCTCTCCGACAATCGGAGTGACAGATCCTAATCTCGAAATACGCCAGCCCAACATGTACCTTTGGATACACCTGTAGTACTCCTTTATAATCACCCAGTTATGTTGTGACGTTTTGGTAGTACCCAAAGTGTTCCTCCGGCAAACGGGAGTTGCATAATCTCATAGTTATAGGAACATGTATAAGTCATGAAGAAAGCAATAGCAACATACTAAACGATCGGGTGCTAAGCTAATGGAATGGGTCATGTCAATCAGATCATTCTCTTAATGATGTGATCCCGTTAATCAAGTAACAACTCATTGTTCATGGTTAGGAAACATAACCATCTTTGATTAACGAGCTAGTCAAGTAGAGGCATACTAGTGACACTTTGTTTGTCTATGTATTCACACATGTATTATGTTTCCGGTTAATACAATTATAGCATGAATAATAAACATTTATCATGATTATAAGGAAATAAATAATATCTTTATTATTGCCTCTAGGGCATATTTCCTTCAATAAGTATATGCGTTCTTTATGACTAATGTAAGTAGATGGATTATACGCACCGAGGGAGTCCTGGATTAGGGGGTGTCCGGATGGCCGGACTATACCTTCAGCTGGACTCCTGGACTATGAAGATACAAGATTGAAGACTTTGTCCCGTGTCTGGAAGGGACTTTCCTTGGCGTGGAAGGCAAGCTTGGCGATACGGATATGCAGATCTCCTACCATTGTAACCGACTTTGTGTAACCCTAACCCTCTCCGGTGTCTATATAAACCAGAGGGTTTTAGTCCGTAGGACAACATACACAACAACAATCATACCATAGGCTAGCTTCTAGGGTTTAGCCTCTGTGATCTCGTGGTAGATCTACTCTTGTACTACCCATATTATCAATATTAATCAAGCAGGACGTAGGGTTTTACCTCCATCGAGAGGGCCCGAACCTGGGTAAAACTTCGTGTCCCTTGCCTCCTGTTACCATCCGGCCTAGACGCACAGTTTGGGACCCCCTACCCGAGATCCGCCGGTTTTGACACCAACATTGGTGCTTTCATTGAGAGTTCCTCTGTGTCGTCGCCATCAGGCTTGATGGCTCCTACGATCATCAATAGCGATGCAATCCAGGGTGAGACCTTCCTCCCCGGACAAATCTTCGTCTTCGGCGGCTTCGCACTGCGGGCCAATTCATTTGGCCGTCTGGAGCAGATCGAAAGCTACGCCCCTGGCCGTCAGGTCAGATTTGGAAGTTTAAACTACACGGCTAACATCCGCGGGGACTTAATCTTCGACGGATTCGAGCCACTGCCGAGCGCGCCGCACTGTCCCGACGAGCATGATCTAGCTCTGCTGCCGAACAGTGCCCTGGAGGCCGCACCCGCATCGGCTTCGACCCTTAATTCGGAGCCAACTGCGCCGATCGAGGATGGGTGATTGGACGCCACCTCGGGGGTTGCGATCCCAACGGCGATCGAGCCGAACACCAGCCCCGCACTCCGCGAGACTCATGACTCCAAGGAGCCGGACTCCTTTCCGGACTCCGAACCCTCCGCGCCCCTGCCGATCGAACCCGATTGGGCGCCGATCATGGACTTTACTGCCGCGGACATCTTTCAGCACTCGCCTTTTGGCGATATTCTGAAGACACTAAAGTCTCTCTCTTTGTCAGGAGAGCCCTGGCCGGACTACAGTCAGCAAGGTTGGGATGCGGACAATGAAGGAATTCAAAGCCCACCCACCACCCACTTGGTAGCCACTGTCGACGATTTAACCGACATGCTCGACTTCGACTCCGAAGACTTCGACGGTATGGACGCCGATGTAGGAGATGATGAAGAACCAGCACCTATCGGGCCCTGGAAAGCCACCTCGTCATATGACATATACATGGTGGACACCCCAAAAGAAGGAGATGGCGATGGAACATCGGAGGATGACCCCTCCAAGAAATAGCCTAAGCGCCGGCGTCAGCGGCGCCGCTCAAAATCCCGCCAAAACAAATACAGCGATTCCAGCACGGGAGATAATAATACTCCGGAAAGTGCCGAAGAAAACCCCCTCCAGCAAGATTTAGCACAGGAGGATGGAGAAACCAGCCCTCATGAGAGAGCGGCTGACAGAGTGGTCGAGGACGACAATTATATGCCTCCCTCAGAAGACGAGGCAAGCCTCGACAACGATGAATTCATCGTGCCGGAGGATCCCGTCGAGCAAGAGAGTTTTCAGCGCAGGCTTATGGCCATGGCAAGAAGCCTCAAGAAAAAACAGCAACAGCTTAAAGCTGATCAAGATTTGCTAGTCGACAGATGGACTGAAGTCCTTGCGGCCGAAGAGCGTAAACTCGAACGCCCCTCCAAGAGCGACCCAAAGCGCAGGTTGCTACCTTGATTAGAGGAGTAAGCACTTAAACCTACATCACCAGCACTCGATACGGCCGATCGGCCACCTCGTGGCCGCGATAGAGAGGCCTCTTGGCCCTCCACTCAAGCCGCACCCCGTACCAAGGCACAGGAAAATGTGCCGGACCTGCGAGATATGTTGGAGGACAAGGCAAGGCAAACAAGATCGATCTACGGATCGCGTGGGCGCCCCACGACTCGAGACGGTAATCGTCACGCCGGCCACAAATTCGGCAGGGCCGAACACAGTAGACAAAGCTCATTGGAGCTACGTCATGATATAGCCCAGTACAGAGGCGCCGCACACCCACTATGCTTCACAGACGAAATAATGGATCATCAAATCACCGAGGGTTTCAAACCCGTAAACATCGAATCATATGATGGCACAACAGATCCTACGGTATGGATCGAGGATTATCTCCTTCATATCCACATGGCCCGCGGCGATGATTTCCACGCCATCAAATACCTCCCACTCAAGCTTAAAGGACCAGCTCGGCATTGGCTTAACAGCTTGCCAACAGGATCAATCAGTTGTTGGGAGGACCTGGAAGCCGCATTCCTCGACAATTTCCAGGGCACTTATGTGCGACCCCCAGACGCCGATGACCTAAGCCACGTAATTCAGCAGCCAGATGAATCGGCCAGGCAATTCTGGATGCAGTTCCTAACAAAGAAAAATCAAATAGTTGACTGTCCGGACGCAGAGGACCTAGCAGCCTTCAAGCACAATATCCGTGACGAGTGGCTTGCCCGGCACCTAGGACAGGAAAAGCCGAAATCTATGGCAGCACTCACGACACTCATGACCCGCTTTTGCGCGGGAGAAGACAGCTGGCTTGCTCGTAGCAACAATATGACCAAGAACCCTAGTAATTCGGATACCAGGGACAGTAGCGGCAGGTCGCGTCGCAACAAGCAGAAGCGCCGCATTAACGGCGACAATGCTGAGGATACGGTAGTTAATGCCGGATTCAGAGGCTCTAAATCCGGTCAGCGGAAAAAGCCATTCAAAAGGAATCCTAGGGGCCCGTCCAGTTTGGACCGAATACTCGACCGCTTGTGCCAAATACATGGCACCCCCGAAAAGCCGGCCAATCACACCAACAGGGATTGTTGGGTGTTCAAGCAGGCAGGCAAGTTAAATGCCGAAAATGAAGACAAGGGGCTGCATAGCGATGACGACGAGGAGCCCCGGCCGCCGAACAACAGTGGACATAAGGGTTTTCCCCCACAAGTGCGGACGGTGAACATGATATACGCAACCCACGTCCCCAAAAGGGAACGGAAGCACGTGTTAAGGGACGTATACACGGTAGAGCCAGTCGCCCCAAAGTTCAACCCATGGTCCTCCTGCCCGATCACCTTTGATCGAAGGGACCATCCCACTAGCATCCGTCATGGCGGATTCACCGCATTGGTTCTAGAACCAATTATTGACGGATTTCATCTCACTAGAGTCCTTATGGACGGCGGCAGCAGCCTGAACCTGCTTTACCAGGATACAGTGCGGAAAATGGGCATAGATCCCTCGAGGATTAAGCCCACCAAAACGACCTTTAAAGGCGTAATACCAGGTGTAGAAGCCAACTGTACAGGCTCAGTCACACTTGAAGTGGTCTTCGGATCTCCGGATAATTTCCGAAGCGAGGAGTTAATCTTCGACATAGTCCCATTCCGCAGTGGCTATCATGCACTGCTCGGGCGAACCGCATTCGCCAAGTTCAATGCGGTCCCGCACTACGCATACCTTAAGCTCAAGATGCCAGGCCCTCGAGGAGTAATTACGGTCAATGGAAACACCGAACGCTCCCTCCGAATGGAGGAGCACACGGGGGCCCTTGCAGCGGAAGTACAAAGCAGCCTCTCCAGGCAGTTCTCCAGTCCGGCCATTAAACGTCCGGACACTGTCAAGCGCGCCCGGAGTAACCTACAACAAGACCGCCTGGCACGTTCCGAGCAGGCGTAGCAATGCGGCCCCAACCCTAGCCCTCACAACAATGCGACATCAGTGCTTTGCGTACATAACTACGCTCTAAAAATACCATGGGTACAGGGGGAGGGGCACCATCACGACACGCCCGAAACACGGCTTAAACCGGACCAGGGGCTGCCGATTTTTTAATTTTCTCTTACTTTCAGGACTCCATTCTTCGGAAGGCCTGTTCGGTAGTTCAATTGCCGCACAAACGATGCAAGAACCAGGGAAGCAGACAAGCCATGCCGCATTACGGAACTCCCAGGTGGTCTCTATCACGAGCAGTATACATGTTTCGCATACCATTCCGCAGCCTGCCCCTGGAACGGACATGTTAAATAGTCCAACCTTTTGCTTATCGCATTGTTTGTATCGTTCTGCTTTGATCGCAGCCCTTTTTAATAAACAATGCATAGCTTTTGTCTATTTTTGCATTACTCTTTTTTTATAAATATATGTTCCTTAATGACATGTTGCACCCGTACAATTTGGTACGGCCAAAATGCGCTAGGGGCTTTAGTACCCCTCAATATGGTGTGAGAAGTCCGAACACTTCCACAAGTGCGGCACCCCGAACTTATAGAATTATATGCATCGGCTCCGAATCATGTCTTGGGTCAATAGTTGGGTTTGCCCGGCTCCTATGTTTTGGTGCCTTACGTTCCGCTATATCGGCTAAGGTAGCACTAGGAGAACCACTGCGATTGTGCCCCAGTTGAGCTGGGTCGAGCACCTCAGTGGAGAAAGCTAAAATTGACTGTCATGATGAAGCGAGAGCTGGTCGCTGTTCGAGAGGTTTTTTCGAGTCCCTAAAGACTTATGCCGCTTAGGGCGAGGAGTCGGCTCTGTCCGGCCAAGGCGTGGATAGCGCCCCAAACTCGGTCTTCCGAATACCAGGGGCTTCGCCAAAATTTAAAATTATGGAATTCTATGGCTAAGTGAGAGTGTTCACGCGTTATAGTCCGATTGCCTTGTTCGTTGGGCTGAGTGCCTCCCTCAAAGGACCCAAACATGGGAAAAAGAGCGCTCATGTTTATCCCCGAACACCCCAGCACTAGCGGCACAGGGGCAGAAGCCGACAACTCGCCATCTCTCAGAATTGATAAACAGCCGCACAGAAGGTAATATTTTAAATTCCAACAACATTGCTCAGCGCATATGAACAAGTTTTCAGCGCACGGGACAAAAACAAGCGAGTTTTACTCAAAAATTACATCCCTGGTACATTCATCTGCCATAAGGCGGGCACCCTTCAGAACATCCTTATAATAATTCTCGGGCTTGCGATGCTCCTTTCCCGGCGGTGGCCCGTCCTTCACAAGCTTCTCAGCATCCAGCTTGCCCCAGTGCACCTTAGCACGGGCAAGGGCCCTACGGGCACCTTCAATGTAGTCGGAGCGCTTGATGACTTCGAGCCTTGGACAGGCCTCAACCAGCCGCCCGCACCAGCCCGAAATAGCTCCCAGGCAGAGCCTCTCCAGGCCACAGCCGAACTAGGAGGCCCTTCATGGCCTGTTTGGCCGCCTTGTGGAGCTTGACCAGTTGCTTCAGCTGGTCGCTCAGGGACACGGGGTGTCCGGCCTCAGCATACTGAGACCAGAACACCTTCTTTGTCGAGCTGCCCTCCTCGGCTCGATAGAATACGGCGGCATCGGACACACTCCGAGGAAGATCTGCGAACGCTCCTGGAGAGCTCCGGATTCGGGTAAGTAACAAGTAACTCACGTTTATATGTTTGCTTTGCATGAAGAATGCCTTACCCGCCGCTATCTTCTTCACCTCATCCAACTCCTGGAGGGTCTTCTGGGATTCGGCTTTGGCAGACTTGGCATTTTCAATAGCCGGCGCAAGCTCGGACGCTCGCGTCTTTGAGTCAAGCTCCAAACTCTCATGTTTTTTCATGAGAACCTGGAGCTCTTGCCGTACCTTGCCAACCTAGTCCTCATACTTCACCCGCTCGGTGCGCTCCGTGGCCGCCTTCTTCTCGGCCTCGAGCAGCGCTTGCTTAAGGGTCGCCACCTCAGACGTGGCCCCTACAATAGCCACGATAATCCTGTCATTTTTTGCAATTGCACCTTTTTATATATATTTAAACAAGGTATTTCTTACCTTCATTGTCCTCGAGCTGCTTCTTGGCATGCCCGAGCTCTTGCTCGGACCGCTCGAGGTTCTGCTTTAGCGTATCCACTTCCGTAGTCAGTGCGGCGGACGCAAGTAGAGAAGCCTGCATACGCATATTGACTCCTTTTTGTTAGACTCCTGTGAATTTTATTTGATCCTCTATTCGGCTTTTCTTCCCGAATGCCAAACAGAGCATCAGGGGCTACTGTCTATGCGGTAATATTATTCACACATTCTTTACTTACCTCAAAGCCTGTTAAAAGGCTAGTACAAGCTTCAGTCAGTCTGCTCTTGGCGGACTGAACCTTCTGGACCACCACACTCATAATGGTGCAGTGCTCCTCATCGATGGAGGCGCCTCCAACATATTGTCCGGCGCCTCCAGTTGGACGGGGGTCACCGGCACGGTGGGCTTGCTCCTCTTGGAAGGAGGTCCCCCGCCGGACTCTGGAACCTTTGAAGGTTCCGGAGCGGTGTCCGGCCTAGAGCCGGACTTGGAGCCCTGGGGGGTTTCATCCCCTTTACTCCCGGAGTCCGGGACAGTGGCGGATCCAGGATTTGAAGTTACCTAGGGCGGACTTTTAAGGTAACAAAAAAAATCAAAGTCACGATACAATCAAATAAGACAATCTACATAATTAATTGGTCAATTAGTATGCATTTAGGCAAGACGATCGATGCATGAATTGTTCATAGTTTCATTCTCAAGTTGTAGGCGAAAGATATATAACACAAAAAAACATATAAAGAATCAATCTGCTTCCTATTCTTAGGTGCCGATGATATCGAATTCATAACTAATTTTCAGTATCAACGTTCAGGAATTATGCCAATCAGCCAATGCCAAAACAAATTAAAAGATTAGGGGAGACCGAAATAACTTGTTCCTTGCTGCCTCGGTTGGCTGCTCGTCTGCAGTTATTGAACGGGGCGCATGGCGGTGGCGACGAGAAAGATGTCTCCCATTCGGATGGCACCAGAAAAGATGGACTCTCTTCATCATTGATTCGGTGGAGTTGGGCAGACCTGCGCCGCGCTGTGGTGAAGCGGCAGTGGGTGGCGCCGCATCAAGGCGGCAGTGGAGGTTCGCATGACGGCGGCGATAGTCTTCACAAGCGATTGGAATCGGGAAAGCCAATGCTCAGGCTGCGTACAAAAACATAACGGGCTCATCTCACTTCTTTCCATTGGGCCTTTTTTTAGGATCCTTTGGGCCTTGTTTAGCTGGTCCATCTCTAGCGTTACGTGGCCTATCTTCTAGCGAACCGTTTCTTTCTTCTCTCTCTTTGCTCATTGCTCGACATGATCTCCATCGAATCTGCTCGACTTCCATGGCGGCCACAAGCACTAGGGGATACCCTGGTTCCCAAAATTTACCCGGGGCGGCCGCCCCTACACGACCCTACGCTGGCGCCGCCCCTGGTCCGGGAGGTCGCCTTGCGGCGCCTCCAGGACCACCTCCTCCCGGCTTGGAACCTATTGGGAAAACACTTCGGTGTCGTCCGTAGGGCGGGGGGAGGAAGCCGTCGGAAGGGAGTTCACATCCGACGAGTCTAGTGAGCCGCTCGACGACGCGTCGAGCCGGTCTTTGGGTGGGCTGCATAAACATATTCGACATAAGGGAAAGCTGTGCAATAAACGAATACTATGAATTACTCTGGTATCCAGATACTTACGATTTTGTCAGGGGCTTGGCCCTGGGCGGCCACTCCTCTCCGCCGTCGTCGGTGTCGGTGGAGTAGTCCGGAGGAAGGGTTTTCCCCTTCTTGGACCCTCCAGCCTCCCCAGAGAGGGCGGCCTTCCTTTTCTTCTCTCCTCCCGCTGGAGGGGGAGAGGTTTCTTCTTCTTCCTCCTCGTCTTCACGGGAGGAATGCGCCTCGGAACCACCGGATGATGGATCCGACACCTCCTGGCGCCGGGCACTCTTTCGAGTCCCCGTGGCCTTTTTCGCGGCCTTCTTCTCCGGCACCACATAGGGTGCCGGAACCAGCAGCTTCGCCAAGCGAGCGTCCGCTGGGCCTTCGGGCAAAGGAGCCGGACAGTTGATCTGTCCGGACGTCACCTGCCAATCCTGTCAAAGGTAAGGGAGCTTAGATCCCGCATGGAGTCAAACTATGAAAAACTGATACCCTGTAAAAGGAAAAAATAGCTTACCGCATGAGCGTGACGCTGCGTACTGAATCCGCGATCCTCGGTAGCGGATGCGGGGGCCTAGGCGCCCTTGAAAAGCACCTTCCAGGCATCTTCGTACATCGTGTCGAAGAGCCTGCTCAGAGTTTGGTGCCGCACCGGGTCGAACTCCCACAGGTTGAAAGCCCATTGTTGACACGGGAGGATCAGGCGGATGAGCATAACCTGGACTACGTTGACAAGTTTGAGCTTCTTGTCCACCAGGGTTTGGATGCATGTTTGGAGTCCGGTCAGCTCTCCTTTTTTACCCCACGATAGGCCCGTCTCCTTCCAGGAGGTGAGCCGTGTAGGGGGTCCGGATCGAAACTCGGGGGCTGCGACCCATTCGGGGTCGCACGGCTCGGTGATATAAAACCACCCCGATTGCCACCCCTTCAGGGTCTCCACAAAGGAGCCCTCGAGCCATAAGACGTTGGCCATCTTGCCCACCATGGCGCCTCCGCACTCCGCCTGGTTGCCACGCACCACCTTCAGCTTGACATTGAAAGTCTTGAGCCATAGGCCGAAATGGGGGTGGATGCGGAGGAAAGCCTCGCACACGACGATTAACGCCGAGATGTTGAGGACAAAGTTCAGGGCCAGATCGTGGAGATCTAGGCCATATTAGAACATGAGCCCCCAGGCAAATGGGTGAAGAGGGAAGCCCAGTCCGCGGAGGAAATGGGGGAGGAACACCACCCTCTCATGGGGCCTAGGGGTGGGGATGAGCTGCCCCTTTTCAGGAAGCCGGTACGCAATGTCGTTAGACAAGTATCCGGCCTTCCTCAGTTTTTTGATGTGTCCCTCCATGACGGAGGAGACCATCCACTTGCCTCCCGCTCCGGACATGGCTGGAGAAGGTTGAGGTGGGGAGTGCGGACTTGGGCGCTGGAGCTCGAGTGCGCGTGAATGGATAGGCAAAGGAGGAAGAAGGCATAGGTGAAAAGGTGGATCCTTATCCCCTTATATGGGTGGACGCAACTACGTGTCCCCACCAGCCTGGTAAAACTCGCTTATCTCCAAGCGCCGTAATCAATGGCGCAGTTGGGTTACCCACGCCCGTATTGATGAGAATCCTGAAATAAGGGGACACGATCTCTGCTTTAACAAGATGTGCCAAGGAAACCGCCTTGCATGACGCGCGGAGGTGGAATAATGAAACGACTTGGATAAAGGCTTGGCCGTGGTGTGTCACACTACGGAATACGTCAGCAGATTAGATTTGTGTAAATATTATTCTCTCTATGGCAATATGTGGAAGCTTATTTTGTAGAGCCGGACACTATCTTTGTGTTCAAAATCTTCTATGAATTACTTGGAGGAGGAACCCGCCTTGCAATGCCGAAGACAATCTGCGCGCCGGACTCGTCGTCATTGAAGCCTGGTTCAGGGGCTACCGAGGGAGTCCTGGATTAGGGGGTGTCCGGATGGCCGGACTATACCTTCAGCCGGACTCCTGGACTATGAAGATACAAGATTGAAGACTTTGTCCCGTGTCCGGAAGGGACTTTCCTTAGCGTGGAAGGCAAGCTTGGCGATACGGATATGCAGATCTCCTACCATTGTAACCGACTTTGTGTAACCCTAACCCTCTCTGGTGTCTATATAAACCGGAGGGTTTTAGTCCGTAGGACAACATACACAACAACAATCATACCATAGGCTAGCTTCTAGGGTTTAGCCTCTCTGATCTCGTGGTAGATCTACTCTTGTACTACCCATATTATCAATATTAATCAAGCAAGACGTAGGGTTTTACCTCCATCTAGAGGGCCCGAACCTGGGTAAAACTTCGTGTCCCTTGCCTCTTGTTACCATCCGGCCTAGACGCACAGTTCGGGACCCCCTACCCGAGATCCGCCGGTTTTGACACCGACACACACTCTTACCTTTTCGCAATTTGCTAGCCTCTACGGCACCATGCATTGCCCTTTCTCACATTGAGACCTGGTGCAAACTTCGCAGGTGCATCCAAACCCCATGATATGATACTCTCTATCACACATAAGCCTCATTATATCTTCCTCAAAACAACCACCATACCTACCTATTATGGCTTTTCCATGGCCATTCCGAGATATATTGCCATGCATCTTCCACCGCTTCCGTTTGATGACTTGAGCATTCATTGTCATATTGCTTTGCATGATCATATAGGTGACATAGTGTTTGTGGCTCAGCCACCGTTCATAATTTTTCATACATGTTACGCTAGATCATTGCCGGAGGCATTCATATAGAGTCATACTTGTCATAGGTATCGAGTTGTAATTTTGTTTCTTTTGAGTTATAAGTAAATAGAAGTGTGATGATCATCATTATTAATTTTTAGAGCAGTGCCTCAGTGAGGAAAGTATGATGGAGACTATGATTCCCCCACAAGTTGGGATGAGACTCCGGACAATGAGAGAAGAAAAGGAAAAAAGAGAAAAGGAAAAGAAAAAAAGAAAAAGAAAAAAAGAAAAAAAATAATAAACAAAGAGAGAAGGGGCATTGCTAGTATCCTTTACCACATTTGTGCTTCAAAGTAGCACCATGTTTTTCATATGGAGAGTCTTGATGTCTACTACACAACCTTCTTCTTGTAGACGTTGTTGGGCCTCCAAGTGCAGAGGTTTGTAGGACAGTAGCAAATTTCCCTCAAGTGGATGACCTAAGGTTTATCAATCTGTAGGAGGCGTAGGATGAAGATGGTCTCTCTCAAGCAACCCTGCAACCAAATAACAAAGAGTCTCTTGTGTCCCCAACACACCCAATACAATGGTAAATTGTATAGGTGCACTAGTTCGGCGAAGAGATGGTGATACAAGTGGTATATGGATGGTAGATAAAGGTTTTTGTAATCTGAAAATATAAAAACAGCAAGGTAACTAATGATAAAAGTGAGTACAAACGGTATTGCAATGCTAGGAAACAAGGCCTAGGGTTCATACTTTCACTAGTGTAAGTTCTCTCAACAATAATAACATAATTGGATCATAAAACTATCCCTCAACATGCAACAAAGAGTCACTCCAAAGCTACTAATAGCGGAGAACAAACGAAGAGATTATGGTAGGGTACGAAACCACCTCAAAGTTATTCGTTCGGATTGATCTATTCAAGAGTCCGTAGTAAAATAACATGAAGCTATTCTTTCCATTCAATCTATCATAGAGTTCGTACTAGAATAACACCTTAAGACACAAATAAACCAAAACCCTAATGTCACCTAGATACTCCAATGTCACCTCAAGTATCCGTGGTTATCATTATATGGTATGCATCACACAATCTCAGATTCATCTATTCAAACCAACACAAAGTACTTCAAAGAGTGCTGCTACCTCTTGAGCACTGCGTTGGATTTCCCCGAAGAGGAGAGGATGATGCAGCAAAGTAGCGTAAGTATTTCCCTCAGTTTTTGAGAACCAAGGTATCAATCCAGTAGGAGGCTACGCTCGAGTCCCTCGTACCTACACAAAAACAATAGCTCAACGCAACCAACACGCTTAGGGGTTGTCAATCCCTTCACGGTCACTTACGAAAGTGAGATCTGATAGAGATGATAAATAATATTTTTGGTATTTTTGGTATAGAGATGCAAAGTAAAAAGTAAAAGCAAAGTAAAAGCAAAGCAATAATAAAGTGATGGAGATTGATATGATGAGAAAGAGACCCGGGGGCCATAGGTTTCACTAGTGGCTTCTCTCAAGAGCATAAGTATCCTACAGTGGGTGAACAAATTACTGTTGAGCAATTGACATAATTGAGCATAGTTATGAGAATATCTAGGTATGATCATGTATATAGGCATCACGTCCGAGACAAGTAGACCGACTCCTGCCTGCATCTACTACTATTACTCCACTCATCGACCGCTATCCAGCATGCATCTAGAGTATTAAGTTAAAAACAGAGTAATGCCTTAAGCAAGATGACATGATGTAGAGGGATAGTTTCATGCAATATGATAAAAACCTCATCTCGTTATCCTCGATGGCAACAATACAATACGTGCCTTGCTGCCCCTTCTGTCACTGAGAAAGGACACCGCAAGATCGAACCCAAAGCTAAGCACTTCTCCCATGGCAAGAACAACCAATCTAGTAGGCCAAACCAAACTAATAATTCGAAGAGACTTGCAAAGATAACCAATCATACATAAAAGAATTTAGAGAAGATTCAAATATTATTCATAGATAGACTTGATCATAAACCCACAATTTATCGGTCTCAACAAACACACCGCAAAAAGAAGATTACATCGAATAGATCTCCACGAGAGAGGGGGAGAACATTGTATTGAGATCCAAAAAGAGAGAAGAAGCCATCTAGCTACTAACTATGGACCCGTAGGTCTGAAATAAACTACTCACACTTCATCGGAGGGGCTTGGATGATGATGTAGAAGCCCTCCGTGATCGATGCCCCTCCAGCGGAGCTCCAGAACAGGCCCCAAGATGGGATCTCGTGGATACAAAAAGTTTCGGCGGTGGAATTAGGTTTTTGGTTCCGTCCCCGATCGTTTGGGGGTACGTAGGAATATATAGGAGGAAGAAGTACGTCGGTGGAGCTTCGAGGGGCCCACAAGGCAGGGGGGCGCGCCCTTGGGGGGGCGCCCTCCACCCTCGTGACCGCCTCGTGGCTTTCTTGACGGAGGGTCCAAGTCTCCTGGATCTTATCTGATGAGAAAATCATGTTTCTGAAGGTTTCATTCCATTTGGACTCCGTTTGATATTCTGTTTCTCCGAAACACTGAAATAGGCAAAAAAATAGCAATTCTGGGCCGGGCCTCCGGTTAATAGGTTAGTCCCAAAATTAATATAAAAATGGAAAATAAAGCCCAATATAGTCCAAAACAGTGGATAATATAGCATGGAGCAATCAAAAATTATAGATACGTTGGAGACGTATCAAGCATCCCCAAGCTTAAGTCCTGCTCGTCCTTGAGTAGGTAAATGATAAAAACAGAATTTTTGATGCGGAGTGCTACTTGGCATAATTTCAATGTAGTTCTTCTTAATTGTGGTATGAATATTCAGATCTGAAAGATTCAAGACAAAAGTTCATATTGACATAAAAATGATAATACTTCAAGCATACTAACTAAGCAATTATGTCTTCTCAAAATAACATGGCCAAAGAGAGTTCATCCCTACAAAATCATATAGTTTAGTCATGTTTCATTTTCGTCACACAAGAATGCTCTCATCATGCACAACCCTGATGACAAGCCAAGCAATTTTTTCATAATTTAGTAATCTCAAACCTATAAACTTTCACGCAATATATGAGCGTGAGCCATGGACATAGCACTATGGGTGGAATAGAATATACTGAGGGGGTTATGTGGAGAAGACAAAAGGGAGAAAGTCTCACATCAATGAGGCTAATCAATGGGCTATGGAGATGCCCACCGATTGATGTTAATGCAAGGAGTAGGGATTGCCATGCAACGGATGCACTAGAGCTATAAATGTATGAAAGCTCGACAAAAGAAACTAGTGGGTGTGCATCCAACTTGCTTGCTCATGAAGACCTTGGGCACTTGAGGAGGCCCATTGTTGGAATATACAAGCCAAGTTCTATAACGAAAAATTCCCACTAGTATATGAAAGTGATAACATGAGAGACTCTCTACTATGAAGATCATGGTGCTACTTTAAAGCACAAGTGTGGTAAAAGGATAGTAACATTGTCCCTTCTCTCTTTTTCTCTCATTTTTTTGGGCCTTCTCTTTCTTATGGCCTTTTTTAGGCCTTCTCTTTTTATGGACTTTTTTTTATTTATTCCTCACTTGGGACAATGCTCTAATAATGATGATCATCACACTTCTATTTATTTACAACTCAATGATTACAACTCGATACTAGAACAAAGATGACTCTATATGAATGCCTCCGGCGCTGTACCGGGATATGCAATGAACCAAGAGTGACATGTATGAAAGAATTATGAACGGTGGCTTTGCCAAAAATACTATGTCAACTACATGATCATGCTAAGCAATATGACAATGATGAATGTGTCATGATGAACGGAATAATGGAAAGTTGCATGGCAATATATCTCGGAATGGCTATGGAAATGCCATAATAGGTAGGTATGGTGGCTGTTTTGAGGAAGATATAAGGAGGTTTATGTGTGAAAGAGTGTATCATATCACGGGGTTTGGATGCACCTGCGAAGTTTGCGCCAACTCTCAATGTGAGAAAGGGTAATGCACGGTACCGAAGAGGCTAGCAAGGATGGAAGGGTGAGAGTGCGTATAATCCATGGACTCAACATTAGTCATAAAGAACTCACATACCTATTGCAAAAATCTACAAGTCATCAAAAACCTCGGCACTATGCGCATGCTGCTAGGGGGATAGATTGGTAGGAAAATACCATCGCTCGTCCCCGACCGCCACTCATAAGGAAGACAATCAAATAATACCTCATGTTTCAAATTTGTTGCATAACGTTTACCATACGTGAATGCTACGGGACTTGCAAACCTCAACACAAGTAATTCTCAATTTCACAACTACTCAACTAGCATGACTTTGATATTATTACCTCCATATCTCAAAACAATCATCAAGCATCAAACTTTTCTTAGTATTCAACACACTCATACGAAAGTTTTATTATTAATCTTGCATACCAAGCATATTAAGATTTTAAGCAAATTACCATGCTATTAAGACTCTCAAAATAATCTAAGTGAAGCATGAGAGATCAATAGTTTCTATAAAACAAATCCACCACTGTGCTCTAAAAGATATAAGTGAAGCACCAGAGCAAAACTATAAAGCTCAAAAGATATAACTGAAGCACATAGAGTATTCTATCAAATTCCAAATCATGTATGGCTCTCTCAAAAGGTGTGTACAGCAAGGATGATTGTGGTAGACTAACAAGAAAAGACTCAAATCATAAAAGACGCTCCAAGCAAAACACATATCATGTGGTGAATAAAAATATAGCTCCAAGTAAAGTTACCGATAGAAGTAGACGAAAGAGGGGATGCCTTCCAGGGCATCCCCAAGCTTTGGATTTTAGGTGTCCTTAGATTATCTTGGGGGTGCCATGGGCATCCCCAAGCTTAGTCTCTGGCCACTCCTTGTTCCATAATCCATCAAATCTTTACCCAAAACTTGAAAACTTCACAACACAAAACTTAAAGTAGAAAATCTCGTGAGCTCCGTTAGCGAAAGAAAACAAAAGACCACTTCAAGGTACTGTAATGAACTCATTCTTTATTTATATGGGTGTTATACCTACTGTATTCCAACTTCTCTATGGATTATAAACTATTTTACTAGCCATAGATTCATCAAAATAAGCAAACAACACACGAAAAACAGAATCTGTCAAAAACAGAACAGTCTATAGTAATATGTAGCTAGCGCAAGATCTGGAACCCCAAAAATTCTAAAATAAATTGCTGGACGTGAGGAATTTATCTATTAATCATCTGAAAAAATAATTAACTAAATAGCACTTTCCAAATAAAAATGACAGCAGTTCTCTTGAGCACTAAAGTTTCTGTTTTTTACAGCAAGTTCAACAAGACTTTCCCCAAGTCTTCCCAACGGTTCTACTTGGCACAAACACTACTTAAACACAAAAAAACACAAAAAAACAGAGGATAAATAATTTATTTATTACTAAACAGGAGCAAAAAGTAAGGAATAAAAATAAAATTGGGTTGCCTCCCAACAAGCGCTATCGTTTAACGCCCCTAGCTAGGCATAACAAGCAAGAATAGATCTAGGTATTGCCATAATAGTAAGATAGATTATTAAAACTCATTTCATATTCTCTACGTTCGGCAGCAAGTTTTCTTTGAGGCAAGAAAAAGTAATCAAAAGGGCTAAATTTAACGGGACAAAAGTCCCCAAGATCAACCTTGAGAGGTATAGGTTCCTCCTTTGGTCCTTCATAATGCACAACCAATTCATCATTATAAGCATAATTTTGACAGAACTTTGTGAGCCTATATTCAAGAGAATATCCTAGTTCATTATTTAGAATAGCCAAATCATCATTAATTTCAGAAATTCTATCAACTAAAACATTGGTAGGAACCCTTTTTCTAAGATTTTCATTGAAAGCAACATAGTCTAGAGATTGAAAACGCATTATTTCTTCTTGATCAAAGAGGATAACCTCTATGGGAGGACGGCAAGCGTCCACCTTATAATGTGCAAAGATTTCTTCTTTTATTATGAATCTAAAGTCATGAGCCAAAAAGATAGTAGCGGCACGCTTAACAGAAGAATGCTCAATATTAGAAAATTCCAGAAAAATCCTTTGTATGGAAGGATGCATGTGCATGAATTGTCTTTCAAGTTGAACTACAAGCATGGCAATAGCGTCCGCAAGACTACTAGTTCTGTGAAGGATAGAACTACCCATAGAAGGTAAAGCACCGGCACAAGTAAAGAAATCTTGAATAACTCCTTTTCCAATAATATTACCACTACCAACACAGAATTTTTTTGTATGAAAGATGGTAGGTTCTTTAGCAGGAGCATCATAATTTTTTCATGATATTATTATTGTCCATATCGACAATAATTTCCCCAATTTCAGACATAGAGGTAGAAGGTAAAGGACTTGACGTAACGGCAAGCTATCAAACTAACACACGAGCAAACAAAAAGCAAACGGGCAAAAGAGGCAAAAAGAGAGAGAGAGAGAGAGAGAGGGAGGATAGAGAGAGAGGGCGAATAAAACGGCAAGGGTGAAGTGGGGGAGAGGAAAACGAGAGGCAAATGGCAAATAATGTAATGCGGGAGATAGGGATTGTGATGGGTACTTGGTATGTTGACTTTTGCGTAGACTCCCCAGCAACGACGCCAGAAATTCTTCTTGCTACCTCTTGAGCACTGCGTTGGATTTCCCCGAAGAGGAGAGGATGATGCAGCAAAGTAGCGTAAGTATTTCCCTCAGTTTTTGAGAACCAAGGTATCAATCCAGTAGGAGGCTATGATCGAGTCCCTTGTACCTACACAAAAACAATAGCTCAACGCAACCAACACGCTTAGGGGTTGTCAATCCCTTCACGGTCACTTACAAAAGTGAGATCTGATAGAGATGATAAATAATATTTTTGGTATTTTTGGTATAGAGATGCAAAGTAAAAAGTAAAAGCAAAGTAAAAGCAAAGCAATAATAAAGTGATGGAGATTGATATGATGAGAAAGAAACCCGGGGGCCATAGGTTTCACTAGTGGCTTCTCTCAAGAGCATAAGTATCCTACGGTGGGTGAACAAATTACTGTTGAGCAATTGAAAGAATTGAGCATAGTTATGAGAATATCTAGGTATGATCATGTATATAGGCATCATGTCCGAGACAAGTAGACCGACTCCTGCCTGCATCTACTACTATTACTCCACTCATCGACCGCTATCCAGCATGCATCTAGAGTATTAAGTTAAAAACAGAGTAACGCCTTAAGCAAGATGACATGATGTAGAGGGATAGTTTCATGCAATATGATAAAAACCCCATCTTGTTATCCTCGATGGCAACGATACAATACGTGCCTTGCTGCCCCTTCTGTCACTGGGAAAGGACACCGCAAGATCGAACCCAAAGCTAAGTACTTCTCCCATGGCAAGAACAACCAATCTAGTAGGCCAAACCAAACTGATAATTCGAAGAGACTTGCGAAGATAACCAATCATACATAAAAGAATTCAGAGAAGATTCAAATATTATTCATAGATAGACTTGATCATAAACCCACAATTCATCATTCTCAACAAACACACCGCAAAAAGAAGATTACATCGAATAGATCTCCACGAGAGAGGGGGAGAACATTGTATTGAGATCCAAAAAGAGAGAAGAAGCCATCTAGCTACTAACTATGGACCCGTAGGTCTGAAATAAACTACTCACACTTCATCGGAGGGGCTTGGATGATGATGTAGAAGCCCTCCATGATCGATGCCCCCTCCGGCGGAGCTCTGGAACAGGCCCCAAGATGGGATCTCGTGGATATAGAAAGTTGCTACGGTGGAATTAGGTTTTTGGCTCCGTCCCCGATCGTTTGGGGGTACGTAGGTATATATAGGAGGAAGAAGTACGTCGATGGAGCTTCAAGGGGACCACGAGGCAGGGGGGCGCGCCCTAGGGGGGGGTGCGCCCTCCACCCTCGTGACCGCCTCGTGGCTTTGTTGACGGAGGGTCCAAGTCTCCTGGATCTTATCTGATGAGAAAATCACGTTTCCGAAGGTTTCATTCCGTTTGGACTCCATTTGATATTCTGTTTCTCCGAAACACTAAATAGGCAAAAAACAACAATTCTGGGCTAGGCCTCCGGTTAATAGATTAGTCCCAAAAATAATATAAAAGTGGAAAATAAAGCCCAATATAGTCCAAAACAGTAGATAATATAGCATGGAGCAATAAAAAATTATAGATACGTTGGAGACGTATCAAGTGCCCCAAAGTTTCTACCGGAGAGTCAAGACGAAAACGTGTGCCAACCCCTATGCATAGATTCCCAAGGTCACGGAACCCGCAAGTTGATCACCAAAACATACATCCAGTGGATCATAGAATACCCCATTGTCACCACGGGTATCCCACGCAGGACATACATCAAGTGTTCTCAAATCCTTAAAGACTGAATCCGATAAGATAACTTCAAAGGGAAAACTCAATCCATTACAAGAGAGTAGAGGGGGAGAAACATCATAAGATCCAACTATAATAGCAAAACTCGCGATACATCAAGATCGTACCACTCAAGAACACGAGAGAGAGAGAGAGATTAAACACATAGCTATTGGTACATACCCTCAGCCCCGAGGGAGAACTACTCCCTCCTCGTCATGCAGAGCACCGGGATGATGAAGATGGCCACCGGAGAGGGATTGCCCCCTCCGGTAGGGTGCCGGAACGGGTCTAGATTGGTTTTCGGTGGCTAGGGAGGCTTCTGGCGGCGGAACTCCCGATCTATTGTGCTCCCCGAAGTTTTTAGGGTATATGGGTATATATGGGAGGAAGAAGTACATCGGTGGACCTCCGGGCTGTCCACGAGGCAGGGGGGCGTGCCCAGGGGGGTGGGCGCGCCCCCCACCCTCGTGGGAAGCCCGGGACTCTCCTGGTTCAACTCCGATACTCTGTGGGCTTCTTCTGGTCCAAAAATAAGTTCCGTGAAGTTTCAGGTCAATTGGAGTCCGTTTGATTTTCCTTTTCTGCGATACCCTAAAACAAGGAAAAACAGAAACTGGCACTGGCTCTGGGTTAATAGGTTAGTCCCAAAAATAATATAAAAGTGCATAATAAAGCCCATAAACATCCAAAACAGATAATATAGTAGCATGGAACAATAAAAAATTATAGATAGATTGGAGATGTATCAAGTCTCCTATGTTGTCACTTTTATATAATAGTGGAAAATTTTCATTATAGGATTAGATGCACACCCACTTAGTGTTCATATTGAGCTTTCATACACTTATAGATCTTAGTGCATTCGTTGCATGGCAATCCCTACTCGTCACCTTTATATCGATTGATGGGCATCTCCATAGCCCATTGGTTAGCCGCATTGATGTGAGACTTTCTTACTTTTTTGTCTTCTCTATATTTAGCCCTATAATCATACTCTATTCCACCCATAGTGCTATATCCATGGCTTGCGCTCATGTATTGCGTAAGAGTTGAAAAAGCTGAAGCGCGTTAAAAAGTATGAACCAATTGCTCGGCTTGTCATCGGGGTTGTGCATGATAAATACTTTGTGTTAAGAAGACAGAGCATGACAAGACTATATGATTTTGTAGGGATAACTTATTTTAGCATTGATATTTTGAAAGACATGGTTGCTTGTTGATATGCTTGAGTATCTAAATTATTATGTCAACACTAGACTATTGCTTTGAATCACATAAAAGTCCAATTGTCCATGCTATAAAGAAAAGAATATGATATGACATGTTAAGCAGCACTCCACATCAAAAATTTTGTTTTTATCACTTACCTACTCGAGACGAGTAGGAGTTAAGCTTGGGGATGCTGATACATCTCCAACGTATCTATAATTTTTGATTGTTCCAGGCTATTATATTATCAATCTTGGATGTTTTATAATCATTTTATAGTCATTTTATATCATTTTTGGTACTAACCTATTGACGTAGTGCCAAGTGCCAATTCCTATTTTTTCCGTGTTTTTTACATCGCAAAAAATCAATATCAGACGGAGTCCAAATGCCACGAAACTTTACGGAAATTTTTTATGGACCAGAAGGAACAAGTTGGGCCCTGGAAGCACCTGGGGGAGTCCCAAGGAGGGGACAACCCACCAGGGTGCGCCCTGGTGGGTTGTGCCCACCTCGGGTGCCCCCGGACTGCCTCTTTGCTCTATAAATACCCAAATATTCCAAAAACCCTAGGGGAGTCGACGAAATATTCATCCAGCCGCCGCAGAGTCCAGAACCACCAGTTCCAATCTATACACCATCTCGGATGAGGTTCACCACCTCCATTGGTGCCTCTCCGATGATGCGTGAGTAGTTCTTTGTAGACCTTCGGGTCCGTAGTTAGTAGCTAGATGGCTTCATCTCTCTCTCTCTTGATTCTCAATACAATGGTCTCTTGGAGATCCATATGATGTAACTCCTTTTGCGGTGTGTTTGTTAGGATCTGATGAACTTTGAATTTATGATCGGTCATATCTTTTTATATCCATGAAAGTCATTTGAGTTTCTTTGATCTCTTATATCCATGATCTCTTATAGCCTCATATTTCTTCTCCGATATTTGGGTTTTGTTTGGCCAACTTGATCTATTTATCTTGCAATGGGAAGAGGTGCCCGGTAGTGGGTTTGATTTTACAGTGCTTGATCCCGGTGACAGAAAAGGGAACCGACACATATGTATCGTTGCTACTAAGGATAAAAAGATGGGATCTATATCTATGCAATAGATAAATGGATCTTTTCTACATCATGTCATCGTTCTTATTGCATTACTCTGTTTTTCCATGAACTTAATACACTAGATGCATGCTAGATAGCGGTCGATGTGTGGAGTAATAGTACTAGATGCAGGCAGGAGTCGGTCTACTAATCTTGGACGTGATGCCTATGTAATGATCATTGCCTGGATATCGTCATAATTATTTGAGGTTCTATCAATTGCCCAACAGTAATTTGTTTACCCACCGTTTGCTATCTTTCTCGAGAGAAGCCACTAGTGAAACCTACGGCCCCCGGGTCTTCTTCCTCATATATTTGCTTGCGATCTACTTTTCCTTTTCATTTTATTCAGATCTATTGAACCAAAAATACAAAAATACTTTGCAGCACTTTATTTTATTTGCGATCTATTATTTCAATCTACTACAATTTCTGGCATCGTTACCCGAAAGGGATTGACAACCCCTTTAACACGTCGGGTTGCAAGGTGTTGTTATTTGTGTGCTGGTGTTGTTTACATTGTGTTGCTTGGTTCTCCTACTGGTTCGATAACCTTGGTTTCTTCACTGAGGGAAATACCTACCATCGCTATGCTGCATCATCCCTTCCTCTTTGGGGAAATACCAATGTAGTCCTAGCAGACATGAGCTTTTCTAGCGCTATAGTCAGAGAGCAATCAACCACCTACTGATCCTTTAGAATAATATTTGCTAGACCATGAGAATGATTTTCATATGCATGAAAGAAATGAAATAGACAAAATTTCTTTGAACAACGTCCTCTTCTTAAACACAATTTGCCTATTGAAACTCTCGGAGGTCCTCCTCCACCTAAAGGTGATCCTGTGTTTGAATTAAAACAATTGCCAGACACTTTGAAATATGCTTACCTTGATGAAAAGAAGATATATCCTATTATTATTAGTGCTAACCTTTCAGAACATGAAGAAGAAAGATTATTGGAAGTTCTAAGGAAGCACCGGGTTGCTATTGGATATACTCTTGATGATTTAAAAGGCATTAGTACCACTCTATGTCAGCACAAAATTAATATGGAACCTGATGCTAAACCTGTTGTTGATCACCAACGTCGGTTAAATCCAAAGATGAAAGAAGTGGTAAGAACGGAAATATTAAAGCTTCTGGAAGCAGGTATAATCTATCCTATAGTTGATAGTAGATGTGTAAGTCCTGTTCATTGTGTTCCTAAGAAAGAAGGTATAACTGTTGTTCCTAATGATAAGAATGAACTTATTCCACAAAGAATTGTAACAGGCTATAGAATGGTAATTGATTTTAGAAAACTAAACAAAGCAACTAGAAAAGATCATTACCCATTGCCTTTTGTTGATCAAATGCTTGAAAGATTATCTAAGCACACACACTTTTGCTTCCTTGATGGATATTCTGGTTTTTCACAAATACCTGTTTCTCAACCTGATCAAGAAAAGACCACTTTTACTTGTCGCTTTGGAACTTATGCTTATAGACATATGCCTTTTGGTTTATGTAATGCACCTGCTACCTTTCAAAGATGTATGACTGCTATATTCTCTGAATTTTGTGAAAATATTGTTGAGATTTTCATGGATGACTTTTCTGTTTATGGGAAGTCTTTTGATTATTGTTTAAGCAATCTTGATCGAGTTTTGCAGAGATGTGAACAAACAAATCTTGTCTTGAATTAGGAGAAGTGCCACTTTATGGTTAATGAAGGCATTGTCTTGGGTCATAAAATTTCTGAAAGAGGTATTCAAGTGGATCAAGCTAAGGTTGATGGAATTGAGAAAATGCCATGTCCTAAATATATAAAAGGTATTCGTAGTTTCTTAGGTCATGCTGGTTTCTATAGGAGATTTATCAAAGACTTCTAAAAAATTTCTAGGCCTCTTACTAGTCTCTTGCAGAAGGACATTCCTTTTGTTTTTGAGGATGATTGTTTATAAGCCTTTGAAACACTTAAGAAAGCCTTAATTTCTGCACCTATTGTTCAACCACCTGATTGGAACTTGCCTTTTGAAATTATGTGTGATGCTAGTGATTATGCTGTTGGTGTTGTTCTAGGACAAAGAGTTGATAAGAAATTGAATGTTATTCATTATGCTAGTAAAGCTCTAGACAGTGCTCAAAGAAATTATGCTACTACTGAAAAAGAATTGGTCTAAGAAATTAGATGATGCACTTTGGGCTTATAGAATAGCTTATAAAAATCCTATGGGTATGTCTCCTTGTAAAATGGTTTATGGAAAAGCATGTCATTTGCCTCTTGAGTTAGAACATAAAGCATACTGGGCAATCAAAGAAATCAATTATGATTTCAAATTTGCTGGTGAAAAGAGGTTATTTGATATTAGCTCATTAAATGAATGGAGAACCGAAGCTTATGAAAATGCAAAATTATTTAAAGAAAAAGTAAAAAGATGGCATGATAAAATGATTCAAAAGCGTGAGTTTAAAGTTGGAGAATATGTTCTTTTGTACAACTCTCGTTTTAGATTCTTTGCAGGAAAACTCTCAAAATGGGAAGGCCCATACGTCATCGAGGAGGTCTACCGATCTGGAGCCATCAAAATAAATAATTCCGAAGGTACTAACCCGAAGGTTGTCAATGGGCAACGAATAAAGCATTATATCTCAGGTATGCCTATTAATATTGAAAATAATATTATCCAAACCATGACACCGGAAGAACACATAAAAGAGTCCTTCCAGAACACTCCAGAATCGTGAAAATAAGGGGGTACATGATACGGTAAGTAAACGGCCTCCGAAAAATCTGCAAAAATATTTTTTATCAGTTTTGGAATATTTTAAAATTTTGGGAATAAAGAAACTTCCAGGAAGCGTCCCCTGGTGGGCACAATACAGCAGGGCGCGCCGCGTGCCCAGGTGGGTTGTGCCCACCTGGGACACCTTCCGTACTCCGTTTTTCTACCATATGCTTGTCCCCCAAGATAAAAAATCTATATATACTTCCCAAATCTGTTGATCACCGTATCGTGGAGAAATCCCCTGTTCTCTTTTTCCTTGCTGTTTTCTGTCAGATCCCATCTACCATGGCCTCCTCAAGCTCCTCCAAGGACAAGTTCTTCAAGAACGTTCTCAACCCATATCTGCGGGAGGTGGTGCAGCACCCTCAGGTCATCCAGATGCATGAGGGGGTGCTTCACCTCCGCGATGTGCCCTGTCCCAAGGGGACGGGAACCGTGGAGGCTAGGCTCAAAGTTGTGGAGCAAGACGTCTTCCGGTGCAAGGGGATGGTGGAGCGCGGGCTCAATGCCAATCACCTCATGATCACGGACCTTTCCCGTGATCTCAAGGTGGATGGAAAGCCCATGAAGGACATCATCTTCACCCTCAACGAGCAAATCAACTTCCTCCAAAGCCAGATCTATGATCTTCAAAACCAAGTCTTTGAATATGAGGCGAGGTTTAAAGGTATGAGTTTGGCTGCTAATTACAGGACCCGTGAGACTCACTCCTCCTCTCACGATGGTGGACCACTGTCATGGAAATCCGAGGAAAAGATCTCCTCTTCACCACCATCATCTTCTTCACCACCAAAGGAGAATTGGGTATTGGGTATGGGCACTCCCCTTGGCTTCCGCCAAGCTTGGGGGAGTGATACGTCTCCAACGTATCTATAATTTATGAAGTATTCATGCTGTTATTTTATCATTCTTGGATGTTCTACAATCATTTTATAGCAACTTTATATCATTTTTGGGACTAACCTATTGAACCAGTGCCCAGTGCCAGTTGTTGTTTTTGCTTGTTTTTTACATCACAGAAAATCAATATCAAACGGAGTCCAAACACCATGAAACTTTTTGGAGATTTTTTGGACCAGAAGGAATCCAATGAGCCAGAGCTGCACCTGGGGGGTGCCCCAAGGGGGGAACAACCCACCAGGGCGCGCCAGGGCCCCCTGGCGCGCCTAGGTGGGTGTGCCCACCTCGGTGGCCTCCCGTACCCCTTCTTTGCACTATAAATTCCCAAATATTCCGAAACCCTTTGGGGGTTAACCTAGATCAGAAGTTTCACCGCCGTAGGGCTCCGTAGCCACCGAAAACCAATCTAGACCCGTTCCGGCACCCTGCCGGAGGGGGGAATCATCTTCGGTGGCCATCTTCATCATCCCAGCGTCCACCATGATGAGGAGGGAGTAGTCCACCCTTGGGGCTGAGGGTTTGTACCAGTAGCTATGTGTTTAATCACTCTCTCTCTCTCTCTTATGATCTATATCATGGGCTTTGTTAATATAGTCGGATCATATGATCTTTCTCCCCTCTATACTCTTGTTGCCATGAATTGAATCTTTACCCTTGGAAGTTTTGTCATGTCGGATTGAATGTTCAGATATGAGAATGCTACCTCTTGAGCACTGCGTTGGTTTTCCCCGAAGAGGAAGGGATGATGCAGCAAAGTAGCGTAAGTATTTCCCTCAGTTTTTGAGAACCAAGGTATCAATCCAGTAGGAGGCTGTGCGCGAGTCCCTCGCACCTGCACAAAACAAATAAATCCTCGCAACCAACGCGATAAGGGGTTGTCAATCCCTACACGGCCACTTACGAGAGTGAAATCTGATAGATATGATAAGATAATATTTTTGGTATTTTTGTGATAAAGATGCAAAGTAAAATAAAAGCAAAATAAAAAGCAAAGGAAATAACTAAGTAGTAGGAGATTAATATGATAAAGATAGACCCGGGGGCCATAGGTTTCACTAGTGGCTTCTCTCGAGAGCATAAGTATTCTACGGTGGGCGAACAAATTACCATTGAGCAATTGACAGAATTGAGCATAGTTATGAGAATATCTAGGTATGATCATGTATATAGGCATCACGTCTGAGACAAGTAGACCGACTCGTGCCTGCATCTACTACTATTACTCCACTCATCGACCGCTATCCAACATGCATCTAGAGTATTAAGTTAATGAAAACAGAGTAATGCCTTAAGCAAGATGACAGGATGTAGAGGGACAAACTCATGTAATATGTTGAAAACCCCATCTTGTTATCCTCGATGGCAACAATACAATACGTGCCTTGCTGCCCCTACTGTCACTAGGAAAGTACACCGCAAGATTGAACCCAAAGCTAAGCACTTCTCCCATTGCAAGAAAGATTAATCTAGTAGGCCAAACCAAACTAATAATTCGAAGAGACTTGCAAAGATAACCAATCATACATAAAAGAATCCATAGAAGATTCAAATATTGTTCATAGATAGACTTGATCATAAACCCACAATTCATCGATCTCAACAAACACACCGCAAAAAGAAGGTTACATCGGATAGATCTCTACAAGAGAGGGGGAGAACATTGTATTGAGATCCAAAAAGAGAGAAGAAGCCATCTAGCTACTAACTATGGACCCGTAGGTCTGAGGTGAACTACTCACACTTCATCGGAGGGGCTATGGTGTTGATGTAGAAGCCCTCCGTGATCGATGCCCCCTCCGACGGAGCTCCAGAACAGGCCCTGAGGGAGTCCTGGATTAGGGGGTCTCCGGACAGCCGGACTATCTCCATTGTCCGGACTGTTAGACTATGAAGATACAAGATTGAAGACTTCGTCTCGTGTCCGGATGGGACTCTACTTGACGTGGAAGGCAAGCTAGGCAATATGTATATGGATATCTCCTCCTTTGTAACTGACCTTGTGTAACCCTAACCCTCTCCGGTGTCTATATAAACCGAAGGGTTTTAGTCCATAGGATAACAATCACAACATACAATCATACCATAGGCTAGCTTCTAGGGTTTAGCCTCTCTGATCTCGTGGTAGATCTACTCTTGTAACACCCATATCATCAATATTAATCAAGCAGGACATAGGGTTTTACCTCCATTAAGAGGGCCCGAACCTGGGTAAAACTTCGTGTCCCTTGCCTCCTGTTACCATCCGGCCTAGACGCACAGTTTGGGACCCCCTACCCGAGATCCGCCGGTTTCGACACTGACATTGGTGCTTTCATTGAGAGTTCCTCTGTGTCGTCGCCGTTAGGCTTGATGGCTCCTACTATAATCGATAGCGATGTGGTCCAGGGTGAGACTTTTCTCCCCGGACAGATCTTCGTATTCGGCGGCTTTGCACTGCGGGCTAATTCTCTTGGCCATCTGGAGCAGATTAAAAGCTAAGCCCCTGGCCATCAGGTCAGATTTGGAAGTTTGAATTACACGGCCAACATCCGTGGGGACTTGAACTTCGACGGATTCGAGCCACAGCCGGGCGCGCCGCACTGTCGCGATGGGTATGACCTAGCTCTACCACCAGACGGTACCCCAGAGACCGCGCCCGCATCAGCTCCGACCCTTAGCTCGGAGCTAGCTGCGCCAATCGAGGACGGGTGGCTAGACACCGCCTCAGGGGCTGCAGTCTCGACGGTGATCGAGCCAAACACCAGCATAATCCTCTGTGCAGCCCGTGACTCCAAGGTGCCAGACTCTCTTCCGGACCCCGAACCATCTGCGCCCCTGCCAATCGAATCCGATTGGGCGCCGATCATGGAATTCACCGCCGCGGATATCTTTCAGCACTCGCCCTTCGGCGACATTCTGAATTCACTAAGGTCTCTCTCTTTGTCAGGAGAGCCCTGGCCGGATTATGGCCAACAGGATTGGGATGCGGACGACGAAGAAATTCGACGCCCACCCACCACCCACTTTTTAGCCACTGTCGATGATTTAACCGACATGCTCGACTTCGACTCCGAAGACATCGACGGTATGGACGACGATGTAGGAGACGAACATGAACCAGCACCTATAGGGCACTAGAAAGCCACCTCGTCGTATGACATATACATGGTGGATACACCCAATGAAGGCAACGACGACGAGATAGCGGAGGATGACCCCTCCAAGAAGCAACCCAAGCGCCGACGTCAGCGGCGCCGCTCTAAGTCCCGCCAAAGCAAAAGTGGTGATACCGGCACAGGAGATAATAACACTCCGGATAGCGCCGAAGACAACAACAATACCCTCCAGCAAGATTTAGAGCAGGAGGATGAAGGAGCCAGCTCTCCTGAGAGAGCGGCTGGTGTCGGTGGGACGACACCTATGGGATCACAAGAATCCCTACTGTGGTTGGCGGGGCGCGGGGTCGTGAGAAGAGCGGATCAAGCAGATAGCACACGGTTCATTTATCCAGGTTCGGGCCGCGAGGATGCGTAAAACCCTACTCCTGCTTTGGTGGATTGTATATCTGTGTTCTTGAGCTAGCTATGGGGCGTGAGGAGCTCCAAAAAGCCGAATCCTTCCTCTGGTCACCTCAGGCCTCCTTTATAGAAAAAGGGGTTGCCACAGTGGCACACAGGAGGTGGAAAGGGTACAGTGCTGTGAGGTTATCCCTCACATCACATGACAAGGCGCATTTAATGCGTCTTGCTTAGGTGTCCTTGCTTTATCGGGGACCGGGGAGAAACCTGTCTCGTCCGTCGCCGCTCCTTCTTGTGTCGACACGTGCCCTGGCCACCGACGCCTGTGATGCCACGTAGGTAGGCAGGCAGCTGAGGTGGCGCAGTGGTGGGTCTTCACGAAGATCTGCATGCTGCCACGCAGGTGCCTGCCCAGATGGTTGGGTCGGCAGATGCATGCATGCGGTGGTGGAGGTTTAGTCGGCGTGGGCCTAACGGTGGCCCTGCGGGTGTCCTCGGTAAGGGCCTTGCTGGGGCCCTGACAAGGGTCTTGCCGGGGCGCCTGCTGTCATCCCCGACAAGGCGCTTGCCGGGGGCCTTGTGGTCTTCCTCGGCTGGGATCCCGCCAAGGGTTGTCGTCTCCTTAGTGCATATCTAATCTTGAATGTCTTCACAAAGATCTGCATGCCGCCACGGGGATGTCTCCCAAATCCTTGCCCTTTGGGGGCAGTGGACTCAAGGGTGATTTGCTCCGTAAGCACGGGACGAGTCGCCACGGCAAGGGTCTTGCCGGGGCTGTTAGAACTATCTCCCGGCAAGGATCTTGCCGGGGGAGTCCACTTTGTCCCCTTTGCTCTTCGTGGTCTTGGCCTTGGCGTTGTTCTAGTTCTCTTGAGCTTCAGTCTTACCCTGGCTCACCTCCCTTGCCTTGCTTGGTGTGGTGGTGCCCGTGGCTCAGACTGCCCGTGCACAGTTATAGGGGTACAAAAAGTGTACCCCTCTTTTTGTACACCGGCAGCTGGCGGAGAGGAGGAGGATGACAATTACATGCCCCCATCCGAAGACGAGGCAAGCCTCGGCGACGATGAATTCGCCGTACCAGAGGATTCCATCGAACAAGAGCGCTTCAAGCGCAGGCTTATGGCCACGGCAAATAGCCTGAAGAAAAAGCAGCAGCAACTTCAAGCTGGTCAAGATCTGCTAGCTGACAAATGGACTGAAGTCCTCGCGGCCGAGGAATCTAAACTCGAGCGTCCCTCCAAGAGTTACCCAAGGCGCAGGTTACTACCCCGACTGGAGGAATAAGCGTATGATACGGCTGATCGGCCACCTCGTTGCCGCGATAGAGAGGCATTCCAGCCAAAAGCTCAGCCTCCACCCCAACGCCATCCAAATAAAAAGGCATGGGGAGATACGCCAGACCTGCGAGACATATTGGAGGACAAAGCAAAGCATTCAAGATCGATCTATGGATCACAAGGGCGCACCACTCTACGAGATGGTAAACGTCACGCCGGATACAGTAAAAGCAAATCCGGCTGGGCCGAACACAGCAGGCAGGACCCATACGAGCTGCGTCGTGATATAGCCCAATACAGAGGCGCCACACACCCCTTATGCTTCACAGACGAAGTAATGGAACATCAATTCCCAGAAGGTTTCAAACCTGTAAACATTGAATCATACGACGGCACAACAGATCCCGCAGTATGGATTGAGGACTTCCTCCTCCACATCCACATGGCCCGCGGTGATGACTTACATGCCATCAAGTACCTCCCACTAAAACTCAAAGGAACAGTGCGGCATTGCCTTAATAGCTTGCCAGCGGACTCCATTAGCTGTTGGGAAGATCTGGAAGCCGCATTCCTCGACAACTTTCAGGGCACTTATGTGCGACCACCAGACGCTGATGACTTGAGCCACATAATTCAGCAGCCAGAAGAGTCGGCCAGGCAATTCTGGACTCGGTTCCTTACAAAGAAAAATCAAATCGTCGATTGTCCGGATGCGGAGGCCTTAGCGGCTTTCAAGCACAACATCTGAGACGAGTGGCTAGCCCGGCACCTTGGTCAGGAAAAGCCGAAATCTATGGCAGCTCTCATGACGCTCATGACCCGCTTTTGTGCGGGAGAAGACATCTGGTTGGCTCGCAGTAATAACATATCAAAGAACCATGGTACCTCAGATACCAAGGACGGCAATAGCAGGTCATGTTGCAACAAGCATAAGCGCCGCATTAACAGCGAAAGTACTGAGGATACGGCAGTCAATGCCGGATTCAAAGGCTCTAAACCCGGTCAGCGGAAAAAGCCATTCAAACAAAGTACGCCGGGTCCGTCCAGCTTGGACCATATACTCGATCGCTCGTGTCAAATACATGGCACCCCAGACAAGCTAGCCAATCACACCAACAGGGATTGTTGGGTGTTCAAGCAGGCCGACAAGTTGATTGCCGAAAACAAGGACAAGGGGCCGCATAGCGATGATGAGGAAGAACCCCGGCAGCCGAACACTAGAGGGAAAAAGAGGTTTCCCCCGCAAGTGCGGACGGTGAACATGATATACGCAACCCACATCCCCAAGAGGGAGCGGAAGCGTGCGCTCAGGGACGTATATGCGTTGGAGCTAGTCGCCCCAAAGTTTAACCCTTGGTCCTCCTGTCCGATCACCTTCGATCGCAGGGACCACCCCACTAGTATCCGTCATGGCGGATTCGCTGCACTGGTCCTAGACCCAATCATCGATGGATTTCACCTCACTCGAGTCCTTATGGATGGCGGCAGCAGCCTGAACCTGCTTTATCAGGACACAGTGTGCAAAATGGGTATAGACCCCTCAAGGATCAAACCCACAAAAACGACATTTAAAGGCGTCTTTCCAGGCATAGAGGCCCACTGCACAGGCTCAATTACACTGGAAGTGGTCTTCGGATCCCCGGATAACTTCCGAAGCAAAGAGTTAATCTTCGATATAGTCCCGTTCCGCAGTGGTTATCACACGCTGCTCGGACGAACCGCATTCGCTAGATTCAATGCGGTACCACATTATGCATACCTCAAGCTCAAGATGCCAGGACCTCGCGGAGTTATTGCAGTCAATGGAAACACGGAGCGCTCTCTCCGAACAGAGGAGCACACCGCGGCCCTTGCAGCAGAAGCGCAAAGCAGCCTCTCAAGGCAATCTACCAGCTCGGCGTTCAAAGCCCGGACACCTTCAAGCGCGCTCGGGGCAATCGGCAGACAGACCGCCTGGCGCGATCTGAGCTCGTGTAGCAATACGGCGGCCACCCCAATCCCAGCCCAACGGCATTATTCGTGCCGCGCGTACATAATTACGCATTAAAAATACCATGGGCACAGGTGGGGAGGGGGGGCACAACTACGGCACACCCCAAAACGCGGCCTAAACCGCACTAGGGGCTTCCCGTTTGGTTATTTTCTTTTTCTTTCAGGAATTTAATCTCTGGAAACACTGTCCAGCAGCTCTATTGTCGAACACATGATACAGCAACCAAGGAGGCAGACAACTACGTTATACAACGGAATTCCCAGGTTGATTACAGATTTCATATCATTCCTCAGCTCGCCCTTAGAAAGGACATAGTCCTACTCTTTTGCTTATTGCACTATCTGTATCACTCTGCTTTAATGCAATTTTTTAATACACAATGCATGACATTACGACTATTATTGCATTTTTGTTATATATATATATATCTATGTGTTCATTAATGACGCCTTGCAACCGTACACTCTGGTACGGCCAATGCACCAGGGGCTTACATACCCACAATATGGTGTGAAAAGTCCGAACACTTTCACAAGTGCGGCACCCCGAACTTATAGCATTATATGCATCAGCTCCGAATCATGTCTTTGGTCAAATGTTGGGTTTGCCCGGCTCCTATGTTTTGGTACCTTACGTTCCGCTCTATCGGCTAAGGTAGCGCTAGGAGAACTACTGCGATTGTGCCCCGGTTCTGCCGGGCCGAGCACCTCAGTAGAGAAAGCTAAAACTGACTGTCATGATAAGGCGAGAGACTGGTCGCTGTTCGGCAAGGTTTCTCGAGTCCCTAAAGACTTATGCTGCTTAGGGCGAGGGGTCGGCTCCGTCCGGCTTACAGGCGTGTATCGCACCCCGAATTCGGCCTTCCGAATACCAGGGGCTTCGCCGAAATTTGAAATTATAGAATTCTATGGCTAAGTGAGAGTGATAAAGCATTATTAGTCCGGTTGCCTTGTTCGTTGTGCTAAGCACCTCCCTCGAAGGACCCAAATATGGGAACAAGAGTGCTCAGGTTTATCCCGAACACCCCAGCACTAGTGGCATGGGGGCAGAAGCCGAGGACTAGCCATCTCTCAGATTGGATAAACAGCCAAACAGAAGGTAATATTTTAAATTCTAACAAGCATTGCATAGCGAACATAATACAAGTTTTCATACATACATTACAACACGAGCAAGTCTCATTCAAATATTACATTTTGCAAACACTCATCCGCGATAAGACGGGCACCCGGCAGAACACCCTCGTAGTACATCTCGGGGTGGCGTTGCTCCTTGCCCTCCGGTGGCCCCTCCTTGATCAGCTTCATGGCGTCTAGCTTGACCCACTGCATTTTTACACGGGCGAAAGCCCGGCGTGCACCTTCTATGCAGACGGATCGCTTGACGACCTCCAGCCGAGGGCAGGCATCCACAAGCCGCCTCACCAGGCCGAAGAAGTTGTTCGGAAGGGCGTCGCCAGGCCACAACCGAACTATGAAGCCCTTCATGGCCTGATCGGTGGCCTTATGTAGCTCGGCCATCTGCTTCAGCTGGTCGCTCATTGGCACCGGATGTTCGGCCTTAGCATACTGAGACCAGAACAGCTTCTCCGTCGAGCTTTCGTCCTTGGCATGGGAGAATTGTGCGGCATCAGACACACTGCGGGGCAAATCTGCGAATGCTCCTGAAGAGCTCCGGATTCGGGTAAGTATCGGTAATTCACCTTTACATGCTTGCTTTGCATATAGAAAGCCTTACCCGCCGCTATCTTCTTCATCGCGTCGATCTCCTAAAGGGCCTTCTGGGCCTCGGCCTTGGCACTCTTTGTGCTCTCACGGGCCGCGGCAAGCTCAGACTCTCACGTCTTCAAGTCAAGCTCCAACGCCTCGTGCTTCGTCACGAGAGCCTGGAGCTCTTGCTGCACCTCGTTCCTCTCTATCTATAGACGGGGTATTACTTACCTTGGTTCTCCTCGAGCTGCCTCTTGACAAGGCCAAGCTCTTTCTTGGACCCATCGAGGTCCTGCTTTAGTACGGCGACCTCCGCAGTTAGTGCGGCAGATGCCATCAGAGAAGCCTGCATATGCATATTGACATACTTATATTAGACTCTTGCGATATTATTTGATCCTCCGTTCGGCTTTTCTTTGCGAACACCGAAAAAAGTATCAGGGGCTACTATCTATGCGGTAATACTTCTACTACATTTTAAAACACTTACCTCGAAGCCTGTTAGAAGGCTAGTACAGGCTTCAGTAAATCCGCTCTTGGCGGACTGAACCTTCTAGATCACCGCACTCATGATAGTGCGATGCTCCTCCTCGATGGAAGCGCTGCGAAGCGCTTCCAACAGATTGTCTGGCGCCTCTAGATGCACAGAGGTCACCGGCACAGGCGTCTCACCCCTCTTAGAAGGAGACAGCCTGCTCGAGCCCGAAACCGCTGGAGGTTTCGGCACGGTGTTCGGCTGAGGGCCGAACTCAGAGCTCTTAGGGGCCCCGTCCCCTCTGCTCCCGGAGTCCGGAAGGTCGCCTTGAGGCGCCTCCAGGACTGTCTCCCCTTGATCCAGTGCCTCTTGAGACAACACCTCGGCATCGTCGGCAGGATGAGGGGAGGTGGCAGTCGGGACTGGATCGCTATCCATGTCTGACAATCCCAGGGAGCCGTCCGATGATACCTCGATGTTGGCTCGTGGCGGCCTGCGTAATTATGTTCGGTGATTAGGGAAAGCAATGCGACAAAGGAATCCTATGGGTTACTTTGGTATCCGAATACTTACGATCTCCCCTGGGGCTTGGCCCTGGGCAACCACTCGTCTTCACTTTCGTCGGCGGTGGTGGAGCTGTCCGGAAGGAGAGTCCTTCCCTTCTTGGACCCTCTGACCTCCCCAGTTGGGGCGATCTTCCTTTTCTTGTCTCCCCCAGTCGGTGGGGGAGCCTCTTCTTCCTCTTCCTCATCTTCGGGGGAAGAGTGCGCCGTAGAGTCATCGGACGGTGAGTCTGACGATGCCTGGCGTCGGGAACTCTTTCGAGCTCCCTTGGCCTTCTTGGTCTTCTCCGGCACCTTATAAGGGGCCGGAGTCAACATCTTCGCCAGAAGGGCGTCTGTAGGGCCTTCGGGCAAGGGAGCTGGACAGTCGATTTGTCCGGCCATCTTTTGCCAGTCCTGTTAACGGCACGGGAGTTTAGATCCCGCATAGAGTCAATCTATATAGAAAACAAGTATCCTGTAAAAGGTAAAACAGCTTACCGCACTGGCTTGGCGCTTCGCGCTGAATCAGCGATCCTCAGTAATGGGGGGAGGGACCGCGGCGCCCTTGAATAGCACCCTCCAAGCATCTTCATGAGTCGTGTCGAAGAGCCTGTTCAGAGTTCGGTGCTGCACCGGGTTGAACTCCCCAAGGTGAACTCCCGTTGTTGGCACGGGAGTATCCGGCGGATGAGCATAACCTGGACTATGTTGACGAGCTTGAGCTTCTTGTCCACCATGTTTTGAATACATGTCTGGAGTCCGGTCAGCTCTTTTGAATTACCCCAGGATAGGCCCTTCTCTTTCCAGGAGGTGAGCCGCATGGGGATGCCAGATCGGAACTCGGGGGCCGCTACCCATGCGGGGTCGCGCGGCTCGGTGATATAGAACCACCCCGATTGCCACCCCTTTATGGTATACATGAAGGAGCCCTCGAGCCATGTGATGTTGGGCATCTTGCCCACCATGGCGCCTCCGCACTCCGCCTGGCGGCCACTCACTACCTTCGGCTTGACATTGAAGGTCTTCAGCCATAAGCCGAAGTGGGGCCTGATGCGGAGGAAGGCCTCGCACACGACGATAAACGCCGAGATGTTGAGGATGAAGTTTGGGGCCAGATCGTGGAAATCCAGGCCGTAATAAAACATGTGTCCCCAGACGAAGGGATGGAGAGGGAATCCCAGTCCGCGGAGGAAATGGGTGAGGAATACCACCCTCTCATGGGGCTTGGGGGTGGGGATGAGCTGTCCGTCATCTGGGAGCCGGTGCGCTGTTGTTGGGCAGGTATCTGGCTCTCCTCAGTTTCTTGACGTCTCCCTCCGTGACGGAGGAGACCATCCACTTGCCTCCCGCTCCGGACATGGTTGGAGAAGGTTGAGATGGAAGTGAGAGCTTGGGCGCTAGAGCTCGAGTGTGCGGGAGCGGATGGGTAGAGGAGGAAGAAGGCGTGGATAGAAAGGTGAATCCTTATCCCTTTATATGGGCGGACAAAATTAAGCGTCCCCACTTGCCTGGTAAAACTCGCTTATCCCCCAAGCGCCGCAATTGATGGCGCGGTTGGGTTACCCACGCCCGTATTGATGAGAATCCCGTAATAAGGGGACACGATCTCTGCTTTGACAAGACGTGTCGAAAAACTGCCTCGCGTTATGTGCGGGGTTGGTTAAAAGAAACGGTTCGAATAATCACCGGGCCATGACATAACATCATTTTGCCGAAACAAGCTAGCAAATTAGATCCGCGAAAACATTATTCTCTGTACGGTGGAATGTGGAACTTATTTTACAGGGTGAGGCACTATCCTCGTATTCAAATTCTTCTGTGATGTATTCGGAGAAGGAACCCGCCTTGCAATGCCGAAGACAACTGCGCGCCGGACTCATCGTCATTGAAGCCTGGTTCAGGGGCTACTAAGGGAGTCCTGGATTAGGGGGGTCTCCGGACAGCCGGACTATCTCCATTGTCTGGACTATTAGACTATGAAGATACAAGATTGAAGACTTCGTCTTGTGTCCGGATGGGACTCTACTTGGCGTGGAAGGCAAGCTAGGCAATACGTATATGGATATCTCCTTCTTTGTAACCGACCTTGTGTAACCCTAACCCTCTCCGGTGTCTATATAAACCGAAGGGTTTTAGTCCGTAGGACAACAATTACAACATACAATCATACCATAGGCTAGCTTCTAGGGTTTAGCCTCTCTGATCTCGTGGTAGATCTACTCTTGTAACACCCATATCATCAATATTAATCAAGCAGGACGTAGGGTTTTACCTCCATCAAGAGGGCCCGAACCTGGGTAAAACTTCGTGTCCCTTGCCTCTTGTTACCATCCGGCCTAGACGCACAGTTCGGGACCCCCTACCCGAGATCTGCCAGTTTTGACACCGACAGGCCCCAAGATGGGATCTCGTGGATACAGAAAGTTACGGCAGTGGAATTAGGGTTTTGGCTCCGTCTCTGATCGTTTGGGGGTACATAGGTATATATAGGACGAAGGAGTACGTCGGTGGAGCAACAGGGGTCCCACGAGGGTGGAGGGCGCGCCTGGGGGGGGTAGGCGTGCCCCCTACCTCGTGGCCTCCTCTTTTGTGTCTTGACGTAGGGTCCAAGTCTCCTGGGTCTTGTTCGTTGAGAAAATCACGTTCCCAAAGGTTTCATTCCGTTTGGACTCCATTTGATATTCCTTTTCTTCGAAACCCTAAAACAGGCAAAAAACATCAATTCTGGGCTGGGCCTCCGGTTAATAGGTTAGTCCCAAAAATAATATAAAAGTGGATAGTAAAGCCCAATAATGTCCAAAACAGTAGATAATATAGCATGGAGCAATCAAAAATTATAGATACATTGGAGATGTATCAAGCATCCCCAAGCCTAATTCCTGCTCGTCCTCGAGTAGGTAAATGATAAAAACAGAATTTTTGATGCGGAGTGCTACTTGGCATAATTTTAATGTAATTCTTCTTAATTGTGGTATAAATATTTAGATCCGAAAGATTCAAGACAAAAGTTCATATTGACATAGAAATAATAATACTTCAAACATACTAACAAAGCAATTATGTCTTCTCAAAATAACATGGCCATAGAAAGTTCATCCCTACAATATCATATAGTTTAGTCATGCTCCATTTTCGTCACACAAGAATGCTCTCATCATGCACAACCCCGATGACAAGCCAAGCAATTGTTTCATACTTTAGTAATCTCAAACCTATAAACTTTCACGCAATATATGAGCGCGAGCCATGGACATAGCACTATGGGTGGAATAGAATATAATGAGGGGGGTTATGTGGAGAAGACAAAAAGGAGAAATTCTCACATCGACGAGGCTAATCAATGGGCTATGGAGATGCCCACCGATTGATGTTAATGCAAGGAGTAGGGATTGCCATGCAACGGATGCACTAGAGCTATAAATGTATGAAAGCTCAACAAAAGAAACTAAGTGGGTGTGCATCCAACTTGCTTGCTCACAAAGACCTAGGGCACTTGAGGAGGCCCATTGTTGGAATATACAAGCCAAGTTCTATAATGAAAATTCCCACTAGTATATGAAAGTGACAAAACAAGAGACTCTCTATCATGAAGATTACGGTGCTACTTTGAAGCACAAGTGTGGCAAAGGATAGTAACATTGTCCCTTCTCTCTTTTTCTATCTTTTTCATCATTTCTTTATTTGGCCTTTCTCTTTTTTTAGATGGCCTTTCTCTTTTTTTATAATTCCTCACTTGGGACAATGCTCTAGAAAATGATGATCATCACACTTCTATTTATTTACAACTCAATGATTACAACTCGATACTAGAACAAAAGATGACTCTATATGAATGCCTCTGGCGGTGTACCGGGATATGCAATGGACCAAGAGTGACATGTATGAAAGAATTATGAACGATGGCTTTGCCACAAATACTATGTCAACTACATGATCATGCTAAGCAATATGACAATAATGTGTCATGATAAACGAAATGGTGGAAAGTTGCATGGCAATATATCTCGGAATGGCTATGGAAATGCCATAATAGGTAGGTATGGTGGCTGTTTTGAGGAAGATATAAGGAGGCTTATGTGTGAAAGAGCGTAGCATATCACGGGGTTTGGATGCACCGGCGAAGTTTGCGCCAACTCTCAATGTGAGAAAGGGCAATACACGGTACCGAAGAGGCTAGCAAGGATGGAAGGGTGAGATGCGTATAATCCATGGACTCAACATTAGTCATAAAGAACTCACATACTTATTGCAAAAATCTACAAGTCATCAAAAACCTCGGCACTACGCGCATGCTCCTAGGGGGATAGATTGGTAGGAAAAGACCATCGCTCGTCCCCGACCGCCACTCATGAGGACAATCAAATAACACCTCATGTTTCAAATTTTTTACATAACGTTTACCATACGTGCATGCTACGGGACTTGCAAACTTCAACACAAGCATTTCTCAATTTCACAACTACTCAACTAGCATGACTTTGATATTATTACCTCCATATCTCAAAACAATCATCAAGCATCAAACTTCTCTTAGTATTCAAAACACTCATAAGAAAATTTTACTAATCTTGAATACCTAGCATAATAGGATTTTAAGTAAATTACCATGCTATTGAAGACTCTCAAAATAATCTAAGTGAAGCATGAGAGATCAATAGTTTCTATAAAACAAATCCACCACCGTGCTCTCAAAGATATAAGTGAAGTACTAGAGCAAAACTATATAACTCAAAAGATATAAGCGAAGCACATAGAGTGTTCTCACAAATTCCAAATCATGTATGGCTCTCTCAAACAGTGTGTACAGCAAGGATGATTGTGGTAAACTAAAAACTAAAGACTCAAATAATACAAGACGCTCCAAGCAAAACACATATCATGTGGCGAATAAAAATATAGCTCCAAGTAAAGTTACCGATAGAAGTGGACGAAAGAGGGGATGCCTTCCGGGGCATCCCCAAGCTTTGGCTTTTAGGTGTACTTAGATTATACTGGGGGTGCCATGGGCATCCCAAAGCTTAGGCTCTTGCCACTCCTTGTTCCATAATCCATCAAATCTTTACCCAAAACTTGAAAACTCCACAACACAAAACTCAAAGTAGAAAATCTCGTGAGCTCCGTTAGCGAAAGAAAACAAAAGACCACTTCAAGGTACTGTAATGAACTAATTCTTTATTTATATGGGTGTTAAACCTACTGTATCCCATCTTCAATATGGTTTATAAACTATTTTACTAGCCATAGATTCATCAAAATAAGCAAACAACACACGAAAAACAGAATCTGTCAAAAACAGAACAGTCTGTAGTAATCTGTAGCTAGCGCAAGATCTGGAACCCCAACAATTCTAAAATAAATTGATGGACTTGAGGAATTTATCTATTAATAATCTGCAAAAATAATTAACTAAACATCACTTTCCAAATAAAAATGGCAGCAGTTCTCGTGAGCACTAAAGTTTCTGTTTTTTACAGCAAGTGTAACAAGACTTTCCCCAAGTATTCCCAACGGTTCTACTTGGCACAAACACTAATTAAACACAAAAAACACAACCAAAACAGAGGCTAGATAAATTATTTATTACTAAACAGGAGCAAAAAGCAAGGAATAAAAATAAAATTGGGTTGCCTCCCAACAAGCGCTATTGTTTAACGCCCCTAGCTAGGCATAATATTTCAATGATGCTCACATGAAAGACAAGAATTGAAGCACAAAGAGAGCATCATAAAACACGTGACAAACACATCTAAGTCTGACATACTTCCTATGCATAGGCATCTTATATGCAAACAAATTATCAAGGCAAGCAAAAACTAGCATATGCAAGGAAGCGGAAAGAAACAATAACAATCTCAACATAACGAGAGATAATTTAGTAACATGAAAATTTCTACCACCATATTTTCCTCTCTCATAATAATTACATGTAGGATCATAAGAAAATTCAACAAAATAGCTATCACATAAAATATTTTCAACATGATATACATGCATGCAAAGTTGACACTCTTCCAAAATAGTGGGATTAACATTAACTAAAGCCATGACCTCTCCAAACCCACTTTTATCAAAAACTTCATAAGATTGAACATTCTCCAAATATGTGGGATCTAAAGTTGACACTCTTCCAAACCCACTTTCAATAATATTGCAAACACTATTATCAATCTCATTCATCATGGGGCTTAAATAAATTTTGAAGATCAAAAGAAGAATCACCCCAATCACGATCATTGCAACAAATAGTAGTCCTAGCAAAACTAGCATCCCCAAGCTTAGGGTTTTGTATATCATTAACACAATTGACATTAAAGGAATTTATAATAACATCATTGCAATCATGCTTTTCATCGAAGGAACTATTAAGTATGGGTGCAATAGCAACAATCTCATGTTTAACATAAGGAACTATAGCAAATTCATCTTCATAAATATTGGCATCGTGGCCACAAGAATAGCAAGCATCATGTTCATCAAGGGATATTTCAATCAAATCATCGGAATCATAATTATCTATAGATTCATGCATATCATTATTTTCTTCCGAAGCAACGGTCATTCTTTCAATAAATTCTTTGACATAGACATTGTGAGCATAGTTTTCATAGCAATATTTAAGTATGTCAAAATTTTCAGATTCGTAGAGAGTAATATCATATTTTTCAAACAAAGAAGCAACCTCATAAGCACCCTTAAAAGCAACAAATTCTTCAATTCGTTCGATATCGTAGTAACTATAAACACCTTTTGCATAAGAAGATAAGATTTCAATATCATTAAACTCACATAGGTAGGGGAGGTGTTTTTTAGGGTTCTTAGAGCAACAAGTAAAATCACAAATTTCACAAAGATTCCAAGCATAACACAACAATCTGTTTATTTGATTCCATAAGAGTCCCCCTTTTTCAGACAAACGGTGACACACAAAATGAGCATGCTCATCTAAATATTTCCCATCAACTAGGCTAGTTGGGGTTTCAGCACGAGCGCATAAGGATCAAAGATGATCTAAGTAGAACACTTTAAGTGGATCCATATCAATAGATTTTTAGCAAGCAAAGATGCAAGCAAATAGAAGGCACATGGAAACACAAACAAGGATACATACGGGAAGGAGGCAAATAGAGAAAGAGAGGGAGGATAGAGAGAGAGAGGGCGAATAAAATGGCAAGGGTGAAGTGGGGGAGAGGAAAACGAGAGGCAAATGGCAAATAATGTAATGCGGGAGATAAGGATTGTGATGGGTACTTGGTATATTGACTTTTGCGTAGACCTCCCTGGCAACGGCACCAGAAATCCTTCTTGCTACCTCTTGAGCATTGCGTTGGTTTTCCCCGAAGAGGAAGGGATGATGCAGCAAAGTAGCATAAGTATTTCCCTCAGTTTTTGAGAACCAAGGTATCAATCCAGTAGGAGGCTACGCGCGAGTCCCTCGCACCTGCACAAAACAAATAAATTCTCGCAACCAACGCGATAAGGGGTTGTCAATCCCTACACGGCCCCTTACGAGAGTGAGATCTAATAGATATGATAAGATAATATTTTTGGTATTTTTGTGATAAAGATGCAAAGTAAAATAAAAGCAAAGTAAAAAGCCAAGGAAATAACTAAGTAGTAGGAGATTAATATGATAAAGATAGACCCGGGGGCCATAGGTTTCACTAGTGGCTTCTCTCGAGAGCATAAGTATTCTACGGTGGGTGAACAAATTAGTATTGAGCAATTGACAAAATTGAGCATAGTTATGTGAATATCTAGGTATGATCATGTATATAGGCATCACGTCCGAGACAAGTAGACCGACTCATGCCTGCATCTACTACTATTACTACACTCATCGACCGCTATCCAGCATGCATCTAGAGTATTAAGTTAATAAAAACAGAGTAACGCCTTAAGCAAGATGACATGATGTAGAGGTATAAACTCATGCAATATGATGAAAACCCCATCTTGTTATCCTCGATGGAAACAATACAATACGTGTCTTGCTGCCCCTACTGTCACTGGGAAAGGACACCACAAGATTGAACCCAAAGCTAAGCACTTCTCCCATTGCAAGAAAGATCAATCCAGTAGGCCAAACCAAACTGATAATTCGAAGAGACTTGCAAAGATAACCAATCATACATAAAAGAATTCAGAGAAGATTCAAATATTGTTCATAGATATACTTGATCATAAACCCACAATTCATCGATCTCAACAAACACACCGCAAAAACAAGATTACATCGAATAGATCTCCACAAGAGAGGGGGAGAACATTGTATTGAGATCCAAAAAGAGAGAAGAAGCCATCTAGCTACTAACTATGGACCTGTAGGTCTGAGGTGAACTACTCACACTTCATCGGAGGGGCTATGGTGTTGTTGTAGAAGCCCTCCGTGATCGATGCCCCCTCCAGCGGAGCTCCGGAACAGGCCCCAAGATGGGATCTCGTGGATAGAGAAAGTCACGGCGGTGGAATTAGGGTTTTGGCTCCGTCTCTAGTCGTTTAGGGGTACGTAGGTATATATAGGAGGAAGGAGTACGTCGGTAGAGCAACAGGGGCCCACGAGGGTGGAGGGCGCGCCTGGGGGGGGGCTAGGCGCGCCCCTACCTCGTGGCCTCCTCTTTTCTGTCTTGACGTAGGGTCCAAGTCTCCTGGGTCTTGTTCATTGACAAAATCACGTTCCCGAAGGTTTCATTCCATTTGGACTCCGTTTGATATTCCTTTTCTTCGAAACCCTAAACAGGCAAAAAACAGCAATTCTGGGTTGGGCCTCCGGTTAATAGGTTAGTCCCAAAAATAATATAAAAGTGGATAATAAAGCCCAATAATGTCCAAAACAGTAGATAATATAGCATGGAGTGATCAAAAATTATAGATCCGTTGGAGACGTATCAGAGAACACATGATATATGTCTTCCGGTATGAATATTTGAGGTGACAATGAGGTATCATATTGATTCACTTGATATGTGTTTTGGCATTCAACTCACAGATTCCCACGGTGATATTGGGGTAATCTATGCATTGGGGTTGATGCACGTTTTTATTATCTTTTCTTCGATAGAAACTTTGGGGTCCCTTTGTAGTTCTTTGTGTGGATTGAGTATTATGAATATGAATATGCTTTGGTGTTATTCTAGCACGAACTCTAGGATAGATCGAACATAAAAATAGCTTTACATTATTTTAGTACGAACTCTTGAATAGATCGAGCGGAAATAATAGCTTTGAGGTGGTTTCGTACCCTACAAACAATTCCTATCTTTTGTTCTCCGCTAATAGGAACTCGGGAGTGATTCTTCGTTGCACTTTGAGGGATAAACATATGATCCAACTATGTTAGCACCGTTGAGAGATTGCACTAGTGAAAGTACGGATCCTAGGCCTTGTTTTTAAGCATTGCAATACTGTTTTTGTGCCCATTTACTATTCACTAACTTGCTATTTTTATTTATTCAGATTATAAAAATATATTTCTACCATCCATATTACACTTTTATCACCATCTCTTCGCCAAACTAGTGCACCTATACAATTTGCCATTGTATTGGGTGTGTTGGGGACACAAGAGATTTCTTGTATTTGGTTGCAGGGTCGTTTGAGAGAGACCATCTTCATCCTACACCTCTCACAGATTGATAAACCTTAGGTCATCCACTTGAGGGAAAATTTCTACTGTCCTAAAAAACTCTATGCTTGGAGGCCCAACACATGTCTACAAGAATAAAGTTGCGTAGTAGACATCAAGCTCTTTTCTGGCGCCGTTGTCGGGGAGGTGAGTGCTTGAAGGTATATCTTTATATCTTGAAATTGAATCTTTTAGTTTCTTGTTTTATCACTAGTTTGGTTTATAAAAGAAAACTACAAAAAAATGGAATTGAGGTTGCATCATATTATTGATCATCTTTATAATATCTTTCTTGAAAATGATGGTTCAGAAAATTGTGCTCAATAGTTAGAAGAAGAAGTCAATAAAATGTTTGGCACAAAATATTTGAATGATGAGAATGATTGCAATATTGCTAGTATGAATTCTTTGAATATCCATGATGCTAATGATATGCAAAGCCATAAGCTTGGGGATGCTATATTTGATGAAGATGATATTTTTAATCCCCCAAGTTTTGATGAGAAAATTTATTATGATGATTGCACACCTCCTATTTATGATGATTATATTGATAAAAGTGGATTTGGAAGAGTGTCAACTCTAGGTACTAATGATCCCACTATTTTGGAGGGTGTTGAATCTTATTGTGATAATTATGAAAGTGGATTTGGAGAGGTCATGACTTTATTTAGTGATGAATCCACCATTTTGGATGAGGCTTCAATTGACTATGAGAACAAGGTTGCTATCTATGATGATTATGGTGATGACATGTATGCTATATTGAATAATGATAACGATGAAACTTGTCATCATGATTTTAATTTTCAATCACATGATAGTTATTTTCTTGAGTTTGCTCCCACTACTATTCACGAGAATAAATTTGCTTATGTGGAGAGTAACAAAAATTATATGCTTATGGATCATGAAAATAATGCTTTATGTGATAGATATATTGTTGAATTCATTCATGATGCTACTGAAAATTATTATGAGGGAGGAACTTATGCTTGTAGGAATTGCAATAATATCAAGTTTCCTCTCTATGTGTTGAAAATCTTGAAGTTGTGCTTGTTTTGCCTTTCTATGCTAGTTGATTCTTGTTCCCATAAGTGGTTTGCTCACAAAATCCCTATGTATAGGAAGTGGGTTAGACTTAAATGTGCTTGCCATGTGCTTCACGATGCTCTCTTTGTGTTTCAATTCTTACCTTTTATGCGAGCATCATTGAAATCATCATGCCTAGCTAAAAGGCATAAAAGAAAAGCGCTTGTTGGGAGATAACCCAACACTTTTACCTACTGTTTTTATGTGTTCACATGATTAGGCTACTGTAGTAATCATGTTTTATTGCTTTTGTTCAATAAAGTGCCAAGTAAGACCTTTGGGATGGCTTACGGTGATAGTTGATTTGATCTGGCTGAAAAACAGAAACTTTTGCGCCTAGGAAAATAATTCTAGTTTTTAAAAGGAGCGTGATAAAATACTGATTCTTTTTGCAGAAGATTAATAGACAAATTTCTCAGGATTTCCTAATTTTTCATAATTTTTGGAGTAGCATAAGTATGGTTTGAGTACAGATTACTACAGACTGTTCTGTTTTTGACAAATTCTGTTTTCAATGCATAGTTTTCTTGTTTTATAGTTTCTATGGCTTATATTTCTCAATATAAATTGTAGAAATGATATGTTACAGTAGGAATTGTGTGAGAACAATTATTAATCTTGTCTTTGGCAGTACCAAAAGTGGAATGGTTTGCTCTTTATCATACTAGCCTATCTCACAAAGTTCCTTTAAGTTTTGTGTGATTGAAGTTTTGAAGTTTTGGGTGAGATGTCGATATGAGGGGAATAATGAGTGACAATAACCTAATATTGGGGATGCCCAAGGCACCCCCAAGGAAATATTCAAGGAAGATCCAAGCAACTAAGCTTGGGGATGCCCCGGAAGGCATCCCCTCTTTCGTCTCCAACATTATCGGTAACCTCACTTGAAGCTATGTTTTCATTTGTCACATGATATGTTTTTTGTTTGGAGCGTCAATTTATTTTGTTAGTATTTGCTTTATGATATTTATAATAATGTTTTGCATCTTTTATTTCAATAAAAGTAACAATGGTAGCCTTTGCCATGCTTATTTTGCAAGTATACATGTTGCTGTTTGAAAACAGAAAGTTTACCGCTGTTGTAAAAATTCCCTAGAAAATTCAGAATGTGATAAAATGTTGAAACTTTTTGCAAAATTAGATCTGATAAATTTTCTACAGTTTGGTAATTTTTCATAATATTTGGAGTTAGGTAAGTATTGATACTCTTGCATTCTTTACATACTATGCTGTTTTGCCAGATTGCTGTTATGTTTGTATTGTTTGCATATGTTTGCTTGTTTAAATATTCTATTTGAGGATAGCAGTACTAAATATGCAGAGGTATTTAGTATCAAATGTTGAATAATAATTTTAGTGATTTGCTACAGTAGAGAATGATAAGGTTTTTGCATTGGTTTATACTAACTTATCTCACGAGTTCTTGTTGAGTTTTGTGTGGATGAAGCTTTTGAGATTTAGGAAAACCGTGATATGAGAAGAATTAAGGAGACACAAAAGCTCAAGCTTGGGGATGCCCAAGGCACCCCAAGATAATATTTCAAGAAGTCTCAAGCCTCTAAGCTTGGGGATGCCCCGGTAGGCATCCCACCTTTCCCCTTCAACAATTATCGGTTAGTATCGGTTGAGCCTAAGTTTTTGCTTCTTCACATGAGTTGTGCTATTCTTAAGATGTCACTTTGTTTTGCTTTGCTTGCTGTTTTAATAAAATTCTTAGATTTGAAAGTTTTTAAATAAAATGGAGTCCTCAAATAATTGCCAGGGACGCTAAGTAAGCGGCATTCACATCCCGTAAATGAAGCTCTTTTCTATGTCATTTACTCTTGTGCTTCACTTATATCCTATGAGTAAACTGTTGAATAAATTGAATATCATGAAGTTTAAATCATATCATGCATAGTGGTAGCTTCACATTGGGTTTAGAAAGTGAAATCTTTTGAGGCTTGACAATCACAATATTGGTCATACAAGCAATTCACGAATAATTAGTATAAGGAAGAGAACTTTCACATATAAATACACTATCATGGAAATCTTTTGTGATTGTGAGCCCCCATCAAAATATTATATGCCAAAATTGTTGACGTTGGACAAGGAAGACAACGTAATGGTTTATGTTTGTTCATATTCACATAGAAGTTATATTGTCATACATCCTTCAACATGTGGTGCTTGCCCCCCATCTTTTCTAGCCAAAAATTCTGCACCAAGTAGAGATACTACTTGTGCATCCGAAAACCCTTAAACCCAAATCTTATTTTCAAGAGTCCACCATACCTACCTAAGGATTGAGCAAGATCCTCCAAGTAAGTTGTCATCGGTGCAAAAAGGCAATAAAAATTGCGTCTAAAAGTGTGAGATCATTTAGTGTATGAGAAAATTGAGCGTTGCACGAACTTGTGATGGTGAATAATAAAAGTGACAGATTGCATAATAAAGGTCGCTATCACAAGGGGCAATGTAACATGATGTTCTTTTTCACTAAGGGATTGAGCACACAAACAAATAAGCGCATGACAACCTCTACTTCCCTCTGCGAAGGGCCTATCTTTTAATTTTATGTATTTACTTTTATGCAAGAGTCAAAGTTCTTCTCTCTATTCCTTTTTATTTTTCTCTTTTGTCAAGCATCATCTGGTGAGGAAAGATCTAGGCACATATATCCAGTTGGATATGGGTAGCATGAGTTATTATTGTTGACAACACCCTTGAGGTGAATACGTTGGGAGGAGAAATTATAAGCCCCTATCTTTCTATGTGTCCGGTTGAAACGTTTTGCTCATGTGTACGAGGTGAGTGTTAGCAATCATAGAAGACTATACGATGGTTGAGTATGTGGAGCTCTTACTTAAACTCTGTTGAATAAGTTGAATTGCAATTGCTTGGTGACTAAGAACATAGGTTGTCGGGTTTCAAGAGAATAAATTGTTTGAACCTTAACATGTGAATGGGTTGCCACTATAACATGAAAAGTTCTATAAGAAAGAATTTCTGTTTTGATGCTAGGAAAAGTGATCGAAATTATCATTGATCAAACTTGTGCACTTTGCTAGCATTCACACTTCATAAATTATTTCTTTTATCATTTACCTACTCGAGGTAGAGTAGGAATTAAGCTTGGGAATGTTGATACATCTCCAATGTATCTATAATTTATGAAGTATTCATGCTGTTATTTTATCATTCTTGGATGTTTTACAATCATTTTATAGCAACTTTATATCTTTGGGACCAACCTATTGACCCAGTGCCCAGTGCCAGTTGCTGTTTTTTGCTTGTTTTTTACATCGCAGAAAATCAATATCAAACGGAGTCCAAACACCACGAAACTTTTTGGAGATTTTTTTTGGACCAGAAGGAACCCAATGGGCCAGAGCTACACCTGAGGGGGTGCCCCGAGGGGGCACAACCCACCAGGGCGCGCCAGGGCCCCCTGGCGCGCCCAGGTGGGTTGTGCCCACCTCGGTGCCTCCCGTACCCCTTCTTTGCACTATAAATTCCCAAATATTCCGAAACCCTTCGGGGGTTAACCTAGATCAGAAGTTCCGCCGCTGCAGGGCTCCGTAGCCACCGAAAACCAATCTAGACCTGTTTCGGCACCCTGTCAGAGGGGGAATCATCTTCGGTGGCCATCTTTATCATCCTGCGGCCACCACGATGAGGAGGGAGTAGCCCATCATCGGGGCTGAGGGTTTGTACCAGTAGCTATGTGTTTAATCTCTCTCTCTCTCTCGTGATCTATATCATGGGCTTTGTTAATATAGTCAGATCATATGATGTTTCTCCCCTCTATACTCTTGTTGTGATGAATTGAATCTTTACCCTTTGAAGTTTTGTCATGTCAGATTGAATGTTTAGATATGGGAACACATGATGTATGTCTTGCGGTACGAATATTTGAGGTGACAATGAGGTATCATATTGATTCACTTGATATGTGTTTTGGCATTCAACTTGCGGATTCCCGTGGTGATATTGGGGTAATCTATGCATAGGGATTGATGCACGTTTTTATTATCTTTTCTCCGATAGAAACCTTGGGGACCCTTTGTAGTTCTTTGTGTGGATTGATTATTATGAATATGAATATGGTTTGGTGTTATTCTAGTACGAACTCTAGGATAGATCAAACGGAAAATAGCTTTGCGTTATTTTAGTACGAACTCTTGAATAGATCAAGCAGAAAGAATAGCTTTGAGGTGGTTTCGTACCCTACAAAAAAATTCCTTTCTTTTGTTCTTCGCTAATAGGAACTCGAGAGTGATTCTTCGCTGCACTTTGAGGGATAATCATATGATCCAACTACGTTAGCACTGTTGAGAGATTGCACTAGTGAAAGTACGGATCCTAGGCCTTGTTTTTAAGCATTGCAATACCATTTTTGTGCTCGTTTACTATTTGCTACCTTGATGTTTTTTTATTCAGATTATAAAAATATATTTCTACCATCCATATTACACTTTTATCACCATTTCTTCATCGAACTAGTGCACCTATACAATTTGCTATTGTATTGGGTGTATTGGGGACACAAGAGATTTCTTGTATTTGGTTGCAGGGTCGTTTGAGAGAGACCATCTTAATCCTACACCTCTCATAGATTGATAAACCTTAGGCCATCCACTTGAGGGAAAATTGCTATTGTCCTACAAAACTCTGCGCTTGGAGGCCCAACACGTGTCTACAAGAATAAAGTTGCGTAGTAGACATCAGGGAGGTGCCCCGGTATCTTATCATCCCACTATCCTTTTGCTTTTACTTATTTTAGTTTGATCATTTTGCTTTAGATGAATAAAAGTTTAGGTCGATCCTTTCTTCTTTGAGAGTTTGCTTAGTGATCTATCCTTGTAATCGTGTGCAAGTTATATAATCAAGTTCAGTGTGAGTTTTGCTTTCTTTACTTTCATGTTGCAAATAAAGAAAAGAAATAAGAAAGGAATCAAATAAAAGAAAGGAATTAAATAAAGAAAATATTATATACTAATCCTATGGTAGGTGATGGCACCACATAAGGAAAAGTATAAGTAGAAAATTTTATTAGAGATTGACAAACATAGCATTAGTCAGTGATGCAACTCATGAAAGAATTAATAAGGGAAGAGAAGATTCACATATAAATATATTATCCGAGAAATCTTTTGTGATTGGGAGCCCTCATCAAAATATTATATGCCAAAATTGTTGACATTGGACAAGGAAGACAACTTAATGATTTATGTTTGTTCATATTCACATAGAAGTCATATTGTCATAGATCCTTTAACATGTGGTGCTTTCCCCTATCTTTGCTAGCCAAAAATTCTGCACTAAGTAGAGATACTACTTGTGTATCCAAAATCCCTTAAACCCAAATCTTATTTTCAAGTTTCCACCATACCTACCTAGGGATTGAGCAAGATCCTTCAAGTAAGTTGTCGTCGGTGCAAAAAGGCAATAAAAATTGCTTCTAAAAGTGTGAGATCATTTCATGTAAGAGAAAATTGAGCATTGCACGAACTTGTGATGGTGAAGAATAAAAGCGACCGACTGCATAATAAAGGTCGCTATCACAAGGGGCAATGTAACGTGGCATTCTTTTGCACTAAGGGATTGAGCATACAAACAAATAAGTGCATGGCAACCTCTGCTTCCCTCTGCGAAGGGCCTATCTTTTACTTTTATGCAGAGAGTCAAAGTTTTTCTCTCTATTCCTTTTATTTTTCTCTTTTGGCAAGCATCATGTGGCGAGGAAAGATCTAGGCACATATGTCGAGTTGAATATGGGTGGCATGAGTTATTATTGTTCTCATCACCCTTGAGGTGAGTATGTTGGGAGGCAAAATCATAAGCCCCTATCTTTCTATGTGTCCGGTTGAAACGTTTTGCTCATGGGTACGAGGTGCGTGTTAGAAATCATAGAATACTATATGATGGTTGAGTATGTGGACTTGCCTAAAGGCTCTGGCACATGACTCTTCCTGAAAAGATGATGAATTGTAGTTGCAAAGTTGACTGAGAACATAGTTTGTTAGTTTCTAATAGAGTTTTTGCTTTACACTTCGATTGTGTGATGAACTATTACTTATTCATGAGAAGTATATGATGAAAGTCCTATGATAAAAGTCCTATGTTTAATTTTGTTGCTGTTATAATAATAAAAAATGATGCTTCTATGTCTGTATTTTTTTATCGACACCTCTCTCTCAAAGCATGTGGACACGTTTTTTGATTTCGGTTTTCGCTTGAGGACAAGCGATGTCTAAGCTTGGGGGAGTTGATACCTCCATTTTGCATCATGTTTTCTTCTTGTTATTTATAATGTTTTTCTCCATAATAATGCTTTTTGGAGTAATTCTAATGCCTTTTCTCTCATAATTTGCAAGGTACACACCAAGAGGGAGAATTCTGGCAGCTGGAATCTGGACCTAAAAAAGCTACATCAGACTACCTATTCTGCACAACTCCAAATGAGCTGAAACTTCACGGTGATTTTTTATGGAATATATAAGAATTATTGGAGCAAATGACTACCAGAGGGGGGCCACCAGGTGGGCACAACCCACGTGGGCGCGTCAGGGCCCCCTGGCACACCCTAGGGGGTTGTGGCTTCCTCGGCCCACCTCCAGTGCCCATATTTTGGTATATAAGTCCTTTTGAGCTAGAAAAATAAGAGTAGGACATTTGGGACGAAGCACCGCCGCCTCGAGGCAGAACTTGGGAAGGAGCACTTTTGCCCTCCGGCGGAGCAATTCCGCCGGGGGAACTTCCCTCCCGAAGGGGGAAATCATCGTCATCATCATCACCAACAACTCTCCCATCTTGGGGATGGCAATCTCCATCAACATCTTCAACAGCACCATCTCCTCTCAAACCCTAGTCCATCTCTTGTGTTCAATCTTGTTACCGGAACTTGCTACCTCTTGAGCACTGCGTTGGTTTTCCCTTGAAGAGGAAAGGGTGAAGCAACAAAGTAGCGTAAGTATTTCCCTCAGTTTTTGAGAACCAAGGTGTCAATCCAGTAGGAGGCCACACGCAAGTCCCTCTTACCTACACAAACAAATAAGAACCTCGCAACCAACGTGATAAAGGGGTTGTCAAGCCCTTCATGGTCACTTACAAGAGTGAGATCTGATAGAGATAATAATGATAAGGTAAATATTTTTGGTATTTTTATGATATAGGTTGAAAGTAAAGATTGCAAAATAAAATAGATTGGAAACTTATATGATGGAAAATAGACCCGGGGGCCATAGGTTTCACTAGTGGCTTCTCTCAAGATAGCATAAGTATTACGGTGGGTGAACAAATTACTGTCGAGAAATTGATAGAAAAGCGAATAATTATGAGAATATCTAGGCATGATCATGTATATAGGCATCATGTTCGTGACAAGTAGACCGACTCCTGCCTGCATCTACTACTATTACTCCACACATCGACCGCTATCCAGCATGCATCTAGAGTATTAAGTTCATAAGAATAGAGTAACACATTAGGTAAGATGACATGATGTAGAGGGATAAACTAAAGCAATATGATATAAACCCCATCTTTTTATCCTCGATGGCAACAATACAATACGTGTCATTTCCCTTTCTGTCACTGGGATCGAGCACCGCAAGATTGAACCCAAAGCTAAGCACTTCTCCAATTGCAAGAAAGATCAATCTAGTAGGCCAAACCAAACTGACAATTCGGAGAGACTTGCAAAGATAACCAATCATGCATAAAATATTTCAGAGAAGAATCAAATATTGTTCATAGATAGACTTGATCATAAACCCACAATTCATCGGATCTCGACAAACATACTGCAAAAAAGAGTTACATCGAATAGATCTCCAAGAAGATCGAGGAGAACTTTGTATTGAGATTCAAAGAGAGAGAAGAAGCCATCTAGCTAATAACTATGGACCCGAAGGTCTAAAGTAAACTACTCACACATCATCGGAGGGGCCATAGAGTTGATGTAGAGGCCCTCTGTGATCGTTGCCCCCTCCGGCTGAGCTCCGGAGAAGGCCCCAAGATGGGATCTCTTGGGTGCAGAAGGTTGCGGCGGTGGAAATAGGGTTTCGTGGTGCTCCTGGATGTTTTCAGGGTATATGAGTATATATAGGAGGAAGAAGTAGGTCAGTTGAGCCACGAGGGGCCCACGAGGGGGGAGGGCGCGCCCAGGGGGGTAGGCGCGCCCCCTGCCTCGTGGACTCCTCGTCCGTTTCTTGACGTCCACTCCAAATCCTCTGGATCACGTTTGTTCCAAAAATCACGTTCCCGAAGGTTTCATTCCGTTTGGATTCCATTTGATATTCCTTTTCTGCGAAACACTGAAATAGGCAAAAAACAACATTTTGCACTGGGCCTTAGGTTAATAGGTTAGTCCCAAAAATAATATAAAAGTGTAAAATAAAGCCCATTAACATCCAAAACAGATAATATAATACCATGGAACAATCAAAAATTATAGATACGTTGGAGACGTATCAGAACTATAGATTGGTACTTGTGGGTGACTAGTAGTATTGATTACATCTTGTAGTTGATTACTATATGGTTTATTTGGTGGAAGATTATATGTTCAGATCCAATATGCTATTTAATACCCCTCTGATCTTGAGCATGATTATTATTTTTGAGTAGTTACCTTTGTTCTTGAGGTCACGGGAGAAATCATGTTGCAAGTAATCATGTGAATTTGATATGTGTTCGATATTTTGATAGTATGTATGTTGTGATTCCCTTAGTGGTGTCATCTGAACATCGACTACATGACACTTCACCATATTTGGGCATGAGGGAATGCATTGTGGAGTATCAAATCAATGATGGGTTGCGAGAGTGACAGAAGCTTAAACCCCACTTTATGCGTTATTCCGTAAAGGACCAATTGGATCCAAAAGTTTAATGCTATGGTTAGAATTTATTCTTAATACTTTTCTCATAGTTGTGGATGCTTGCGAGAGGGTTAATCATAAGTAGGAGGTTTGTTCAAGTAAGAACAACACCTAAGCACCGCTCCACCCACATATCAAATTATCAAAGTAGCGAACACGAATTAAACCAACATGATGAAAGTGACTAGATGAAATTCCCGTGTACCCTCAAGAACGCTTCGCTTATCATAAGAGACCGTTTTGGCATGTCCTTTGCCTCGAAAGGATTGGGCTACCTTGCTGCACTTTTGTTACTATTAGCGTTACTTGCTCGTTACCAATTATCTTGCTATCAAACTACTCTGCTACTTACAATTTCAGCACTTGCAGACACCTTACTGAAAACCACTTGTCATTTCCTTCTGCTCCTCATTGGGTTCGACACTCTTACTTATCGAAAAGAGCTACAATTGATCCCCTATACTTGTGGCTCATCACACTATCATTAGGAAGATTAACTCCCAGCTGAGTATGTGTTCGGTGACAGAACTATTCTCCTCCATTTTGCAGCTATAGAACTTGTTGAGGACTTCATATCTCTCAACTCGGGCATTTACTTGAAATATTAACTTCAACTCCTGGAACATCTCATATGGTCCATGACGTTCAAAACATCCTTGAAGTCCCGATTCTAAGCCGTAAAGCATGGCACACTGAACTATCGAGTAGTCATCAACTTTGCTCTGCCAGACGTTCATAACATGTGGAGTTGCTCCTGCAGCGAGTCTTGCACACAGCAGTACTTCCAGGACATAATTCTTTTGTGCAGCAATGAGGATAATCCTAAAGTTACGGACCCAGTCCGTGTAGTTGCTACCATCATCTTTCAACTTAGCTTTCTCTAGGAACGCATTAAAATTCAAGGGAACGGTAGCACGGGCCATTGATCTACAAGAACATAGATATACAAAAACTATCAGGTACTAAGTTCATGATAAATTAAAGTTTAATTAATCATATTACTAAAGAACTCCCACTTAGATAGACATCCCTCTAGTCATCTAAATGATCATGTGATCCATATCAACTAAACCATGTCCGATCATCACGTGAGATGGAGTAGTTTTCAATGGTGAACATCTCTATGTTGACCATATCTACTATATGATTCACGTTCGACCTTTCGGTCTCAGTGTTCCGAGGCCATATCTACATATGCTAGGCTCGTCAAGTTTAACCCGAGTATTCTGCACTGTGATGCTCGGATAATTAATCTACAGTGAATCTCTGCTAATGGGGCCACATCACTTCGATTACTGTTGCTAGTCTTGCGTTAGTTCAAAACCAATTCAAAATCCAATTCAAAAACAAGTCAAACAATTAAAGTTTTCAAAAGTCAAAACTAAAATGTTCTTATTGAGACAGATAATTCATAAGATATATTGATGGAGGAACCAAGTCTTTATAAAATGTTTAAATGTACTAAACTAATGAAATCAGTAGCTAAAACCATAAATAAAATGCCTTTTATATTTTGTATAATACTAAACTATATTATTTTAGGATGAAACTTTTTATGGTTGTGACATAGTTTGTAACATCAATTTAGTTGCCACTTTGGTATTGTATTAAAAATAAAATAATTAGGAACTAAAGGAAAAATGGAAAAGGAAAATAAGAAAAGGTAAAAAATAGTAAAGAGAGCACCCCCTCCCCCCACCGGGCCATGGCCCAGCTGGCCTCTGGGCCAACCAGGCCGGCCCGGCCGGCGCCTACAACCCCGCTGGGATGATCGAACCCTACCGATCCCCTCCCCACGACCCCCACTCCTCCCACATGATCCCCACTCCTCCCGACCTAACTCCACTCCCTCTCGTCTCCAGCGCGCGCCGCCACGCTCCCCGCGTCGACCCTTGCTGCGTCGGACCCCCCTCCCCCCTGCCCGCCGGCACGCCCGCGCCCAGGGAACCATCGCCTCCGCCCAGCGGCTCCTCCCTCTCCCCCGATTCTGGATCAGGGGCAACCGGCGTCTGACGTCGTCGCTCGACCACATCGCCCCGTGATCGGACCTCCTCCCCGTCGCCTCCTCGTCCCCTCCCCGCCGGCCTCACCAGACCTCGCCGCCCCTCTGGACCGCCCCGACACGCCTCGAGCTCACCCCGGCGCTCCCTGTGAGCAACCATATCCATTCCCCTTCCCCATTTCTTCCTCGTTGTCGTAGGGCCGCTGCCCAAGCGTTGGCCGTAGCCGTGGTCACCGGGCGCCCCGTCACGCCCTGCCTTTGTCTCGTGCCCGCATGGTCGCCGCCCCGCCCTTCCCGCCACTGTCGGACGCGCGCCACCGCTCCCCTGGTACTACTGCTGTTGTGCTGCTGCTCCTACCATCGTGCTACTACTGCCGACGTTCGACGCTGCCGCTGCCTCCTCCTTCCGTCACGCTCCACCACTGCGTGATGCTGCAACTGTCTCGCTGCTAGGCGCTGCCGCTCTCCCTGACGCGACACCTTGGTGTGGCACCACATCGTCGCCGCGCCCCATGGCCACTAGCGCCCACACCCCCTCCTTCTCCGCCCACCCACTACCGGCGCACACGCCGGTGCCGGCGCCGCCCCGCTGCCGCGCCCACTGCAGCCAAGCGCCACCGTGTCCCGGTGGCCTCGTCTCGCCTCCACGGTCGGGTTCGGCCCCGCACCGCTGGCGCCCACACGCCCGCAATGGCCTTGGGCCACTGACCGAATGGCCCCACGCCCCCAGAGAATGATTTAAAAAAAGAAAAGAAATTATAAATAAATAAATATTAAGTAAATAAAAATGTTAATTAATTAATTAACTAAATTAATTAACTTAATTAATTTCGTTTAATTAAACTAAATAAACATTAGGTACCAAATTAACTAATTAAACTGATTAATAGGTTAATTAGGTAATTGTACTTATGACATGCGGGACCCACACGTCAGCGACCCAGCCAACACCTCTGTTGACTGCTGATGTCATGCTAATGTCAGCATGCACTGTTCGGGATAATGTTAAATTAAAATAATTAAATAAATGCTAAAGTTAATTTAAATCTTTTAAAATCAATATAAAATAAACCGTAGCTCGGATGGAAAAACTTTGTACATGAAAGTTGCTCAGAACGACGAGACGAATCCGAATACGCAGCCCGTTCGTCCACCATGCATCCCTAGCATAGCAAACACACAACTTTCCCCCTTCGGTTCATTTGTCCAATTACGTGAAACACCGGGGATATTTTCCCGGATGTTTCCCCCCTTCACCGGTATCACCTCATACTGCATTAGGTCACCCCTAGCACCGCACATTGCCATGTTATGCTTTGTGTTGCTTTGTTTGCTCTGTTATTTATTGTGTTCCCCCTCCGTTAGTTCTTTCCGATAGACCCCGAGACCGCTGCCGGCACCCCCCGATCGACTACGGTGTTGACGACCCCTCCTTGCCAGAGCAACCAGGAAAGCCCCCCCCCCCCTTGATCACCAGATATCGCCTATTCTTATCTCTACTGCTTGCATTAGAGTAGTGTAGCATGTTACTGCTTTCCGTTAATCCCTATCCTGATGCATAGCATGTCATTGTTGCTACAGTTATTGATACCTTACCTGCAATCCTAAATGCTTAGTATAGGATGCTAGTTTATCATCAGTGACCCTACATTCTTGTCTGTCTGCCATGCTATACTGTCGGGCCGTGATCACTCGGGAGGTGATCACGGGTATATACTTATATACATAATATATGATACTTGTGGTGACTAAAGTCGGGACGGCTCGTAGAGTACCCGCGATTGATTCACGGATTGGGTCCGAAAGGACGTTTGTCCCGACGGCCCTCTGAGTGGATCTTTGTGGCGGAGCGACAGGGTAGGTTGAGACCACCTAGGAGAGAGGTGGGCTTGGCCCTGGTCGGCGTTGTGTGTGTTGCAGCCCAACATCCCTCCAAGGTGGCCCAATAACCCATACAAAACCCCTCCATCCTCTCGAGCATTCGATCACGATCGCGTGGCCGAAAACCGCTCTCCATTTGGACACTCCCACCTCCTTCTATGTATAAATATGTGCACCCCCTCCAAAATTCCGGATGAAACCCTAAATTTCTTCCCCCGCCGCCGCCGGACGTGTCCGTCCCTCGCCGGACAAAAATCTGCCGCCGCCCGCACCAACGAGACGCCGCCACGTGTCAGCGCCGCCGCCTCTCCATCGTGCCCCGCCACCGGCACGCCGCGGCCCGGGTTGGGCCCCCCCGGCCCGCATCGCCGCCCGACCGCGCCGCGGTCGCCCGCCTCCCGCACCGTGCCGCGCGCCCTGCCGCCGACGAGCTTCGGCCGCCGCCCGCCGGTCCCACCTCGCCGGCCTGCTCCTCCGTCCGCGCCACCGTGAGGTCACCGGCCCCGCGCCTCGCCTCACCTCCTCCAGTCGCCGTCACGCCGCCGCCCTCGCCGGATCCCTCCTCTTCGGCCGGCTCCCCCATCTCCGGCGCATCTCCGGTAGAACTCCGGTGAACCTCGGGCCCGACGCAGCCCAGATCCAGATCCAGTCAAACCGAGGTTGACCCCGATTTTTCGCCTAAGTCTTTTTCATCTGCTATATTTTCAAGCACTGTTCAACATGCCATAACTCCTCATCCGTAGATCCTGTTGCATGCATGAGATATCAAAGTGTTCATCTGGATGCGCTCTTCATTTTGTTCCATTGTGCCATGCTTGTTTGAGTACATCTTGATGCCCAAATTGTTGATGCAAGAGTGCTAGAAAATGTTAGGTGCTGGTTCTTAGCAGAGTATGAGCATTTGTCATTTTTGCTACATTTATTGTGTGTTGCATATGGACTCGAGCTCTACATGTATTTTGGGCTATGCCAAGCCATCTTTTCAGGGGTGTATGCCATGTATTTTTGTGATCAATGTGGTGACTAGCATAAGCATGCAAAGTAGCTCTCGTAATATTGCTGATTTCAGGGACTTACAATTTCACCAAGTCATTTCCCTGCTATTATTTTTATGCCATGTATTCATGTTGCTAGAGAGAGATCCATGCTTCTTTTGAGTATGTTCAGTAAGGGTGATTTGGACATATGGTCATGCTCTATCCATCCATGCCCCTGTTTGCATTTATGGAGTACCCTAGCATTATTGAATCTTGCTCTACTTTTGCTATAAAATGTTCCTGGCAGATTGTTTACGTGTTAATCAATTTTGCCAAGGATGTTGTAGTTGATCCATGCATGCTATGAGCTTGTTCTTTCTTTGGTTAGCTTCATGAACATGCCTTCTTGCTGATGCTATGCTTATCTTGTCATGCAATGCCTTGTAGTGAGTGAATCGAGCTCGCAAAGAGGCCTTCGTAACTCTGTTTTTGCCATGTCCAGTTTTCTGCTAAGTCTGAATCTGTTAACGTAACTTGCTATGTTTACAAGGGTGCCATCATATTTTCTGTGCCCTTTTGGCTTATGGTCAGTAAGGGACTTTATTTGTATGCTTTGAGTAGATTCATGCCATGCCTTTGTTTGCTATGATATGATCATGTATCATGTTGTTTACTTGCTCCAAACATTGCTTCCTGATGTTAATTCCTGGCATGTTAGTATTTTCACCAAGTCCGTGAAGCTGATATCTTTTGCACTTTTGCCATGCTTGTTTGAACCTGCTCTTGTGTGATTTAGCCGTAGCTCAGTGTTCATCTTTTGTCAAGAATCTTGAGTAGGTCACTTCCATGTGCTTTGTTGTTATTTTGGAGTGTAGCAGTTTAGTTTCTTGGTGCATTCTATATGGCATCGTGTTGTTGATCGTAGAATTGTGCCATTCTTGTTTTGCCTGCCATTTGCAAACCGTGCATCCGATTCCGGTGATCTTTATATCGATTTCGACCGAAATCAACTCATCTTTCCAGCGGCACACTTGGTTTTCCAAGTTGATACCTTGATCAATCTTTTCCTTCCGGAGCACGCATATGCATTGCATATCACATCCCGCATATCATGCCATGTTTTGCATCATGTTGCTTGCGCATTGCACCATGGTTGATTCTCGTTTCCTTTGCTTGTGTTCTTGCTTTGGGTAAAGCCGGGAGACGATTACGTGATCGAGGAACCCGTTGAGTACGCTTACGAGGATCAAGCTTACGTCAACTCGGAGAACTTTGCAGGCAAGATGACCATATCCTCGAAATCACTTCTATCTTTGCTTGCTAGTTGCTCGCTCTATTGCTATGTCGCGATACATACCACTTGCTATATCATGCCTCCCATATTTCCATGTCAAACCTCTAACCCACCTTGTCCTAGCAAACCGTTGTTTGGCTATGTTACCGCTTTGCTCAGCCCCTCTTATAGCGTTGCTAGTTGCAGGTGAAGATGGTGTTTGTTCCTTGTTGGAACATGATTATTGTTGGATATCGTTATTATATCTTGTTTACTTTAATGCATCTATATACTTGGTAAAGGGTGGAAGGCTCGGCCTTATGCCTGGTGTTTTATTCCACTTTTGCCGCCCTAGTTTCCGTCATACCGGTGTTATGTTCCTTGATTTTGCGTTCCTTACGCGGTTGGGTGTTATGGGAACCCCTTGACAGTTCGCTTTGAATAAAACTCCTCCAGCAAGGCCCGACCTTGGTTTTACCATTTGCCTACCTACCACCATATACCTTCCCTTGGGTTTTGCAGACTCAAGGGTCATCTTATTTTAAACCCCCCCCCCCCGGGCCAGTGCTCCTCTGAGTGTTGGTCCGAAACGAGCTGCCTGCGGGGCCACCTCGGGGAAACTTGAGGTTTGGTTTTACTCGTACCTAGTCTCATCCGGTGTTGCCCTGAGAACGAGACACGTGCGACTCCTATCAGGATTTGTCGGCACATCGGGTGGCTTTGTTGGTCTTGTTTTACCATTGTCGAAATGTCTTGTAGCCGGGATTCCGAGACTGATCGGGTCTTCCCGCTAGAAGGAATATCCTTCGTTGACCGTGAGAGCTTGTGATGGGCTAAGTTGGGACACCCCTGCAGGTCTTTGAACTTTCGAAAGCCGTGCCCGCGGTTATGGGCGAATGAGAATTTGTTAATATCCGGTTGTAGAAAACTTGACACTTAACTTAATTAAAATGAATCAACCGCGTGTGTAGCCGTGATGGTCTCTTTTTGACGGAGTCTAGGAAGAGAACACGGTCTCGTGTTATGCTTGAATGTAAGTAGTTTCAGGGTCACTTCTTGATCTTTATAGCTTCTCGACCATGCTTTGCTTCTCTTCTCGCTCTCTTTTGCGTAAGTTAGCCACCATGTATGCTAGTGCTTGCTGCAGATCCACCTCACTACCTTTTCCTACCCATAAGCTTAAATAGTCTTGATCGCGAGGGTGTGAGATTGCTGAGTCCCCGTGACTCACAGATTACTTCCAGAAAACTAGATGCAGGTGCCGACGATGCCAGTGCAGGGGACGCGACTGAACTCAAGTGGGAGTTCGACGAGGATTCTGGACGTTACTATGTGTCTTTTCCTGACGATCCGTAGAGGAGCCCAGTTGGGGCGGTCGGGTATCTATGCATTTGGGGTTGTCTTTATTTATGTTGGTTCCATAGTCGGACCTTGATTGTATTCTGGATGATGTAATGCTATATATATGTATTGTGTGAAGTGGCGATTGTAAGCCAACTCTTTATCCTTTTCTTATTCGGTACATGGGATATGTAAAGCTAACCCCTCTTGCGACATGCCTACTATGAGGTTATGCCTCTAAGTCGTGCTCCGACACGTCGGAGATATAGCCGCATCGTGGGTGTTACAGTCGTGGTATCAGCCGAAGCCTTCGTGACGTCAGCGACTGAGCGGCGCGCGCCGGGTTGGACTGGAATGCCTGCTCTTGTATAAGGGAGACTAGGTCTGCTCGCCCGCCGCGTACGCAACGTGCAGGTGTGCAATGGGCGACCCAGCCAACACCTCTGTTGACTGCTGATGTCATGCTAATGTCAGCATGCACTGTTCTGGATAATGTTAAATTAAAATAATTAAATAAATGCTAAAGTTAATTTAAATCTTTTAAAATCAATATAAAATAAACCGTAGCTCGGATGGAAAAACTTTGTACCTGAAAGTTGCTCAGAACGATGAGACGAATCCGAATACGCAGCCCGTTCGTCCACCACGCATCCCTAGCATAGCAAACACACAACTTTCCCCCTTCGGTTCATCTGTCCGATTACGCGAAACACCGGGGATATTTTCCCGGATGTTTCCCCCTTCACCGGTATCACCTCATACTGCATTAGGTCACCCCTAGCACCGCGCATTGCCATGTTATGCTTTGTGTTGCTTTGTTTGCTCTGTTATTTATTGTGTTCCCCCTTCGTTACTTCTTTCCGATAGACCCCGAGACCGCTGCCGGCACCCCCCGATCGACTACGGTGTTGACGACCCCTCCTTGCCAGAGCAACCAGGAAAGCCCCCCCCCTTGATCACCAGATATCGCCTATTCTTATCTCTACTGCTTGCATTAGAGTAGTGTAGCATGTTACTGCTTTCCGTTAATCCCTATCCTGATGCATAGCATGTCATTGTTGCTACAGTTATTGATACCTTACCTGCAATCCTAAATGCTTAGTATAGGATGCTAGTTTATCATCAGTGACCCTACATTCTTGTCTGTCTGCCATGCTATACTATCGGGCCGTGATCACTCGGGAGGTGATCACAGGTATATACTTATATACATAATATATGATACTTGTGGTGACTAAAGTCGGGACGGCTCGTAGAGTACCCGCGATTGATTCACGGATTGGGTCCGAAAGGACGTTTGTCCCGACGGCCCTCTGAGTGGATCTTTGTGGCGGAGCGACAGGGTAGGTTGAGACCACCTAGGAGAGAGGTGGGCTTGGCCCTGGTCGGCGTCCGCGGTTATTTCAAAATAACACGCTTAACGAGATCTAGGTATTTGATCTGAGTCTGGCCATTAGCTTATATGCACTAACCAACTACGCGGGAACAGTTATGGGCACTCGACGTCATGGTATCAGCCGAAGGCTTCATGACGTTAGCGACTGAGCGGCGCGCGTCGGGTTGGACTAGAACGCCTGCTATTGTATAAGGGAGGCTAGGTCTGCTCGCCGGACGCGTACACAACGTGCACGTGTGCAATGGGCGATGGGACCAGACCCCTGTGCCATAGGATTTAGACCGGCATGCTGACCTCTCTGTTGTGCCTAGGTAGGGCTGCGACATGTTGATCTTCTGAGGCCAGGCATTCACCCAGGAAAGTGTGTCCGGCCAAAGGGGATTGAGCGTGTTGGGAAATGTGGTGCACCCCTGTAGGGAAGTTGATCTATTCGAATAGTCGTGTCCCTCGATAAAAGGACGACCCGGAGTTGTACCTTGACCTTATGACAACTAGAACCGTGTACTTAATAAAACACACCCTTCCAAGTGCCTGATACAACCGGTGATCGCTCTCTCACAGGGCGACGAGGGGAGGATCACCGGGTAGGATTATGCTATGCGATGATACATTGGTGAACTTACCATCTACTCTCTTCTACATGCTGCAAGATGGAGGTGGCCAGAAGCGTAGTCTTCGATAGGACTAGCTATCCCCCTCTTATTCCGGCATTCTGCAGTTCAGTCCACATATGCTACCCCTTTTTCCATTTGATACCAATGCATACATATGTAGTGTAGCTCCTTGCTTGCGAGTACTTTGGATGAGTACTCACGGTTGCTTTGCTCCCCCTTTTCCCCCTTTCTATACCCGATTGTTGCGACCAGACGATGGAGTCAAGGAGCCAGATGCCACAGTCGACGACGACTCCTACTACACTAGAGGTGCCTACTACAACGTGCAGGCCGCTGACGACGACCAGGAGTAGTTTAGGAGGATCCCAGGTAGGAGGCATGCGCCTCTTTCGATCTGTATCCCAGTTTATGCTAGCCTTCTTAAGGAAAACTTGTTTAACTTATGTCTGTACTCAGATATTGTTGCTTCCGCTGACTCGTCTATGATCGAGTTCTTGTATTCGAGCCCTCGAGGCCCCTGGCTAGTAATATGATGCTTGTATGACTTATTTTATTTGTAGAGTTGTGTTGTGATATCTTCTCGTGAGTCTCTAATCTTGATCGTACACGTTTGCGTGTATGATTAGTGTATGATTGAATCGAGGGCGTCACAAGTTGGTATCAGAGCCGACTGCCTGTAGGAATCCCCTTCCACACTCCTTGGCCGAAGTTGAGTCTAGACATTGCAAAACTTTTTACTAACGTGGTTGTGTGTCTTACGGGCCCACGTTGCCATTGGGTGGTATTAGGATCTTTTATTCCTCGACCTATACTCCGGGACTCTAATCTCTCTTCTATTCGGGTTAAATGATTTTACTAACTCTAACTCTAGGTTCTCGAAAATACTTTATCCCGGAGAGCCTCTTTAGTCCAGATGATCGCCTGCTGCACAAGAAGATTCGAAAGATACTCTCCAGTGTTCACTCAAGATCTTGTTCTTGTTGCTTTTGCAATTCCCTACCACTGAAATATCCATATGGATAAATACTTACACATGTCGTTCTTACTTTTATTCCCAGTTGATCTTCTAATTGCGATATACCCCGAAATTCTCTCTTTTGTTCGGAGAATACTTTGAGCCTACTGCCTTAGAGTTCTTTGCCACCTGGCTACCCCTACGGATAATTTATTGCACTTATCGAGTATCCTCTCATCCCAGTTGATTCATGTATTTCATAAAAGTCTTCGAAATACTATTCTGTTTTCTAAAAATCCTCAGTAGCCTATTGCTCCTGAATTCCTTGCCTTTCGGCACTATGGTTAATTCCATATTTCTAGCAATCTCCGTTGACATCCTTTGTCACTGTCATTTTGAGTCCCTTCATTCAATATTTTGCGAATGCTTGCCATCCTCAATCAGATCCTAGAATTCATCCTTCTAGCTCAAACGACATTTTAAACATGAGCTGGATCTCAACCAATCAAATCGCCATCAATTGTACCTCTAAGGCTATTCAACTTATCCATCCCTAATCAGATCATTGTTTCTGATCCCTTGTCTTGGAAATCATAATTCCTTTGCATTTGAGCTTTGAGTTAGTCAGTTGTTTCTATAATATGATCTCCTTGCATTCTTTCTTCCTCTGGTTGAGTACCGATACACACATCAGATCCCTTATGGACCACCAGATCCTTTGTTGGATTTTGTCCGACACCGTTCTTCATATTCATTAAACTTGTGAGCCTTTCATCGGATACATAATTCCTTTGGTAAATTGTATCCCCTGCTTTTGCCAACCATGCTCTGCTCCCAAGCTTGAGTTATTCGCTCCTGAAGTCGGGGGTATGTGTTCATAAGATGCCCTGATGGGTTGAACCTATGCCTTCCTTACTCTGTGTGAACCCAAAAGATTTCACGGGTCATACTTATCTGGTATTGCACCAGGTAAAACTTTCAACAACTAATGTCATTTTCGAAAAGCGAGAGGTGAATGGAAGGTTATACATTGAAGAAGTGGGAGTCGACCTTGAACTTTGTGTTCATGCCCATGTACACGATGTATATCCTATCATGGAAGCTTCTTGTAATAATAACTATTCCCTTGATATAATATCATTTGGTATCTGAGAATTGATCCTTTGCAATCGTGGTTCCGGCCATGTTCTCTTTTAAATACCATTTCTCGGACAAGTTGAAGTACTTGTCTTCTACAGATCATTGCACCTGTCCAACCTTTACTTTGATCTACCGTCGTGTATTACAGTCTGGTATCTCACGAATATCATAGAACTGCATAACTTCTTATGGGTTCTTCAACAACTATTACTTCTCACAGATTCCAATTTTCCTGGGTTCTGGGTTGTTGTCAACTGAGAACACCGAATAGTGAATCGAGTCCGCACCTTGATTCAATAACTCTAAGTAATTTTCGTTGCTTATGAGTTTATTAATCCTACAAGTCATTCCTAGCCTGATCGGCTATATCAGTATCGTGTTGATTTTAACTGTGCTACCTGGTCCTTATTCCCGGAGCACAATTTTAGATGATGAGCTAACCTTACGTCGATCTTCCTCCTCATATAATTTCGCCTTAAAAACAACAAGCTTGATTTCGAGTTTGTGTCATATCTGTGGCTCCAATAAACTTTTGTTGCATCAGTCCTTTTGCTTGATGCAGTCGTTGTTCAATTGCTTCTTCATGGATCCTCTCGACAACAAATTGTTGTGATCATCATCAACATTTTGACTCCTTCCAGGATATCTATGAAATTATTGATGATAAGTGCCATCCTCGTTCCTTGGTAATTTGAGTCACCATCAACAACATCCTAACCTTTCCTTTCATCACAAACTTGTTCTTGTTGTGGATGCAACTTGCTATCCAGCTCGTATTATGGTCTACCATGAAGTATTACTACCTTTTGTCATGGATGTTGTGAGAATTTCACCACCTCTTGAGAATTCTTGATATAAGTGATACTTCACCATCACCATTCCTTTCTTGGTCCCCGTGTTGTTCCTAACAGGAATACCGACAGATGGACTACTAATTTAGAAAAAACTTCTAGCAACCTTATTGCTTTGAAGTTAATGGCCAACATTTCATTCTTAGACCATTGGTTATTGAATCGCCATTCTAACATTGTTCGTGCTACCTAAGTCCGTATTTTGAGTGCACCGTCAACCAATGTTTAATCGTGTATGTTCTCCTCGAGCATACATCATTATATCATTTGATCTGACTAATGTTATCTCCTTTTTCACATAGTTATGGTAATCCATCTTTTGGAAACCTCGATGAATTGTCACTAACTCCATCATCCACCTTCCTCATCCTCTCTTTGGTTTACTGATGAAATTTGGTTTAAGAGCTCGCTTCCATAGTTCATTTCATGAGAATCTTACAAGGTCATCGACAATATGTGTTGCACCTTCTTCTCATGCATCCTGAGTATGAGGTATCCTGACACCAATCAGATCTGAATCTCGGTCAGATATGATGGTTGGAACATATTTTCAAGAGTTATAACATTGCTCTTTAACCCAATAAGGTGATGTCATCCTAACACACCTGCCCGGAGGGCCAATTGTTATAGTTTCCTTTTTAGCAAGGTTAGCCATTCTTCCATGAGGAAATTGTAAGACTTATTCTATAAGTTGTTCTTGATGGATCCTTTGTGTATCCAAAGTCTGATCTTTACCCAGTGACCATGTCAATGCTATCTCGAAGCTTGTTTGTGGTACTCCGATTATCAACAAGAACATTTGAAGCCCAATGCTAAATCTTTCCTGCTCAAATACCCAAACACCACTGTATGGGTAATGTCATGAAATTTCTCTCACCTTACCTAAAGAGTTTTCTACATTATATCCAGTCATGAATATCATGCTCTGCTTGTCCTTGGGAGGATGTACCCTTGAAATATGTGTTTAAACACATTTTCCTTTCCATTGTTTTGTTTAAATCTGATAATCGTATTTTCCTTTTCCATTGTTTGGTTTAACCTTTCTTGAGATCTATATGATCTAAGCAGTATTATTCTCCTGCTTTTGTAAACACCCCGGTGTGCAATTCTGTCAGTAAGACCCTGTTTCTTTTGTTGATGACCTCCCGGTAACCATCCATGGACGAGAACTTTGCCTATTGGTCCGCCTCGTTCAACGAGCAGGAAAATGGTTCTCTTCGTTCCTCGCCCTTGGTACCGACGTTGTTGCCGACATAACTGACAGGCTACCCTCTGACATGCCTTGCTATCATGACCATGCAAGATGTCACCACTCCTCCTACTTTTAACCCACATGGTGGGCCCATAACCCACAGTTCCACATGATCGATACCTAACTCTCTTGTACACCCCAGCTCCTAAAGGTTATTCCTCATGCTTGGCTTCGTAGGTAATCCACGAGCCACCTTCCAAGAGATCATCAATTCTAGTATCAGAAATAATACTTATTCTCGTTGCTCTGGACCACTTTCACACTTTGTTTCAGGCATCGAACGATTGCCTACCCGCTTGAGACTTCTTAGGGTACCTCCTTACTTTACTCTCGATATTTTCTTAAGTTTCAGTTTGAGAGTTACTTTCCGCCGCCGTCCTCGATGTTAGCTACGAGATAGTCAACCTTGCAGAGGTCCGTTCTCCCGGAATATACCCACCCTTTATTTTTCTGTTAGTACGATGGAATTCCCGAAGAAAGGATGCTGAATTCATCATAATGACCTGGAGCAGATAAATAAAGACATCAACGTAATGGACCGACCTCTTCAAGAAGAGCAACCAAGACTGAGAAGATAGAATTTCGTAACCACATCTTTCCCCTTATTCTACCTCTTAAATCTCGGGACGAGATTTCTTGTAGTGGAGGAGATTTGTGACGCCCGGATAATTAAGCTACAGTGAATCTCTGCTAATGAGGCCACGTCACTTCGATTACTATTTCTAGTCTCGCGTTAGTTCAAAACCGATTCAAAATCCAATTCAAAAACAAGTCAAACAATTAAAGTTTTCAAAAGTCAAAACTAAAATGTTCTTATTGAGACAAATAATTCATAAGATATATTGATGGAGGAACCAAGTCTTTATAAAATGTTTAAATGCACTAAACTAATGAAATCAGTAGCTAAAACCGTAAATAAAATGCCTTTTATATTTTGTATAATACTAAACTATATTATTTTAGGATGAAACTTTTTGTGGTTGTGACATAGTTTGTAACATCAATTTAGTTGCCACTTTGGTATTGTATTAAAACTAAAATAATTGCCCCGCGTCGACCCTTGCTGCGCCGGACCCCCCTCCCCCCCGCCCGCCGGCACGCCCGCGCCCAGGGAACCATCGCCTCCGCCCAGCGGCTCCTCCCTCTCCCCCGATTCTGGATCAGGGGCAACCGGCGCCTGACGCCGTCGCTCGACCACATCGCCCCGTCATCGGACCTCCTCCCCGCCGCCTCCTCGTCCCCTCCCCGCCGGCCTCACCAGGCCTCGCCGCCCCTGTGGACCGCCCCGGCACTCCTCGAGCTTGCCCCGGCGCTCCCTGTGAGCAACCACATCCATTCCCCTTCCCCTTTTCTTCCTCGTTGTCGTAGGGCCGCGGCCCAAGCGCTGACCGTAGTCGTAGTCACTGAGCGCCCCGTCACGCCCTGCCTCTATCTCGTGCCCGCGTGGTCGCCGCCCCGCCCTTCCCGCCACTGTCGGACACGCGCCACCGCTCCCCTGCTACTACTGCTGCTCCTACCATCGTGCTGCTGCTGCCGACGTTCGACGCTGCCGCTGCCTCCTCCTTCCGTCGCGCTCCACTGCTCTGTGATGCTGCAGCTGCCTAGCTACTAGGCGCTGCCGCTTTCCCCGATGCGACACCTTGGTGTGGCACCGCATCGTCGCCGCGCCCCATGGCCACTAGCGCCCACATCCCCTCCTTCTCCGCCCACCTGCTGCTGGCGCCGGCGCCGTCCCACTACCGCGCCCGCCGCAGCCACGCGTTGGCCAAGCACCACCGCGCCCCGGTGACCTCGCCTCGCCTCCCCGGTCAGGTTCGGCCCCGCACCGCTGGCGCCCGCACGCCCGCAATGGCCTTGGGCCACTGACTGAATGGGCCCACGCCCCCTGAGAACGATTTAAAAAAAGAAAAGAAATTAAAAATAAATAAATATATATTAAGTAAATAAAAATGTTAATTAAACAATTAATAAATTAATTAAATTAATTAATTAACTTAATTAGTCCCATTTAATTAAACTAAATAAACTTTAGGTACCTAATTAACCTATTAATCAGTTTAATAGGTTAATTAGGTAATTGTACCTATGACATGCGGGACCCACACGTCAGCGACCCAGCCAATACCTCTGTTGACTGCTGACGTCATGCTGATGTCAGCATGCACTGCTTTGGATAATATTAAATTAAAATAATTAAATAAATGCTAAAATTAATTTAAATCTTTTAAAATCAATATAAAATAAACCGTAGCTCGGATGGAAAAACTTTGTACATGAAAGTTGCTCAGAACGACGAGAGGAATCCGGATACGTAGCCCGTTCGTCCACCACGCATCCCTAGCATAGCGAACACACAACTTTCCCCCTCCGGCTCATCTGTCCGAAAACACGAAACACCAGGGATATTTTCCCGGATGTTTCCCCCCTTCACCGGTATCACCTCATACTATGTTAGGTCACCCCTAGCACCGTGCATTGCCATGTTATGCTTTGTGTTGCTTTGTTTGCTTTGTTATTTATTGTGTTACCCCTCCGTTACTTATTTCTGGTAGACCCCGAGACCGCTGCCGGTACCCCCCGATCGACTACGGTGTTGACGACCCCTCCTTGCCAGAGCAACCAGGCAAGCCCCCCCCCCTTGATCACCAGATATCACCTATTCTTATCTCTACTTCTTGCATTAGAGTAGTGTAGCATGTTATTGCTTTCCGTTAATCCTATCCTGATGCATAGCCTGTCATTGTTGCTACAGTTATTGATACCTTACCTGCAATTCTAAATGCGTAGTATAGGATGCTAGTTTATCATTAATGACCCTACATTCTTGTTTGTCTACCATGCTATAATATCGGACCGTGATCACTCGGGAGGTGATCACGGGTATATACTTATATACATAATATATGATACTTGTGGTGACTAAAGTCGGGTCGGCTCGTAGAGTACCCGCGAGTGGTTCACGAATTGGGTCCGAAAGGACGTTTGTCCCGACGGCCCTCTGAGTGGATCTTTGTGGCGGAGCGACAGGGTAGGTTGAGACCACCAAGGAGAGAGGTGGACCTGGCCCTGGTCGATGTCCGCGGTTATTTCAAAATAACACGCTTAACGAGATCTGGGTATTTGATCTGAGTCTGGCCACTGGCCTATACGCACTAACCAACTACGCGGGAATAGTTATCGGCACTCGACGTCGTTGTAACGCCCCGGATGTAATTTGCCATATTTGTACTCCGACTCTCGCCATTTTCGACTTTAAGTTATGAGATTCGTGGTTGGGTTTTGTATTCGGTTTGCATTTTGTCCATGTCATGCATCTCATATCATGTTATCATGTGCATCGCATTTGCATACGTGTTCGTCTCATGCATCCGAGCATTTTCCCGTTGTCCGTTTTGCAATCCGACACTCCTATGTCCTCCGGCGCCCCCTTTTGCCTCTTTTCGTGTGCGGGTGTTAAACTTTCTCGGAATGGACCGAGATTTGCCAAGCGGCCTTGGTACACCACCGGTAGACCGCCTGTCAAATTTCGTGCCATTTGGAGTCTGTTTAATACTCCAACGGTTAATCGGGGAACCGTAAAGGCCTCGTGTGTGTTGCAGCCCAACATCCCTCCAAGGTGGCCCAATAACCCATACAAAACCCCTCCATCCTCTCGAGCATTCGATCACGATCGCGTGGCCGAAAACCGCTCTCCATTTGGACACTCCCACCTCCTTCTATGTATAAATATGTGCACCCCCTCCAAAATTCTGGATGAAACACTAAATTTCTTCCCCCGCCGCCGCCGGACGTGTCCGTCCCTCGCCGGACAAAAATCTGCCGCCGCCCGCACCAACGAGACGCCGCCACGTGTCAGCGCCGCCGCCTCTCCATCGTGCCCCGCCGCCGGCACGCCGCGGCCCGGGTTGGGCCCCCCCGGCCCGCATCGCCGCCCGACCGCGCCGCGGTCGCCCGCCTCCTCGCACCGCCTCCCGCACCCTGCCGCGCGCCCTGCCGCCGACGAGCTTCGGCCGCCGCCCGCCGGTCCCGCCTCGCCGGCCTGCTCCTCCGTCCGCGCCACCGTGAGGTCACCGGCCCCGCGCCTCGCCTCACCTCCTCCAGTCGCCGTCACGCCGCCGCCCTCGCCGGATCCCTCCTCTTCGGCCGGCTCCCCCATCTCCGGCGCATCTCCGGTAGAACTCCGGTGAACCTGGGGCTCGACGCAGCCCAGATCCAGATCCAGTCAAACCGAGGTTGACCCCGATTTTTCGCCTAAGTCTTTTCATCTGCTATATTTTCAAGCACTGTTCAACATGCCATAACTCCTCATCCGTAGATCCGTGTTGCATGCATGAGATATCAAAGTGTTCATCTGGATGCGCTCTTCATTTTGTTCCATTGTGCCATGCTTGTTTGAGTACATCTTGATGCCCAAATTGTTGATGCAAGAGTGCTAGAAAATGTTAGGTGCTGGTTCTTAGCAGAGTATGAGCATTTGTCATTTTTGCTACATTTATTGTGTGTTGCATATGGACTCGAGCTCTACATGTATTTTGGGCTATGCCAAGCCATCTTTTCAGGGGTGTATGCCATGTATTTTTGTGATCAATGTGGTGACTAGCATAAGCATGCAAAGTAGCTCTCGTAATATTGCTGATTTCAGGGACTTACAATTTCACCAAGTCATTTCCCTGCTATTATTTTTATGCCATGTATTCATGTTGCTAGAGAGAGATCCATGCTTCTTTTGAGTATGTTCAGTAAGGGTGATTTGGACATATGGTCATGCTCTATCCATCCATGCCCCTGTTTGCATTTATGGAGTACCCTAGCATTATTGAATCTTGCTCTACTTTTGCTATAAAATGTTCCTGGCAGATTGTTTACGTGTTAATCAATTTTGCCAAGGATGTTGTAGTTGATCCATGCATGCTATGAGCTTGTTCTTTCTTTGGTTAGCTTCATGAACATGCCTTCTTGCTGATGCTATGCTTATCTTGTCATGCAATGCCTTGTAGTGAGTGAATCGAGCTCGCAAAGAGGCCTTCGTAACTCTGTTTTTGCCATGTCCAGTTTTCTGCTAAGTCTGAATCTGTTAACGTAACTTGCTATGTTTACAAGGGTGCCATCATATTTTCTGTGCCCTTTTGGCTTATGGTCAGTAAGGGACTTTATTTGTATGCTTTGAGTAGATTCATGCCATGCCTTTGTTTGCTATGATATGATCATGTATCATGTTGTTTACTTGCTCCAAACATTGCTTCCTGATGTTAATTCCTGGCATGTTAGTATTTTCACCAAGTCCGTGAAGCTGATATCTTTTGCACTTTTGCCATGCTTGTTTGAACCTGCTCTTGTGTGATTTAGCCGTAGCTCAGTGTTCATCTTTTGTCAAGAATCTTGAGTAGGTCACTTCCATGTGCTTTGTTGTTATTTTGGAGTGTAGCAGTTTAGTTTCTTGGTGCATTCTATATGGCATCGTGTTGTTGATCGTAGAATTGTGCCATTCTTGTTTTGCCTGCCATTTGCAAACCGTGCATCCGATTCCGGTGATCTTTATATCGATTTCGACCGAAATCAACTCATCTTTCCAGCGGCACACTTGGTTTTCCGAGTTGATACCTTGATCAATCTTTTCCTTCCGGAGCACGCATATGCATTGCATATCACATCCCGCATATCATGCCATGTTTTGCATCATGTTGCTTGCGCATTGCACCATGGTTGATTCTCGTTTCCTTTGCTTGTGTTCTTGCTTTGGGTAAAGCCGGGAGACGATTACGTGATCGAGGAACCCGTTGAGTACGCTTACGAGGATCAAGCTTACGTCAACTCGGAGAACTTTGCAGGCAAGATGACCATATCCTCGAAATCACTTCTATCTTTGCTTGCTAGTTGCTCGCTCTATTGCTATGTCGCGATACATACCACTTGCTATATCATGCCTCCCATATTTCCATGTCAAACCTCTAACCCACCTTGTCCTAGCAAACCGTTGTTTGGCTATGTTACCGCTTTGCTCAGCCCCTCTTATAGCGTTGCTAGTTGCAGGTGAAGATGGTGTTTGTTCCTTGTTGGAACATGATTATTGTTGGATATCGTTATTATATCTTGTTTACTTTAATGCATCTATATACTTGGTAAAGGGTGGAAGGCTCGGCCTTATGCCTGGTGTTTTATTCCACTTTTGCCGCCCTAGTTTCCGTCATACCGGTGTTATGTTCCTTGATTTTGCGTTCCTTACGCGGTTGGGTGTTATGGGAACCCCTTGACAGTTCGCTTTGAATAAAACTCCTCCAGCAAGGCCCGACCTTGGTTTTACCATTTGCCTACCTACCACCATATACCTTCCCTTGGGTTTTGCAGACTCAAGGGTCATCTTATTTTAAACCCCCCCCCCCCCGGGCCAGTGCTCCTCTGAGTGTTGGTCCGAAACGAGCTGCCTGCGGGGCCACCTCGGGGAAACTTGAGGTTTGGTTTTACTCGTACCTAGTCTCATCCGGTGTTGCCCTGAGAACGAGACACGTGCGACTCCTATCAGGATTTGTCGGCACATCGGGTGGCTTTGTTGGTCTTGTTTTACCATTGTCGAAATGTCTTGTAGCCGGGATTCCGAGACTGATCGGGTCTTCCCGCTAGAAGGAATATCCTTCGTTGACCGTGAGAGCTTGTGATGGGCTAAGTTGGGACACCCCTGCAGGTCTTTGAACTTTCGAAAGCCGTGCCCGCGGTTATGGGCGAATGAGAATTTGTTAATATCCGGTTGTAGAAAACTTGACACTTAACTTAATTAAAATGAATCAACCGCGTGTGTAGCCGTGATGGTCTCTTTTTGACGGAGTCTAGGAAGAGAACACGGTCTCGTGTTATGCTTGAATGTAAGTAGTTTCATGGTCACTTCTTGATCTTTATAGCTTCTCGACCATGCTTTGCTTCTCTTCTCGCTCTCTTTTGCGTAAGTTAGCCACCATGTATGCTAGTGCTTGCTGCAGATCCACCTCACTACCTTTTCCTACCCATAAGCTTAAATAGTCTTGATCGCGAGGGTGTGAGATTGCTGAGTCCCCGTGACTCACAGATTACTTCCAGAAAACTAGATGCAGGTGCCGACGATGCCAGTGCAGGGGACGCGACTGAACTCAAGTGGGAGTTCGACGAGGATTCTGGACGTTACTATGTGTCTTTTCCTGACGATCCGTAGAGGAGCCCAGTTGGGGCGGTCGGGTATCTATGCATTTGGGGTTGTCTTTATTTATGTTGGTTCCATAGTCGGACCTTGATTGTATTCTGGATGATGTAATGCTATATATATGTATTGTGTGAAGTGGCGATTGTAAGCCAACTCTTTATCCTTTTCTTATTCGGTACATGGGATATGTAAAGCTAACCCCTCTTGCGACATGCCTACTATGAGGTTATGCCTCTAAGTCGTGCTCCGACACGTCGGAGATATAGCCGCATCGTGGGTGTTACAGTCGTGGTATCAGCCGAAGCCTTCGTGACGTCAGCGACTGAGTGGCGCGCGCCGGGTTGGACTGGAATGCCTACTCTTGTATAAGGGAGACTAGGTCTGCTCGCCGGCCGCGTACGCAACGTGCAGGTGTGCAATGGGCGATGGGCCCAGACCCCTGCGCCATAGGATTTAGACCGGCGTGCTGACCTCTCTGTTGTGCCCAGGTAGGGCTGTGACGTGTTGATCTTCTGAGGCCGGGCATTCACCCAAGAAAGTGTGTATGGCCAAAGGGGATCGAGCGTGTTGGGAGATGTGGTGCACCCCTGCAGGGAAGTTCATCTATTCGAATAGTCATGTCCCTCGGTAAAAGGACGACCCAGAGTTGTACCTTGACCTTATGACAACTAGAATCGGAAACTTAATAAAACACACCCTTCCAAGTGCCAGATACAACCAGTGATCGCTCTCTCACAGGGCGACGAGGGGAGGATCACCGGGTAGGATTATGCTATGCGATGATACATTGGTGAACTTACCATCTACTCTCTTCTACATGCTGCAAGATGGAGGTGGCCAGAAGCATAGTCTTCGATAGGACTAGCTATCCCCCTCTTATTCCGGCATTCTGTAGTTCAGTCCACATATGCTACCCCCTTTTCCATTTGATACCAATGCATACATATGTAGTGTAGCTCCTTGCTTGTGAGTACTTTGGATAAGTACTCACGATTGCTTTGCTCCCCCTTTTCCCCCATTCTATACCTGATTGTTGCGACCAGACGATGGAGTCCAGGAGCTAGATGCCACCGTCGACGATGACTCCTACTACACTGGAAGTGCCTACTACTATGTGCAGGCCGTTGACGACGACCAGGAGTAGTTTAGGAGGATCCCAGGCAGGAGGCCTGCGCCTCTTTCGATCTGTATCCCAGTTTGTGCTAGCCTTCTTAAGGCAAACTTGTTTAACTTATGTCTGTACTCAGATATTGTTGCTTCCGCTGACTCGTCTATGATCGAGCTCTTGTATTCGAGACCTCAAGGCCCCTGGCTTGTAATATGATGCTTGTATGACTTATTTTATTTGTAGAGTTGTGTTGTGATATCTTCCTGTGAGTCCCTGATCTTGATCGTACACGTTTGCGTGTATGATTAGTGTACAATTAAATCGGGGGCATCACAAGTTGGTATCAGAGCCGACTGCCTGTACGAATCCCCTTCCACACTCCTTGGCCGAAGTTGAGTCTAGACATTGCAAAACTTTTTACTAACATGGCTGTGTGTCTTACGGGCCCATGTCGCCATTGGGTGGTATTAGAATCTTTTATTCCTCGACCTATACTCTGGGACTCTAATCTCTCTTCTATTCGGGTTAAATGATTATACTAACTCTAACTCTAGGTTCTCGAAAATACTTTATCCCGGAGAGCCTCTTTAGTCCAGATGATCGCCTGCTGCACCAGAAGATTCGGAAGATACTCTCCAGTGTTCACTCGAGATCTTATTCTTGTTGCTTTTGCAATTCCCTACCACCGAAATATCCCTATGGATAAATACTTACACATGTCGTTATTACTTTTATTCCCAGTTGATCTTGTTATTACGATATACCCCGAAATTCTCTCTATTGTGCAGAGAATACTTTGAGCCTACTGCCTTGCGATTCTTTGCCACCTGGCTACCCCTATGGATAATTTATTTCACTTATCGAGTATCCTCTCATCCTAGTTGATTCATGTATTTCATAAAAGTCTTCGAAATACTATTCTATTTTCTGGAAATCCTCAGTAGCCTATTACTCCTGAATTCCTTGCCTTTTGGTGAAGGAAATATGCCCTAGAGGCAATAATAAAGTTATTATTTATTTCCTTATATCATGATAAATGTTTATTATTCATGCTAGAATTGTATTAACCGGAAACATAATACATGTGTGAATACATAGACAAACAGAGTGTCACTAGTATGCCTCTACTTGACTAGCTCATTGATCAAAGATGGTTAAGTTTCCTAGCCATTGACATGGGTTGTCATTTGATTAACGGGATCACATCATTAGGAGAATGATGTGATTGACATGACCCATTCCGTTAGCTTAGCACACGATCATTTAGTATGTTGCTATTGCTTTCTTCATGACTTATACATGTTCCTATGACTATGAGATTATGCAACTCCCATTTACCGGAGGAACACTTTGTGTGCTACCAAATGTCACAACGTAACTGGGTGATTATAATGGTGCTCTGTCTCCGTAGGTACTTGTTGGGTTGGCGTATTTCGAGATTAGGATTTGTCACTCCGATTGTCGGAGAGGTATCTCTGGGCCCTCTCGGTAATGCACATCACTTAAGCCTTGCAAGCATTGCAACTAATGAGTTAGTTGCGGGATGATGTATTACGGAACGAGTAAAGAGACTTGCCGGTAATGAGATTGAACTAGGTAATTGAGATACCGACGATCGAATCTCGGGCAAGTAACATACCGATGACAAAGGGAACAACGTATGTTGTTATGCGGTATGACCGATAAAGATCTTCGTAGAATATGTAGGAGCCAATATGAGCATCCAGGTTCCGCTATTGGTTATTGATCGGAGACGTGTCTCGGTCATGTCTACATAGTTCTTGAACCCGTAGGGTCCGCACGCTTAACGTTACGATGACAGTTATATTATGAGTTTATATGTTTTGATGTACCGAAGGTTGTTCGGAGTCCCGGATGTGATCACGGACATGACGAGGAGTCTCGAAATGGTCGATACATGAAGATTGATATATTGGAAGCCTATGTTTGGATATTGGAAGTGTTCCGGGTAAAATCGGGATTTTACTGGAGTACCGAGAGGTTACCGGACCCCCCCGGGAATCAAATGGGCCTTAGTGGGCCTAGGTGGAAGAGAGGAGAGGAGGCAAGGGCTGGCCGCGCGCCCCTCCCCCCTAGTCCGAATAGGACAAGGAGAGGGGGGCGCCCCCCCCCTTCCTTCCTTCTCCTCCACTCCTCCCCCTCACACTACAAAAAAATACACTTCCGTGATGATACGTGTTTGTCACAGTAGGTCGCGTTTTCTGTCATGCATGTACATCCATGAAAATTTTATGACAGAATCAAGATAGTCATACTTGTGCAGTCGTAGAAGTGTTCCATGACATTGCCAAAATTATCATCACAGAAGTGTCCACTTCCATGACGATAAATCGCGCGTCCAGAAGTACTTTCGTCAAGGGTGACCGACACGTGGCATCCACCGTAACGGAACGCCGTTAAGCTATCGGGTCGGATTTTGGATCCGATAACCCATTAACAGCCACGACCAATGCCGATTTTCCACGTGTAAAATTCTCATTGGCTGACAGATCCACACGTCAGCTCCGCGTTGGCACAAGTGTCACTCCTCCAACGGCCGAGATGGGCCTATGATATGTTGACACGTGGATCGGCCCAAAAGTGGCCCACAAAGAGTAAATGGGCCGGCCCAACCGAAGGCCCATAAGATTTAGCGGACCATAATGGGCCGACCCAGCTGAAGGCCCACAAAATTTAGCGGACCATAATGGGCCGGCCAAGATAAAGGCCCACACGATTTTGCAGACCATAATGGGCTGGCCCAGTTAAAGGCCCACAAGATTTTGCGGACCACAATGGGCCGACCCAGCTAAAGGCCCACTAGATTCTGCCGACCATAATGGGCCGGCCCAGCTAAAGGCCCAACATTCTCTGTCAAATCGGCCCGTCAACGGCCTGTCCTAAACTTGTCATCAATGCGGCCCATGGTCACTTCTGGTCCGTTAACAGTCCGCTAAGTAATTGGGCCGAATTACGGCCCGATGTATTTCCGGCCTGTTAAAGGTCCGGCTTCATTTGGGCCCATTTACAGTCCATCAAAACTTTCGGCCCATAAACGAACGTGAAGGATTTTGTAGCGACCCGACCCGAATGGATCAAGTCTCTGTGCTTACGTGTCATCCCTAGATCGGTATGCTGACACACACAGTACTCGAAGGATTTATAACAGAGGTAAATCACATGTATAAAGTAACGTAAATACTATTACCTCAATCCAAATATAGCGGAAGCAACAAGGTTGTGGTTTCCCATCAACACCAACGGCAAAGTTGAGTGTAGAAATCGTAACCCTAACGTATCACTTACTCATCGTAAGAAACCTGCAACATAAGACGTTGCAGCCCGAAACGGGTCAGTACATTGAATGTACTGGCAAATTCACACCATAGAGAATGATGAACAATGGCTATCACTACATGCATATTTGGCTGGTGGAAAAGCTCTATGGTTATAAGGTTTTTGCGTAAAGCCAATTTTTCCCTACTGCAAAGGAATAAATTTATTTAACTATCATGGTGGTTGTGAAACATTGAGAATGGTTGACAGCATTCTCAATCCCAATTAAAAGTATTTTAAAACCCAACAACATTAATTAGAAGTAACATGTTGAGATTCACAATGATATTCAAGAACTAGATACTCAAGTTGTCCATAACCGGGGACACGGCTAATCATGATTAGTTTGTACACTCTGCAGAGGTTTGCGCACTTTTCCCCACATGACTCGATCGCCTCCGTTTGGTTTCTCGCACTACAGGGTGTTTGAGAAGACGGATGACCGAGACATGGTCTTTCAGGGTGTTTCTCGCACTAAAATTTCCATGAGGGCTCCTTTCATTACTTCGTTCTTCTGCTGGATGGTTCTTTGTATCAAGGGGTAAATGTGACACTGAGCAGGATAGTGGGTAGTCCCTTCACACAAGAAACAAGTAATCTGCCTAGTTGGGCATTCTTCAGCTGGGTGACTTCCTTCACAATTAGGGCATTCATCCTTGTGTTCTTTATGGGTGTGTCCGAGTTCTCCACCAATCTTGCATGCACAAGGTTTCCTTATATCCTTTCCATAAGACTTCAACTTCTGGGACACCAGGTAAGATTTTTGCAGAGTCAACTTTAATTCTCTCCAAGTGGTTACTCTTTGCCATCCATTGATGGTTTGGTACATCCTCCACCAAGTAGCAGCACCTCTTTCAAAGCATTGAAGAGCATACTGGGCCATATCCTTTCCGACTATAGGGTTGTTCTCCATATGATCCTCCATGTTCTGAATCCATCGGTCTGTCTCCAATTGACTCATCGGTCCAGAAAATACAAGCTCATCTCCATTCATCATCTATTGGGTCCATGGGTTTGGGGTGAGATAAGAGAGATCAAGAGAGATACACACAATGCAAACAAAAGTTTTGAAAAGACAGATTTTATTTGTGGCTGTCGGAAAAACAACAAACAAATGACAGCTCACAAGCATCGCATCTAACGTAGGTATATAACAGGGGTTTGGTCTTCTAAAGGTCAACGTCGTCAAACTCTTTAAGTCTATCTTCGGTGGCTTCTTCCTGATCATGCTTGTCTTTCTCAAGTTCTTTTGCCAGCTCATCTTTGCTGTAGCAAAGTCTCTCGTGACGTCCTTTAATATTCTGGAGTTGCATTTCAAACTTTTGGTTTCAACAACCTTCACATGAACCATGTATACTGTCCTTCAGTTCTTGACAATTCTCCGATATCTCGAGGTTGTAGCTCCTCCAGCTTGTCTACTCTCATCTTCAGGATCCTGAGTTCCTCATGAAATACTTCCTTGTCTAATACGACTTCCTGGAGCTCCATTTTAAACTTCTTGATGTACTACTCCAGATCTTGGTGTTACACCAGCTAAGGTTAAAACTTCATCTTATGATAGGTGCTCCATCAGCCTTCTTCCATCAAATCTATTCTGAAGACATGCATCCTTAACTCAGCACGGTGACAATAGCATTAGCGGGTGATGACATCACGGATAACCGTGTTTCTGCTCTTGTCATTTCCATGAGCTATCTCTCCACAGTTGATATCTCCTGCCTTAGGGTTTCTTTGACAAAACTTTGAGTTCTCAACTCTCCATATTTTGACCTTTCTCCAATACACCTTGATCTCGGATATTGACAACTTCCATAATCTGCCAAGTTCCATAGGGGTAGCATTCCTAGGTCATACAAATCTGGGGATTCTTCAGAGCCTCCAATTCTCCTAGTCTTCAGAGTCTTCAACAGCTGTAGTTTCCATTATTCAGTTGCACGGAAAATACTCTTCATTTCGAAGTGGTCTTAGTTGTCCGATATCTTGTACTTCTTGGAGTGGTCTCATCAGTCGAGTCTTTGTGTGGTCAAAAGGGGAAAAGGGATATGGTCTCACTAAAGGGAATTTTTTTGAATAAGCTCAGAAGAGAAGAGAGGTAAAATATCTTTTTGAAAGGGAAAGTTGTAGAGAAAAAATCTTTGCTATGGGCTTGCCAATTTCTAGGGTCACGTCCTACAGTCAACATGTGCTCTGATACCATCTTGTAGCGACCCAACCCGAATGGATCAAGTCTCTGTGCTTACGTGTCATCCCTGGATCGGTATGCTGACACACACAGTACTCGAAGGATTTATAACAGAGGTAAATCACATGTATAAAGTAACGTAAATACTATTACCTCAATCCAAATATAGCGGAAGCAACAAGGTTGTGGTTTCCCATCAACACCAACGGCAAATTTGAGTGTAGAAATCGTAACCCTAACGTATCACTTACTCGTCGTAAGAAACCTGCAACATAAGACGTTGCAGCCCGAAACGGGTCAGTACATTGAATGTACTGGCAAATTCACACCATAGAGAATGATGAACAATGGCTATCACTACATGCATATTTGGCTGGTGGAAAAGCTCTATGGTTATAAGGTTTTTGCGTAAAGCCAATTTTTCCCTACTGCAAAGGAATAAATTTATTTAACTATCATGGTGGTTGTGAAACATTGAGAATGGTTGACAGCATTCTCAATCCCAATTAAAAGTATTTTAAAACCCAACAACATTAATTAGAAGTAACATGTTGAGATTCACAATGATATTCAAGAACTAGATACTCAAGTTGTCCATAACCGGGGACACGGCTAATCATGATTAGTTTGTACACTCTGCAGAGGTTTGCGCACTTTTCCCCACATGACTCGATTGCCTCCGTTTGGTTTCTCGCACTACAGGGTGTTTGAGAAGACGGATGACCGAGACATAGTCTTTCAGAAGCGCTAGCACCTTACATGTGGGGTAGACCGGTACACCTACATCCCCTACATCTGCTAGTCCACCCCGTAAGAGTTCGCACTACTTAGTCAACTATGCCAGAGCCCATAGTAGCATGTGGCTGCACACGGAAGTTTCTAGCATGAAAGATCTTATGATCCCTTTGAGCCTGGGTGGCGGTCCAAAAAAAACAGGCAAGTCCTGATAGACATCAGGTGCCTCAATCCACCCAGATGTGTGTTTAAGTTGCCACCTTAGATAAACCATTAAAATTATCAACTCACATCTGTCATGGATATCACTCACCCAATCCACGTCTACTAGCATAGCATGGCATAATAAGCAAACGTAGAAGTAACTCCCAAGGGTTTGATAATAATACAGGTAATAGGTACTACCTCATCTACTTCCCATCCCACAATTTAATTAGATCCTAATCATGCAATGTGTGAGGATTGATCTAATGCAATAAAACTGGGTTGTAGAAAGGTATGATCAAAGTGTGAACTTGCCTGCAATGTTGATGAAGAAGATTCGCACTCAAAACTCGTGATAGATCTACTCGTCACACTCCGGTCAATCTATCGTAAGCAAACAATAGTAACCACACAATAAGTACTCATCTAATGCACAAGTAAAACTCGAACGAGAGAACGAACCAGATAGTTCAACTTAAGAACTCCGGTTGCAAAGAAAGAACGAACCAAACAAAGAAACGAAAAACAAACGGTGGAAGAAAACAACTCGGTTCTAGCAAGTTGAAACTAGGTCAAAATTTTACAGTAGCAAAAACTTGTTCAAGTTGATTAGACGGAACGGCGGTTTCGAGACGAAACTCCAGGCGCTTGAATCACCTGATTCCGATAAACGGGCGAGAAGATAAACTAGAACGAAGATCGGATCTGAGATCGCGATCGCGGAATAAATCCGACGAGAAGAAAAAGAAGAACGGTTATACAAACGGACGTCGTTAACCGGGAATAATCGGTGATCGCGTTCGTTGAGACGAACAGTCCGAAAGAAGAACGAAAACCGATCTAGAAAACCGGAACGGTTTGGCGAAGAATCGGAGAGAAAACGAATCGGTAGAGAAGAAAAGAATTGGAACGGTTTATAAGAAAAACCGAACCGAGGGAAAGAAGAGACGTGGCGCGGTACCTCCGGCGAACGGCGGTGACGGCGGCGTTGGGCGGCGGCGGCGGCGCGGCAAGGTGCGGCGGCGGCGCGGGTGTTGTGCGGCGGCGGCGCGGGTGTGGTGCAGCGGCGGGTGAGGCGCGGCGCGGGTGTGGTGCGGCGGCGGGTGAGGCGCGGGGTGGGGGGCGGCTTGAGGAGGAGAGGGGGTTTGGGGTTTTGTGTGGGGAGAGGGGGGGTGTTGGGGTATTTATATTGGGGAGGGGAGAGGGTTTACTTGGGGTAGGGGACAAGAAATAAGAATAGGAGTAGGAAAGATCTAGAAAAAAGAAACGGAATAAACGAAAGTAGGACAAAAGTCCTACTAGGACTTCCAAAAGACAGAGGCGGCGGCTCCTGGAGCCTGGGCACGCGCGCGGCGCGGCGATGGCCTTGGCCTTGGCTGGCCGGGCGGCGGCTTGGGCCTTTGGCCCAAGGCGCTGAGTTTTTTTTAAACGGTTCCGCGCTCGGAAAAACACAGAAAAACAAAATCTAACGGATTCCAAAACTAATAAAGTAAATTTTCCCCGACTCCTAAAAATGAGCCGAACAAAATGAACTTTTCTCCGGACCTAAAATAAAATTTTCAAAAACGCGCATTTTTCCCTATCCAAAGAAAAACAAACAAACACCGGAAAATGAAATTTGATCTATTTATTGAATCTTCATTTTCCCTATATTTTGGGAAAGTCATATTATTCCCTCTCTTATATTTTTGACGTCGGAAAAATAATTGAAGATGAAATAAATAAATCAAATGACCCTCTTTTCAAATTCGAGAAAACTCTCAAATATGAAAATAACGAAATCTCCAACTCTCTCCGAAGGTCCTTGAGTTGCGTGAAATTTCTAGGATCGACCAAAATGCAAGAAAATAGGATATGCATGATGATCTAATGTATTCCAATTTGAAAAATAAATTCAAAAGAACTTTGAATTTAATTCTTTGAAACTCCCAACTCATATTTCATAATTTGAAGAAGTCATTTTATCTTCTCTTGTGAAAATCATTGAGTTGCTTAAAGTTTCTGAATTGGAAATATTTTCAAATGAAATTCAGATATTTTCAACACCCCTTGTCATTTAAATAAATGGAAGAAGTCATGTCATCTTCTCTCTGGGGTTTTGTGTTGAAAATAATTTGAATTCACGAAGATCAGAAAACCAATATGAAAGTTTGGGAAAGTCCTTTTATTCCCTCTCATTTAACTTTCAAAAAGAATTCGAATTTCACTCAATTCACGCAATCAATCAAACAATCAATCAATCTATCTATGTGTTTATAACATTCCAAAATTTAGAATTTTGGGATGTTACAAACCTACCACCCTTAAAAGGAATCTCGTCCTCGAGATTCGGAGAGGCTAGCAAGAAAAGGTTAGGGTTTGGGGGTCTCCTCAAAATCCATCGATCATCACACGGGGTCTGGGGTGCTACCACCCTTAGAAGCATGGTTACGGTTCCATCAAAACTCATATACTTCATCCATATTCTTGACAGCGTCGGTCTTCTTAGATCTTCAGGATAATTCCTTATCCGGGCTCTTCCGGTAGTGGCATAACCTTACCACAAGTCTTTTGTCCTTTCCTCTTGGTCAGGTTATTTCGAGATTGGGTCTTCTTAGCTGATGGGTCTGGCGCCATTACTAAACAACTATCGATATCTCATGGTGGTTAACAATTTATGGCTTCTCCTGCAGGAAATGGGTCTGGGTGATCCTCACCGTATAACCTACAGTTGGCAACAACTGCCGTGTACAAGGGAAAAATTACGGATACCATTCTAAGGTTTAACAAGGTTTAATATCGTCGTCTCTCTACTATAGGCAAGTCACTCAGATTTACCATCCCATATAGCAAGGCGAATAATAAGAGTAAGTCGGTATGGTGATCAATCCATCCCGCACCCAAATCATTACCATGTATACAGTTTAGCGAATCTCGCATTCTAACACTCGGTCATCCTCACAAGCATTGCAGAATTTCTCTTGTCGACGAACTAAGTTCGAATAATCCATGGATTCTGCAAGCCAGACAAACATCTATCGTTCCTTCACAACTCTCAGGTTTGCGTTACTCCTATAAAATCGTCTATCGACAAAGGTATATCCTCCTCCAGGGTCCTTCCTTCAGCAAGAATGTGCTTGCTTCTTGGCAGGTCCTGGGGCCTGTGGGTTATGGCCCATCTCATCACTTGTAGTCCTCGAACTTATCATCGGGTAACTGTTCATTATTCCAACTTCCAACTTCCTAGTATTCTTAAATCCATCCAATTGTACTGTCTTCCTTCCTTCTATTGGCACCAAACCAAGACGGGAGTACTCAGACTTGTCAGGGGGTTGCCATTTCTCCATATTACTAACATCATACCTCCTTTATATCCAATAGTACTTCATCTCTTCATCCTCGTGGGATTTCCCATATACCGAGGTAAAACTTATACTTATGAAGTCCGTATTCCACTTCGTGGAACATCATTATCCTTTCCGCGGTCAAGCGTCCTTATAGGGGAATATTGGCCATCTCTGCATGGCACTTCTTCATCTGGGAAGCGTGAAACACATCATGAACTCCTAACAGTCCTTCGGATAACTCAAACTTGTTGGCCACTTCTCCCATACGCTCCAAAACTCGGCATGGTCCTACAGATCTCGGGGCTAACTGTCCCTTAACTCCAATTCGTTTAACTTCTCGCAGAGGGTACACATGAAGACATGCTCTATCTCCAATTTCATAGACTACCTCCTTGATTTTTTGAGTCTACATAACTCTTCTGCCTGGACTGAGCTACCTTCAGTCTATCTCAAATCAACTTAACATTCTCTTCTGACTCCTTAATCACATTTGGTCCAAACAACTGACGGTCTCCAACTTCATCCCACATACTCTTGGGGTATCACACATATCGAGACAATACTCGTATTCATTTTGTCTGAAATCCACTCAGTGGAGTATCCTTATCTTTTCCAAGGGTCAACGGTTCTTACAGGGTACTACCACCCTTAAAATGCTCCAATATTTTATAGACCATATTTCTCATATCCTCAAAAATGGTCAACATCTTTCCTCATAGAGTAACTCATAAAATCCAAATCAGTACCAATACTGCTAACTTTGTTGATTCTCAAATTATTACAATCTCCTGTTTTTCCATTACATGTCTCAACTCAACACCTCAATATAAAGGAAAAATGTTCTCACTACTACTACTATATTTCTTCTGTTACGAACTCAACTACTTATCACAAGTCTCCTTCTCCTTCGGACAATCTCTAGCAAAGTGCCCTGCTTCATTACAACGGAAACATATTACTTCTGACAAGTTTCGAGGTTTTCTTGTGATTATATAGCCTCCTTGGGTTCTTGGCTTCCTTTTTGGGCAACTGTGGAGGTAGTGCCCTGACTCCTTGCACCTATAACAGGTGATATGACTTAGGTCCTTCCTGGAATCCAATCGGTTTCTCTTTCTGGACCTTTCCATACCAATCATGGCTTTTATTTCCTGTGGGTCATATTCTACTTCCTCTATCGGGAATTCTACTAGATCCCCATTCATACAATTTTGGGAGATGTGTCCTTCTTCTCCACATGAATAGCAAGACTTGGTGCAGAGTTTAATTGGTTCTTCTTTGGGTGTGTCCTCCACCTCGTCCTTCATCGCAGGTTTCTTCTAAAATTTCCATGAGGGCTCCTTTCATTACTTCGTTCTTCTGCTGGATGGTTCTTTGTATCAAGGGGTAAATGTGACACTGAGCAGGATAGTGGGTAGTCCCTTCACACAAGAAACAAGTAATCTGCCTAGTTGGGCATTCTTCAGCTGGGTGACTTCCTTCACAATTAGGGCATTCATCCTTGTGTTCTTTATGGGTGTGTCCGAGTTCTCCACCAATCTTGCATGCACAAGGTTTCCTTATATCCTTTCCATAAGACTTCAACTTCTGGGACACCAGGTAAGATTTTTGCAGAGTCAACTTTAATTCTCTCCAAGTGGTTACTCTTTGCCATCCATTGATGGTTTGGTACATCCTCCACCAAGTAGCAGCACCTCTTTCAAAGCATTGAAGAGCATACTGGGCCATATCCTTTCCGACTATAGGGTTGTTCTCCATATGATCCTCCATGTTCTGAATCCATCGGTCTGTCTCCAATTGACTCATCGGTCCAGAAAATACAAGCTCATCTCCATTCATCATCTATTGGGTCCATGGGTTTGGGGTGAGATAAGAGAGATCAAGAGAGATACACACAATGCAAACAAAAGTTTTGAAAAGACAGATTTTATTTGTGGCTGTCGGAAAAACAACAAACAAATGACAGCTCACAAGCATCGCATCTAACGTAGGTATATAACAGGGGTTTGGTCTTCTAAAGGTCAACGTCGTCAAACTCTTTAAGTCTATCTTCGGTGGCTTCTTCCTGATCATGCTTGTCTTTCTCAAGTTCTTTTGCCAGCTCATCTTTGCTGTAGCAAAGTCTCTCGTGACGTCCTTTAATATTCTGGAGTTGCATTTCAAACTTTTGGTTTCAACAACCTTCACATGAACCATGTATACTGTCCTTCAGTTCTTGACAATTCTCCGATATCTCGAGGTTGTAGCTCCTCCAGCTTGTCTACTCTCATCTTCAGGATCCTGAGTTCCTCATGAAATACTTCCTTGTCTAATACGACTTCCTGGAGCTCCATTTTAAACTTCTTGATGTACTACTCCAGATCTTGGTGTTACACCAGCTAAGGTTAAAACTTCATCTTATGATAGGTGCTCCATCAGCCTTCTTCCATCAAATCTATTCTGAAGACATGCATCCTTAACTCAGCACGGTGACAATAGCATTAGCGGGTGATGACATCACGGATAACCGTGTTTCTGCTCTTGTCATTTCCATGAGCTATCTCTCCACAGTTGATATCTCCTGCCTTAGGGTTTCTTTGACAAAACTTTGAGTTCTCAACTCTCCATATTTTGACCTTTCTCCAATACACCTTGATCTCGGATATTGACAACTTCCATAATCTGCCAAGTTCCATAGGGGTAGCATTCCTAGGTCATACAAATCTGGGGATTCTTCAGAGCCTCCAATTCTCCTAGTCTTCAGAGTCTTCAATAGCTGTAGTTTCCATTATTCAGTTGCACGGAAAATACTCTTCATTTCGAAGTGGTCTTAGTTGTCCGATATCTTGTACTTCTTGGAGTGGTCTCATCAGTCGAATCTTTGTGTGGTCAAAAGGGGAAAAGGGATATGGTCTCACTAAAGGGAATTTTTTTGAATAAGCTCAGAAGAGAAGAGAGGTAAAATATCTTTTTGAAAGGGAAAGTTGTAGAGAAAAAATCTTTGCTATGGGCTTGCCAATTTCTAGGGTCACGTCCTACAGTCAACATGTGCTCTGATACCATCTTGTAGCGACCCAACCCGAATGGATCAAGTCTCTGTGCTTACGTGTCATCCCTGGATCGGTATGCTGACACACACAGTACTCGAAGGATTTATAACAGAGGTAAATCACATGTATAAAGTAACGTAAATACTATTACCTCAATCCAAATATAGCGGAAGCAACAAGGTTGTGGTTTCCCATCAACACCAACGGCAAATTTGAGTGTAGAAATCGTAACCCTAACGTATCACTTACTCGTCGTAAGAAACCTGCAACATAAGACGTTGCAGCCCGAAACGGGTCAGTACATTGAATGTACTGGCAAATTCACACCATAGAGAATGATGAACAATGGCTATCACTACATGCATATTTGGCTGGTGGAAAAGCTCTATGGTTATAAGGTTTTTGCGTAAAGCCAATTTTTCCCTACTGCAAAGGAATAAATTTATTTAACTATCATGGTGGTTGTGAAACATTGAGAATGGTTGACAGCATTCTCAATCCCAATTAAAAGTATTTTAAAACCCAACAACATTAATTAGAAGTAACATGTTGAGATTCACAATGATATTCAAGAACTAGATACTCAAGTTGTCCATAACCGGGGACACGGCTAATCATGATTAGTTTGTACACTCTGCAGAGGTTTGCGCACTTTTCCCCACATGACTCGATTGCCTCCGTTTGGTTTCTCGCACTACAGGGTGTTTGAGAAGACGGATGACCGAGACATAGTCTTTCAGAAGCGCTAGCACCTTACATGTGGGGTAGACCGGTACACCTACATCCCCTACATCTGCTAGTCCACCCCGTAAGAGTTCGCACTACTTAGTCAACTATGCCAGAGCCCATAGTAGCATGTGGCTGCACACGGAAGTTTCTAGCATGAAAGATCTTATGATCCCTTTGAGCCTGGGTGGCGGTCCAAAAAAAACAGGCAAGTCCTGATAGACATCAGGTGCCTCAATCCACCCAGATGTGTGTTTAAGTTGCCACCTTAGATAAACCATTAAAATTATCAACTCACATCTGTCATGGATATCACTCACCCAATCCACGTCTACTAGCATAGCATGGCATAATAAGCAAACGTAGAAGTAACTCCCAAGGGTTTGATAATAATACAGGTAATAGGTACTACCTCATCTACTTCCCATCCCACAATTTAATTAGATCCTAATCATGCAATGTGTGAGGATTGATCTAATGCAATAAAACTGGGTTGTAGAAAGGTATGATCAAAGTGTGAACTTGCCTGCAATGTTGATGAAGAAGATTCGCACTCAAAACTCGTGATAGATCTACTCGTCACACTCCGGTCAATCTATCGTAAGCAAACAATAGTAACCACACAATAAGTACTCATCTAATGCACAAGTAAAACTCGAAAGAGAGAACGAACCAGATAGTTCAACTTAAGAACTCCGGTTGCAAAGAAAGAACGAACCAAACAAAGAAACGAAAAACAAACGGTGGAAGAAAACAACTCGGTTCTAGCAAGTTGAAACTAGGTCAAAATTTTACAGTAGCAAAAACTTGTTCAAGTTGATTAGACGGAACGGCGGTTTCGAGACGAAACTCCAGGCGCTTGAATCACCTGATTCCGATAAACGGGCGAGAAGATAAACTAGAACGAAGATCGGATCTGAGATCGCGATCGCGGAATAAATCCGACGAGAAGACAAAGAAGAACGGTTATACGAACGGACGTCTTTAACCGGGAATAATCGGTGATCACGTTTGTTGAGACGAACAGTCCGAAAGAAGAACGAAAACCGATCTAGAAAACCGGAACGGTTTGGCGAAGAATCGGAGAGAAAACGAATCGGTAGAGAAGAAAAGAATTGGAACGGTTTATAAGAAAAACCGAACCGAGGGAAAGAAGAGACGTGGCGCGGTACCTCCGGCGAACGGCGGTGACGGCGGCGTTGGGCGGCGGCGGCAGTGCACAAGGCGGCAGCGGCGCGGCAAGGTGCGGCGGCGGCACGGGTGTTGTGCGGCGGCGGCGCGGGTGTGGTGCAGCGGCGGGTGAGGCGCGGCGCGGGTGTGGTGCGGCGGCGGGTGAGGCGCGGGGTGGGGGGCGGCTTGAGGAGGAGAGGGGGTTTGGGGTTTTGTGTGGGGAGAGGGGGGGTGTTGGGGTATTTATATTGGGGAGGGGAGAGGGTTTACTTGGGGTAGGGGACAAGAAATAAGAATAGGAGTAGGAAAGATCTAGAAAAAAGAAACAGAATAAACGAAAGTAGGACAAAAGTCCTACTAGGACTTCCAAAAGACAGAGGCGGCGGCTCCTGGAGCCTGGGCACGCGCGCGGCGCGGCGATGGCCTTGGCCTTGGCTCGGTTCCGCGCTCGGAAAAACACAGAAAAACAAAATCTACCAGATTCCAAAACTAATAAAGTAAATTTTCCCCGACTCCTAAAAATGAGCCGAACAAAATGAACTTTTCTCCGGACCTAAAATAAAATTTTCAAAAATGCGCATTTTTCCCTATCCAAAGAAAAACAAACAAACACCGGAAAACGAAATTTGATCTATTTATTAAAATCTTCATTTTCCCTATATTTTGGGAAAGTCATATTATTCCCTCTCTTATATTTTTGACGTCGGAAAAATAATTGAAGATGAAATAAATAAATCAAATGACCCTCTTTTCAAATTCGAGAAAACTCTCAAATATGAAAATAACGAAATCTCCAACTCTCTCCGGAGGTCCTTGAGTTGCGTGAAATTTCTAGGATCGACCAAAATGCAAGAAAATAGGATATGCATGATGATCTAATGTATTCCAATTTGAAAAATAAATTCAAAAGAACTTTGAATTTAATTCTTTGAAACTTCCAACTCATATTTCATAATTTGAAGAAGTCATTTTATCTTCTCTCGTGAAAATCATTGAGTTGCTTAAAGTTTCTGAATTGGAAATATTTTCAAATGAAATTCAAATATTTTCAACACCCCTTGTCATTTAAATAAATGGAAGAAGTCATGTCATCTTCTCTCCGGGGTTTTGTGTTGAAAAGAATTTGAATTCACGAAGATCAGAAAACCAATATGAAAGTTTGGGAAAGTCCTTTTATTCCCTCTCATTTAACTTTCAAAAAGAATTCGAATTTCACTCAATTCACGCAATCAATCAAACAATTAATCAATCTATCTATGTGTTTATAACATTCCAAAATTTAGAATTTTGGGATGTTACAGATTTGGGTCATATTCGGCCATGTCTGACATTCGGCCTGTTAGAGGCCCACTATAGCTTTGGGCCACTTTCGGCCTGTTGTCATTTTCGGCCTGTTAATGCCGGACGTAAACCATTGGCCATATGTGACCCAACGTCATATCGGGCCCATTAACGGCCCATATAAAAATGACGATAATCTAGCCCGACCGAAGTTCCGGCATGTTAAAGGCCCGTGTATTAGGTCGGCGCATTTACGGCTCGTCCGAATTTCGGCCTGTTAAAGTCCAGTGGGTTATTTGGCACAATCAGGGCCCAATCTCACTTTCGGTCTATTAAAGGCCCATGTATTTTATGGGCTCGAGATATTTACACCTATAAACGGCCTATTTTTACTGAGGGCCCAAATTATGTTTAGGCCTGTTAAAGGCCCACTATGGGCGCATGCCTACCAGAAAAAATATGAAAGCTTATGCTGATTTAGGCCCAGATATTTTTAGTGGGCTACATGCCAATTTCGTCCCATAATCGTTTTTAGCCCAATTGGAATGGGCCCGACGAATGTTGGCATGTTGGGCTCCTACGAAGCTTTAGGCCGAATACATTACTAAGATAAACCTACACTATACAAAAATAGCTTCGTAATTACTGCAGCCTGAGGTAGCATCATAAATGTTGTATCACAGCAAAATAAATTCCAACCATGCAACAAAAGGCCTGTTGGGATAAAGTTTACAATCCTTCCAGATAAAAGCACCATCAGATGTATAGAAGCATAGATCATTTGACCTGAATGCTAATGTTTCAGGCTATAGAATCTGATGGAGCAGCACGATCTCCACCTTTTTTCCGCCATTGCTCTTGAACAACGAGGCGAATGTCTGATAGTCTGGTTTCATGTTTTGACGACATTTCTCAACCACTATTCTTGTTTCCAAAACAACGTCCACTAGGGATTGGACTTGTGTCTGGAGCACAGATATATCACTCTGTCTAGCAGGAAGATTTTGTTCAGTAGGCGATTTGGACGAGGTTACCTTGACAACCAACCCAGAATTACGCAGGAAGGTGCTTTTTGCACTGTTAGTGGAGAGATACTGACGCACTGCAGCAAGAGGTGACATTGTGCCTGTAGTAGCCTCGTCACCTTTAGGTGGTTGTGGCTGTTCAATCATTTGTTCCATAGCTTCCTGAAAGTTTGAACTTGTAGATTAGTGTACCAGATAAGTTACTAATGAGACAAAAACAAACAAAGTAGGTTAAACGTTTATACATAACTTATTTTGGTGAAGTACTATAATACATTAGCATGTATTGTAGTGCCAACTACATAATAAAATCACTTTCGGAACATATGTCCATGTAGCATGCCTACTGTATTGTCTATTTCCTCACATTCGTTGACATCCAAGGATAAAGAGACATGGTTTAAAGTAGGATGAACATAGTATGACATCATTCATATCATGGGCAAACATATATAAAACAAACATGCTATTTTATCATTCTGTGCGCACGTGAACATAACAACTAGATTACAGATCAAGACCAAAAGAATATTCTTCATATCTTTTAAACCATGTAAGATGAAATGATACGTTAAGACAATTGTGAATAAAAGTGAACAGAGTAACTGACATTGGCTGCAAACCAAGTAGTTAAATGAACACATCACAGTACCAATTAGTTCAAGGCAGGAGGAGTAAGGACTTACAACAGCGGCTTGAACTGGTGTGCTCATGCCCTTCATCTCGCTGGTGTGGCAATCCTTGAAGATTTGCACTGCATTCGGTTCAGGTTCTTTTTGGTCCGCACGAGATTTCCTCTGTATTTGGAACAAGTCAATATAGATAGGATAATATGGCACAAAAAAAGAAGGAAGTAGCAGCTATTTACAAGAGCCTCGCAGTGTACAATATAGCTACGAGATCATGTGGTCTGTTGGAATTTCACTTTAGAACGGTTGGTTTTGTTCTTCAAATAGTTAGCCTAGAAGAAGATACACTTGTAAGGCACATACATAAATACAAGTTCAATATGTGGTTTGATCAAATACATATAGCCTACCTGATACTTTGGATCAGACCAGTGTTTAATGAGGGCTGTCCAGTCTTCATCTGTAATATATTCCACTGGAGATGTTTGGGCGATTTCATTGTTAGCCTTGCCTTCAAAGTGAGATTTCCTAAGGTGGTACCGATACTGTCGCAGAGCAGACTGAAAAACATGAGTGCATGCTTGTCTAGTTGCATCATCTTTCGGATCCAACTTGAACCTCATCTATTGAAAAAAGAATGTAAGTCTTATTAGGAGCAAGCTAGAAAGTATGGGACAGAGCAAGACAATATTACTAATTGCGATGAATAACATTACTTACGGATAAATGGTCAAGGAAGGTGTTAAACTGGGTATTATCTTTCTCATTCCTGTACTGGATCCACGTTGGGAGGATACATGCATGACACCTAACGGCAACGGCTGCCTCTGATACTAACTTGGCTGACTCTATAGCATCATGTGGCCTTTTTAAACCTGCCTCAAAATGGATCTCCATTCTTCCTCCTTTAGATTTTGTTAATCTGTCAAGCATTATCCCTGATGTCTGTTTCCGCTTGCACCATGGTGCTAGTTCAATAACGAATATGGAAAGTGTTAGTGTACATCAAACTATGAGAGTACATATAAAGGAGCATGAAACTGCAACTTGACTCGGTCAGGTACCATCTTGGTGTTGATGCTCATGAGGTTCATCTGATCTTGCCAAGTCCTGTTGTGTCAGCAGTGCTTCGGAAGTAGTGTTAGGTGTGAAGGCAGCTTGGGAACTGGCCTGTTCCGGAGCAAACGAACGAGTAACTGGTTGAGATGCTGGTACAGTTGAAGCGGATGCTGCAGCTGGTGGAGCAGGTGATACTGTGTTTGTAGATTTAGCCGGTGGACTTGGGCCTTCTACTGCACTATAAGTACCAGCAGAATCTCGATGGCAGAACCTTTTCCATTTCACCCGACGAGTAACAGCACTCCCTACTATATTATTTTCCTTGCTCTTTTTTGACTTTGCCATGTCAAGCTATACCCACAACACAAAAGAATAAAATCACTCTTCAGAACTCATTGATGCATGATACAGACAAGCAATACTTTGATGTAAGACAACCGTATGAGGATGGAATATGTAAGAAAAATAGGACGCCATGACATATTCACAGCTACGATGTGCAAACTAAGCAGAAGGATTTTCAAGAAAATAGAAGTAATGCAAGCTAGACACCATATGATAGATGCAACCAATATTACTCTGCCAAGTTAAAAGTGTCTTGTCATAAGTGGCAATTCAAAAAATTAGAAGCAGTACAACGTAGAAATCAATGCAAGATGCAACCACTATCAAACTGCCATGTTAGAAGCGTCCAATCATGAGTGACTGATGCAGGATACACAACAGCAGTACTTTGATGTAAGAACATGGTATGATAGATAGATGCAGTGTATTCTAGACACAGAAAGCCATGTCATATGCACATGTATAATGTATAAACTCAGCAGGTGCAATTTAATCAAAATAGAAGAAATACAGGCTAGACAACATATGCAACATGAAACCAATTATCACACTGTCAACTTAGAGCAAGCACCTGCGATGGTGGAGTACGGGAGATGAACTCATCATGTAGACTTGGGACTTCAATTTCATTAGCAGTAGCAGTGGCAAATCTAGAGAGTCTCTGTTTGCGTCGATGGGGAGGACCACCAACATCCCCTAACTTACTCTTTTCCTTCCTATTTTCTGAAACCACAAGAAGATGAATAAAATTAGCTCTGCATAACTGGTTGATGCATGATACAGACAAACACTACTTTGATATAAGGCAAGCGCAGGATAGGAGGATGGAATATATACAAAAAAAGACAGTGTTTCATATTCACACGTACGATAGGAGGATGTAATATGTATGAAAAAATAGTAAGCGGAAGGCATTTCAACAAAATTAGAAGAAATGAAAGCTAGGCACCATATGAACATGCAACCAATATCACTCTATCAGGTAAAAAGTGTCTCGTCGTAAGAGCCATTTCAAGAAATTAGAAGCAGTACAAGATAGAAGACAATGCAAGATGCAACCTACATCATAGTCCCAAGTTAAATGTGTCTTATGGGTAAGTGATCGTTCCAGGTATAAGTTTTAAGCTATGCAGATGCAATTCAACATAATCATAAGCAATATAAACTAGACATCATACGGAAAACGCAACCACGTATAACAGTTCCAAGTAAGAGCAAGCACCTGTGATGGTGGAGTAGGGGAGATGTGCTCATCATGTACACGTATGTTCTAGAAACAGGAACATGTGTCATATTCATAGGCATTATGTGTAAAGTAAGCAGATGCAATTCAAGTTAGAAGCAATACAAGCTAGACATCATACGCAACATGCAACCACATACAATAGTGTCAAGTTAGAGCAAGCACCTGTGATGGTGGAGTAGGGGAGATGTGCTCATCATCTACACAACTACGTTGACTGTCTAGCCTTGTGTTGTCTTGCGAATCTTGTTGGGAGGATGGCGGAGTAGAATCTGTAGATACCCCCTGTTTGAGTTGCTCCGAAGGACCACCATCATCCACTGCCGGACTAATTTCCTGCAGCTATAATGATTTTGCTCTTCAGAACTCATTCATGCATGATACTGACGAACACTACTCGGCTGAAAGGCAAACACATGATGCGAGGATGGAATATGTATGAAAAACAGGATGGTGTGACATATTCACACCTATGATGTGGTAACTAAGCAGAAGGCATTTCAACAAATTAGAAGCACTGCGAGCTAGACACCATATGAAAGATGCAACCAATATCACTCTGCCAAGTTCAAACTGTATGGCGTTTCAACAAATTAGAAGCAATACATGCTAGAAATCATATGCAAGACACAACCAATATCACAGTGGCGACTTAAAGGTGCCTTATCATAAGTGACTGATGCGGGATATGCAAGAATAGTAGTCTGATGTAGAAATAGGAACACATGTCATATTCACAGGCATTATGTGTAAAGTAAGCAGATGCAATTCAACAAAGTTAGAAGCAATACAAGCTAGACATCATACACAACATGCAACCACATATGATAGTGCCAAGTTAGAGCAAGCACCTGTGATGGTGGAGTAGGGGAGATGTGCTCATCATCTACACAGCTACGTTGACTGTCTAGCATTGCGTTGTCTTGCGAATCTTGTTGGGAGGATGGCGGAGTAGAATCTGTAGAGAACCTCCGTTTCAGTTGCTCGGAAGGACCACCATCATCCAATGCCTTGCCAATTTCCTTCAGCTTTATTGATTTTGCATTCTGAGGTCATACCGACAAGAAAAAGGAATATCATTCGCTCTTCAGAACTCATTCATGCATGATACCGACGAACACTACTCCGATGAAAGGCAAAGTCATGATACGAGGACGGAATATGTACAAAAAAATGGACGGCTTGACATATTCACACCTATGATGTGGTAACTAAGCAGAAGGCACTTCAACAAATTAGAAACACTGCAACACACCATATGGAAGGTGCAGTCAATATCACTCTGCCAAGTTAAAATTGTCTCGTCATAGGTGGCATTCATCAAACTAGAAGCAATACATGCTAGAAATCATATTCAAGACGCAAACCAATATCACACTGCCAACTTAAAGGTGTCCCATCATAAGTGACTGATGCAGGATACACAAGAAGAGTAGTTTCATGTAAGAACATGGTGTGATAGACAGATATAGTATGTACCAAAAACAGGAAAGCGTGTCATGTTCACATGTATCATGTGTAAGCTAAGCAGATGCAGTTTACACTAATTAGGAGCAATACGAGCTAGAAACCATATGCAACATGCAACCAGATATCACACTACCAAGTTAGAGCAAGCACCTTGGATGGTGGAGTAGGGGAGCGGAGACTTGGACCTTGCAATGCACTATCAGTACAAGGAGAATCGGTACAGATGCTCCGTTTACGTTGCTGTAGAGGACCACCATCATAGCCTTCCTTACTCTTTTCCTTCCTCTTTCTTGATTTTGCCTTATCAAGTCAAACCCACAAGAAAAAAGAATAAAATTTTCTCTTCAGAACTCATTGATGCATGATAACCCACAAGTATAGGGGATCGCAACAGCTTTCGAGGGTAGAGTATTCAACCCAAATTTATTGATTCGACACAAGGGGAGCCAAAGAATATTCTCAAGTATTAGCAGCTGAGTTGTCAATTCAACCACACATGGAAACTTAGTATCTGCAGCAAAGTGTTTAGTAGCAAAGTAATATGATAGTGGTGGTAGCAGCAACAAAAGTAAAGGCAGCAAAAGTAATGTTTTTGGTATTTTGTAGTGATTGTAACAGTAGCAGCGGGAAAGTAGATAAGCGTAAACCAGTATATGGAAAACTCGTAGGCACCGGATCAGTGATGGATAATTATGCCGGCTGCGGTTCATCATGTAACAGTCATAACATAGGGTGACACAGAACTAGCTCCAATTCATCAATGTAATGTAGGCATGTATTCCGTATATAGTCATACGTGCTTATGGAAAAGAACTTGCATGACATCTTTTGTCCTACCCTCCCGTGGCAGCAGGGTCCTATTGGAAACTAAGGGATATTAAGGCCTCCTTTTAATAGAGAATCGGAACAAAGCATTAGCACATAGTGAATACATGAACTCCTCAAACTATGGTCATCACCGGGAGTGGTCCTGATTATTGTCACTTCGGGGTTGCCGGATCATAACACATAGTAGGTCACTATAGACTTGCAAGATAGGATCAAGAACTGACATATATTCATGAAAACATAATAGTTTCAGATCTGAAATCATGTCACTCGGGCCCTAGGTGACAAGCATTAAGCATAGCAAAGTCATAGCAACATCAATCTCAGAACATAGTGGATACTAGGGATCAAACCCTAACAAAACTAACTCGATTACATGATAAATCTCATCCAACCCATCACCGTCCAGCAAGCCTACGATGGAATTACTCACGCACGGCGATGAGCATCATGAAATTGGTGATGGAGGATGGTTGATGATGACGACGGCGACGAATCCCCCTCTCTGGAGCCCCGAATGGACTCCATATCAGCCCTCCCGAGAGGTTTTAGGGCTTGGCGGCGACTCCGTATCGTAAAACGTGATGATTTCTTCTCTCTAATTTTTTCTCTCCGAAAGCAAATATATAGAGTTGGAGTTGGCGTCGGAGGGCATCCAGGGGGCCCACGAGGTAGGGGGCGTGCCCTAGGGGGCGCCCCCACCCTCGTGAGAAGGGTGTGGGCCCCCTGGTCTTCATCTTTGGCGAGGATTTTTTTAAGATGTTCCGTGGAGTTTCAGGTCATTCTGAGAATATTTGTTTTCTGCACATAAAACAACATCATGGCAATTCTGTTGAAAACAGCGTCAGTCCGGGTTAGTTCCATTCAAATCATACAAGTTAGAGTCCAAAACAAGGGCAAAAGTGTTTGGAAAAGTAGATACGATGGAGACGTATCAACTCCCCCAAGCTTAAACCCTTGCTTGTCCTCAAGCAATTCAGTTGACAAACTGAAAGAAAGAAAGAAAAACTTTTACAAACTTTGTTTGCTCTTGTTGTTGTAACTATGTCAAGCCAGTATTCAAGTTTTCAGCATAGATCATAACTAACCATATTTGCAATAATTCTCAGGTCTCACAATTACTCATATCAATAGCATAATCAACTAGCAAGCCATAATAATAAATCTCGGATGCCAACACTTTCTCAAAACAATCATAATATGATATAACAAGATGGTATCTCGCTAGCCCTTTCTGAGACCACAAAACATAAATGCAGAGCACCTTTAAAGATCAAGGACTGACTAGACATTGTAATTCATGGTAAAAGAGATCCAATCATAGTCGTACCCAATATAAATCAATAGTGATGAATGCAAATGACGGCTGTGCTCAACAGCTAGTGCTTTTTAATAAGAGGGTGATGACTCAACATAAAAGTAAATGGATAGGCCCTTCGCAGAGGGAAGCAGGGTTTTGTAGAGGTGCCAGAGCTCGGTTTTGAAATTGAGATAAATTGTATTTTGAGCGATATACTTCCATTGTCAATGTAACAACTAAGAGATGGCGATATCTTCCATGCTAAACACATTATAGGCGGTTCCCAAACAGAATGGTAAAGTTTATACTCCCCCTCCACCAACAAGCATCAATCCATGGCTTGCTCGAAACAATGAGTGCCTCCAACATACATCAGGTCCCAGGGGGAGTTTTGTTTGCAATTAATTTTGATTTAGTTTGCATAAAGCATGGGACTGGGCATCCCGCTGACCAGCCATTTTCTCGTGAGTGAGGAGCGGAGTCCACTCCTCTTGAGAATAACCCGCCTAACACAGAAGATAAGGACAACCTTGGTTGATACATGAGCTATTCGAGCATACAAAACAGAATGTTTATTTGAAGGTTTAGAGTTTGGCACATACAAATTTACTTGGAACGGTGGGTAGATAACGCATATAGGAAGGTATGGTTGACTCATCTGGAATAACTTTGGGGTTTAAGGGATTGGATGCACAAGCAGTATTCCCGCTTAGTACAAGTGAAGGCTAGCAAAAGACTAGGAAGCGACCAACTAGAGAGCGACAACAGCCATGTACATGCATTAAAATTAATAAACATTGGATGCAAGCATGAGTAGGATATAATCCACCATGAACATAAATATCGTGAAGGCTATGTTGATTTGTTTCAACTACATGCGTGAACATGTGCCAAGTCAAGTCACTTAAATCATTCAAAGGAGGATACCACCCCATCATACCACATCATAATCATCTCAATAGCATGTTGGCACACAAGGTAAACCATTATAACTCATAGCTAATCAAGCATGGCACAAGCGACGATGATCTCTAATTGTCATTGCAAACATGTTTATTCATAATAAGCTGAATCAAGAACGAGGGACTCATCATATTTACAAAAACAAAAGAGGTCGAGTTCATACCAGCTTTTCTCATCTTAGTCAGTCCATCATATATCATCATAATTGCCTTTCACTTGCACGACTGAACGGTGTGAATAATAATAAGAGTGTACGCGCATTGGACTAAGCTGGAATCTGTGAGCATTCAATAAACAGGAGAAGACAAGGCAATATGGGCTCTTGGTTAAATCAATAATAATGCATATAAGAGCCACTTCAACAATTTAATTATGGTCTTCTCCTACTGACCCCCAAAGAAAAGAAATAAAACTATTTACATGGGAAAGCTCCCAACAAGCAAAAGAAGAACGGGAAATATTTTGGGTTTTATTTTTAATTATTACTACTACAGCAGAAAAATAAACTACTACTAATTTTTTTGGTTTTCCTTAAGGTTTAACAAACACAGAAGAAGAAAGCAGGAAAAAGAAAATAAACTAGCATGGATAATACAGTGAAAAAGTATGAGCACCGACTGTAGCGACCCGACCCGAATGGATCAAGTGCTCTGTGCTCAGGTGTCATCCCTGGATCAGTAATGCTGACACCACATAGTACATCGAAGGATTTATAGCAGAGTGGCAATCACACACTTATTACATCGTTGTCTCAAAGAGAACTTATTACAATAAATATGGCTTAAGGCCATCTAGTGACGATAACAGCGGAAGACTTGGAAGATAAATGGGTCCATCAACTCCAACGGCATCACTGAGTATAGAACCACGACCTAAAAACACCTTACTCGTCGTCTGAAAAGTCTGCAACATGAGAAGTTGCAGCCCGAAAACGGGTCAGCACATGGAATATGCTGGCAAAGTAACACATAGAGAGTAATGGAATGAAACAGCTATACTATATGCATATATGGCTGGTGGAAAGCTCTATGGTTACAGTTTTGCGTAAAGCCAGTTTTTCCCTACTGCAAGGAATAAATTTATTTAACTATCATGGTGGTTGTGAAACATTGAGAATGGTTGACAGCATTCCGATCCCAATTAAGTGAACAATTAAAACCCAACAACATTAATTAGAAGTAACATGATGAGATTCACATGATATTCAAGTACTAGATACTCAAGTTGTCCATAACCGGGGACACGGCTAATCATGATTAGTTTGTACACTCTGCAGAGGTTTGCGCACTTTTCCCCACAAGACTCGATCGCCTCCGTTTGGTTTCTCGCACTACATGGTGTTTGAGAAGACGGATGACCGAGACACAGTCTTTCAGAAGCGCTAGCACCTTACTTGTGGGGTAGACCGTACCACCTACAACCCCTACATCTGCTAGTCCACCCCATAAGAGTTCGCACAACTTAGTCAACTATGCCAGAGCCCATAATGGCTTGTGGCTGCACACGGAAGTTTCTAGCATGAAAGATCTTATGATCCCTTTGAGCCTGGGTGGCGGTCCGAAAAAAACAGGCAAGTCCTGATAGACATCAGGTGCCTCAATCCACCCAGATGTGTGTTTAAGTTGCCACCTTAGATAAACCATTTAAAATTATCAACTCACATCTGTCATGGATATCACTCACCCAATCCACGTCTACTAGCATAGCATGGCATAATAAGCAAACGTAGAAGTAACTCCCAAAGGTTTCATAATAACACAGGTGATAGGTACTACCTCATCTACTTCCCATCCCACAGTTTAATTAGATCCTAATCATGCAATGTAAGAGGATTGATCTAATGCAATAAAACATGGGTTGTAGAAAAGGTATGATCAAAGTGGTACTTGCCTTGCTGATGATCCGCGAGTCCTAGGGATTCGAAGTAACAGGCGGCGCAATCCGGGTGATCTATCGCAGACAAACAACAAGCACACAATAAGTACTCATCTAATGCACAGGTAAAACTCGAACAAGAGATTGAACCAGAAAGTTCAACTTAAGAACTCCGGTTGCAAAGAACGAACGAACCGAACAAAGAAACGGAAAACAAACGGCGGAAGAAAACAACTCGGTTCTAGCAAGTTGAAACTAGGTCAAATTTTACCGGGGCAAAAACTTGTTTAAGTTGATTAGACGGAACAGCGGTTTGGAAATGAAACTCCAGGCGTTTGAATCACCTGATTCCGATAAACGAGCGAGAAGATAAACTAGAACGAAGATCGGATCTGAGATCGCGATCGCGGAATAAATCCGACGAGAAGAAAAAGAGACGAACGGTTAAACGAACGGACGTCGTTAACCTAGAAGAATCCGGTGATCACGTTCGATAGGACGAACGGTCCGGCGAACGGTCCAAAGGCAACTGAATCGGAAAAGAAAACGAATCCGATCTAGGGTTTCGGAGAAAACCGAAAAAGAAACGGAAAACCGATCTAGAAAACGAATCAGAAGAGAAGAAAAGAATCGGAACGATTAGAAGAAAACGATCCGAGGAAAAGAGATGCGGGGCAACCTCCGATGAGGTCTCCGGCGAGGGGCTCCGGCGGCGTGGCGTGGGGCGGCGGCGGCGTAGGCAAGGTGCGGCGGCGCGGGTGTGGGGTGGCGCGGCGGCGGTGTAGGGCGCGGGGTGGGGTGCGGTGGAGGGCTTGGGGCTTGATTTGATGGGTTTAGAGGGGGGTGTTGGGGTATTTATATTGGTGAGGGGAGGGGGTTTCTTGGGGTAGGGGACAAGAAATAGAGTAGGAAAAAGAGTCCTAGAAGAAAAAGGAAAACGGAACAAAGGAAAGAGAGGGGGGGGGCTACCGGCCTAAGTCCTTCTAGGACTCGGCCTGAGCGAGGCGGCGGCGCTGCCTGCGCCTAGCGCACGCGCGCAGGGGCTGCTGGGGCGGTGGCCGGCAGGCTGGGCCTTTGGCCCGGCTGGCCTGGTGGGAGTTTTTTTTTAAACGGTTTCGCGCGCAGAAAAACACAGAAAAGAAAATCTAAACGGGCTCCAAAAATTCTAAAGTAAATTTTCCCCGACTCCTAAAAATGAGCCGAACAAAATGAACTTTACTCCGGACCTAAAATGCAATTTTCGAAAACGCGCAATTTTCCCTATCCAAATAAAATGCAAATAAAACTCCGGCAAAACCAAAATTGATCTATTCATTAAATCTTCATTTTTCCTAAATTTGGGAAAGTCATATTATTCCCTCTCTTATATTTTTGATATCGGAAAAATAATTGAAGATGAAATAAATAAATCAAATGATCCTCTTCTCCAAAATTTGAGAGAACTCAAATAGGAAAATAACGAAATCTCCAACTCTCTCTGAGGGTCCTTGAGTTGCGTGAAATTTCTAGGATCGGGCAAAATGCAAGAAAATATGATATGCATGATGATCTATTGTATAACATTCCAAATTGAAATTTTGGGATGTTACAAACCTACCCCCCTTAAGATGAATCTCGCCCTCGAGATTCGGGTTGGCTAGAAAATAGGTGAGGGTGGTCCTTGAGCAAATCTTCTTCTCTCTCCCAGGTGTCTTCATCCTCTGAGTGGTGGTTCCACTGAACTTTGCAAAACTTGATAACCTTACTGCGGGTAACTCTGCTAGCATAATTGAGAATCTTAACTGGCTTCTCCTCATACGTTAAGTCGTCTTTCAACTGAATCACTTCGAGTGGCACGGTATCTCTTAGCGGTACCTCCGCCATCTCGGCATGACATTTCTTCAGCTGAGAAACATGGAATACATCATGAACTCCTGACAGTCCCTCTGGTAATTCCAACTTATAAGCGACTTCTCCCATACGTTGCAAGATCTTATACGGTCCAACGAAACGCGGTGCTAACTTTCCCTTAACTCCAAAGCGCTTAACTCCTCGAAGTGGGGATACTCAGAGATAAACTCTGTCTCCAGTTTCGTAAACTGTCTCCTTGCGTTTAGAATCTGCGTAGCTCTTCTGCCTGGATTGGGCTACCTTGAGCCTATCGCGAATCAACTTAACTTTCCGTTCAGACTCCTTAATCAAATCTGGTCCAAAGAACTGACGGTCTCCAACTTCATCCCATGACAACAGTGTCCTGCACCTCCTTCCGTATAAAGCTTCGAAAGGTGCCATCTTCAAACTGGTTTGGTAACTATTGTTGTAGGAAAACTCCGCATACGGCAAGTTATAGTCCCAGCTAGATCCACAATCTAGTGCACAAGCTCTCAGCATATCCTCCAAATTCTGATTGACTCTCTCGGTCTGTCCATCTATCTGCGGATGAAAAGCTGTGCTGAACTCTAGTCTGGTTCCTAAAGTTTCATGCAACTGATTCCAAAACTTTGAGGTAAATTGAGTTCCTCTATCTGATACAATACTCCTCGGAACTCCATGCAAACAAATGATCCTAGTCATGTATATCTTTGCCAACTTAGCACTGGTGTAAGTGGTCTTAACTGGAATAAAATGTGCTACCTTCGTCAAACGATCAACTACTACCCATATCGAGTCATAGCCTGCTTTCGTCCTGGGTAGTCCTGTGATAAAATACATGCCTATCTTATCCCACTTCCATTCGGGTATCGGCAATGGTTGTAACAATCCTGCTGGCTTCTGATGCTCTGCCTTTACTCTCTGACATACGTCACAAACTGCTACATATGCTGTAATATCCTTCTTCATTCCGGTCCACCAGAATGTTTCCTTTAAATCCAAATACATCTTGGTATTCCCTCGGTGAATCGAATACGGTGAATCATGTGCCTCTTGCAAAATCAACTTCCTAATCTCCGGGTCATTGGGCACATAAACACGGTCCTCAAACCATAAGGTATCGTGCTCATCCTCACGAAATCCCTTTGCTTTTCCTTCGCTCAATTTCTTTTTTATAGCAGCAATCTCCTTGTCAAATTTCTGAGCTTCTCTGATTTTGTCCATCAATGTTGATTGAATCTCCAATGCTGCTACATAGCCTCTTGGAACTATTTCCAAACATAGCTCACGAAGGTTTTCTGCTAACTCCTTTGGTACTTCTCTCGTCACTAGGGTGTTGACATGGCTCTTTCGGCTCAATGCATCAGCTACTACATTAATTTTTCCGGGATGGTAATGCAATCTCATGTCATAATCCTTGATGAGCTCCAACCACCTCCTTTGTCTGAGGTTCAACTCCTTCTGCGTGAAAATGTACTTCAAACTCTTGTGATCCGTGTACACCTCACAATGATTTCCAATGAGGAAGTCTCTCCATGTCTTCAATGCATGCACTATGGCTGCTAACTCCAAATCATGCGTGGCATAATTCAACTCATGAGGCTTCAGTTGCCGTGAAGCATACGAAACAACTCTTCCTTCCTGCATAAGCACTGCTCCAAGTCCTCGACGTGAAGCGTCACAATACACCTCATAATCCTTGGTCTGATCTGGCAAAATCAATACTGGTGAGGTGACCAAACGTTTCTTCAACTCCTGGAAACTAGCCTCACACTCCTCAGTCCATTTGAACTTAGTATCCTTCTTCAACAATTCAGTCATAGGCTTCGCAATCTTTGAAAAATTCTCAATGAATCTCCGGTAGTATCCTGCGAGTCCAAGAAAACTCCGGATCTCTCCAACCGTGGTTGGTGCTTCCCATTCGGTTACGGTCTCAACCTTAGTGGGGTCAACTGCTATACCTTCTCCGGATATAACGTGTCCGAGGAATCCAACTTCCTTCAACCAAAACTCACATTTGCTGAATTTTGGCGTATAACTGATGTTCCCTTAGTTTCTCCAAAACCAAACGCAAATTCTCCTTGCGCTCCTCTTCATTCTTCGAATATACCAGGATATCATCAATGAACACTACGACGAACTTATCCAAAAACTCCATAAACACTTTGTTCATCATGTTCATAAAATAGGCAGGCACGTTAGTCAGTCCAAATGACATAACGGTATACTCATACAGTCCATATCTCGTGGTGAATGCTGTCTTAGGTATGTCCTGCTCTCGAATCTTCAACTGATGGTACCCTGATCGCAAATCGATCTTGGAAAACACTTTAGCTCCTTGCAATCGATCAAACAGATCGTTGATCATTGGCAGTGGGTACTTGTTCTTGATGGTTACTTCATTCAATCCCCGATAATCTACAACCATCCTTAATGTTCCATCCTTCTTTTCCACTAGAAGTTCGGGTGATCCCCAAGGCGAAGAACTTGGGCGAATGTAACCTTTATCCAATAACTCCTTAATCTGATTCTTAATTTCCACCAAATCCTTTGCTGGCATCCGGTACGGTCGCTTCGATATTGGGCCTGTACCTGGTAACAACTCAATCAAAAAACTCAATGTCTCTATCCGGTGGCATGCCTGGCAATTCCTTAGGAAATACATCAGGAAAATCCTTTACCACTGGTACTTCCTCCTGCACAACTCCTGATAAGGAATTTACTTGTGTCCTGTTTGGCACATGCCGGGATACATACTTGATCCTTCTTCCTTCTGGTGTGGTAAGCAAAATTGACTTACTAGCACACTCAATATTCCCTTCATGCTTTGATAACCAATCCATGCCTAATATCACATCCAATCCTTGGGATTCCAGAATAATTAAGTCCGTTGGGAAAACATGCCTTCCTATACTTAATGGCACTTGAAAACATCCTTGTCTGGCCATGTACTCTGCTCCTGGTGAGCTTACTAGCATAGGTGTTTTAAGAATCCTAGTGGGCAGGCTATACTTTTCCACAAATCCCCTTGATATGTATGAATGCGATGCACCAGTGTCAAAAAGAATGAGTGCAGTAAATGACTTATCCAAAAACTTACCTATTACTGCATCGGGCTGATCTTCAACCTCCTCCACATTAACGTGGTTCACCTGTCCCCTATTGAAAGGGTTCGACTTCTTCCCAGAGCTTCCATTGCCATTTCCATTCTGGCCTTCAGGACATTCATTTGCATAATGCCCTGGCTTCGAACACTTATAGCAAGTGACGTGGCTCAAGTCCTTTTTGGCTGGGGTGGATGGGGTGGTCCGGTTCTGGTCGTTTCTTCCTCCATTCCCATTACCATTCTTGTGGCCATTATGGTTGTGCGAGCTACCTCCTCCATGGGTATGCTGAAACTGAAATCCCGGTTTAGGGGTAAAACGGGGCTTCTGCTGGGCTCCAGAGTTATACTTCCCCTGTCCATACTTCCTCTTACGGTTCTCAATCTGCTGTTGCTTTCCTTCAATCATGATGGCACGATCTACCAACTCCTGGTAGTTGTTGAAGGTGGCTACCATCAACTGCATGCTTAGCTCATCATTCAATCCTTCCAGAAACTTCTCCTGCTTAGCTGCATCCGTAGCAACGTCATCTGGGGCATAACGTGCTAACTTGCTGAAGTCGTCAACGTACTGGCCAACTGTCCTTCCTCCTTGGCGTAAATTGCGAAACTCACGCTTCTTTATGGCCATAGCTCCTGCTGAAACATGGGCAGTGCGGAAAGCTTGCTGAAACTGATCCCATGTGACAGTGTCAACTGGGTAAGTGGCTGTGAAATTCTCCCACCATGCTGCCGCGGGTCCGTCAAGATGGTGAGCGGCAAACTTCACTTTCTCACCATCCGTGCATCCTGCAGTGGTCAACTCCCTTCCTATCTTGCGGAGCCAATCGTCTGCTACTATCGGCTCGGTGCTACTAGAAAACACCGGCGGATTTAGCCTAAGGAAACGGGCTAAGTGGTCAACAGGTGGTGGTGGGTTGTTGTTGTTGTTCTGCTGGTTCTGGACTAACATCTGCATCAATTGATTCTGTTGCTAGATCAACTGAGTGAGCTCCGGTGGAAATCCATTGTCACGTCTCGGAGGCATCTGAGGGTTTAGAAAAGACGAGAATTAAGAATAGAGGGGGTCTAAAGGGAAAACACTACCCGAATGCACATGAGAAAATGCACACAAAATCACTTCATTTAATCAAACAAGGGCTTACAAACGATCTAAAACTATCGCAAAAGTGCTCGACTATAAGGTTTACATGGGGGTAATACTACTACTATCTGGTGGTCATCTAGAAATTTGAACCGGTGGAAGACTCCATGATATCTGCTCCAGCTTCGTCTTCAAAGTCGGGTTCACTTGGATCCGAATCGGTGTCGTCGATGATGATGTAGTTGTCCGGGCATGCGACGTACTCGTCTTCCTCCTGGGATGCTAACTTCCTCTTGAGTTCTTCAATCTCCTGCTTAAGATCGACATTGTGCCGTGCTAGAGCTACGATCTCGTCCATGTAGTCCTTGCGTGTAGACTTCAGTTCTCCTTCTAGCTCGATGATCCTTGCCTTCGCATTCTTCAACTCTATCATATCATTGCACATCTGGTTCTCGTGGCGTCGAATGTGCTGGTTTAACTCCTGAATGAATGATGCAATGGATCTATCCTTCTTGGTGCTGACTAACTCCCATTGTTCGTCTCGGCGTCCGCAAATCTGGTAGATAGTGTCCTTGAGGTCTTCTTGATAAACTTCTCCAATGCGTCCTATGGTGATATGAGCTGCCATGCTCCTACCCAGACTCCAGGTTGGTGCATTGAAAACACTATCTATAGGCTTTGTGATTGGCGCGAATGTCCTTCCCGGAACGTGAGCTTGAATCTTCCAGCGCTCCTCTTCAGGCAGAGTGGCGTTGAAGGTTCCCGTGAAGCTTGGTAATCCAATGTTCAGGTACTTGGTGACTTCCTTCAGGTGAAATCCAAATGGTGTGCCTTCATCCGGTTGAGCGTACTTAATCTTCATGTTCGTCATCCTAAAAGGGTAGAAAAGATGAGGAGTTAGAAATTGAGAAGAGAATAGTGATCTATGGCTTTAACTTAGTGGTCGTGTCCTACAATCAACCTGGCTCTGATACCATTCTCTGTAGCGACCCGACCCGAATGGATCAAGTGCTCTGTGCTCAGGTGTCATCCCTGGATCAGTAATGCTGACACCACACAGTACATCGAAGGATTTATAGCAGAGTGGCAATCACACACTTATTACATCGTTGTCTCAAAGAGAACTTATTACAATAAATATGGCTTAAGGCCATCTAGTGACGATAACAGCGGAAGACTTGGAAGATAAATGGGTCCATCAACTCCAACGGCATTACTGAGTATAGAACCACGACCTAAAAACACCTTACTCGTCGTCTGAAAAGTTGCAGCCCGAAAACGGGTCAGCACATGGAATATGCTGGCAAAGTAACACATAGAGAGTAATGGAATGAAACAGCTATACTATATGCATATATGGCTGGTGGAAAGCTCTATGGTTACAGTTTTGCGTAAAGCCAGTTTTTCCCTACTGCAAGGAATAAATTTATTTAACTATCATGGTGGTTGTGAAACATTGAGAATGGTTGACAGCATTCCGATCCCAATTAAGTGAACAATTAAAACCCAACAACATTAATTAGAAGTAACATGATGAGATTCACATGATATTCAAGTACTAGATACTCAAGTTGTCCATAACCGGGGACACGGCTAATCATGATTAGTTTGTACACTCTGCAGAGGTTTGCGCACTTTTCCCCACAAGACTCGATCGCCTCCGTTTGGTTTCTCGCACTACATGGTGTTTGAGAAGACGGATGACCGAGACACAGTCTTTCAGAAGCGCTAGCACCTTACTTGTGGGGTAGACCGTACCACCTACAACCCCTACATCTGCTAGTCCACCCCGTAAGAGTTCGCACAACTTAGTCAACTATGCCAGAGCCCATAATGGCTTGTGGCTGCACACGGAAGTTTCTAGCATGAAAGATCTTATGATCCCTTTGAGCCTGGGTGGCGGTCCGAAAAAAACAGGCAAGTCCTGATAGACATCAGGTGCCTCAATCCACCCAGATGTGTGTTTAAGTTGCCACCTTAGATAAACCATTTAAAATTATCAACTCACATCTGTCATGGATATCACTCACCCAATCCACGTCTACTAGCATAGCATGGCGTAATAAGCAAACGTAGAAGTAACTCCCAAAGGTTTCGTAATAACACAGGTGATAGGTACTACCTCATCTACTTCCCATCCCATAGTTTAATTAGATCCTAATCATGCAATGTGAGAGGATTGATCTAATGCAATAAAACATGGGTTGTAGAAAAGGTATGATCAAAGCGTTACTTGCCTTGCTGATGATCCGCGAGTCCTAGGGATTCGAAGTAACAGGCGGCGCAATCTGGGTGATCTATCGCAGACAAACAACAAGCACACAATAAGTACTCATCTAATGCAAAGGTAAAACTCGAACAAGAGATCGAACCAGAAAGTTCAACTTAAGAACTCCGGTTGCAAAGAAAGAACGAACCGAACAAAGAAACGGAAAACAAACGGCGGAAGAAAACAACTCGGTTCTAGCAAGTTGAAACTAGGTCAAATTTTACCGGGGCAAAAACTTGTTTAAGTTGATTAGACGGAACGGCGGTTTCGAAACGAAACTCCAGGCGTTTGAATCACCTGATTCCGATAAACGAGCGAGAAGATAAACTAGAACGAAGATCGGATCTGAGATCGCGATCGCGGAATAAATCCGACGAGAAGAAAAAGAGACGAATGGTTAAACGAACGGACGTCGTTAACCTAGAAGAATCCGGTGATCACGTTCGTTAGGACGAACGGTCCGGCGAACGGTCCAAAGGCAACTAAATCGGAAAAGAAAACGAATCCGATCTAGGGTTTCGGAGAAAACCGAAAAAGAAACGGAAAACCGATCTAGAAAACGAATCAGAAGAGAAGAAAAGAATCGGAACGATTAGAAGAAAACGATCCGAGGAAAAGAGACGCGGGGCAACCTCCGGTGAGGTCTCCAGCGAGGGGCTCCGGCGGCGTGGCGTGGGGCAGCGGCGGCGTAGGCAAGGTGCGGCGGCACGGGTGTGGGGTGGCGCGGCGGCGGTGTAGGGCGCGGGGTGGGGTGCGGTGGAGGGCTTGGGGCTTGATTTGATGGGTTTAGAGGGGGGGTGTTGGGGTATTTATATTGGTGAGGGGAGGGGGTTTCTTGGGGTAGGGGACAAGAAATAGAGTAGGAAAAAGAGTCCTAGAAGAAAAAGGAAAACGGAACAAAGGAAAGAGAGGGGGGGCTACCGGCCTAAGTCCTTCTAGGACTCGGCCTGAGCGAGGCGGCGGCGCTGCCTGCGCCTGGCGCATGCGCGCAGGGGCTGCTGGGGCGGTGGCCGGCTAGCTGGGCCTTTGGCCCGGCTGGCCTGGCGGGAGTTTTTTTTTAAACGGTTTCGCGCGGAGAAAAACATAGAAAAGAAAATCTAAACAAGCTCCAAAAATTCTAAAGTAAATTTTCCCCGACTCCTAAAAATGAGCCGAACAAAATGAACTTTACTCCGGACCTAAAATGCAATTTTCGAAAACGCGCAATTTTCCCTATCCAAATAAAATGCAAATAAAACTCCGGCAAAACCAAAATTGATCTATTCATTAAATCTTCATTTTTCCTAAATTTGGGAAAGTCATATTATTCCCTCTCTTATATTTTTGATATCGGAAAAATAATTGAAGATGAAATAAATAAATCAAATGATCCTCTTCTCCAAAATTTGAGAGAACTCAAATAGGAAAATAACGAAATCTCCAACTCTCTCCGAGGGTCCTTGAGTTGCGTGCAATTTCTAGGATCGGGCAAAATGCAAGAAAATATGATATGCATGATGATCTATTGTATAACATTCCAAATTGAAAATTTGGGATGTTACACCGACATCTAGTAATGAGTGTGTGTGACCATAAATGTAATGTCGGTGAGAAATATGTACTCCCCCAAGCTTAGGCTTTTGGCCTAAGTTGGTATATGGCCACGGCTGGCCTGGCGGATATCCATAATAATAGTTGTTGGGGTCGTACTGTGATGAGGAAGAATAGTTGGGATCATACTAATGTGCAGCGGTTATCGCCTGCTGAGCTGCAGCGTGGAGTCGAGCTGCCTCCGCTCTCCTCTCGTACTCTTCTGCCTCCTCTCTGGTATTAACATATCTTCTTTTTGTCTGTGAATCAAAGAAGGCAGGAGCAGGGAGAGTAATATGAAAAACACGTCGTTTATCAAAAATTAAACGATACAAGAGAGGTGATTCAGGCCTCTTGACAAACTAGTGCGAAGCCATAGAGTCATAATCTAAATATGCAGGAGGCAACTCCGTATCACCCTCACGAATGTCTATCTCAAGAAAATGAGCTAAGAGGGTTGCATAAATTCCTCCAAAGAAATCTCCATTATGTCTATTATGATGCAACCTACGAGCTACAATGGCTCCCATATGATAAGATTGGTCTCCTGACACAGCACTCCTAAGAATGCTAAGATCAGGGACACACATGTGACATGCTTCATCCTTAGCATTTATGCATCTACCAATGAAGAGAGCAAAATGATGTATAGCAGGAAAGTGAATGCTCCCTATGGTAGCCTGCGTTATATCTCTAGATTCCCCTACAGTTATACTAGCAAGAAAGTTTCTAAATTCAGATTTAGGGGGATCCCTAATACTGCCCCATGATGGAAGTTTACATGCAAGAGTGAAATCCTCTAGGTCCATGGTATAAGATTTGTCGTAGAGATCAAACATGACTGAAGGAGAATTACGCGAAGATGAATACTCAAACCTCCTCACAAAGGAACTTGTGAGATCATGATACTGGGGGCATTTGTTAGCCTCAAAATCCTCAAGACCAGCATTGCGCAAATATGCTTTGAATTCTTCTTTAATTCCCGCATGGTCCATAAAATTTTCCGACGGCCATTCGCAAGGCCGTACTGGAGCGTCTCTTGGTGGATCCTCGTCAGCATCGCGCATAGCAATCCAGGGTCCTTGCTTCTTAGAGGAACCACATTGGAACATCTTCCTAAGAATATTGTTTTTCTCTGAAAGATTCTGAAATTTTTAGTAACTTCAAACAAAAGTGAACTAACTTCAATAAAACTGATAGCAACTACTCCTACAAGTGCCTAGGGCCTATATCATGCATCAAACCTACCTTTGACCATATAAATTTGACATGCAAGCTCAAGAATAGGGTCACCTAAGCAACAAAATTTTTTAAAGAATAAAGCACTAGAACAAAAACTAATTGGACCAATGGAGGAGTCACATACCAAGGAACTATCTCCCCCAAGCAGTTTTGCGAGAGGTGCTTTGAGCAAGGAGATCGAAAATCATAGCAAAAGTGGCTGGAACTCGTGCTTGAGTTGGTTTTTCGGGTTTGTGGGAGACAGAGGAAGAAGATGGGTGCTGGGATAAGTGGAGGAGGGCCACCATGGGCCCACGAGGCAGGGGGGCGCGCCCTAAGGGGGGGCGCCCACCACCCTCGTGACCAGGGGCAGCTCCTCCCGCGGTAATTTTTGCACAATAAATCCTCAAATATTCCCGAAAAATCATATTAAATTGGCATGTCATTCTGAGGACTTCTATTTTCGGGATATTTTTATGTTGCACGGATAAGTCAGGAAACAGGCAGAAAAATACTATTTTTACTTTATTTAATATAAATAACAGAAAGTAAAAGTGGGGTATAGAAGGTTGTGCTTCTAGTTTCATCCATCTCATGCTCATCAAAAGGAATCCACTAACAAGGTTGATCAAGTCTTGTTAACAAACTCATTCCGATAATCATGAAACCGGAGAAATTTCGAATAACACTAAGTTACCTCAACGGGGATATGCACATCCCCAATAAAAAGTATATCATATTTCTTCTTGACTGTAGGAAGAGGAAATTCAAAACCTCCAATTATAATCGATGGAATTTTTCCAATGGAGTTGATACTATGAACTTGAGGTTGTTTCCTCGGAAAGTGTACTGTATGCTCATTACCATTAACATGAAAAGTGACATTGCCTTTGTTGCAATCAATAACAGCCCTTGCAGTATTAGGAAAAGGTCTTCCAAGAATAATAGACATACTATCATCCTCGGGAATATCAAGAATAACAAAGTCCGTTAAAATAGTAACGTTTTCAACCACAACAGGCACATCCTCGCAAATACCGACAGGTATAGCAGTTGATTTCTCAGCCATTTGCAAAGATATTTCGGTAGGTGTCAGCTTACTCAAGTCAAGTCTACGATATAAAGAGAGAGGCATAACACTAACACCGGCTCCAAGATCACATAAAGCAGTTTTAATAAAATTTCTTTTAATGGAGCAAGGTATAGTAGGTACTCCGGGGTCTCCAAGTTTCTTTGGTATTCCACCCCTAAAAGTATAATTAGCAAGCATGGTGGAAATTTCAGCTTCCGGTATCTTTCTTTTATTAGTAATGATATCCTTCATATATTTAGCATAAGGATTTGTTTTGAGCACATCAGTTAATCTCATACGCCAAAAGATAGGCCTAATCATTTCAGCAAAGCGCTCAAAATCCTCATCATCCTTTTTCTTGGATGGTTTCGGAGGAAAAGGCATGGGTTTCTGAACCCAAGGTTCCCTTTCTTTACCATGTTTCCTAGCAACAAAGTCTCTTTTATCATAACGTTGATTCTTTGATTGTGGATTATCAAGATCAACAGCAGGTTCAATTTCTACATCATTATCATTACTAGGTTGAGCATTATCATGAACATCATCATTAATATTTTCACTAGGTTCATGTTCATTACTAGATTGTGTTTCAGCATCAGACATAGAGATATCATTTGGATTACAGGTGGTTCAGCAATAGGTTCACTAGAAGTTTGCACAGTTCCATCATTTTTCTTCTTCTTCTTTTTAGAAGAACTAGGAACATCAATATTATTTCTTTGAGAATATTGCTCGATTCTCTTAGGGTGGCCTTCAGGATATAAAGGTTCCTGAGTCATTCTACCAGTTCTAGTAGCCACTCTAACAGCATAATCATTTCTCTTACTATTTATTTCATCAAGCACTTCTTTTTGAGACTTAAGTACGTGTTCTACTTGAGTGGTAACCATAGAAGCATGTTTGCTAACAAGTTTAAGTTCACCTTTAATATTAGCCATATAATCACTCAAGCGTCTAATCATATAAGCATTTTCTTTTAATTGTCTACCAAAATAAGCATTGAAGTCGTCTTGCTTAAACATAAAGTTATCAAACTCATCCAAGCACTGACTAGCAATTTTAGTAGGAGGGACTTCAGCTTTATCATATCTATAGAGTGAATTTACCTTTACTACCTGTGTCGGGATATCGGGATCAGGAGGTTCTTCAATAAATAAAGAATTAAGATCATATGTTTCTTCAACAGGCGGTGAATTAAGACCATGTATTTCTTCAATAAGAGGTAAATTCTTAACATCTTCAGCTTTAATACCTCTCTTCTTCGGAGTTGGTTTAAGAATGGGCTCAGTAATTGGAGAAGGAGCTGGCTCAGGAGGTGCCCAATTATTTTCATTTGTCCCCATATTATTCAATAGGATTTCATCTTCATCCGGTGTTCTTTCCCTGAAAAGAGAACCAGCACAACTATCCAGGTAATCTCTGGAAGCATCGGTTAGTCCATTATAAAAGATATCAAGTATTTCGGGTTTCTTAAGAGGATGATCAGGCAAAGCATTAAGTAACTTGAGAAGCCTCCCCCAAGCTTGTGGGAGACTCTCTTCTTTAATTTGCACGAAGTTGTATATTTCCCTCAAAGCAGCTCGTTTCTTATGAGTAGGGAAATATTTAGCAGAGAAGTAATAAATCATATCCTGGGGACTACGCACACAACCAGGATCAAGAGAATTAAACCATATCTTAGCATCACCCTTTAATGAGAACGGAAATATTTTGAGTATGTAAAAGTAACGTGATCTCTCATCATTAGTAAACAAGGCAGCTATATCATTTAACTTAGTAAGATGTGCCACAACAGTTTTAGATTCATAGCCATAAAACGAATCAGATTCAACCAAAGTAATTATATCAGTATCAACAGAGAATTCATAATCCTTATCAGGAACACATATAGGTGAAGTAGCAAAAGCAGGGTCGGGTTTCATTTTATCTCTAAGTGATTCTTTGTTCCATTTAACTAGTAACCTCTTAAGCTCATATCTATCTTTGCAAGCTAAAATAGCGGTAGAAGATTCCATATCAAAAAGATTGCCCTCGGGAATAACAGGCATATTTTCATCATCACTATCATCATCGTATTCAGATTCAATAATTTCTTTTTCTCTAGCCCTAGCAATTTGTTCATCAAGACATTCACCAAGGGGCACAGTAGTATCAGGCATAGAAGAAGTTTCATCATAAGTATCATGCATAGCAGAAGTGGCATCATCAATAACATGCGACATATCAGAACGAATAGCAGAAGCAGGTGTAGGTGTCGCAAACTTACTCATAACAGAAGGTGAATCAAGTGCAGAGCTAGATGGCAGTTCCTTACCTCCCCTCGTAGTTGAGGGATAGATCTTGGTTTTTGGATCTCTCAAGTTCTTCATAATGATAAGAAGATATAAATCCCAAGTGACTCAGAGAATAGAGCTATGCTCCCCGGCAACAGCACCAGAAATTAGTCTTGATAACCCACAAGTATAGGGGATCACAACAGCTTTCAAGGGTAGAGTATTCATCCCAAATTTATTGATTCGACACAAGGGGAGCCAAAGAATATTCTCAAGTATTAGCAGCTGAGTTGTCAATTCAACCACACCTGGAAACTTAGTATCTGCAGCAAAGTGTTTAGTAGCAAAGTAATATGATAGTGGTGGTAGCAGCAACAAAAGTAAAGACAGCAAAAGTAATGTTTTTGGTATTTTGTAGTGATTGTAACAGTAGCAGCGGGAAAGTAAATAAGCGTAAACCAGTATATGGAAAACTCATAGGCACCGGATCAGTGATGGATAATTATGCCGGATGTGGTTCATCATGTAACAGTCATAACATAGGGTGACACAGAACTAGCTCCAATTCATCAATGTAATGTAGGCATGTATTTCGTATATAGTCATACGTGCTTATGGAAAAGAACTTGCATGACATCTTTTGTCCTACCCTCCCGTGGCAGCGGGGTCCTATTGGAAACTAAGGGATATTAAGGCCTCCTTTTAATAGAGAACCGGAACAAAGCATTAGCACATAGTGAATACATGAACTCCTCAAACTATGGTCATCACCGGGAGTGGTCCCGATTATTGTCACTTCGGGGTTGCCGGATCATAACACATAGTAGGTGACTATAGACTTGCAAGATAGGATCAAGAACTCACATATATTCATGAAAACACAATAGGTTCAGATCTGAAATCATGGCACTCGGGCCCTAGTGACAAGCATTAAGCATAACAAAGTCATAGCAACATCAATCTCAGAACATAGTGGATACTAGGGATCAAACCCTAACAAAACTAACTCGATT